>NC_088858.1:56052606-56702606 GCF_963853765.1 Magallana gigas | reverse complement strand
ATAGCTTCCTGCTTCTTTTACCTTTCATTACTTTAACAAATTTCCTTGCACTAACAAAAGGTTTACATAAAGGATAACATAAATGATAAGCAATACTTAGTGAACAGATGCTTTTCTTTTTACACAAACCATAAGCAAACTTTTATTGCAAATCATTCCCAACTAAGTTGTCTAGCTCTTGCTGGAGCTTTGTTCTTTCGTTGATTGCTCTTTTCTTCTTGACTATTTTCTTTACTTTGTCCTGTAAATAGTTGGTGAAATCCCCGCGAACGTCTGGCTTCCATCCCTCGCTCCATATGCGATCCTCCACACCATCTTTTATCAAATTTTGGATGTCTACCATTTTTGCTATTGTAACAAAACAACACTTTTTGAGTTCTCATTCTATCTCAAAGCATAAGCATTACGAATAAATGAAACTGGCATTCATTCTTTTATCTTAATTTAACTATAAACGTTTCCCCGTTGCTATACATGGAGTATATTATACTTACTTGGAGAAATGGTTTCCTGCAATCCCAGCCAGTAATGAATGTACGCTAGCTGTAACTTCGAAACTTTTTCCTGTTCTTTGCGGTAGCTCCTTTCGATGCTCTTGAACACTTCCGCGACTTCTTTTCTTATGTTTTCATTTAATTCTTCCACAGATGTCGCGATCTTAGCTTCTGTTTCCTCTTGTTCAAATTCTTCATTGTCTATCATTTTTCTCTTTTTAGGATTTACTAGAGCCATTTCTAACTCGTCTATTCTCGAGTTCACTTGACTAATTTGGAAGGAAAGTGCGTTTTCAAATTCAGGCTTCACCTCTTTATCAATTTTCTTATGAATCTGGTCCAAATCAGCTTCGAACTTGGCACATTCTGTTCCTGAGTCCAATTTTTTTTCAAGGTTTTCAAGCTTAATACCAACTTCTCTTATTTTACGACTGAACTTCCCGAGAGTCTCAAGGACAAATTCTCTTAAGGCTTCATACTTTGGATCGTTTTCATCTATCAAATATGATTCAAAAACATGCATGTAAAGTTGTAATATGCTTGCTATATTAAGCAATGTTTCAATATCTATGTTATAAAAATTACCTTCGGATAGCCAGTCATTCTCCATACTGCTATTTAATTCAAGACAAGTGAGGAATCTGTAATGCACAGGAACATCGTAAAATAATTAAAATAAACGTATGTGACAAAATATTTTGTTTTATAAGAACAAAACCAATTGTGTTTGATTGAGTCATTTTAATCTTATCTATGGAAGTCTGTACATATTCTAAAATTGTAGAATGATTTAATATTATTTTTTTATTTGAACTTCCTTTAGACAAACAAGAAATTAATTTTGCATTCTAAACATTCTTTATCATTAGGTATACTGATTACTTTCAATTAATGAATTGCTTACCTCTCCTAAGAAAATCACCGTCTGCACTGAAGGAGTGACAAGGAAACAATGACTGTGCTTTCTGTGTTAACGTTAGCAGGCGCTCTGAGTGATGGGAAAGACTAGTTAACACGGCTTGTGTATCATCAATCCATAAGCTCAACGTTCGAGTAAGCATTTGCAACTGCCAAATATTAGAGTTTACTTTGTCCTGTAATTGCAAGTTATGGTAAAAGATTATCTTACCGTTTTAAATTGTAAAACAGTTCAAAAAGAAGTGAAATAGTTCATTCATACTTTTTTGTGCGTGATTTATTTAGTACGCTATGTTTGCGGACAAAGATCTGTCTGCGAACTTAAACCATTAATAAATTATACACTATGATAAAAAAAAATTCAAAACATTTTCAATTTTCTTATTCAACATAAATGGAGACTTTGTGAAATCATGACCTTGAAGAAAAAAAACCCTTTCTCAGTATTTAATTGAAGTTCTTAGTTCATTAGGTTGATTCACAAGAAACTTTTAGCCATCTAAACAATTTTTTATTCTTAAGTACTTCCATTCTCTACACAATACATTATCAAAAAATAGACTCGACGGAAACTTTTTAAGAAGTTAAAAAAATGTTCTAAATTTCACAAACTCCCTGATAAATGTTTGATGAAGAAATAAAAGTCAAAGATTACTTTTTTCACATTTACTTCCAAATTAAATACTCAGACAAAAATAAACTTAGACAAAATTTATTTGCTTTAGTGATTGCCGATGTAGAAATTCCGAAATCAACAATATCCTGCTTATAATCAAACATGACTTATAACTCACATAACTGTTAAATGTAAATGCAATTAAATTATGCTTCTTGCAGCATATATTTACTTATTTGAAAGTCTTTGTAGTTTTGTTTCAAAAGCCCGAAATGTGCGGAAAGGAATATTTGATCTTAAACACTGTAATTTAAAGCGTTCGTATTTTTCACGAATGGTAACTTCTGCCAACCTTTGAGCATGCAGGAATTCCAACTCTTGAGCTGACCAGGGAGCTTTCAAGGATGTAGAAATCGGGAAGCAAGTGGAAGTTCTTCGATGTCCGATGTCTTTATCAAATAGAATAGGGTCATCGTCAGCATTGTCATGATCGACGTATTTTGGGGGGAGTTCTTCGACTTTATTGTCATTGGTAGTAACCTCTTCTGATTGCTTTGTTTCTCCCTTCTTCGTACTTTTCTTTTCTGCTCCTGTCAACATTTCAAGTTTATGTGGGATGGTGAAGTGCAAGCGATTTAACTGCAAATTGCGAAATCTAAAGCTGGCCAATTGCAACTTTGACAAAATCTCCAAGGCGATCAGTTTGTTTTTATCTACCGGTAGGTCGATCGTCAGTAAAGCTAACCTGTCATATTCGACATATTGGCCCTGCATCAAAAGTGCAATACAGCTGATATACGTCATTGTTATTACTAATTGTTCCATATCCATATTTTCTTTCTGGAGCCTTCGAAGGCACATTGTTAACCAAGGAAGAATCTTTGGGGTTTTCTTAATCTTACTTGGGTATATTAGCCCCCGTTTTTCCAATTCACCTCTTACTAAATCTGATATTGTGACAAGTGTGTTTTCTGTGATATCTGTAGAACGTTTGTCATATACAACCGTCCAGAATTTATCATTAAATGACCAAGTCAGTGTCATATTCCCATGCCTGTCATATGTTGTAACAGCTGGAAAATGTTTAAGGTCAAGTTCAAGAATACCAGCTTTTATGACTTCTGCCACTGATATATTACTTTTATCCAAGAGCAGGTACAAGCTGGGGAAAACCATTTGGGAATTTGTTCTTCTGTTTGTTGTTAACAGTTTGACCAGCGATCTAATTGTTACAGCACCGACTGTCTTAAATGTTGTCTTGCAAGATTTTATCTCTCGTAGGAAATCTTCAAAAAGAACGTAACTGGCAGCCTTGCCAGTTTCGTGCAGGTCATGTAGTAAGGCAACAACCAAATGTCGACCAATGACTCCATAGCTGCCATCCAAGTGATCGTGCAATCCCACTGACCGTTTTATCATCTTAGATATGACCTCAGATGTTGTCCATATTTCTTGTGGGGGAATGCTATATTCGTTTTGCATACAGGTTGAGTACACTTCTAAAGATAGAAATCCATAGTGGTCAGTTGAACTTCTACTGGGACCAAGAGCTCCTGGTCCTAGATTGATAGAGTAAGATGTACTCCTTCCACAAAGTGGCTTTCCCCACAAAAGTTTTTCGGAGGCTAGTTCCAACTGATAGGATTGCCAGGTGGCACGCACATTTCCTGTTTTTTTATACTCGTTCAATAATTCTTTAAGTTCCTTGCAAATCCATAAACCCAAATGTCGAATGCATGTTAGAATATGCAAAGGAAAAGGCACCAACAGAGGTACAGTTTCTAAAAGTACTTCTAGATTGGTTAAATTAATAAAATCCGTAGCATTTATATGGTCAGCAACTGAATCCTGCGAAACAACAAACTCAATCCTACATGTACTTCTCCTTAGTAATGTCCAGTTGCTTTGCAATGTAGATATATAATGATCAGCGTCGCGTAGGAATGCCTCTGCTGTCGATCGTGGGAAACACATACCTCCAACAATGCAACCCGACACTGGATGATATCGACAATTGGGTTGACGATGTGGAATGTCAGCGTAAAGTTGAACAAACTGCACCTCGTGTGGAAAACGACAAATCGTCCGCAAACAAGTTTTGATATCCATTGGTCTTCCATCTAGATTGCTCTGATAGTTTGCACAGTCTTTGAATGATAAGCATGTACAAAGTGTTCCTCTGTGGCCGATGATTTGTTGCAATCCCGCAGTAGACCAAAGAAGATCAACTTCTTCAGAGTCTGACAGTATGTTTGCAGCAACATGGATAGTTGTACGCAATGTAAATTGGGTATTAAAATCTGACAATGATAATCCACAGGTCATTTTTTCACCAAAGCGGAAGCAAAATATGATTGGTCTCAAAAGTCCAGTTTGGGTCAGTTGGTTTAAAGATGCTTGCAAAGCATCGAGTATTGCATAACAATCGTCAGGTAAAATGAACATTTTTCGAACGTCATTTATGTCATTCTTTTCGAGAGTTCTTCTAGCCTCTCCACGCAAAGCAAGAGCCATTAGTGTATTTTTAAAAATCTCTCTCAGCTGAAGAAATGTGGCGAGGGCTTGTTGTCTCACTTGCTGAATGGATAATGCAACTGAATGCATCTGGTGCATAGGAATTAAAGCTATCCAACATTCCCACCCTCTTTCATAAAATAGCTGGAACCCTAAGCTGTTTGAGAAGGTCATAAGTTCGCTTTTACTGTATTCTGTTAATCTGACGTGCTTTTTCAAAAAGCCTCTAACGTTCCGTAGACTTGCATTATCATTTGGAAACAGTGTGATATGTCTCACGGGCATTCTTATTGCGGCCAAAGATTTAAACTCCACAACGCATCCATCAATGTCAAAGGAATATCTCAACCATACTTCTCTTTCTACTTCATCGACTGTCAGACATCTTCCAAAAATCCGATCATCCCTTCTTAAAAAGAGTTGTGGTGTTTCAGATACAGAATTGTACGCCTTGGCTAGGTTGAAATTCTCCAACACCGTTTCAGAAAAAGTTTGTTCCGTATCTTCCATATCCATCTAAAATTTTTAAAAAATATGACGTGTTTAGACACTCGTAATGAGAAAAGCTTTTTTTTTTTTATAATATCTAATTTTCAACTTAGATGATGATAAGAAATAATTACCCGGCATTATATCTCAATTAATTAATTTTTTAACAAAAATATATATTAAACTCTATTCTCAAAGATCAACCTTGGGTTAAACCCGAGTATAGTCTAGGGTATATTCCGGGGTAAACCTAAATATAACTCGGCCTTTACCATGGTTTAATCCAGGGTACACCCGGGTAAAACCCAGGGTATACGCTGGGTTTAACCAAGAGTATGCCCGGGTTTAACACAGATTAAACGCGGGTTTAACCTAGAGTATACCCAGGTTTAACCCAGGGTATACCCGGGTTTAACCCAGGGTATACCCGGGTTTAACCCAGGGTATACCCGGGGTAAACCCAGGGTATACCCGGGTTAAACCCGGGATAAACTCAGGGTATACCCGGGGTAAACCCAGGATATACCCGGGTTTAACCCAGGGTATACCCTGGGTACACCAAGGGTATACCCGGGGTATACCCAGGGTAAACTCAGGGTATACCCTAGTTGATCCCAGTGTATACACGGGTTCAACACAGAGTAAAACAATGTTAAACCTTAAGTTTAATGAGCCAAAGTTTTTAACGTAATTATCTTAATTAAGTATATCAAAAAGTTTCATTAATATCAATCATTCACTACATTTGATGAATATCTTGCTACAATTAAAATTTAATTGTAAACTATAGATCAATTCAATAGTCTATCAATTACTACCAGGAATAACTACTATGTTTATAAAATTTCATATCTATTGCTACTTAACATTAGAATGCAGGATAATGAGCAATTAAATAATGATATTAAAAATACAGTTACCTTTAACAAGTGAAAAACCCATATAATCCAACAAAGTCACAATCAAAAGAATGATAAAACACCAAATCATCAGATATTTATAGAAAGAAATGATTGACAGTCACGTGGATTAATAGGCGGAGTCCCGCATTCCCGCACACGCATCTCGTCAAAGTGCCTATACCATAATCCTAACCCAAACCTTACCCAACCCTAACCCTAACCCTAACCCCTAACACTAACGTGGGTTAATAGGCAGAGTCCTGCATTCCCGCACACGCATCTCGTCAAAGTGCCTATACCCTTACCCTAACCATAACCCCTAACCCTAACCCTAACCCCTAACCCTATCCCAACCCTAACCCTAACCCTAACCCAACCCTAACCCTAACCACTAACACTAACCCTAACCCCGAACGTAAGAAGCGGCCTTTCCAGTTTCGTGTAAGTCGTGAAGCAATTCAACTACCAAATGTCTACCGATGACTCCATAGCTGGCATCAAAATCATCGTGCAAACCCACCGATCTTGTTATCATTTTACAGATCATCTCCGAGTTGGTCCATATTTCAGGTGGAGGGATACTTCGATCGTTCTACATGCAAGTTGAGTAGCTTCTAGCGACAAGAAACCAAATTGGTCCGTCAAACTTCGACTCGGTCCAAAAGCTTCAGGTCCAAGATTAACTGAATATGTTGTACTCCTTGAACAAAGTAGTTTTCCCCAGAGCAATTTTTTAAAGGCTAATTCTAATTGATAAGATTGCCAGGTGGTTAGCACATTTCCCGTTTTTTGAAAACCCTCCAACAATTCTCGAAGTTCTTTACACATCCACAAGCCCAAATGTCTTATTCAACTTAGTGTTTGGGGTGGCAAAGGAGCCAACAAAGGCACACTTTCCAGAAGTTGCTCTAAGTTTATTAGATCGAAGAAGTCAAGAGCATGCAGATTGTCAGATAATGCGGTATTCTACTCAACAACAAACTCTAGTCTACAAGCACTCTTTCTCATTAGCACCCAATTGCTCTCTAGAGTTGATATGTAATGTTCTGCGTCGCGTAGGAAAGCTTCTGCTGTCGGCCTTGGAAAACACATACCTCCACCAATGCAAGCCGACACTGGATGAAATCGACAATTGGGCTGACGGTGTGGTATATCTGCATAAAGTTGAACAAACCGTAACTGGTCCGGAAAGCGACAAACCTTTCGTAAACCATTCTTAATATCCATTGGCCTTCCATCTAGATTGCATTGGAAATTTCCACAGTCTGTAAGCGATAAAAATGTGCTTAATACACCTCTCAAACCGATTAATTTCTGCAAACCTGAAGTGGACCAAAATAGATCCACCTCACCATCCGTGGAAATGTCTACAGCTGCATGAACAGTTGATCTACATATCTCTTCCCTATTAAAATCAGATAATGGTAGTCCATCCGTCATTTTTTCTCCAAAACGAAAACAAAATATTATTGGCCTAAATCCTGTTAAAGAGACGTTGTCCAGAGCAGTCTGTACAGCAGAAAGTATTGTAGAACAGTCATCAGGTAACACGAACATTTTACGGACATCCTTGATATCGTTTTTCATTAGGGTTTTCGAAGCAATTCCATTCATGGCATAATCTGCGAGTATATCTTTGAATTTTCTTCTCAATTCAAGGAAAGTATTGAATGTTTGTTGTCTTATTATCTGTTTCGGAAAAGCTACAAAACCTTGCTTCATGGGAGTGTTGGATAGCCATGATACCTGTACACAAGGCTTGTGTACAGGTATCATGGCTATCCAACACTCCCATCCTCTTTCGTAAAACAATTGAAACCCTAAAGAGCTGCTGAAATTCATAAGCTCGCTTTTAGAATATTCTGTTAAATTGATATGTTTCTTTAAAATGCTTCTAATCTCACGTAAACTGCCATTGTCATTCGGAAAGAGTGTTATATGTCTAACTGGCATTCGTATTCCATTTAAATTCTTCAGTTCAGTAACACATCTCAATATCAAAAGAGTACTGAAGCCAAATATCTCTTTCTGCTTCGTCAACTGTCACACTTCTTACAAATACCCGTTTATCTCTTCTCAAGAATAACATGGGCGACTCGCTCACAGGATAAAACATATTCGCTAAGTTCATGTTTTCCATCACAGTTTCTGCAAAGGTCTGCTCATCTTCGTCGAATTCATCTTTAAAATAAAAAAAACGTTCCATTCATATTGATTCACTTTTATATCCATCTAGGGAAAGCTAACTTTACATATCTTAAATAATCATAGGTCTCTTTAATAATAAATTAGTTATATTAGAATTGTGAAATATTTTCAACAAAACGTATTAGAATAACAGTGAACGTGGCCAATACATTCGTAAACACTAACTTAGGTATATCCTGGGTATACCCAGGGTATACCCTAAGGTAAACCCTTAGGAATACCTAGGGTATAACCTGGGTATACCCTGAGTATACCTAGGGTATACCCTGGGTATACCTAGGGTATACTCAAGGTATCCCCAGGGTATATCCTAGGTATCCCCAGGGTATACCCTAGGTATACCCAAGGTGTATCTAAGGTACACCAAAAATGTACAACCTCAGTACTTATAAATTATAATTAATAAAATTATGTAAGTTGATATTAGAGAATTATGCAATTATTGATTCTAAATATTTTGTATCATATCGCAGGTAACCTTCCGTCAGTATCTTATTGGTTGCTTTTCAGTGAATTCCTCTCTCTATATAAAATACTATCTCATTACTTATATTTTATTTAAGATTATTACATCCCATTAATTAACTAATATGTATAAGCAATAATGTAAAATATCTTTCGATAATTAAAACATGAAGTACAGTAAACCAACTTACCGCTAAAAAACAAATTGCACATCCAATTGCACACAAATCATTCTACAAAAATGAACTATAATAGAAACGTACACACGGGTAAACATAATCCACATCACTGACAAGTCATGTGATTAAAAATAGGCAGAGTCCCGCAATCCCGCACACGCAACACGTCAAAGTGCCCTAACCCTAACCCTAACCCTAACCCTAACCCTAACCCTAACCCAACCCAACCCTAACCCTAACCCTAACCCAACCCAACCCTAACCCTAACCCTAACCTTAACACTAACCCTAACCCAACCCTAACCCTAACCCTAACCCTCACATGAAATATCCACCAACCCTTCCCCAACCCGGAAGTTTAAGGGCTAACCCCGAGCTAACCCTGATTTTTAGGGTCATCCCGGGTTTATCATCTAAAATCTAATCCCAGACCTTGATATTCGGGGATAATGTTGTACAGAGGTAGGTCACATGAAATATCCACCAACCCTTCCCCAACCCGGAAGTTTAAGGGCTAACCCCGAGCTAACCCTGATTTTTAGGGTCATCCCGGGTTTATCATCTAAAATCTAATCCCAGACCTTGATATTCGGGGATAATGTTGTACAGAGGTAGGTCACATGAAATATCCACCAACCCTTCCCCAACCCGGAAGTTTAAGGGCTAACCCCGAGCTAACCCTGATTTTTAGGGTCATCCCGGGTTTATCATCTAAAATCTAATCCCAGACCTTGATATTCGGAGATAATGTTGTACAGAGGTAGGTCACATGAAATATCCACCAACCCTTCCCCAACCCGGAAGTTTAAGGGCTAACCCCGAGCTAACCCTGATTTTTAGGGTCATCCCGGGTTTATCATCTAAAATCTAATCCCAGACCTTGATATTCGGGGATAATGTTGTACAGAGGTAGGTCACATGAAATATCCACCAACCCTTCCCCAACCCGGAAGTTTAAGGGCTAACCCCGAGCTAACCCTGATTTTTAGGGTCATCCCGGGTTTATCATCTAAAATCTAATCCCAGACCTTGATATTCGGGGATAATGTTGTACAGAGGTAGGTCACATGAAATATCCACCAACCCTTCCCCAACCCGGAAGTTTAAGGGCTAACCCCGAGCTAACCCTGATTTTTAGGGTCATCCCGGGTTTATCATCTAAAATCTAATCCCAGACCTTGATATTCGGGGATAATGTTGTACAGAGGTAGGTCACATGAAATATCCACCAACCCTTCCCCAACCCGGAAGTTTAAGGGCTAACCCCGAGCTAACCCTGATTTTTAGGGTCATCCCGGGTTTATCATCTAAAATCTAATCCCAGACCTTGATATTCGGGGATAATGTTGTACAGAGGTAGGTCACATGAAATATCCACCAACCCTTCCCCAACCCGGAAGTTTAAGGGCTAACCCCGAGCTAACCCTGATTTTTAGGGTCATCCCGGGTTTATCATCTAAAATCTAATCCCAGACCTTGATATTCGGGGATAATGTTGTACAGAGGTAGGTCACATGAAATATCCACCAACCCTTCCCCAACCCGGAAGTTTAAGGGCTAACCCCGAGCTAACCCTGATTTTTAGGGTCACCCCGGGTTTATCATCTAAAATCTAATCCCAGACCTTGATATTCGGGGATAATGTTGTACAGAGGTAGGTCACATGAAATATCCACCAACCCTTCCCCAACCCGGAAGTTTAAGGGCTAACCCCGAGCTAACCCTGATTTTTAGGGTCACCCCGGGTTTATCATCTAAAATCTAATCCCAGACCTTGATATTCGGGGATAATGTTGTACAGAGGTAGGTCACATGAAATATCCACCAACCCTTCCCCAACCCGGAAGTTTAAGGGCTAACCCCGAGCTAACCCTGATTTTTAGGGTCATCCCGGGTTTATCATCTAAAATCTAATCCCAGACCTTGATATTCGGGGATAATGTTGTACAGAGGTAGGTCACATGAAATATCCACCAACCCTTCCCCAACCCGGAAGTTTAAGGGCTAACCCCGAGCTAACCCTGATTTTTAGGGTCATCCCGGGTTTATCATCTAAAATCTAATCCCAGACCTTGATATTCGGGGATAATGTTGTACAGAGGTAGGTCACATGAAATATCCACCAACCCTTCCCCAACCCGGAAGTTTAAGGGCTAACCCCGAGCTAACCCTGATTTTTAGGGTCATCCCGGGTTTATCATCTAAAATCTAATCCCAGACCTTGATATTCGGGGATAATGTTGTACAGAGGTAGGTCACATGAAATATCCACCAACCCTTCCCCAACCCGGAAGTTTAAGGGCTAACCCCGAGCTAACCCTGATTTTTAGGGTCATCCCGGGTTTATCATCTAAAATCTAATCCCAGACCTTGATATTCGGGGATAATGTTGTACAGAGGCTGTTGAAATTAAATATACATTAAACTTTCCCAAACTTGGATTTTTAAAGGGATAAAGTTTTATCCACTATGTATAACTGATGTTGCGCTGGGCGGACTGTTGAAAAACTAACCAACAAATTATTTTAAAGATCATTCGTTTATTAGTTTTCATATTTGTTGTTAAAACATACTCATTTTTTACTCTTATCAAAAATGACATCAACATATATTTTATGAAGTTACTTTCCTTACATCAACATAATGTTAATATAATATATAGCTTCCTGCTTCTTTTACCTTTCATTACTTTAACAAATTTCCTTGCACTAACAAAAGGTTTACATAAAGGATAACATAAATGATAAGCAATACTTAGTGAACAGATGCTTTTCTTTTTACACAAACCATAAGCAAACTTTTATTGCAAATCATTCCCAACTAAGTTGTCTAGCTCTTGCTGGAGCTTTGTTCTTTCGTTGATTGCTCTTTTCTTCTTGACTATTTTCTTTACTTTGTCCTGTAAATAGTTGGTGAAATCCCCGCGAACGTCTGGCTTCCATCCCTCGCTCCATATGCGATCCTCCACACCATCTTTTATCAAATTTTGGATGTCTACCATTTTTGCTATTGTAACAAAACAACCCTTTTTGAGTTCTCATTCTATCTCAAAGCATAAGCATTACGAATAAATGAAACTGGCATTCATTCTTTTATCTTAATTTAACTATAAACGTTTCCCCGTTGCTATACATGGAGTATATTATACTTACTTGGAGAAATGGTTTCCTGCAATCCCAGCCAGTAATGAATGTACGCTAGCTGTAACTTCGAAACTTTTTCCTGTTCTTTGCGGTAGCTCCTTTCGATGCTCTTGAACACTTCCGCGACTTCTTTTCTTATGTTTTCATTTAATTCTTCCACAGATGTCGCGATCTTAGCTTCTGTTTCCTCTTGTTCAAATTCTTCATTGTCTATCATTTTTCTCTTTTTAGGATTTACTAGAGCCATTTCTAACTCGTCTATTCTCGAGTTCACTTGACTAATTTGGAAGGAAAGTGCGTTTTCAAATTCAGGCTTCACCTCTTTATCAATTTTCTTATGAATCTGGTCCAAATCAGCTTCGAACTTGGCACATTCTGTTCCTGAGTCCAATTTTTTTTCAAGGTTTTCAAGCTTAATACCAACTTCTCTTATTTTACGACTGAACTTCCCGAGAGTCTCAAGGACAAATTCTCTTAAGGCTTCATACTTTGGATCGTTTTCATCTATCAAATATGATTCAAAAACATGCATGTAAAGTTGTAATATGCTTGCTATATTAAGCAATGTTTCAATATCTATGTTATAAAAATTACCTTCGGATAGCCAGTCATTCTCCATACTGCTATTTAATTCAAGACAAGTGAGGAATCTGTAATGCACAGGAACATCGTAAAATAATTAAAATAAACGTATGTGACAAAATATTTTGTTTTATAAGAACAAAACCAATTGTGTTTGATTGAGTCATTTTAATCTTATCTATGGAAGTCTGTACATATTCTAAAATTGTAGAATGATTTAATATTATTTTTTTATTTGAACTTCCTTTAGACAAACAAGAAATTAATTTTGCATTCTAAACATTCTTTATCATTAGGTATACTGATTACTTTCAATTAATGAATTGCTTACCTCTCCTAAGAAAATCACCGTCTGCACTGAAGGAGTGACAAGGAAACAATGACTGTGCTTTCTGTGTTAACGTTAGCAGGCGCTCTGAGTGATGGGAAAGACTAGTTAACACGGCTTGTGTATCATCAATCCATAAGCTCAACGTTCGAGTAAGCATTTGCAACTGCCAAATATTAGAGTTTACTTTGTCCTGTAATTGCAAGTTATGGTAAAAGATTATCTTACCGTTTTAAATTGTAAAACAGTTCAAAAAGAAGTGAAATAGTTCATTCATACTTTTTTGTGCGTGATTTATTTAGTACGCTATGTTTGCGGACAAAGATCTGTCTGCGAACTTAAACCATTAATAAATTATACACTATGATAAAAAAAAATTCAAAACATTTTCAATTTTCTTATTCAACATAAATGGAGACTTTGTGAAATCATGACCTTGAAGAAAAAAAAACCCTTTCTCAGTATTTAATTGAAGTTCTTAGTTCATTAGGTTGATTCACAAGAAACTTTTAGCCATCTAAACAATTTTTTATTCTTAAGTACTTCCATTCTCTACACAATACATTATCAAAAAATAGACTCGACGGAAACTTTTTAAGAAGTTAAAAAAATGTTCTAAATTTCACAAACTCCCTGATAAATGTTTGATAAAGAAATAAAAGTCAAAGATTACTTTTTTCACATTTACTTCCAAATTAAATACTCAGACAAAAATAAACTTAGACAAAATTTATTTGCTTTAGTGATTGCCGATGTAGAAATTCCGAAATCAACAATATCCTGCTTATAATCAAACATGACTTATAACTCACATAACTGTTAAATGTAAATGCAATTAAATTATGCTTCTTGCAGCATATATTTACTTATTTGAAAGTCTTTGTAGTTTTGTTTCAAAAGCCCGAAATGTGCGGAAAGGAATATTTGATCTTAAACACTGTAATTTAAAGCGTTCGTATTTTTCACGAATGGTAACTTCTGCCAACCTTTGAGCATGCAGGAATTCCAACTCTTGAGCTGACCAGGGAGCTTTCAAGGATGTAGAAATCGGGAAGCAAGTGGAAGTTCTTCGATGTCCGATGTCTTTATCAAATAGAATAGGGTCATCGTCAGCATTGTCATGATCGACGTATTTTGGGGGGAGTTCTTCGACTTTATTGTCATTGGTAGTAACCTCTTCTGATTGCTTTGTTTCTCCCTTCTTCGTACTTTTCTTTTCTGCTCCTGTCAACATTTCAAGTTTATGTGGGATGGTGAAGTGCAAGCGATTTAACTGCAAATTGCGAAATCTAAAGCTGGCCAATTGCAACTTTGACAAAATCTCCAAGGCGATCAGTTTGTTTTTATCTACCGGTAGGTCGATCGTCAGTAAAGCTAACCTGTCATATTCGACATATTGGCCCTGCATCAAAAGTGCAATACAGCTGATATACGTCATTGTTATTACTAATTGTTCCATATCCATATTTTCTTTCTGGAGCCTTCGAAGGCACATTGTTAACCAAGGAAGAATCTTTGGGGTTTTCTTAATCTTACTTGGGTATATTAGCCCCCGTTTTTCCAATTCACCTCTTACTAAATCTGATATTGTGACAAGTGTGTTTTCTGTGATATCTGTAGAACGTTTGTCATATACAACCGTCCAGAATTTATCATTAAATGACCAAGTCAGTGTCATATTCCCATGCCTGTCATATGTTGTAACAGCTGGAAAATGTTTAAGGTCAAGTTCAAGAATACCAGCTTTTATGACTTCTGCCACTGATATATTACTTTTATCCAAGAGCAGGTACAAGCTGGGGAAAACCATTTGGGAATTTGTTCTTCTGTTTGTTGTTAACAGTTTGACCAGCGATCTAATTGTTACAGCACCGACTGTCTTAAATGTTGTCTTGCAAGATTTTATCTCTCGTAGGAAATCTTCAAAAAGAACGTAACTGGCAGCCTTGCCAGTTTCGTGCAGGTCATGTAGTAAGGCAACAACCAAATGTCGACCAATGACTCAATAGCTGCCATCCAAGTGATCGTGCAATCCCACTGACCGTTTTATCATCTTAGATATGACCTCAGATGTTGTCCATATTTCTTGTGGGGGAATGCTATATTCGTTTTGCATACAGGTTGAGTACACTTCTAAAGATAGAAATCCATAGTGGTCAGTTGAACTTCTACTGGGACCAAGAGCTCCTGGTCCTAGATTGATAGAGTAAGATGTACTCCTTCCACAAAGTGGCTTTCCCCACAAAAGTTTTTCGGAGGCTAGTTCCAACTGATAGGATTGCCAGGTGGCACGCACATTTCCTGTTTTTTTATACTCGTTCAATAATTCTTTAAGTTCCTTGCAAATCCATAAACCCAAATGTCGAATGCATGTTAGAATATGCAAAGGAAAAGGCACCAACAGAGGTACAGTTTCTAAAAGTACTTCTAGATTGGTTAAATTAATAAAATCCGTAGCATTTATATGGTCAGCAACTGAATCCTGCGAAACAACAAACTCAATCCTACATGTACTTCTCCTTAGTAATGTCCAGTTGCTTTGCAATGTAGATATATAATGATCAGCGTCGCGTAGGAATGCCTCTGCTGTCGATCGTGGGAAACACATACCTCCAACAATGCAACCCGACACTGGATGATATCGACAATTGGGTTGACGATGTGGAATGTCAGCGTAAAGTTGAACAAACTGCACCTCGTGTGGAAAACGACAAATCGTCCGCAAACAAGTTTTGATATCCATTGGTCTTCCATCTAGATTGCTCTGATAGTTTGCACAGTCTTTGAATGATAAGCATGTACAAAGTGTTCCTCTGTGGCCGATGATTTGTTGCAATCCCGCAGTAGACCAAAGAAGATCAACTTCTTCAGAGTCTGACAGTATGTTTGCAGCAACATGGATAGTTGTACGCAATGTAAATTGGGTATTAAAATCTGACAATGATAATCCACAGGTCATATTTTCACCAAAGCGGAAGCAAAATATGATTGGTCTCAAAAGTCCAGTTTGGGTCAGTTGGTTTAAAGATGCTTGCAAAGCATCGAGTATTGCATAACAATCGTCAGGTAAAATGAACATTTTTCGAACGTCATTTATGTCATTCTTTTCGAGAGTTCTTCTAGCCTCTCCACGCAAAGCAAGAGCCATTAGTGTATTTTTAAAATTCTCTCTCAGCTGAAGAAATGTGGCGAGGGCTTGTTGTCTCACTTGCTGAATGGATAATGCAACTGAATGCATCTGGTGCATAGGAATTAAAGCTATCCAACATTCCCACCCTCTTTCATAAAATAGCTGGAACCCTAAGCTGTTTGAGAAGGTCATAAGTTCGCTTTTACTGTATTCTGTTAATCTGACGTGCTTTTTCAAAAAGCCTCTAACGTTCCGTAGACTTGCATTATCATTTGGAAACAGTGTGATATGTCTCACGGGCATTCTTATTGCGGCCAAAGATTTAAACTCCACAACGCATCCATCAATGTCAAAGGAATATCTCAACCATACTTCTCTTTCTACTTCATCGACTGTCAGACATCTGCCAAAAATCCGATCATCCCTTCTTAAAAAGAGTTGTGGTGTTTCAGATACAGAATTGTACGCCTTGGCTAGGTTGAAATTCTCCAACACCGTTTCAGAAAAAGTTTGTTCCGTATCTTCCATATCCATCTAAAATTTTTAAAAAAATATGACGTGTTTAGACACTCGTAATGAGAAAAGCTTTTTTTTTTTATAATATCTAATTTTCAACTTAGATGATGATAAGAAATAATTACCCGGCATTATATCTCAATTAATTAATTTTTTAACAAACATATATATTAAACTCTATTCTCAAAGATCAACCTTGGGTTAAACCCGAGTATAGTCTAGGGTATATTCCGGGGTAAACCTAAATATAACTCGGCCTTTACCATGGTTAAATCCAGGGTACACCCGGGTAAAACCCAGGGTATACGCTGGGTTTAACCAAGAGTATGCCCGG
This sequence comes from Magallana gigas, assembly GCF_963853765.1. Taxonomy (NCBI): domain Eukaryota; kingdom Metazoa; phylum Mollusca; class Bivalvia; order Ostreida; family Ostreidae; genus Magallana; species Magallana gigas. The sequence continues at coordinate 56,685,789 of NC_088858.1, read as the reverse complement.
GTTTAACACAGATTAAACGCGGGTTTAACCTAGAGTATACCCAGGTTTAACCCAGGGTATACCCGGGTTTAACCCAGGGTATACCCAGGTTTAACCCAGGGTATACCCGGGTTTAACCCAGGGTATACCCGGGTTTAACCCAGGGTATACCCGGGGTAAACCCAGGGTATACCCGGGTTAAACCCGGGATAAACTCAGGGTATACCCGGGTTAAACCCAGGATATACCCGGGTTTAACCCAGGGTATACCCTGGGTACACCAAGGGTATACCCGGGGTAAACCCAGGGTATAACCGGGGTAAACCCAGGGTATACCCGGGGTATACCCAGGGTAAACTCAGGGTATACCCTAGTTGATCCCAGTGTATACACGGGTTCAACACAGAGTAAAACAATGTTAGACCTTAAGTTTAATGAGCCAAAGTTTTTAACGTAATTATCTTAATTACGTATATCAAAAAGTTTCATTAATATCAATCATTCACTACATTTGATGAATATCTTGCTACAATTGAAATTTAATTGTAAACTATAGATCAATTCAATAGTCTATCAATTACTACCAGGAATAACTACTATGTTTATAAAATTTCATATATATTGCTAATTAACATTAGAATGCAGGATAATGAGCAATTAAATAATGATATTAAAAAATGCAGTTACCTTTAACAAGTGAAAAACCCATATAATCCAACAAAGTCACAATCAAAAGAATGATAAAACACCAAATCATCAGATATTTATAGAAAGAAATGATTGACAGTCAGGTGGATCAATAGGCGGAGTCCCGCATTCCCGCACACGCATCTCGTCAAAGTGCCTATACCCTAACCCTAACCCTAACCCAACCCTAGCCCTAACCCTAACCCTAACCCCTAACCCTAACCCTAACCCTAACCCTAACCCTAACCCAAACCCTAACCCCTAACCCTTACCCTAACCCTAACCCTAACCCAACCCAACCCTAACCCTAACCCTAACCCAACCCTAACCCTAACCCTAACCCTAACCCAACCCAACCCTAACCCTAACCCTAACCTTAACCCTAACCCTAACCCAACCCTAACCCTAACCCTAACCCTAACCCTAACCCTCACATGAAATATCCACCAACCCTTCCCCAACCCGGAAGTTTAAGGGCTAACCCCGAGCTAACCCTGATTTTTAGGGTCATCCCGGGTTTATCATCTAAAATCTAATCCCAGACCTTGATATTCGGGGATAATGTTGTACAGAGGTAGGTCACATGAAATATCCACCAACCCTTCCCCAACCCGGAAGTTTAAGGGCTAACCCCGAGCTAACCCTGATTTTTAGGGTCATCCCGGGTTTATCATCTAAAATCTAATCCCAGACCTTGATATTCGGGGATAATGTTGTACAGAGGTAGGTCACATGAAATATCCACCAACCCTTCCCCAACCCGGAAGTTTAAGGGCTAACCCCGAGCTAACCCTGATTTTTAGGGTCACCCCGGGTTTATCATCTAAAATCTAATCCCAGACCTTGATATTCGGGGATAATGTTGTACAGAGGTAGGTCACATGAAATATCCACCAACCCTTCCCCAACCCGGAAGTTTAAGGGCTAACCCCGAGCTAACCCTGATTTTTAGGGTCATCCCGGGTTTATCATCTAAAATCTAATCCCAGACCTTGATATTCGGGGATAATGTTGTACAGAGGTAGGTCACATGAAATATCCACCAACCCTTCCCCAACCCGGAAGTTTAAGGGCTAACCCCGAGCTAACCCTGATTTTTAGGGTCATCCCGGGTTTATCATCTAAAATCTAATCCCAGACCTTGATATTCGGGGATAATGTTGTACAGAGGTAGGTCACATGAAATATCCACCAACCCTTCCCCAACCCGGAAGTTTAAGGGCTAACCCCGAGCTAACCCTGATTTTTAGGGTCATCCCGGGTTTATCATCTAAAATCTAATCCCAGACCTTGATATTCGGGGATAATGTTGTACAGAGGTAGGTCACATGAAATATCCACCAACCCTTCCCCAACCCGGAAGTTTAAGGGCTAACCCCGAGCTAACCCTGATTTTTAGGGTCATCCCGGGTTTATCATCTAAAATCTAATCCCAGACCTTGATATTCGGGGATAATGTTGTACAGAGGCTGTTGAAATTAAATATACATTAAACTTTCCCAAACTTGGATTTTTAAAGGGATAAAGTTTTATCCACTATGTATAACTGATGTTGCGCTGGGCGGACTGTTGAAAAACTAACCAACAAATTATTTTAAAGATCATTCGTTTATTAGTTTTCATATTTGTTGTTAAAACATACTCATTTTTTACTCTTATCAAAAATGACATCAACATATATTTTATGAAGTTACTTTCCTTACATCAACATAATGTTAATATAATATATAGCTTCCTGCTTCTTTTACCTTTCATTACTTTAACAAATTTCCTTGCACTAACAAAAGGTTTACATAAAGGATAACATAAATGATAAGCAATACTTAGTGAACAGATGCTTTTCTTTTTACACAAACCATAAGCAAACTTTTATTGCAAATCATTCCCAACTAAGTTGTCTAGCTCTTGCTGGAGCTTTGTTCTTTCGTTGATTGCTCTTTTCTTCTTGACTATTTTCTTTACTTTGTCCTGTAAATAGTTGGTGAAATCCCCGCGAACGTCTGGCTTCCATCCCTCGCTCCATATGCGATCCTCCACACCATCTTTTATCAAATTTTGGATGTCTACCATTTTTGCTATTGTAACAAAACAACACTTTTTGAGTTCTCATTCTATCTCAAAGCATAAGCATTACGAATAAATGAAACTGGCATTCATTCTTTTATCTTAATTTAACTATAAACGTTTCCCCGTTGCTATACATGGAGTATATTATACTTACTTGGAGAAATGGTTTCCTGCAATCCCAGCCAGTAATGAATGTACGCTAGCTGTAACTTCGAAACTTTTTCCTGTTCTTTGCGGTAGCTCCTTTCGATGCTCTTGAACACTTCCGCGACTTCTTTTCTTATGTTTTCATTTAATTCTTCCACAGATGTCGCGATCTTAGCTTCTGTTTCCTCTTGTTCAAATTCTTCATTGTCTATCATTTTTCTCTTTTTAGGATTTACTAGAGCCATTTCTAACTCGTCTATTCTCGAGTTCACTTGACTAATTTGGAAGGAAAGTGCGTTTTCAAATTCAGGCTTCACCTCTTTATCAATTTTCTTATGAATCTGGTCCAAATCAGCTTCGAACTTGGCACATTCTGTTCCTGAGTCCAATTTTTTTTCAAGGTTTTCAAGCTTAATACCAACTTCTCTTATTTTACGACTGAACTTCCCGAGAGTCTCAAGGACAAATTCTCTTAAGGCTTCATACTTTGGATCGTTTTCATCTATCAAATATGATTCAAAAACATGCATGTAAAGTTGTAATATGCTTGCTATATTAAGCAATGTTTCAATATCTATGTTATAAAAATTACCTTCGGATAGCCAGTCATTCTCCATACTGCTATTTAATTCAAGACAAGTGAGGAATCTGTAATGCACAGGAACATCGTAAAATAATTAAAATAAACGTATGTGACAAAATATTTTGTTTTATAAGAACAAAACCAATTGTGTTTGATTGAGTCGTTTTAATCTTATCTATGGAAGTCTGTACATATTCTAAAATTGTAGAATGATTTAATATTATTATTTTTTTATTTGAACTTCCTTTAGACAAACAAGAAATTAATTTTGCATTCTAAACATTCTTTATCATTAGGTATACTGATTACTTTCAATAATGAATTGCTTACCTCTCCTAAGAAAATCACCGTCTGCACTGAAGGAGTGACAAGGAAACAATGACTGTGCTTTCTGTGTTAACGTTAGCAGGCGCTCTGAGTGATGGGAAAGACTAGTTAACACGGCTTGTGTATCATCAATCCATAAGCTCAACGTTCGAGTAAGCATTTGCAACTGCCAAATATTAGAGTTTACTTTGTCCTGTAATTGCAAGTTATGGTAAAAGATTATCTTGCCGTTTTAAATTATAAAACAGTTCAAAAAGAAGTGAAATAGTTCATTCATACTTTTTTGTGCGTGATTTATTTAGTACGCTATGTTTGCGGACAAAGATCTGTCTGCGAACTTAAACCATTAATAAATTATACACTATGATAAAAAAAAATTCAAAACATTTTCAATTTTCTTATTCAACATAAATGGAGACTTTGTGAAATCATGACCTTGAAGAAAAAAAACCCTTTCTCAGTATTTAATTGAAGTTCTTAGTTCATTAGGTTGATTCACAAGAAACTTTTAGCCATCTAAACAATTTTTTATTCTTAAGTACTTCCATTCTCTACACAATACATTATCAAAAAATAGACTCGACGGAAACTATTTAAGAAGTTAAAAAAAATGTTCTAAATTTCACAAACTCCCTGATAAATGTTTGATAAAGAAATAAAAGTCAAAGATTACTTTTTTCACATTTACTTCCAAATTAAATACTCAGACAAAAATAAACTTAGACAAAATTTATTTGCTTTAGTGATTGCCGATGTAGAAATTCCGAAATCAACAATATCCTGCTTATAATCAAACATGACTTATAACTCACATAACTGTTAAATGTAAATGCAATTAAATTATGCTTCTTGCAGCATATATTTACTTATTTGAAAGTCTTTGTAGTTTTGTTTCAAAAGCCCGAAATGTACGGAAAGGAATATTTGATCTTAAACACTGTAATTTAAAGCGTTCGTATTTTTCACGAATGGTAACTTCTGCCAACCTTTGAGCATGCAGGAATTCCAACTCTTGGGCTGACCAGGGAGCTTTCAATGATGTAGAAATCGGGAAGCAAGTGGAAGTTCTTCGATGTCCGATGTCTTTATCAAATAGAATAGGGTCATCGTCAGCATTGTCATGATCGACGTATTTTGGGGGGAGTTCTTCGACTTTATTGTCATTGGTAGTAACCTCTTCTGATTGCTTTGTCTCTCCCTTCTTCGTACTTTTCTTTTCTGCTCCTGTCAACATTTCAAGTTTATGTGGGATGGTGAAGTGCAAGCGATTTAACTGCAAATTGCGAAATCTAAAGCTGGCCAATTGCAACTTTGACAAAATCTCCAAGGCGATCAGTTTGTTTTTATCTACCGGTAGGTCGATCGTCAGTAAAGCTAACCTGTCATATTCGACATATTGGCCCTGCATCAAAAGTGCAATACAGCTGATATACGTCACTGTTATTACTAATTGTTCCATATCCATATTTTCTTTCTGGAGCCTTCGAAGGCACATTGTTAACCAAGGAAGAATCTTTGGGGTTTTCTTAATCTTACTTGGGTATATTAGCCCCCGTTTTTCCAATTCACCTCTTACTAAATCTGATATTGTGACAAGTGTGTTTTCTGTGATATCTGTAGAACGTTTGTCATATACAACCGTCCAGAATTTATCATTAAATGACCAAGTCAGTGTCATATTCCCATGCCTGTCATATGTTGTAACAGCTGGAAAATGTTTAAGGTCAAGTTCAAGAATACCAGCTTTTATGACTTCTGCCACTGATATATTACTTTTATCCAAGAGCAGGTACAAGCTGGGGAAAACCATTTGGGAATTTGTTCTTCTGTTTGTTGTTAACAGTTTGACCAGCGATCTAATTGTTACAGCACCGACTGTCTTAAATGTTGTCTTGCAAGATTTTATCTCTCGTAGGAAATCTTCAAAAAGAACGTAACTGGCAGCCTTGCCAGTTTCGTGCAGGTCATGTAGTAAGGCAACAACCAAATGTCGACCAATGACTCCATAGCTGCCATCCAAGTGATCGTGCAATCCCACTGACCGTTTTATCATCTTAGATATGACCTCAGATGTTGTCCATATTTCTTGTGGGGGAATGCTATATTCGTTTTGCATACAGGTTGAGTACACTTCTAAAGATAGAAATCCATAGTGGTCAGTTGAACTTCTACTGGGACCAAGAGCTCCTGGTCCTAGATTGATAGAGTAAGATGTACTCCTTCCACAAAGTGGCTTTCCCCACAAAAGTTTTTCGGAGGCTAGTTCCAACTGATAGGATTGCCAGGTGGCACGCACATTTCCTGTTTTTTTATACTCGTTCAATAATTCTTTAAGTTCCTTGCAAATCCATAAACCCAAATGTCGAATGCATGTTAGAATATGCAAAGGAAAAGGCACCAACAGAGGTACAGTTTCTAAAAGTACTTCTAGATTGGTTAAATTAATAAAATCCGTAGCATTTATATGGTCAGCAACTGAATCCTGCGAAACAACAAACTCAATCCTACATGTACTTCTCCTTAGTAATGTCCAGTTGCTTTGCAATGTAGATATATAATGATCAGCGTCGCGTAGGAATGCCTCTGCTGTCGATCGTGGGAAACACATACCTCCAACAATGCAACCCGACACTGGATGATATCGACAATTGGGTTGACGATGTGGAATGTCAGCGTAAAGTTGAACAAACTGCACCTCGTGTGGAAAACGACAAATCGTCCGCAAACAAGTTTTGATATCCATTGGTCTTCCATCTAGATTGCTCTGATAGTTTGCACAGTCTTTGAATGATAAGCATGTACAAAGTGTTCCTCTGTGGCCGATGATTTGTTGCAATCCCGCAGTAGACCAAAGAAGATCAACTTCTTCAGAGTCTGACAGTATGTTTGCAGCAACATGGATAGTTGTACGCAATGTAAATTGGGTATTAAAATCTGACAATGATAATCCACAGGTCATTTTTTCACCAAAGCGGAAGCAAAATATGATTGGTCTCAAAAGTCCAGTTTGGGTCAGTTGGTTTAAAGATGCTTGCAAAGCATCGAGTATTGCATAACAATCGTCAGGTAAAATGAACATTTTTCGAACGTCATTTATGTCATTCTTTTCGAGAGTTCTTCTAGCCTCTCCACGCAAAGCAAGAGCCATTAGTGTATTTTTAAAAATCTCTCTCAGCTGAAGAAATGTGGCGAGGGCTTGTTGTCTCACTTGCTGAATGGATAATGCAACTGAATGCATCTGGTGCATAGGAATTAAAGCTATCCAACATTCCCACCCTCTTTCATAAAATAGCTGGAACCCTAAGCTGTTTGAGAAGGTCATAAGTTCGCTTTTACTGTATTCTGTTAATCTGACGTGCTTTTTCAAAAAGCCTCTAACGTTCCGTAGACTTGCATTATCATTTGGAAACAGTGTGATATGTCTCACGGGCATTCTTATTGCGGCCAAAGATTTAAACTCCACAACGCATCCATCAATGTCAAAGGAATATCTCAACCATACTTCTCTTTCTACTTCATCGACTGTCAGACATCTTCCAAAAATCCGATCATCCCTTCTTAAAAAGAGTTGTGGTGTTTCAGATACAGAATTGTACGCCTTGGCTAGGTTGAAATTCTCCAACACCGTTTCAGAAAAAGTTTGTTCCGTATCTTCCATATCCATCTAAAATTTTTAAAAAATATGACGTGTTTAGACACTCGTAATGAGAAAAGCTTTTTTTTTTTTATAATATCTAATTTTCAACTTAGATGATGATAAGAAATAATTACCCGGCATTATATCTCAATTAATTAATTTTTTAACAAAAATATATATTAAACTCTATTCTCAAAGATCAACCTTGGGTTAAACCCGAGTATAGTCTAGGGTATATTCCGGGGTAAACCTAAATATAACTCGGCCTTTACCATGGTTTAATCCAGGGTACACCCGGGTAAAACCCAGGGTATACGCTGGGTTTAACCAAGAGTATGCCCGGGTTTAACACAGATTAAACGCGGGTTTAACCTAGAGTATACCCAGGTTTAACCCAGGGTATACCCGGGTTTAACCCAGGGTATACCCGGGTTTAACCCAGGGTATACCCGGGGTAAACCCAGGGTATACCCGGGTTAAACCCGGGATAAACTCAGGGTATACCCGGGGTAAACCCAGGATATACCCGGGTTTAACCCAGGGTATACCCTGGGTACACCAAGGGTATACCCGGGGTATACCCAGGGTAAACTCAGGGTATACCCTAGTTGATCCCAGTGTATACACGGGTTCAACACAGAGTAAAACAATGTTAAACCTTAAGTTTAATGAGCCAAAGTTTTTAACGTAATTATCTTAATTAAGTATATCAAAAAGTTTCATTAATATCAATCATTCACTACATTTGATGAATATCTTGCTACAATTAAAATTTAATTGTAAACTATAGATCAATTCAATAGTCTATCAATTACTACCAGGAATAACTACTATGTTTATAAAATTTCATATCTATTGCTACTTAACATTAGAATGCAGGATAATGAGCAATTAAATAATGATATTAAAAATACAGTTACCTTTAACAAGTGAAAAACCCATATAATCCAACAAAGTCACAATCAAAAGAATGATAAAACACCAAATCATCAGATATTTATAGAAAGAAATGATTGACAGTCACGTGGATTAATAGGCGGAGTCCCGCATTCCCGCACACGCATCTCGTCAAAGTGCCTATACCATAATCCTAACCCAAACCTTACCCAACCCTAACCCTAACCCTAACCCCTAACACTAACGTGGGTTAATAGGCAGAGTCCTGCATTCCCGCACACGCATCTCGTCAAAGTGCCTATACCCTTACCCTAACCATAACCCCTAACCCTAACCCTAACCCCTAACCCTATCCCAACCCTAACCCTAACCCTAACCCAACCCTAACCCTAACCACTAACACTAACCCTAACCCCGAACGTAAGAAGCGGCCTTTCCAGTTTCGTGTAAGTCGTGAAGCAATTCAACTACCAAATGTCTACCGATGACTCCATAGCTGGCATCAAAATCATCGTGCAAACCCACCGATCTTGTTATCATTTTACAGATCATCTCCGAGTTGGTCCATATTTCAGGTGGAGGGATACTTCGATCGTTCTACATGCAAGTTGAGTAGCTTCTAGCGACAAGAAACCAAATTGGTCCGTCAAACTTCGACTCGGTCCAAAAGCTTCAGGTCCAAGATTAACTGAATATGTTGTACTCCTTGAACAAAGTAGTTTTCCCCAGAGCAATTTTTTAAAGGCTAATTCTAATTGATAAGATTGCCAGGTGGTTAGCACATTTCCCGTTTTTTGAAAACCCTCCAACAATTCTCGAAGTTCTTTACACATCCACAAGCCCAAATGTCTTATTCAACTTAGTGTTTGGGGTGGCAAAGGAGCCAACAAAGGCACACTTTCCAGAAGTTGCTCTAAGTTTATTAGATCGAAGAAGTCAAGAGCATGCAGATTGTCAGATAATGCGGTATTCTACTCAACAACAAACTCTAGTCTACAAGCACTCTTTCTCATTAGCACCCAATTGCTCTCTAGAGTTGATATGTAATGTTCTGCGTCGCGTAGGAAAGCTTCTGCTGTCGGCCTTGGAAAACACATACCTCCACCAATGCAAGCCGACACTGGATGAAATCGACAATTGGGCTGACGGTGTGGTATATCTGCATAAAGTTGAACAAACCGTAACTGGTCCGGAAAGCGACAAACCTTTCGTAAACCATTCTTAATATCCATTGGCCTTCCATCTAGATTGCATTGGAAATTTCCACAGTCTGTAAGCGATAAAAATGTGCTTAATACACCTCTCAAACCGATTAATTTCTGCAAACCTGAAGTGGACCAAAATAGATCCACCTCACCATCCGTGGAAATGTCTACAGCTGCATGAACAGTTGATCTACATATCTCTTCCCTATTAAAATCAGATAATGGTAGTCCATCCGTCATTTTTTCTCCAAAACGAAAACAAAATATTATTGGCCTAAATCCTGTTAAAGAGACGTTGTCCAGAGCAGTCTGTACAGCAGAAAGTATTGTAGAACAGTCATCAGGTAACACGAACATTTTACGGACATCCTTGATATCGTTTTTCATTAGGGTTTTCGAAGCAATTCCATTCATGGCATAATCTGCGAGTATATCTTTGAATTTTCTTCTCAATTCAAGGAAAGTATTGAATGTTTGTTGTCTTATTATCTGTTTCGGAAAAGCTACAAAACCTTGCTTCATGGGAGTGTTGGATAGCCATGATACCTGTACACAAGGCTTGTGTACAGGTATCATGGCTATCCAACACTCCCATCCTCTTTCGTAAAACAATTGAAACCCTAAAGAGCTGCTGAAATTCATAAGCTCGCTTTTAGAATATTCTGTTAAATTGATATGTTTCTTTAAAATGCTTCTAATCTCACGTAAACTGCCATTGTCATTCGGAAAGAGTGTTATATGTCTAACTGGCATTCGTATTCCATTTAAATTCTTCAGTTCAGTAACACATCTCAATATCAAAAGAGTACTGAAGCCAAATATCTCTTTCTGCTTCGTCAACTGTCACACTTCTTACAAATACCCGTTTATCTCTTCTCAAGAATAACATGGGCGACTCGCTCACAGGATAAAACATATTCGCTAAGTTCATGTTTTCCATCACAGTTTCTGCAAAGGTCTGCTCATCTTCGTCGAATTCATCTTTAAAATAAAAAAAACGTTCCATTCATATTGATTCACTTTTATATCCATCTAGGGAAAGCTAACTTTACATATCTTAAATAATCATAGGTCTCTTTAATAATAAATTAGTTATATTAGAATTGTGAAATATTTTCAACAAAACGTATTAGAATAACAGTGAACGTGGCCAATACATTCGTAAACACTAACTTAGGTATATCCTGGGTATACCCAGGGTATACCCTAAGGTAAACCCTTAGGAATACCTAGGGTATAACCTGGGTATACCCTGAGTATACCTAGGGTATACCCTGGGTATACCTAGGGTATACTCAAGGTATCCCCAGGGTATATCCTAGGTATCCCCAGGGTATACCCTAGGTATACCCAAGGTGTATCTAAGGTACACCAAAAATGTACAACCTCAGTACTTATAAATTATAATTAATAAAATTATGTAAGTTGATATTAGAGAATTATGCAATTATTGATTCTAAATATTTTGTATCATATCGCAGGTAACCTTCCGTCAGTATCTTATTGGTTGCTTTTCAGTGAATTCCTCTCTCTATATAAAATACTATCTCATTACTTATATTTTATTTAAGATTATTACATCCCATTAATTAACTAATATGTATAAGCAATAATGTAAAATATCTTTCGATAATTAAAACATGAAGTACAGTAAACCAACTTACCGCTAAAAAACAAATTGCACATCCAATTGCACACAAATCATTCTACAAAAATGAACTATAATAGAAACGTACACACGGGTAAACATAATCCACATCACTGACAAGTCATGTGATTAAAAATAGGCAGAGTCCCGCAATCCCGCACACGCAACACGTCAAAGTGCCCTAACCCTAACCCTAACCCTAACCCTAACCCTAACCCTAACCCAACCCAACCCTAACCCTAACCCTAACCCAACCCAACCCTAACCCTAACCCTAACCTTAACACTAACCCTAACCCAACCCTAACCCTAACCCTAACCCTCACATGAAATATCCACCAACCCTTCCCCAACCCGGAAGTTTAAGGGCTAACCCCGAGCTAACCCTGATTTTTAGGGTCATCCCGGGTTTATCATCTAAAATCTAATCCCAGACCTTGATATTCGGGGATAATGTTGTACAGAGGTAGGTCACATGAAATATCCACCAACCCTTCCCCAACCCGGAAGTTTAAGGGCTAACCCCGAGCTAACCCTGATTTTTAGGGTCATCCCGGGTTTATCATCTAAAATCTAATCCCAGACCTTGATATTCGGGGATAATGTTGTACAGAGGTAGGTCACATGAAATATCCACCAACCCTTCCCCAACCCGGAAGTTTAAGGGCTAACCCCGAGCTAACCCTGATTTTTAGGGTCATCCCGGGTTTATCATCTAAAATCTAATCCCAGACCTTGATATTCGGAGATAATGTTGTACAGAGGTAGGTCACATGAAATATCCACCAACCCTTCCCCAACCCGGAAGTTTAAGGGCTAACCCCGAGCTAACCCTGATTTTTAGGGTCATCCCGGGTTTATCATCTAAAATCTAATCCCAGACCTTGATATTCGGGGATAATGTTGTACAGAGGTAGGTCACATGAAATATCCACCAACCCTTCCCCAACCCGGAAGTTTAAGGGCTAACCCCGAGCTAACCCTGATTTTTAGGGTCATCCCGGGTTTATCATCTAAAATCTAATCCCAGACCTTGATATTCGGGGATAATGTTGTACAGAGGTAGGTCACATGAAATATCCACCAACCCTTCCCCAACCCGGAAGTTTAAGGGCTAACCCCGAGCTAACCCTGATTTTTAGGGTCATCCCGGGTTTATCATCTAAAATCTAATCCCAGACCTTGATATTCGGGGATAATGTTGTACAGAGGTAGGTCACATGAAATATCCACCAACCCTTCCCCAACCCGGAAGTTTAAGGGCTAACCCCGAGCTAACCCTGATTTTTAGGGTCATCCCGGGTTTATCATCTAAAATCTAATCCCAGACCTTGATATTCGGGGATAATGTTGTACAGAGGTAGGTCACATGAAATATCCACCAACCCTTCCCCAACCCGGAAGTTTAAGGGCTAACCCCGAGCTAACCCTGATTTTTAGGGTCATCCCGGGTTTATCATCTAAAATCTAATCCCAGACCTTGATATTCGGGGATAATGTTGTACAGAGGTAGGTCACATGAAATATCCACCAACCCTTCCCCAACCCGGAAGTTTAAGGGCTAACCCCGAGCTAACCCTGATTTTTAGGGTCACCCCGGGTTTATCATCTAAAATCTAATCCCAGACCTTGATATTCGGGGATAATGTTGTACAGAGGTAGGTCACATGAAATATCCACCAACCCTTCCCCAACCCGGAAGTTTAAGGGCTAACCCCGAGCTAACCCTGATTTTTAGGGTCACCCCGGGTTTATCATCTAAAATCTAATCCCAGACCTTGATATTCGGGGATAATGTTGTACAGAGGTAGGTCACATGAAATATCCACCAACCCTTCCCCAACCCGGAAGTTTAAGGGCTAACCCCGAGCTAACCCTGATTTTTAGGGTCATCCCGGGTTTATCATCTAAAATCTAATCCCAGACCTTGATATTCGGGGATAATGTTGTACAGAGGTAGGTCACATGAAATATCCACCAACCCTTCCCCAACCCGGAAGTTTAAGGGCTAACCCCGAGCTAACCCTGATTTTTAGGGTCATCCCGGGTTTATCATCTAAAATCTAATCCCAGACCTTGATATTCGGGGATAATGTTGTACAGAGGTAGGTCACATGAAATATCCACCAACCCTTCCCCAACCCGGAAGTTTAAGGGCTAACCCCGAGCTAACCCTGATTTTTAGGGTCATCCCGGGTTTATCATCTAAAATCTAATCCCAGACCTTGATATTCGGGGATAATGTTGTACAGAGGTAGGTCACATGAAATATCCACCAACCCTTCCCCAACCCGGAAGTTTAAGGGCTAACCCCGAGCTAACCCTGATTTTTAGGGTCATCCCGGGTTTATCATCTAAAATCTAATCCCAGACCTTGATATTCGGGGATAATGTTGTACAGAGGCTGTTGAAATTAAATATACATTAAACTTTCCCAAACTTGGATTTTTAAAGGGATAAAGTTTTATCCACTATGTATAACTGATGTTGCGCTGGGCGGACTGTTGAAAAACTAACCAACAAATTATTTTAAAGATCATTCGTTTATTAGTTTTCATATTTGTTGTTAAAACATACTCATTTTTTACTCTTATCAAAAATGACATCAACATATATTTTATGAAGTTACTTTCCTTACATCAACATAATGTTAATATAATATATAGCTTCCTGCTTCTTTTACCTTTCATTACTTTAACAAATTTCCTTGCACTAACAAAAGGTTTACATAAAGGATAACATAAATGATAAGCAATACTTAGTGAACAGATGCTTTTCTTTTTACACAAACCATAAGCAAACTTTTATTGCAAATCATTCCCAACTAAGTTGTCTAGCTCTTGCTGGAGCTTTGTTCTTTCGTTGATTGCTCTTTTCTTCTTGACTATTTTCTTTACTTTGTCCTGTAAATAGTTGGTGAAATCCCCGCGAACGTCTGGCTTCCATCCCTCGCTCCATATGCGATCCTCCACACCATCTTTTATCAAATTTTGGATGTCTACCATTTTTGCTATTGTAACAAAACAACACTTTTTGAGTTCTCATTCTATCTCAAAGCATAAGCATTACGAATAAATGAAACTGGCATTCATTCTTTTATCTTAATTTAACTATAAACGTTTCCCCGTTGCTATACATGGAGTATATTATACTTACTTGGAGAAATGGTTTCCTGCAATCCCAGCCAGTAATGAATGTACGCTAGCTGTAACTTCGAAACTTTTTCCTGTTCTTTGCGGTAGCTCCTTTCGATGCTCTTGAACACTTCCGCGACTTCTTTTCTTATGTTTTCATTTAATTCTTCCACAGATGTCGCGATCTTAGCTTCTGTTTCCTCTTGTTCAAATTCTTCATTGTCTATCATTTTTCTCTTTTTAGGATTTACTAGAGCCATTTCTAACTCGTCTATTCTCGAGTTCACTTGACTAATTTGGAAGGAAAGTGCGTTTTCAAATTCAGGCTTCACCTCTTTATCAATTTTCTTATGAATCTGGTCCAAATCAGCTTCGAACTTGGCACATTCTGTTCCTGAGTCCAATTTTTTTTCAAGGTTTTCAAGCTTAATACCAACTTCTCTTATTTTACGACTGAACTTCCCGAGAGTCTCAAGGACAAATTCTCTTAAGGCTTCATACTTTGGATCGTTTTCATCTATCAAATATGATTCAAAAACATGCATGTAAAGTTGTAATATGCTTGCTATATTAAGCAATGTTTCAATATCTATGTTATAAAAATTACCTTCGGATAGCCAGTCATTCTCCATACTGCTATTTAATTCAAGACAAGTGAGGAATCTGTAATGCACAGGAACATCGTAAAATAATTAAAATAAACGTATGTGACAAAATATTTTGTTTTATAAGAACAAAACCAATTGTGTTTGATTGAGTCATTTTAATCTTATCTATGGAAGTCTGTACATATTCTAAAATTGTAGAATGATTTAATATTATTTTTTTATTTGAACTTCCTTTAGACAAACAAGAAATTAATTTTGCATTCTAAACATTCTTTATCATTAGGTATACTGATTACTTTCAATTAATGAATTGCTTACCTCTCCTAAGAAAATCACCGTCTGCACTGAAGGAGTGACAAGGAAACAATGACTGTGCTTTCTGTGTTAACGTTAGCAGGCGCTCTGAGTGATGGGAAAGACTAGTTAACACGGCTTGTGTATCATCAATCCATAAGCTCAACGTTCGAGTAAGCATTTGCAACTGCCAAATATTAGAGTTTACTTTGTCCTGTAATTGCAAGTTATGGTAAAAGATTATCTTACCGTTTTAAATTGTAAAACAGTTCAAAAAGAAGTGAAATAGTTCATTCATACTTTTTTGTGCGTGATTTATTTAGTACGCTATGTTTGCGGACAAAGATCTGTCTGCGAACTTAAACCATTAATAAATTATACACTATGATAAAAAAAAATTCAAAACATTTTCAATTTTCTTATTCAACATAAATGGAGACTTTGTGAAATCATGACCTTGAAGAAAAAAAAACCCTTTCTCAGTATTTAATTGAAGTTCTTAGTTCATTAGGTTGATTCACAAGAAACTTTTAGCCATCTAAACAATTTTTTATTCTTAAGTACTTCCATTCTCTACACAATACATTATCAAAAAATAGACTCGACGGAAACTTTTTAAGAAGTTAAAAAAATGTTCTAAATTTCACAAACTCCCTGATAAATGTTTGATAAAGAAATAAAAGTCAAAGATTACTTTTTTCACATTTACTTCCAAATTAAATACTCAGACAAAAATAAACTTAGACAAAATTTATTTGCTTTAGTGATTGCCGATGTAGAAATTCCGAAATCAACAATATCCTGCTTATAATCAAACATGACTTATAACTCACATAACTGTTAAATGTAAATGCAATTAAATTATGCTTCTTGCAGCATATATTTACTTATTTGAAAGTCTTTGTAGTTTTGTTTCAAAAGCCCGAAATGTGCGGAAAGGAATATTTGATCTTAAACACTGTAATTTAAAGCGTTCGTATTTTTCACGAATGGTAACTTCTGCCAACCTTTGAGCATGCAGGAATTCCAACTCTTGAGCTGACCAGGGAGCTTTCAAGGATGTAGAAATCGGGAAGCAAGTGGAAGTTCTTCGATGTCCGATGTCTTTATCAAATAGAATAGGGTCATCGTCAGCATTGTCATGATCGACGTATTTTGGGGGGAGTTCTTCGACTTTATTGTCATTGGTAGTAACCTCTTCTGATTGCTTTGTTTCTCCCTTCTTCGTACTTTTCTTTTCTGCTCCTGTCAACATTTCAAGTTTATGTGGGATGGTGAAGTGCAAGCGATTTAACTGCAAATTGCGAAATCTAAAGCTGGCCAATTGCAACTTTGACAAAATCTCCAAGGCGATCAGTTTGTTTTTATCTACCGGTAGGTCGATCGTCAGTAAAGCTAACCTGTCATATTCGACATATTGGCCCTGCATCAAAAGTGCAATACAGCTGATATACGTCATTGTTATTACTAATTGTTCCATATCCATATTTTCTTTCTGGAGCCTTCGAAGGCACATTGTTAACCAAGGAAGAATCTTTGGGGTTTTCTTAATCTTACTTGGGTATATTAGCCCCCGTTTTTCCAATTCACCTCTTACTAAATCTGATATTGTGACAAGTGTGTTTTCTGTGATATCTGTAGAACGTTTGTCATATACAACCGTCCAGAATTTATCATTAAATGACCAAGTCAGTGTCATATTCCCATGCCTGTCATATGTTGTAACAGCTGGAAAATGTTTAAGGTCAAGTTCAAGAATACCAGCTTTTATGACTTCTGCCACTGATATATTACTTTTATCCAAGAGCAGGTACAAGCTGGGGAAAACCATTTGGGAATTTGTTCTTCTGTTTGTTGTTAACAGTTTGACCAGCGATCTAATTGTTACAGCACCGACTGTCTTAAATGTTGTCTTGCAAGATTTTATCTCTCGTAGGAAATCTTCAAAAAGAACGTAACTGGCAGCCTTGCCAGTTTCGTGCAGGTCATGTAGTAAGGCAACAACCAAATGTCGACCAATGACTCCATAGCTGCCATCCAAGTGATCGTGCAATCCCACTGACCGTTTTATCATCTTAGATATGACCTCAGATGTTGTCCATATTTCTTGTGGGGGAATGCTATATTCGTTTTGCATACAGGTTGAGTACACTTCTAAAGATAGAAATCCATAGTGGTCAGTTGAACTTCTACTGGGACCAAGAGCTCCTGGTCCTAGATTGATAGAGTAAGATGTACTCCTTCCACAAAGTGGCTTTCCCCACAAAAGTTTTTCGGAGGCTAGTTCCAACTGATAGGATTGCCAGGTGGCACGCACATTTCCTGTTTTTTTATACTCGTTCAATAATTCTTTAAGTTCCTTGCAAATCCATAAACCCAAATGTCGAATGCATGTTAGAATATGCAAAGGAAAAGGCACCAACAGAGGTACAGTTTCTAAAAGTACTTCTAGATTGGTTAAATTAATAAAATCCGTAGCATTTATATGGTCAGCAACTGAATCCTGCGAAACAACAAACTCAATCCTACATGTACTTCTCCTTAGTAATGTCCAGTTGCTTTGCAATGTAGATATATAATGATCAGCGTCGCGTAGGAATGCCTCTGCTGTCGATCGTGGGAAACACATACCTCCAACAATGCAACCCGACACTGGATGATATCGACAATTGGGTTGACGATGTGGAATGTCAGCGTAAAGTTGAACAAACTGCACCTCGTGTGGAAAACGACAAATCGTCCGCAAACAAGTTTTGATATCCATTGGTCTTCCATCTAGATTGCTCTGATAGTTTGCACAGTCTTTGAATGATAAGCATGTACAAAGTGTTCCTCTGTGGCCGATGATTTGTTGCAATCCCGCAGTAGACCAAAGAAGATCAACTTCTTCAGAGTCTGACAGTATGTTTGCAGCAACATGGATAGTTGTACGCAATGTAAATTGGGTATTAAAATCTGACAATGATAATCCACAGGTCATTTTTTCACCAAAGCGGAAGCAAAATATGATTGGTCTCAAAAGTCCAGTTTGGGTCAGTTGGTTTAAAGATGCTTGCAAAGCATCGAGTATTGCATAACAATCGTCAGGTAAAATGAACATTTTTCGAACGTCATTTATGTCATTCTTTTCGAGAGTTCTTCTAGCCTCTCCACGCAAAGCAAGAGCCATTAGTGTATTTTTAAAATTCTCTCTCAGCTGAAGAAATGTGGCGAGGGCTTGTTGTCTCACTTGCTGAATGGATAATGCAACTGAATGCATCTGGTGCATAGGAATTAAAGCTATCCAACATTCCCACCCTCTTTCATAAAATAGCTGGAACCCTAAGCTGTTTGAGAAGGTCATAAGTTCGCTTTTACTGTATTCTGTTAATCTGACGTGCTTTTTCAAAAAGCCTCTAACGTTCCGTAGACTTGCATTATCATTTGGAAACAGTGTGATATGTCTCACGGGCATTCTTATTGCGGCCAAAGATTTAAACTCCACAACGCATCCATCAATGTCAAAGGAATATCTCAACCATACTTCTCTTTCTACTTCATCGACTGTCAGACATCTGCCAAAAATCCGATCATCCCTTCTTAAAAAGAGTTGTGGTGTTTCAGATACAGAATTGTACGCCTTGGCTAGGTTGAAATTCTCCAACACCGTTTCAGAAAAAGTTTGTTCCGTATCTTCCATATCCATCTAAAAATTTTAAAAAAATATGACGTGTTTAGACACTCGTAATGAGAAAAGCTTTTTTTTTTTATAATATCTAATTTTCAACTTAGATGATGATAAGAAATAATTACCCGGCATTATATCTCAATTAATTAATTTTTTAACAAACATATATATTAAACTCTATTCTCAAAGATCAACCTTGGGTTAAACCCGAGTATAGTCTAGGGTATATTCCGGGGTAAACCTAAATATAACTCGGCCTTTACCATGGTTAAATCCAGGGTACACCCGGGTAAAACCCAGGGTATACGCTTGGTTTAACCAAGAGTATGCCCGGGTTTAACACAGATTAAACGCGGGTTTAACCTAGAGTATACCCAGGTTTAACCCAGGGTATACCCGGGTTTAACCCAGGGTATACCCAGGTTTAACCCAGGGTATACCCGGGTTTAACCCAGGGTATACCCGGGTTTAACCCAGGGTATACCCGGGGTAAACCCAGGGTATACCCGGGTTAAACCCGGGATAAACTCAGGGTATACCCGGGTTAAACCCAGGATATACCCGGGTTTAACCCAGGGTATACCCTGGGTACACCAAGGGTATACCCGGGGTAAACCCAGGGTATAACCGGGGTAAACCCAGGGTATACCCGGGGTATACCCAGGGTAAACTCAGGGTATACCCTAGTTGATCCCAGTGTATACACGGGTTCAACACAGAGTAAAACAATGTTAGACCTTAAGTTTAATGAGCCAAAGTTTTTAACGTAATTATCTTAATTACGTATATCAAAAAGTTTCATTAATATCAATCATTCACTACATTTGATGAATATCTTGCTACAATTGAAATTTAATTGTAAACTATAGATCAATTCAATAGTCTATCAATTACTACCAGGAATAACTACTATGTTTATAAAATTTCATATATATTGCTAATTAACATTAGAATGCAGGATAATGAGCAATTAAATAATGATATTAAAAAATGAAGTTACCTTTAACAAGTGAAAAACCCATATAATCCAACAAAGTCACAATCAAAAGAATGATAAAACACCAAATCATCAGATATTTATAGAAAGAAATGATTGACAGTCAGGTGGATCAATAGGCGGAGTCCCGCATTCCCGCACACGCATCTCGTCAAAGTGCCTATACCCTAACCCTAACCCTAACCCTAACCCTAACCCTACCCTAACTCTAACCCTAACCCTAACCCAAACCCTAACCCTAACCCTAACCCAACCCAACCCCAACCCTAACCCTAACCCTAACCCTAACCCCCCAACCCTAACCCCCTAACCCTAACCCTAACCCTAACCCCAACCCAACCCTAACCCTAACCCTAACCCTGACTTTCTGTTTCTCGTTAAATTATCAGTATGGTTAATCAGCAAGGAAACCTTCTAAATCGTTTGGAATATATTGCTTATATTACAGTAATCTTAATCATAGACAATCAGTTGAAATCGAAGAACCTTTTGGCAGCAAGGGACAGTTTGGGGGGAAAAAAGTACCCGTCAAAATGTTTGTAAAAATTGAGAGTTGCTATACTTGAAGGCTTATATGTGTTGTTAATATTCATGAAATGATTTTTAATGATTATCATTAGTTAGAGGGGGGACTCTTGTTGAAATTGATTTGCAATATGTAGGCCCCTAATGTTAGGTTCCTGGGAATCAGAAGTAAAATTGAAAACTTGCGGTTATGTCTGTTGTGTTGACTTTACACAACTTTACTAATACCTAGAAAACTCAATAAGACATTTAAGGTTCATCTTTTAACCTTAACCTTTTACATCAAACATTACAGCTTAACATCTATTGTGGGAGTTTTACGAAGAGATCATTTCGTCATTTACAATAATTGATATTTGTAAATTTTAATGAAAACCGGAACATTAAATGAATTTTGTTTCGTCTTAAAAGAGCTTCTACTGAAGTATAAGTTCAAAACTTAACCCCCATACAGGGTTCAACAACAAGTTTATGGTTTCAGGTTTAAATGTGAGGTAAAATGGCTGATAAAGAAATTTAACCTAAACAACAATCACTATATATATGTATCAATCCAGCTTTAACTCCGCCCTTCACAGACCACGTGACAATTCGGTGACATTGACGAGTTGATACAGCAAATGATTTCGTAAATATGCCTTTACCCTAACCCTAACCCTAACCCTAACCCAACCCAACCCTAACCCTAACCCTAACCATAACCCTAACCCTAACCCAAACCCTAACCCTAACCCTAACCCTAACCCAACCCTAACCCAACCCTAACCATAACCCTAACCCTGATACAGCAAATGATTTCGTAAATATGCCTTTACCCTAACCCTAACCCTAACCCTGACGCATCCATCAATGTCAAAGGAATATCTCAACCATACTTCTCTTTCTACTTCATCGACTGTCAGGCATCTTCCAAAAATCCGATCATCCCTTCTTAAAAAAAGTTGTGGTGTTTCAGATACAGAATTGTACGCCTTGGCTAGGTTGAAATTCTCCAACACCGTTTCAGAAAAAGTTTGTTCCGTATCTTCCATATCCATCTAAAATTTTAAAAAAATATGACGTGTTTAGACACTAGTAATGAGCAAAGCTTAGAATTTGTTTTTATAATATCTAATTTTCAAGTCAGATGATGATAAGAAATAATTACCCGGCATTATATCTGAATTCATTTATTTCTTAACAAAAATATATATTAAACTATATTCTCAAAGATCAACCGTGGGTTAAATCCAAGTATAGTCTAGGGTATATTCCAGGTTAAACCTAAATATAACTAAATATGACTTTACCATGGTTTAATCCAGGGTACACCAGGGTAAAACCCAGGGTATACCCGGGGTACACCAAGGGTATACCCGGGGTAAACCAAGGGTATACCCGGGGTATACCCAGGGTAAACCCAGGGTATACCCTAGTTGAACCCAGTGTATACACGGGTTTAACTCAGAGTAAAACAATGTTAAACCTTAAGCTTAATAAGCCAAAGTTCTTAACGTAATTATCTTAATTAAGTATATCAGAAAGTTTCATTAATATCAATCATTCACTACATTTGATGAATATCTTGCTACAATTGAAATTTAATTGTAAACTTTAGATCAATTCAATAGTCTATTAATTATTACCAGCAATAACTACAATTTTTATAAAATTTCACATCTATTGCTACTTAACATTTGAATGCAGGATAATGAGCTATTAAATAACGATATTAAAAGATGCAATTACCTTTAACAAGTGAAAAATCCATATAATCCCAGAGTCACAATCAAAAGAATGATAAAAAACCAAATCATCAGATATTTATGGAAAGAAATGATTGACAGTCACGCGAGTAAAGGGGCGGAGTCCCGCATTCCCGCACACGCATCTCGTCAAAGTGCCTATACCCTAACCCCAACCCCAACCCTAACCCTAACCCTAACCCTAACCCTAACCCTAACCCACAATCAAAAGAATGATAAAAAACCAAATCATCAGATATTTATAGAAAGAAATGATTGACAGTCACGTGGGTTAATAGGCGGAGTCCCGCATTCCCGCACACGCATCTCGTCAAAGTGCCTATAGCCTAACCCTAACCCTAACCCCTAACCCTAACCCTAACCCAACCCTAAACCTAACCCTAACCCTAACCCAACCCTAACCCTTACCCTAACCCTAACCCTTTATTCTATACACACCGAACCCAATAACGAACCCGAACATTAAAAAATTGCAATAAAAAATATCAATTTTTTCGAAAATATGTCAACCAGACGCTACAAAAGTGTAAACGTGATTTGTAGTTTGACAATTTGAAGCTGTTCAGTAAATTTCATAATTTTCCGCAAACGCATAGAGAAAAAAGTGTGGAAAACTGAAGTGGGACAGACAGACGGACGGACAGACAGACAGACAAACAGATGGACGGACGGATTGACGGACGCAGAGGAAAGCTATAGTCCCCTCTGGTGAAAACTGGTAGGGGACTAGTAAGAGTATAGGGTATTTGGGGTAGGGGATACAAGGGTTACGCTATTAGGTGTAGGGTGTAGGGGTAACAAGGGTTAAGGTTAGGGTTAGGGTTAGGGTTGGGTTAAGGTTAGGGTTAGGGTTAGGGTTGGGTTACACCTACACCTTATAGCCTAACCCTTGTATCCCCTACCCCAAATACCCTATACTCTTACTAGTCCCCTACCAGTTTTCACCGGAGGGGACTATAGCTTTCCTCTGCGTCCGTCAATCCGTCAATCCGTCCATCTGTTAATTTAATCGACAGGGTTTGTGTATTATAACAATCGGGTTCGTTATCGGGTTGGTCCGTTAATTCGGGGTTCAGAAGACGGTAAGAAATTATATTCTGCATAACAATGCATTGTTTTCACAAATTTCTACAAACCGGTAGGGAACGTATATTGCTTATGCAATACTATCAAAATGCTTGTTATCCTTGTAACCCATGCATCAAATAACCTAGCCCATGTAACCCCTATTGCCTACACCTTAACCCTTGTAGAACATTTCACCCTACCACCTCTAACTAATAGGGTGAGTTTACCATGGACACGTACTTTGGATTCGACAACTTTGGTTATTAATATATAAATAAATGTGCATGCACTCATGTGTTGTTTCGTTTATTGCTGAATTAGATCTAATGAATTTTATCATTATTAAGAATTTGACATTCACATTGTCAAAGTAATAGCAATATTGGCATCTTAAAATGACGTCAAATACGCTATCTTTGAAAACTTAGTTATGAAGATTTTACATTAAAGCATTATTTGAATGATGTGCATTTGATTTTGAATTAGGGAAAATACACTCTGTGTAAACTAATAAGAAAGTTTTGAAACGAAATGAGATTAAGGTAAGTGTAAGAAATTGGAACAATTAATGTCAAGGTAATTTATGATCCATATGTTCATTTCACCATGGATTGGACACAAATTAACCATGAATCGGACAGTTTTCAGTGCATGATTTCATTTAATGATAAGGAGATTATATGCCCATTCCTTGTGATATACTTTAAATATGAAGTAAAATAAATATCTAAAACATAATTGATACAAATATTTTCCTCAGATCATTCAACCGAAAACCAAAATGCATGCCTAGCTATAAAAAATAGACGAGGACGAGTACATAAAAAATTCTATTTATAGCCAACGGCGTTTTAAAGTTATATTTAGAAACTTGATCAGGATTCCTTGATCAAACGGGCAGTCAACTACTAATTATGCTACCAGGTATGTTCGTAAAGCCCCCTATGCCCTAACCCTAACCCAACCCTAACTCTAACCCTAACCCTGAACCTATAACCCCTGCACACTATACCTTAACTCTTGTAACCCCTACACTCTACACCCTATACCTTAACTCTTGTAACCCCTACACCCTACACCTCAACCCTTGTAACCCCTACACCCTATACCTAAACCCTTGTAACCCATACACCCTATACCCTATACCTTAACCCTTATAACCCCTACACCCTACATCTATACCTTAACCCATGTAACACCTACACCCTATACCCTAACCCTTGTATCCCATACACCCCAAATACTATATACCCTTATTATCCTTGTAACCCATGCATCAAATAACCTAGCCCATGTAACCCCTATTGCCTACACCTTAACCCTTGTAGACCATTTCACTTTACGACCTCTAACTAATAGGGTGAGTTAACCATGGACACGTACTTTGGATCGGACTACTTTGGTTATTAATATACAAATAAATGTGCATGCACTCATGTGTTGTTTCGTTTATTGCTGAATTAGATCTAATGAATTTTATCATTATTAAGAATTTGACATTCACACTGTCAAAGTGATAGCAATATTAGCATCGTAAAATGACGTCAAATACTCCATCTTTGAAAATTTAGTTATGAAGATTTTACATTAAAGCATTATTTAAATGATGTGCATTTGATTTTGAATTAGGGAAAATACGCTCTCTGTGTAAAATAAATAGAAGGAAGTAAGTTTTGAAACAACATTAGATTAAAGTAAGTCTAAGAAATTGGAACAATTAATGTCAATGTAATTTTTGCTCCAAATGTTCATTTCGCCATGGATTGGACACAAATTAACCATGAATCGGACAGTTTTCAGTCAGTGCATGATTTCGTCTAATGATAAGGAGATTATGTGCCCATTCCTTGTGATATAGGGTCAACTACTAACCCTAACCCAACCCTAACCCTAACCTATTTTTAAATTAGGTAATAAATGCACTTAAAGAAAGTATTCATATAAATAAAATCGTCTCAACAATATCAAATTCCTTTTACAACACGATTGTGTAAGCAAGGAAAGGTTTTTTTATAACTAAAATATATATTAAATTCTATTCTCAAGCTTAAAGTCTCGTTTAAACCCAAGTTTAGCCTTGGGTATATACCAGGGCAAACCTAGATATAACTCAGACTTTACCTGGGTTTAACCCAGAGTATACCCGGGTTAAACCCAGGGTATACCCTGGCTAAACCCAGGGTATACACGGGTTTAACCCAGAGTAAAACAAGATAAGACCTTAACCTTAGTGAGCACAAGCTCTAAACATAATAATTTTAATTAAGTACATCAAATGAGTTTCATTAATATTAATAATTCACTACATTTAATAAAGATCTTGGTACAATTGAAATTAAATTGTAAAATGTAGATGAATTCAGTAGTCCCTCACTTATTTCCAACAATAATTTCTCTTTTTTTATGAAATTTCATATATAATGCAACTGAACATTGCAATACCGGATGATGACCAAATCAAAAAAAGAAACAATGCTATTACCTTTAACAAGTGAAAAAGCCATATCATTCATTCAAGTCAAAACACAATCAAAAGAATGATATGAAACCAAATCATCAAATATTTATATAAAGAAATGATTGACAGTAACGTGGGTTAATAGGTGGGGTTCCGCATTTCCGCACACGCATCTCGTCAAAGCGTCTATACCCTAATCCTAACCCAAACCCAAATCCTAACCCTCACCCTACCAAACCCTCACTCTAACCCTATACCCGGGTTTAACTTAAATTTAATTCAAACCTGTTTACAAAATTTAGCGACAAGCGCAACAGTTACAACAGTTTTCATACCAACTACTAATGTTCGATTTGAATTGATTAACAATTGTAATTTTTCTAAATGACTCTGATAGAGAATTCCAGATTTTCGTAGATTCAAATCTCAAAGATTTTAAACCATATGTTGTTGATCTAACTTTCGGTAAAACAACTGTATTTGTATATCTAAAAGAACAATAACTTTGTTTATTTAAAATCTTAAAACATTTTGTTGCCATTGTTCTGAAACGTCGGAGTTTACGACATGGTAGTTTTGATTTTCGATGAAGATATTTATATGAACAAGCATTCTGAGAGTATTGCATAAGCAATACACGTCCCCTACCGGTTTGTGGAAATTGTGAAAACAATACACTGTTATGCAGAATATCGAACCCGAACATTAAAAAAATGAAATATAAAAAATTGATTTTCTCGAAAATATGTCAACAAGACGCTACAAAAATGTAAACTTGATCTGTAGTGTGAAAGTATGATAAATTGTAAGTTTCCCTAATCTAGTCAGGACGTTTAACTGCTGAGAGGCTTTCTTACATATATTTGAAACGGGAGAGCTGAATTTAAGTTTAAAATAAATGGTAACATCAAGTAATTCTACTTCATTTTCTAGTTCAACTTTAATTTCGTCTATTCCGAAACATATATTTTCTTCTTTTGTTTTTTTACCCTATACATATGGCTTAAACATTATCAGGATCGGCTTGCATTTGGTTGTCTTTGAACCACCTAACAAGAATTGAGGGTCTGGTTCTAAAGTATTTTACAGTGAGTTAATATCATTGCTAGAAATAGAAAGGGTGTCATCGTCGGCGTAGTTATAAAGGTCAAAATCTATTATAAAATGAAAAATGTCATTCGTAAAAATATTTAAAAATAACAGGACCAAGTATAGAACTTTGTTAAACACCTGTGTACTATTCTAAACAAGTATTTCTTTTAAAGGAATGATCAGCATATATATCAATGGTCAGCTGTGTTAATGTAATACGAAAGCATTACGCTACATTCAATAAACTATATATAGCACCGTTTTGTTACCTTCCGAAATAAGCAAGGCATAAAGTTTTACTTCTAGTAGAAGAATTAGACTTCCGTTATAAATATTCTTACGCATATGTAAAGAAAAACGTAATTTGAATCATTAATTATGTAGTTGTATAAATGTTTTATTTTCTAAGCAAATGGATAAGAGTAATATTTTTAGAAATCTACGTGTAGTTAAAGATTTAATTGAGTTAGTTAATGTTTAGTTAATAAAGTAGTGCAAGGTGCAATACGTGCGCAAATAGTAAAACTTGCCAGACACCTCATATGGACACAACTGTGATCGACCAAATGATCTCAAAAATCATTAAAAACATATCCCAGTTTCACAAACTGTCTTCTGTTGCTTAAATAGCTTGCTATTAAGGTTGTAACTGCATTTGTAAAATCATATGAATTTAATTTTGCTAAAAAAGATCATGCAGAATACAGTCAAAGGCTTTTGATAGGTCCATTATAATAGCTGCGGTATATTTTATATGATCAAGAGCTATCATTTCTTCTAAATGTTTTATAATAATATAGAAACAAAATACCAGAACCGAATTTGAAATCTTTAATAAATTTAATAGTAAATAAAGTATACATGGCGTCATTTTAATAACATTTGTAAATTCGATGTGGATTTTTACTTTCAATCAACAATTATGTCAAAGCCACGTGTAATTCAACTATCTTGTAAAATTTAACAAACAGAGAACAAAAATGTAACAACACTTAAAAAAATTAATGTTGGCCTGAAAAATTATATTTTGATAATTTGCTAAAATTATATTTTTACGCATTTCCCCCCAATATTTTATCATTAAAACATTTTTTAATTTGTTGTGGTATCAAATACGAATCAAAGTACCGAAGTACTGACGGGAGACGACTTTATCGATTATCATTTATTTTAAAATCAATTTATTTTGCATGTCAATTAGTTTCTAGTTTGTATTTGAATTACGCACTTTTTTTATAGTATGAGTTTTTAGACTTTTCCGACAAGAATTTTGAAAAATTCACATAAATCATGTTGTGTAATATTTAAAGATATTTTTCAACTACTAGTTTGTATTAGTTATCGAAACAATTCTAAAAAGTGTATGGATCCAAGCACTATTGATATCGAACTCTAGTCTCGTTTAACTAGACGCTCGGCTGTCTCCGTTAATATCCGACAAGCAAGGAGCCCCCTCTCTGCTTGTTGCAGATTTACGGAGACAGCCGAGCGTCTGGTTGAACGAGACTATATTAACTCTGGCGTAGGAATACATGAGACTACAAAAATATCTAAATTGTTCGTAGTATATAAGATTTGACTATTTTCGAAGTTTTTATAGATAAGTTTCTGGAACAGCAATGCTTCAGCATACATTACATCGAATTTTTTTCTATTTTAATTTCAAGAACTTAGTGTTATCAGCGGTGTTGATATGTGCTGAGGTCCAAACACTGTTTCACTTTCGGTTTGCCAGAGCAACTGCATAGGAGAGTTGATTAAAATCAACTCCCAAAAATAAATTGATGTTCTGAAAACTTTCTTTATTTGTCTCGTCTTGTTTAGCTAATCTTTTCATAAAAACAACTGTAATATTTGTTTTTATCTTAAGACATGCATAAACTACATTTATAAATCAGCTGAAAACAAGTTCATATAAAAAGAATCAACAGAACACGGCCTCTACTGGTCGTAAAAGTTTGGTGGCTGTTTGTGTGCTACGGATTTTGCCAGCGTTGACTCCCGTAACTGATCGTTAGGAATGATAGGAAGTTCAAAGTAAGAGAAACAAAAGCTTTATGTGAGAGGAGAGTCATGTGTGTCAAGTACAATTTTGTTTGGAGACAGGTTGCCACTCGCAACGTGGGATGTCCGTTAAAATCGTACTTACCTATAACGATTGTCGTGTAACAGACGTACATTTGCCTTGCGAATGGCAGAACTAATATCCGCGTTGTGAGTGACTTGCAAGTCAATCGTACCGACGTCTTGCTTTGCCTCTCGCGACAGAAAGTTTCCCTGTTAAATGGAAAATATCGGGGGGGGGGGGGGTGTTGTTGTCACTGTCTTACATCATGCCAAAACTGAGCAATCGCGATGTCTGTTATGACAGTTAACTTAAGTCACTGTTCTGAACATCATTATATCCGCACTTTCTAAAGAAAGTTCGGGTATATTGTTGTTACCCTGTTCGGTCCGTCCGTCCGTCTGTCCGTCCGTCCGTCCGTCTGTCACGTTTTACTTTCTCAAACTGCTCTTACATCTTATAAACCAGCAAACTGAATTCTTGGAGTTTGGTTTGGGGTATCATGTTGTTTTGTGAAAAGGTTTCAAAAATTCTCTGTTTGTCCTGGGGGTCAAATAATTGGTGAAAAATGACGTTTTTTCACAAAAAACCTTCTTCCTCGAACTCCTCCTACTTTTTCAACAGTAGACAAATCATCTTTTGGAATATGTTTTAGGGTATCCTATAGATGCGCAATAAGGTTTCGGAATTTTCAATTTTGTCCTGGGGGTCATTTAATGGCTAAAAAATGACGTTTTTTAACAAAAAAACTGGTTTCAAAAACGTCATTTTTTTTGGCAGTAGCCAAATGATCTTCTAGAATATGATTGGGGGTGTCATATTGAGGCGTGATCAGGTTCCAGAATTTTTTTTTTATTAAGGGGATCAGTGGGCAACAAAAAATGACGTTTTTTTGGCAAAAAAAAATGTGGTTCCCAGAACTCCTCTTACAACTTTTGGAGTAGCTACGTCATCTCTTGGGATATAATTGGGGCTGTCCCAATTATGTGCCAAGATGTGCAATAAGGTTTTAAAAATTTCAATTTCATCCAGGGAGTCAAATAGTAGCAGAAAATTGACGTTTATCAATTAAAAAAACAAACATTGATCCAAGAGCTCCTCTTATGATTTAATGGATAGACAATCATATCTTGGGATATGATAGGGACTGTTCTATAGATGTGCAGTAAGGTTTTCAAAATTTAAATTTCATCCAGGGAGTCAAAAAGTAGCAGAAAATTGACGTTTATCACTTCAAAAAAAAATAGATCCTAGAACTCCTTTTATGATTCAATGGATAGACACATCATATCTTGGGATATGATAGGAACTGTTCCAAAGATGTGCATTACGGTTTTGAAAAATTAAATTTAACCCTGAGGCCCATTACCTACCGGTACATACCTTTTGATGCCCTTTAAGGATCAAGAATATATATGGTTAAGGGGTGGGGATCTCAACCGTTTTCGAGATATTCGTGCACTTCCTGTTCAAGGGGGGTCATGACCACCCCCGGGGCCCATGACCTACATACCGTTTGATGCCCCTTGACACAAGGAACAAGAATATATATGGTTTAAGGGTGGGGATCTCAACTGTTTTGAAGATATTAAGGGACTTGCTGTTTGAGGGGGTCAGGACCACCCACAGGGCCCATGACCTACATAACATTTGATGCCCCTTGACATCAGAAACATGAATATATATGGTTTAGGGGTCATGATTATAACAGTTTCTGAGATATATGGTAATTTCAAATTCCTGGGGGGTGGGGATGACCCCAGGGGTCAGATCTAATAAACCCTATATATTGCCAGTAACAGCCAATATCTGATTATGAAAACACTATATTATTATCTTTGTCCGTTTTCAAGTTACCATTTACAATAGAGTCTACGATTCTTCCTACAAGGTTCAATGTTAGACCCCACACCCTTTTGACACCCCTCTCCCCCCCCCCCCTCCCCCGAAAAGTGGTTGTCTAACCCAAAATGAGAAAAATCAAACCAGGGTGCACAACTAGATATGCAGGCCTATCATATCCTAGAGTTTTGTACAATATAATTCTGTTCAGCCATCTCTGAGAAACAAGTTCAGAGCAGGAAAGAAGAAAAAGAAGATGAAGAATAATAATACATGTACCGTATTAAGAACCGTACAAAAACAATAAGTCTCCAAATTTCATTCGGGAGACTTAATAATAAAGATTAAATAGAGATAGGATCATCAAACATCAATAATTTAAAGATAATTGACAATTTCTGATTCTAAGGGGGTCAGGATGACCCCTTAGGGTCATGACTTACATGCCATAATGATCTGATGCGCCTGCATGACCTAAGGAGGAATAATATCTTTGGATTAAGGTGGGGATCTCAATGGTTTTTATGATATTTAATAATTTCAGGAAGAGCACTTAGGATCATGACCTACATACCATCTTAAATGCCTTGAACAAAGAAACAATAATATAATATGTACATGATATATGATTCAATTTAAGAACCCAGATATAGATCAATCATCTGTTTTGTAATACTTCCTATGTATATATATTTGAGTTTTGTTCTATACTATTCATGTTCATGACTATAGTATGGCTAAGTCTTATTTTAAATTACATTAAAAAATTGTCAAATATATGACTTGGAACCCCCACTCCCAAACAAACTCAAATATAAACTGTTCTCTCTCCACATTCACCCCCCCCCCCCCCCAATCTAACCTGGTTATAAAGATTCAGTCTTCTTAATACATTCTTACATGTGTACAGTAGCAAATTTTAAATCATATCTCGATTGCTTTAATTTTCTCTCGTGATTCACATTAACATTCTGGAAATTGCTTAATTCAATTTTTAAGATTTATAAACAAAATGTTATATGCATGACTTCCATGTGTATTCGCCTATTTGGGGCAATTGTAAAGTCTCCTAAACAAAGAAGTGACATCATTAGGCTAGGATTTACCCACATGGATCAAACACTACTGTATAACATATGAATATAAGATAAAATACATTATTATTTCTAGTTCTGAAATGTCAGGGTGTCTCGAAGGGGGCATAATCTACATACGATTTTAAGCGCAATGACACAAAGAGCAAAAATAAATTATATGGTTAAGGGATGAGGATCTCAGATCTCAGAAGTTAACAAAATATACAGTGTATCATATCATTTCCTATTTCATAAAGGCGGGGGGGGGGGGTTAAAGACAACACCTGGGGGTCATTAATGTACTTTACACCATTTGATGCATCATAATGACATTAGAAGATATTTTGTATTTTCCTGTTTCGTGGGGTCAGAAGAGTCCCATAAGGTCTTGACCTACATTGTATTTGATGCATTATAATACATTAAGAAAGAAATACTCCTTCCTTCCTATTATAACTCATATAAAAATGGTAATTGTCTACACCTACTTACATGTAATACACAAATTTAATAAGAAATTGTTTATACAGGGTCAATATGGGGTCAACTCAATAGTGCATGCAGTCTGACAAATGAAAAAATAACTTTTGCAACTAAAATGA
This sequence comes from Magallana gigas, assembly GCF_963853765.1. Taxonomy (NCBI): domain Eukaryota; kingdom Metazoa; phylum Mollusca; class Bivalvia; order Ostreida; family Ostreidae; genus Magallana; species Magallana gigas. The sequence goes on along the minus strand of NC_088858.1, from coordinate 56,653,440 downwards.
CAGAAACTTTACAAATGCGATAGGATAGGTAACGATGATAAGCTTATTTAAATATTAAAAGATGATGATACAGTATGCTGTCAAAGGGAGATCACATTTAGAAAGTGAAAGTAGAACTTATATATGTATGCTGGCATCTCATTATATTGTACTACTGCTACTACATGTATTATGCTTACCTAAATTGGTCAACATCATAATGATAATCCAATTCAAACACAATAATGAATTCCTTTAGCTGATCTTAACTATGAATCCTTTTCTACATACGGAAAACACAGACATGTATGTATGGGTGTTGCTAAAACGCGGAACGGAAAACGGAACGGAAAGCGGAACGGAATGGAAAATATCATCACGTTTATCGCTTAAAAAGGGTATAGACTGGCCAGAAATGATTTACTTTGTATCTTTTATTTATATCTAATGAATGATTATCAACATGTTGTTATCTTATTAATATTCATTTGAATGTCTATCAATTATAGCATTGTATTTATTCGGCTTTAGTTGAGTACGGAAACGGAAAAATCAAATGTATACCAATTGTGAAACATTAACATGATTAAACGAGCAAATTAGCAATAACTTTTTACTTATTTTTCTTATATGGTATTGCTGGCATATCAGCGTAACGTACGCAGTTAGTGAAAGCGTTTTATGCGTGTTTTGAGTATTTTTATATTTCAAATATGATGTACATGTATATATACTTACATCAAAATTGAATTTTCGGTGTTCTAGACGATCTTTTATCATACAGACGATACAGTATCATTGGGATGGAAGAAAAAAACCGTAGGACTGACGACATTAAAAATTAAAATACAGTAAACATTAAAATACCCGGTAATTTGTGAAACTAGTAATTTGTGAAACTAGTATTTTTAGCAATGCAATTTTGTTTACGTTTGCATTACTAAGCAGTTGTTTATTCCAGCAGCTATATACATATGATCCGAACAGAGAGCTCTAGACGTGCCTGGTTTGATTTTCCGATTATATATTGGGACTATAGTCTGTCGATCCCAAAATATTCATGCAGCACATTTGGACGATTTATAATGGAAAATGTTGACATCTTTTCTCCATTTGGAAGTCACTCAGAGGACCTTGCACAATTTTTCAACACTATCATCCGGGTCTGTTCAAATGCAAAACCCCGTAGACTTCTTTATTTTTAGCCGTGTATTTATACCAGCTGATAAGCTAGAGAGGACGTTTTAAAGAAAGAATAATGAGAATGTTTAATGCTTCTAAAAGAGAATTGCTTGAACCCTGAGGTATATATAAAAATACAGCAAAAAGTGAATCGAGGATGTTTTGGGACAGAATATAGTGGTCAATGCATGTACTGTTAATTTCGAGGAAATAAATATTCTTGAATAAATAATCTAATATTGCTAATCTTTCAAAAAAAAATTAAAAAGGTACATAAAGTATATCGTTTTAGCATGATTAACAAATCTATGAGGTAAATAACATTAGATAAGATTTTCCGTTTTCCCTTCCGTTCCGTTTTCCGTTCCGCGTTTTAGCAACACCCATGTATATATACACGTGAACCCATCTAATCGAAGAGCTGGGTAAAACTAGTACCCGCTAATGAGACATGCAGACCTGTGTTGTGTACGTAACTTCAGACAAAGATCATTCATTTGTAACATGCATGTATTTTTATGACCTATTCTTCAAATCCACTTGCACTATTTTATTAGGTAAATAACAGCTTTAAGGTGTATTTTTGGTAATTTTACAATTGATATAAATGAATTTTCATGGGGGGGGGGGGGTCTGGACCCCTCATTCCCACCCCTTCTTAAAATCTGTGCACACGATGATGTTCATGTAGGCACACAGAAGCAAATCTAAAACCGGCAACCGCCACGGAGAGGGGGCATAATATAATTTTTAATTTTGTTTGTAATAATTATGTAGACCATTATACTTTCTATGACATAAAATGTTAAGATTATTGATTGACTGAAATTTCACTGCAAACAGTTCTACCCCAAATTGCACATAAAGTGCTGCTCATGTCACGATGTGTATTATCATATGGGAAGGGATCTCATCCTTCAGTTATGAAAATTATAAATTTTTAATTGTATTACCGGAGCTTGCATATAGCCTTCATTTTTAATTAAACTGGTACAAAACAGTGTTATTTAGGGGCAAACACATGGTGCGGGTATTACTGTCTAATGACAGCATCTAGTTTGAATTGTATCGGATATCAAATTATACGAGCTCTGCGTTGACAATACTGTTATCTTTATTCGGTTTATACTGCAGTATCAATACAATTGTTAGGATTACTTAACATGCAGGAATTTTCTGATGGTAAATACCTTAATCTACAAGGGCCAGCGGGCAGTAGCTATAGTAAATTTCAACATGCAATGCTACAAAAGTGCAGAGGAGAGGCAGGGCTCCCACATAGCAACTGTAAGAAAGTTAACATATATTCTGTGTTTTCGTATGACATGCTAAGATATCGATCACCGGTCTTCATGAGGCTACCGCGACATCGGTGGGAATGGATTGTCATGACTTGAATTTCTAGTGTACATTTTAATAATACATTTGTTTCAAAAATTCAAAGGTTCATTAGGTTCTTTTGGTTACCTGAGTACATAGACTCATGGAGCTCCAGTGTTCGGGTCGGTATATAGTCTGCATTAACAATTATACTATTCCCAGGTGAGGTTCAAGTATACTGGGGCCAGGAATCCTTCGGCTACCCTAATGTCTCACCGGGCCTAGACTTAGAATGTTTATTATCAACTCAACCAGAAAATAGAAGATGCAGTCAAAAACTGTTTAGCTCATTGAGCACCTCATGACAAATGCAGATGAGGAGGTATACACGGTACAATTTCATTGCAAACTTTAATCTCTCTGAATCTCTAGGCTTTCAATACGTCATTACTGTTATATATGTTATATATAATCGGATCGGGTTCGGGATCCGAACACATGTTTAGAATAAAAGTCGCCATCTTACCACCTTGTTGTCAAGTACATAACATGGTGTCAGAAAGAGGACTATAAGCCACGTCCGTCTGTACGAAACCTCTAAAAGAGCCAGGAAACATCGGTCAGTCAAGTCATTATGTCGTTTTCGTTCGATCAACCCTCCATGGACTGGTCCCACCCTGAAACCTACAGCGAATTTCTGCGGTTCAGACAACACGTGGATTTCGTTTTCAAGGGACCTTTGTGTAAAGCAGACAAAAAGGACAAAGCCGGATGGCTAGGTATTTGGATAGGAAAGCAAGGTCGCGAGATATATAAAACATTCGATTGGGATGACGGTGAGGAAGACGATCCCAAGAAAATATTGGACAAGTTCGATGTGTATGTCAGACCGAGAAAAAACAAGAGAGCCGCGCGATTCAAAATCATGCAGCGTAAACAGAAAGAAGGTGAATCTTTTGATAACTTTGTAAAAGACTTACGTTTAATCCTTATGGACTGTGAGTATGCAGACACCGATGACATCTTAATTGATGCAATAATCGCAGGAGTAGCGCATAAAAAGTACAAGAACGACTACTTGATCAAGGACAGGGCTTAAATCTTGCCAAAACTCTAGATATAGGGCGCCAGTATGAAATGTCCCAATCACAACTAAAACTAATCCGAGGATCTGACGAAATACCAATTTCCAAACTTGGATCAAAACAGAAGAAGCCTGAAACAAGGAAACATGACAGTAAAATAAAGCAAAAGACTGAACAAGTCAGAAATACTTGCACACGTTGTGGATTCGACGCTAACCACAGCAAATGTCCAGCAGTCGGTACCACTTGTAACTACTGTAAAAAACCAGACCATTGGAGATCAGTCTGTATGAAGCGTAATCGGGCTAAGATGTACTCATTGGAACCAGAAGACTTATCCAATTCAGATGACTGTGATGAAGATGCCATGATAGATATTCTTTCTACCAGTGATGACAGATCAGACACTCGTAAGTCAGATAAATGGCTCGTTACACTGTATGTTCATGACAGACCTCTAGAATTCCGCATAGACACAGGAGCTAAATGTAACGTAATCATCATGTCACAGTACATAAAAGCAGACTTACACGGCAATGAGCAGAAGTCTCAGAAAATACTGCGTTCATTCACAAACCACAAAATTTGTCCAGAATTCTGCGTTGACTTACCACTCACTAGTCATATTGGTGATACACCTATTACAACTAAATTTGAGGTAGTAAACGTTTCGCAGGAAAACATCATAACTGGTTCTACAGCCGAGAAGCTTAACCTCATTATGCGTGTGGACACTGTTGAATGTGATTCGGTGCAGCTAGGACAGTTTAGTGACTTCCCAGACCTAATCCGTACCACTGGAACTCTTCCAGGAGAACATAAAATTAAAATTGATGAACATGCAAAAGGTGTGATTCACCCAGTGCGCCGTCAGCCAGCATCGTTAAAGCCAAGAATCATCGAAAAGCTGAGAGAAATGGAATCAGATGGCTACATTGTACCCGTTGAAGAACCTACCGAGTGGGTAAGCTCGATGGTTGTGAGCCTTAGGAACAACAAAGTGAGAATTTGTATTGATCCTAAAGATCTTAACGAGGTCATTAAGAGAGAACACCACCCCATGAAGACAGTAGAGGAAGTGTCATCCTCTATTCCTGGTGCAAAAGTATTTTCAGTTCTTGACGCCAAATCTGGTTATATGCAAATTAAACTCGACAATGAATCTTCATACCTTACGACTTTCAATACCCCAATTGGTCGTTTCCGTTGGCTTAGACTTCCATTTGGCATAAAGTCAGCCCCAGAAATATACCAACGCATTATGGACCAAATGCTAGAAGGAATTGAAGGAGCTTTCGCAATAATGGATGATATTCTAATTGCAGGCCGGGATAGGGAACACCATGATCACATCCTTGAAGCAGTAATCAAGAGAGCGACGGAATTCAATCTGCGCCTCAACTTTGATAAATGCAGAGTTCGCAAGACGTCAGTACCTTACATAGGACATATCATCAGTTCCAAAGGCATCAGTCCAGATCCTGAGAAAATTAAAGCAGTGTGCAATATGCCAGCACCCACGAACAAGGATGCTGTGCGGAGATTCCTAGGACTGGTGCAATACCGTTGCAAATTTATTCCAAATATGAGTGAAATAGACGCGCCTCTTAGACAACTTCTGAAAGCCGACATTCCATTCCAATGGGATAAAACACACCAAGAGAGTTTCGACAGACTAAAAACCGCTTGTACGACCGCTCCAGTCCTTGGACTCTTTGATGTAAGCAAGCCAACAGAAATACAATGTGATGCCTCTAAAGATGGACTAGGAGCAATCCTCATGCAGGAAGGCCGTGTCATTGCATACTCCTCTCGGGCGCTTACAGAAACAGAAAAACGATACGCTCAAATTGAAAAGGAAATGCTTTCAGTTGTACATGGAGCATCCAAGTTTCATTGCTACATATTTGGCAAGCCAGTCACAGTTTACAATGACCACAAACCACTAGAGCAGATTTTCAAAAAGCCAATTTTGTCCGTGCCTATGAGACTTCAGAAAATGTTACTTAAGTTACAGTGGTATGATTTTACGTTTAGATATCGAAAAGGCAAAGATATGGCAGCAGCCGATGCATTGTCAAGAGCTTTCTTACCAAACAGTGAACCAGACCTTGAAATAGCTGATGTAAAAGCTTTCGACTTGTTGTCCGTCAGCAGGAAAAGACAAGAAGATATCAAAGAGCGCACCCTTAATGAGCTACAAGGTTTATACACTGTTATCATAAACGGTTGGCCGGACACGAAGAATGAAACTCCAGTCAGTGTGCGGGACTACTGGACATCTCGTAGTGAACTCTCTGTAATGGATGGGGTAATATTTAAAGGCATGCGCATAGTGATTCCACCTACTCTTCGATCACATATGCTCAGTCTAATACACAAGTCTCACCTCGGTATTGTGAAATGTAAACAGCGTGCCCGCGAAGTGATGTACTGGCCTGGAATGAACTCCCAGATCGAGCAGCTTGTTAAAGACTGTGAGAAGTGTGCCACGTTCCAGAACTCGCAACCACCAGAATCCTTAAAACCAACACCAGTTCCAGACCTACCGTATGCTGTAGTGGGGTGTGACTTATTCGACTTTGAGTCAAAGAAGTACCTCGTGGTAGTGGACTACTTTTCTAAGTATATTGATTGTATGGAGCTACAGTCGCAGTCATCATTTTCTACTATTGAAACTTTGAAATGTATATTTGGAACCCATGGAATTCCAAAGGAGATCCGATCAGATAATGGACCACAATTCAGTTCATATGAATTCCGAAATTTCTGCAATGAATTGGACATCAAACATGTTACGTCTAGTCCACACTTTCAAAGCTCAAACGGCGCAGCTGAGCGCGCAGTCCAAACTGTAAAGCGTCTATGGAGAAAGTCAGTAGATAAACAGCTTGCTCTTCTGGATTATAGGACAACACCACTAGAGGAAGTGAATCTATCTCCATCACAACTTCTCATGGGAAGGAGGCCACGCAATACATTACCTGCAGCATCAGAGGATTCTGCGACCAAAGAGCCAAAATCTTGGAAGTATTAAGCAGGGTCTACAGTCAGTCAAGGACAAACAGAAAGTCAGTTTCGACAACAAATGGAACAACAAGGAGCTGTTGCCGCTCTATCCAACCGACCCAGTACGAGTCAAGCCACAGCAGGGAGAGAAGGAATGGATTCCTGGAGTGATTGTACGTCATCATGAAGCGCCGCGATCATATATGGTGCAAGTTGGAAATCGACAGCTGCGTCGAAATCGGAAACACCTTAGATCCTCGACACACAAAGCAAATGAAACGATTGATGACCAACCAGATGATGGAAAGATTCATGTCGAAAGTCCGCCCAAAGAAAGTTCACAAGAACCTACCAGTTTGACTCAAGCTACCACCAACAAAACTGAAAACTCAGACCACACTCAACAAGCCTCTACCAGCATTACTCCGAAGCCAAATACCACTAGATCAGGGAGACGTGTTATTCCACCCAAAAAGTTAGATTTGTGAAGTGAATGTGAAAATACCATTTAACTAAGTGAATATCATTTCATATGATTATGTTTTATTTTGCATATGGGTTGGCAACCTCACTTTATGCATTCAATTTCTATTTCAGAGATAATTGACTAGTTAAACCTTGTGGACATTACTGCTAGCCAGCTACTTAGTAAAATTAGCTGATACTTTCTGTTCAAGTAACATGTTAACGCATTTAAACTATAATTGTTTTCTTTCATTTTATAAGAGAAGAAAGATGTTATATATGTTATATATAATCGGATCGGGTTCGGGATCCGAACACATGTTTAGAATAAAAGTCGCCATCTTACCACCTTGTTGTCAAGTACATAACAATTACGTCTGTTTTTCGTTGTAGACATCTATGGAATTTGATAGTGTCCCTGCAATAGAAGATGTGTAGGAGCAAGATGTCCTTGAGGAAGCCCCCTTCTCCTCCTCATCAACAGCTTCGTTCACATTTTGAATGGCACACTGGATAACCTCCTGCTTCAATTCAACCTCCGGGGATGGCGAGCTGACCTGTCTGGTAAGTGTATGATCATTGTATTCTAATGAAATTAATTTTTAAAATCAAAATAAAACTAATAATTTGTCCATAGAATATGAATGTCCTGTCTTATGGCACATTTGTATTGCAACATAAAAAGAAATGTTCTTTGTTTTTTATTGTGAGATCACCATAAACTAGTTGGTAAAAATGTATAAATCGAAGATCCATCCTTTTAAAAAATACCGTTAATATTAAGTGTTAATGATTTTGTTTTACTTTTACTACTAGGCGTTCTATTTATTAGATTTAGTGGTTTAATTGTCACCACTATATAAATCTTTTTAAAAAACAAATTGCTTTTTGTATTTTTACAAGTTTAAGAAATAGTTGATAGCATACTAATTGGTCTAATGAGATTCCTAAAATGTTTGGACAACTTATCTTTTATTATTCTAGCGGTTATGGGCATGGAAATGACTAGATATTCTGATTTTTTTAGCTTCACCATTATATATCATTTAATACACAGCTTTGTACTGATTTCTTACATTGATTGTTCGTGCGGCTCGTTAATCCAGCTAATTGAAATGCCAGTTGTTTAACAAACTATCTATGTCAAGGTAAACAACTTCAAGGAATTCGGAGCAGTTTGAATGTATGGAAGAAATAGTAACATGGGCCTTAAGTGCTTATACAGGAATGTTATCTTTTCCTTTTTGACCACTTTCTGTTTCATCATTACTTAAAAAATCTTAAATTCCTGCTAATTCATTTCCAATCATTTATGCAGTTACATAAAATACCAAAGATATCCATGAGGCATTTCTGTTTGTGATGCGATCATACTGTGCAACAAGGCATTGATTTTCATATTATTGTTAATTAGACATTAACTTGCTTAAGAGTGATAAAATTATGATGTAATTATTTTAAATCTCATGTAAAACTCATTTACACGTATCAACGACTTTTCAATCAAAGGGATACTGCTTACATTATCGATTGTAACATTGTATTACGTGTGATTCTTTGTTGTACTGTGACAATGTCTAACTGGCTTACTTAATTACAAAAGGTTAACTTGATGTACTGTTCTAACCCTAACCCTAACCTCATTGAAATTGGATCAGAAAATACGAGCTCGGCGTTGACGATATCCTCACTACAATAGCAATGCAGTTTTTTGAAATATTCTAGTTAGCATTCATACTAAATTCTTAGTCTTCTTTTATTTCAAGTTATTAAAGTAACTTTTGTTTAATGACATAAGTTCATAGATCTCTATGCTTTATAGTGATGACGATTTAGAGAATGCTTTTCAAACACAAAAGGTATCAAAAAATATCAAGTTATCCCAAAATGAGAGAACATATTTAGATCAAAATTGCAATAATATTTGAAAACGTACGTGAATTTCGTGGTTCTACAGAAATGTAACCCCTGGATTAAGATTATTGTTTGTTGAAGGTAACATATTTTTACGACTGAGTGTAAAATTTAAACTAAGTATATAGGAACGTAATTGCTGTCATTTATTACAATGCTGATGTCGTGTTAATTTACGATTGGTAGCTTTTTCCCTTATTTAGATTTCCTTCCCAAAGATTGCAGATACCTTCATGTGCATCTTATAAAAAATTGTTAAACAATGGAGAAAACCTCACATTTTTTTGTTTTTAATTATATCATTAAATTACTCAGTATAATACAGTACAAATGAAAAACAAATGGCAAATCTGAATTTTTTTATAAAATAAACAAGTTTATTGTTTCTCTATTTACAACCAACGTGTGAAAAAAAGCATAGTTTTTTAAAAATGATACATGTAAAAACCACACTATTTTAAAAGCAATAAAGCTACCATTTGAATATTTTGTGCAACAAAATTACAAAACTGTTCATATTCATCAAAACACTAGATTATCAAGCATAAGTTATTTTAGAATATACATTAGTCATTAAATATTACAAAAACCATAGCCTGAAAAGAAATATTTTGAAAATCAAAATCAATTATATTTACATGAAAGCTGAAAAAAAATCAACAAAATTCAAATACAAGGTACGTGTCAAGGGTTATGTCTCTATATAGAAAAGATGTCTTGTCATAATATTTATATCTAGTATCTCACATATTTGTCAATTTGATTTTTAATAATTTATATATAAAGATAGATAGATAGATAGATAGATAGATAGATAGATAGATAGATAGATAGATAGATAGATAGATATATGCGCATTTTTTATAAAGATATTTACATTTAACCATTACTGTACGTCACTAAAAGTGTTATTTACATTCTTCTTTTAAGAACCGTGTCTTGGAAAATATGACTGTTTATCATGGTTCAAAGATTCATCTAAGTCGACAAAATTTAACTGTCATTAGATCCAGTCAACAAAAGCCAAGATCAAAATTCTGGTGTCGTTTTATCAAAGTAAACAATGCATAAAACCATTGTTTGACCATTGTTTTACACAAGTAAACTTTTATATTATTCTTCCATTGAATCGACTATTCATATTTACATTTCTATGTAAACAGCAGTATCTATATGATGCTATCAAACCTCAACTATTTAAAGGTTGTCATCAATACAAAGCAAATGAAATGAAACCCCAGCAACATCAATATATTATGGCAAGAAAACGTTACCTATTAAAACTTGCGAGCCGGAAACAATCTATCCGGAATCACAATGCTGTTGTTTGTGTATGACCAATCAGACATTTAGATTAAAGATGATTGTTTCCGGTCATTACCCAAGTTTCCATGGAATTCTGCACCACCTCATATGACATCTACACTTGAAAACAGTTTGAAAGTACTGAGAGTATGGAATGATATAAGTATATCATAAGTCAACTAGGGTCACATTTGAATTGTCATGATCACAAACATTTAAAATGTAAATGACTAGAGTAAATTCTTCAAAGGGAACATTTCAAGGAAGACCGGGACCCTGACCCTGCACCTACTGAACAAGCTTTTGCATATCCTTTTTTGGGAGTTGATTTTTAATCAACTCTCCTATGCAGTCACTCGGACAAACCGAAAGTGAAACAGTGCTTGGACCTCAGCACAAATCATTGCTCCTGACAAGACTTAGTTCTTGAAAATAATTGATGAATTCGATGTAATGTATGCTAAAGCATTGTTTTTCAAGGAAACTTATTTACAAATACGTTAAAAATAGTCAGATTTTAAATGGTACGAACAATTTAAATATTTTTTTGTAGTCGTATGTATTCCTACGCCAGAGTTCAAAATAGTGTCGTTCAACTCGACGCTCGGCTGTCTCCGTAAACCCTTGTCGGAGATTTACGGTGTCAGCCGAGCGTTTGGTTGAACGAGACTAGAGTTCAATATTGCTTGGATCCATACAATTTTCGAGAAATATTTCTACCACTGATACATACTTTGATTGAATTAATTTTATCTTCAAATATTATTTAACATGATTAATATGGAGGTTTCTCGACATTCTAATTGAAAAAGTTCAAAAAATTCTTATAATAACAATATGCGTAATTCAAAATAGAAACTACGTATACATGTACTTGTCATGCAAAATAACATATCATTGATTTTAAAATAAATAAACATCGACAAAATCAACTCCCGCCAGTTCTTCAGTACTTTGATTAATACTTTATATATCAAAAAGAATATATTTATATGCAATTTTGTAATGAAATAACGTTACCAATCTTCTTTCGTCGTTGTAACAAATCAAAATGATTTCACAATTTGGTCTCTATATCCTTAAAATGACTTTCACTCAATAAATTTTAGTCATAATTTATAATATAATTGAGCGTTAAGTTAGTCCTTCTTTTACAAAAACATTAATTAGATGTGTACAACTAACATTAACTTTTTGGGTTTTTATCAATTCATTGACATGGCAAATCAATAATCATTCAGAATTTATTTAACAAATTCAAAATCATTCGATTTTCTAATATTATTTCAGTTTAATTTTGTCCCCTCAATACTAAGATTTAGTGTTCCTTTTGATGGACTTGAGAGGTTGAAGGAACTGAAATCAAAAGGTGTATTTGCAAACCGGTGGATAAGATATTACAGGTGTAAAACTAAGTTTAGGTAAGAGTTCTGGAATAACATTGACAACAGCATTATTTTTCTGACAACAACCTACGCCGCCACTGTTTATTAAGAGTCATTGACTGAAATTGAAGACATAAAAACATGGGTAAGATAAAACACAAGTAGAGAAGTTCTTAATCAGAAAGAAATAAAGTTTGCATTATAAAAGAAAACTTTTATCATATATCTTTCAGAAATAAACAAGCCTTCAAGTATAGACAAAACGAATGTCTTTTGTAGCTAATTTGGGAACTACTCTAATGCTGTCGCAAACCCTCGATATCGACGACTACCTTTATATAGATCGTATCTTCCTGAAGAAATGTAGGAGTCTCAAGGACACTATGACTGACAAACAGGGGACAGCCGGAGGCTACATTCATCTCAGACGTCGGGCGTTTAAAACTAGAACTTGTAATATCTGGTCTAAATGAATCCACCAAATGCCGTGTTCCATTATCTTGGTCCAACAACATTAAAGATACTTTTTGTTTAAAGGGCCAAGGTAACAAGGCGTCGTATTCACCTCTTTGGACAACAAAAAACAGAGAAAGGTGGGTACCTTTTCCTACACCATCTCCATTCAAGTAGACCCGAGCACACATTTTGTATCCAAACCGTCCAGTATAGAAAGGCTGACTATACAGGGAAATCGTGCGCCCAGACTTGGCATCCTGTTTTCTGCGCGAGTAGTCTCTGATTTTCCACATGAGGACTCCGTTATAACTAGCTGTTTCCATTACTTGAAATCGTAGGTCAAGCTCAGCTAGTCGGAGATCAATGATCCCCAGTTGACGTTCGTGTAGTTGAATTTGATCAGATGGTATTCCTGTAAATTATAAACGTACAAAATAATTATTGATTTCCATGTGATATTGATTTTTACAATAATTTTGTTTAAAAATAGCAGGTATTACTTTTTCATTCAAATTTTGTTATTCGGATCAGATTTAAAAGATATAAGTACTTACCATTCTCTTTCTTATTGATAAAAATAATCGAGTCTGAATATCAACTTTGTTAATCAATCTCGTAAATATTGATCTTAACCTCGGTCGAATAATTTTCAGCATAAGGAACAGCTTAATATAAATGAATTTTAGAATATTTATTTTAAATCTATAACGATTCCCGCATACTTTTTTTTTCAAACGCTATTTAAGTAAATATTCAAACTCTGATAAATAACAAACGCATTTGAGTTTTGAAATAATTTATTTTTTTGATTTTGTGATTCATTTTTGATATGATAAATAACATTTGTTATATTTCATTTTTTTTTCAAAGGTGTTTTTATGACGACTGTGATATAAAAGCCTTTAGTAGCTAGACCAACCATTGTGTCCGCCCACAGGCCCTGCTCTTTCGAGTTGTGTAACTCTCGTTTCAATACTGCTCTGATTTTCTTTCAGTATATGCATTTCTCCTCCTAATCTATTTTGTGTTTCCTGGTCTGCAAGTTTGTCAATTTTTCTTTCTACTGTAATTAGCCTTTCTGTCTGTGCAACAACTTTCAGCTTGATAAAGTAATAAAATGCAAATGTTATCATTTGCATGGACAACAAAAACATCGTTTAATCGTACAAAATTTCTAATGTCAACCTCTATCAACAGTTGTTTGTCTATAAATCCAGATTCTATATGCCTAGATTTTTTCGAATATACCTGCCTCGAATAGTTTTTGTAGAAGGTGGAAGAACAAAAATTGTTCTTTTAAAATTAAGAACTGTGTTTTCTACGTATATGAATTTGCAGCAGTTTTCATTTTCAATTCCATTATTGATCCTATATATAACCCAAATAGATTCATTAGCTGTTAAATAGCCAAACTTTTAAGATATTGAAACATTTTTTTAGAATCGAATCAATGTAAAGATCATTTGGGCATATGTGCACCAACTTTTATGATTTGTGTCACAGATGCGACGGCACAAAGTAGAAATTTTAAAAAGTAGAAGAACACAAACAAAAGCTGATATAGAACACAGTCACATGGTTAAGTAATTTATTATAAAAAAAATTAACCAAATTGCAACACAAAAATAGAAAGATCCGTTTCTGTTGCAACTTATTTAACAAAACACTAGATTTTGACCCGTGCGTGCACGGGTTGACATTGAATATGATATCGGACATTTACGAAATAGATACATCGACACACCGTATATTGTTGACATTTGCATAACCAAGCTTTAAGTCTACAATAATGCTATTAGTTTTACTACACTCTGCTGAGTTGGAATTATGTAACTGTGTCTGAGGAAAGGCCTTAATCACTGTTAAAATGCCTCCCATATATACGTAATGTAGCAGAAAATTGCAGAATTGCTCCAAAACGATTTTGGATAAAATTGATAGTTTTGCATTGAAAATAACAGTCAAATTGTTCATAACAAACCATTTTGAAGTTGTAAATACCTTTCTTCGAAAAGTTTAATTCTATAATAATGCAGAATTCAACATTTCTTCAACAACGTTTATTACACATCATGTTGACATCGAAACTCTCGGGATTTTTTTTATAGTAAATGCACTATATAAGAGTTATCTCCAGTATTTTCGTTGATGAACAGAAAAATATTTCCAGTGAAAATTTACACGCATTTGTTTATCGTATCTGAGTTTATCCATGCAAATGTGATATTGTGGAAACATAAAATAAAGAGCCTCCCATGATTGAGCGTGAATGTAATACTCATGTGCAAGATTGTAAAATCCAACAAAAAATCAGATGATTTCCGGATTTTTTTAGGAATTTTCGTTGATTATTAGTTAGCAAAGTTTAATTGAGAAAAAAGAAAAACAAATTGGTTATCTTCAAGTACCAATGATGTTTAAAATATATAAAACAACATACAGTACTCTTCCGATTAATCGGTATTAAAGCCCAAAAATTCGAGTCTATTATTTTAATATAGTAGTATAGATTCATATATTCGATATACATGCATGTTGCCCTAAAACAATTACTGAGCATCTTCTGGCAGATTCTAAGTAAGAATATACCTTTACATCCTTGATATTCTTTTTTAATGACTCAATATTTTCCTTTGCTTCATGCATGATTTTGACATTCCCAGCGATTAACTGCTGTACCTCGGCAACTTGTCCATATAACTCCTTAATAAAAAGAGAATATATCTGAATAATTTGTTATATTTTTGATATTAGAAAAATAGTTCAACATTTTCTCTTTGGCAGACTTATGGCAGGTGTGTTACTTTTTAAGATGAAGATGACGATGGTGATGATAATGATGATTATGATGATGATAATTATGATGATTATCGTCAAAAATCAATGAATATACATCATGCACAAACCTGTGTCCTTTCTTTGGCTTGAGCTCCTTTCAGACCTGTTTCTGCTGATCGCCGAACTGACAGCTCAAGATGGTGATCAAGTTCATTCCTAATATGATTATCAACATCTTCTTTTGATCCCTGATATATTTACAGAGTTTGAAATGAAGTTAATACTTACGCTGTAGCGTAAAAGTAAATTGAAAAGCTAAGGAAAACCTATTTTATACTTAGTGTTACTCAGTGATCTATTTAGTATATATAACAGATATAGAGAAAAATAAATGTCTGTAAGATATCTGTAATGCATGTCCCATAGAAAACAATGTCATAGATAAACAATGTAAAAAGACAGAAACAACTCCAATTTTGTTTTATTGTTTAAGCAAAGGCTGCTTTTTGTACTCACGGTAAATTTACACCCAATGCTGTTGTATTTACACTCAATCGGACGTCGCGGACATTCATTAGTATAGTGTTGAATCATCTGTAACACATATAAATCATGAGCATCACACTTATTGTTTATGTTCATTACTTGCACTGATTCTTACAATGTTTATAAACTTTATACCCTTAATAAATATCCATACATTATAAACGTTCCGTGACAACACCTCGACATATGATAACAAATAAGTGAATTATAACTTAACTGAATTATAGTAAAATTTAGTTAAAGCTGCTTTGTCCGATTTAATATCAGATTTTGTGTATGCTTTTAAACGATAATTGTGCTAAGTATATAATAATAGACGTTGCAGTAGTTTTCCCGGTCAAATAAGCCATATTAAAATGAAAAAAATGATGAACATTTTTTAAACAAAATTCGCCTCTAACGTCGAGGCAGGGATGATTTTATTACGAGATTGATAACGCTATTAATAGAGTCTAAATATGGGTAGTGTTCTGGAAAATAAAAAATAAACATATGTACAAATTATTCACTATTATCTCTGTTTTATATACAATTGATGCATGACATCCAGGTTAAATATAGTCGGGGAACGAAACCAAACGGTTCCCTTTCGTACACATTCCCGTGATGCATTTTGGTTTGTATCTTTGTTGTTGTTGTTGTTGTTTTTTGGGGGTTTTTTTTGTTTTTTTGTGGGTTTTTTGGGGGGGGTTAGGGGGGGGGGGTTGTATGCCCGAAAAGAATTTATTTTTATTTACTTTGAATATTCTTAACTCTGAAAGAAGACCGATTCTGCGGATGTAAATAGACGAAAGTCTAAAACTTTCTAAGATAGTTGGTTTGTATGGAAAATTATTTGATACTGTAATAGACCATGCAGCTTTAATATAATTATACCTAATAACAGTTAAACATTTTTTTCCAAACAAGCAGTAAACAGGTCGATATACAATTAAGATACTCACATTAACAAACATTAACTAGATGCTATTATTAGACAGTAATACCCACACCAAGTGTTTGCCCCTAAATAACACTGTTCTGTTCCAGTTTAATCAAAAATGAAGGCCACATGCAAGTTCCGGTAATACATTCAAAAATTATAATTTGCATAACTGAAGGATGAGATCCCTTTTCCACATGATAATACACATGAGCAGCACTTAATGTGCAATTTGGGGTTGAACTGTTTGCATGTGAATTTTAAGTTAATCAATAATCTTAACATTTAATGTCATATAAAGTATGGTGTATATAATTATTACAAACATAATTAAATTATACCCACTCTCCGCGGCGGTTGTCGGCTTTAGATTTACTTCTGTGTGCCTACATGTACATAATCGTTTGCACGGATTTAGAAAAGGGGTGGGAGTGAGGTGTCCAGACCCCCCCCCCCCCCATGAAAATTCATTTTTATCAATAGTAAAATTACCAAAAATACACCTCGGACTCCAATGATCTTACAGAAATGTTATTGCTTTAACCCATTGCGCCTCAATGTAAGGTAACATTATTTTGGGGGGAAATATTATATTTATACTTTATTGTTTATTTCAATAGGAAGTATACATAACAATATGCAGGTGTCCTGCACCACCTTGAAGCTGTTATTTACTTAATAAAATAGTGCAAGGGGTTTTGAAGAATAGGTCATAAAAATACATGCATGTTACAAATGACTGATCTTTGTCTGAAGTTACGTACACAACACAGGTCTACGGGTCTCAATAGCGGGTACTAGTTTTACCCAGCTCTTCGATTTGATAGGTTTCATTTCACGTGGTGTATACATACATGTATGTGTTTTTCATATTCAAAAAAGGATTAGTTAACATGCATAAACATTTCTTTTGTGATGATCAGCTCAAGGGATTCATATTGTGCTCTAATGGATCATTATGATGTTGACCAATATAGGTAAGCATAATACATGTATTGTAGCACAATATTATGAGAAACCGGTATAAGTACTACTTTCACTTTCTAAATAAGTGATCTCCCTTTACTAGCATTTTTAATACCGGTATTTAAATAAGCTTATTATCGTTACCTATCCTATCGCATTGTAAAGTTTCCGTCATTTTAATTGCAAAAGTTATTTTTTCATTTGTCAAACTTTCACTATTAAATTGACCCCATATTGACCCTGTATAAACAATTTCGTATTAAATTTGTGTATTACATGTATAAGTAAGTGTAGACACTTATCATTTTTATATGAGTTATAATAGGAAGGAAGGGGTATTTCTTTCTAAATGTATTATAATGCATCAAATACAATGTAGATCATGACCTTATGGGACTGTTCTGACCCCACGAAACAGGAAAATACATGAAAATGAAATAGTAAATGATGATACACTGTATATTTTGTTAACTTCTGAGATCTTAGATCCTCATCCCTAAACCATATAATTTATTCTTGCTCTTTGTGTCATTGTATATAGGTTATGTCCCCTTGGAGACACTCTGACATTCTAGAACTAGAAATAATAAAGTATTTTATCTTATTCATATGTAGTGTTTGATCCATGTGGGTAATTCCTAGCCTAATGATTACACTGCTTTGTTAAGGAGACTTTACAATTTCCCAAATAGGCGAATACACATGCATATAACATTTTGTTTATAAATCTCAAAAATTAAATTAAGCAATTTCAAAAATGTTAATGTGATGTGCATAAGGAGAGAAAAAGCAATCAAGAAATGATTAAAATATGCTACTGTACCCATGTAAGAATGTAAGAAGACTGAATCTTTAGAACCAGGTTTGATTGGGAGGGGGTGTGGATGTGGAGTATAAACATTTATAATTTGAATCATATATTGTTATTAATTTTAACTTGTCGATGAATATTAGTTATTGATCCCAAGGTAGAAATATATGACTTCTGATCATATCTTAATAGGTCATTTGTCAATTATGCAAGGTGTAATGTGATATTTTTTAAGAATAACATTTTTTTCAGTTTATAAAACTTTTAGACCCCAAATTATATTTTGATTTTAATAGAGCATTCAACAATGAACTGTAAATGTTTATTTTCATTTTAGGCATAAATAAATGTAAGTTTTTTAAATTTCATTTTATATTTAGTTTAGGGAGGAATACATGCTTGGATCCAGAACATTTTCTAGGGGAAGGGGCGGTTTATATTTATGTTTGTTTGGGGGTGGGGGTTCCAAGTCATATATTTGATAATTTTTTGATGTAATGCAAAATAAGACTAAGCCATACTACAGTCATGAACATGAATAGTATAGAACAAAACACAAACTATATATATATATATATATATATATATATATATATATATATATATATATATATATATATATATATATATATATAATAGTATTACAAAACATAGATGATAGATCTATATCTGGGTTCTTGAATTGAATCATATATCATGTACATATATTATTGTTTCTTTGTTCAATGCATTTCAGATGGTATGTAGGTCATGATCCCAAGTGCTCTTCCTGATAATATCAAATATCATAAAAACCATTGAGATTCCCACCTTAATCCAAAGATATTATTCCTCCTTTGGCCGTGGTGCGTCAGATCATTATGGTATATAAGTTATGACCCGAAGGGGTCATCCTGTGCCCCTTAGAATCAGAAATTGTCAATTATCTTGAAATTATTGATGTTTGATGATCCTATCTCCATTTTAACTTTATTATTAAGTCTCTCAAATGTAATTTGGAGACTAATTGTTTTTGTACGGTTCTTATTACATGTATTAATATTCTCCTTCTTTTTCTTCTTTCCCGCTCTGAACTTGTTTCTCAGAGATGGCTGAACGGCTATTAGTACTTTGCGGAACGGAACGAAACGATACCAGTTAAAAGGCCCCAAACCAACGGGGAAACATATTTTTTTTAAAACGCCAATATTTCAATTCAACCTATCGTAAATGGAAGACTGTTTACAAATTTTGATGTTTGAATGGACTGTGTTTATTAGATGAAATATGCTACTCAATCTGTATACATGTGTAACATCGATGAAAATAACTTATGTTGTCTTTCTTCTGAATAGATCTTTTCTGATTCCGTTCCGTTCCGCAAAATATCCTTACTCGTCTGGATATTGGTATTTAACGAAACGGAACGAAATCCTTCAAAAACAAAATTTAATTAATGGAAAATATAACAGCAACTCGCCGTTCTTTGATTTTTTTTATCAGATTCTTTAGAGATGAATGAAAAAAGCTATCAAATTAATTCAGTCATCTCGAATTGTGTATTAAGTTTTCTCGGAAAAATAGCGTGTAATGACTTTTAGAGCAATGAGTAGCATATTTCATGTAATAAACAGTCCATTCAAACATCAACATTTGAAAAACAATCTTCTACTTACAATAAATTAAATTGAAATATTGGCGTTTTAAAAAAGTCTGCTTCCCTATTTTGGGCCTCTTAACTGGTTCCGTTTCGTTCCGTTCCGTTCCGCAAAGTACAAATAGCCGGCTGAACAGAATTGTACAAAACTCTAGGATACAATAGGCCTGCATATCTAGTTGTGCACCCTAGTTTGATTTTTTCTCATTTGTGGTTAGACAACCACTTTTCGGAGGGGGGGGGGGTATCAAAAGGGTGTAGGGTCTAACATTGAACCATATGGGAAGAATCGTAGACTCTATTGTAAATGGAAAATCAGGACTCCTAAACCATATATATTCTTGTTCCTTATATCAAGGGACATCAAATGTTATGTAGGTAATGGGCCCTGTGGGTGGTCCTGTCCCCCCCTCCCCCCGAACAGCAAGTCCCTTAATATCTTCAAAATATATATTCTTGTTCCTTGTGCCAAGGGGCATCAAACGATATGTAGGTCATGGGCCCCCCGGGGGGGGGGGGGTCGTGACCCCCCTCGAGCAGGAAGTGCACGAATATTTCGAAAACGGTTGAGATCCCCAGCCCTTAACCATATATCATCTTGATCTTTAAAGGGCATCAAACGGTATGTAGGTAATGTGCCTCAGGGTTAAATTTAATTTTTCAAAACCATAATGCACATTTATAGATCAGTCCCTATCATATCCCAAGATATGGTGTGTCTAATTGTCTATCCATTAAATCATAAGAGGAGTTCTAGGATCTATGCTTTTTTTGAGTGATAAACGTTTCTGCAACTATTTGACTCCCTGGATGAAATTTAAAGTTTTAAAACCTTACTGCACATCTATAGAACAGTCCCTATCATATCCCAAGATATGATGTGTCTATCCATTTAATCATAAGAGGAGTTCTGGGATCTATGGATTTTTTTTGAGTGATAAACGTCAATTTTCTGCTACTATTTGACTCCCTGGATGAAACATAAATTTTAAAACCTTATTGCATATCTATAGGACAGCCCCAATTATATCCCAAGAGATGACGTAGCTACTCCAAAAGTTGTAAGCGGAGTTCTGGTAACCATAGTTTTTTGCAAAAAAAGCATCATTTTTTGTTGCCCACTGATCCCCTTAATGAAACAAAAAATTCTGGTACCTGATCACACTTTAATATGACATCCCAATCATTTTCTAGAAGATCATTTGGCTACGGCAAAAAAATGACGTTTTTGAAACAATTTTTTTTGGTAAAAAAAAGAAGTCATTTTTCAGCCATTAAATTACACCCAGGACAAAATTGAAAATTACAAAACCTTATTGCGCATTTATAGGATACCCAAAAGCATATTCCAAGAGATGATTTGTCTACTGTTGAAAATGTAGGAGGAGTTCGAGGAAGAAGGGTTTTTGTGAAAAAACGTCATTTTTTACCAATTATTTGACCCCCAGGACTACAAGGGAAGTTTGGAAACCTTTTTACGAAACAACATGACACCCCAAATCAAACTCCAAGAGTTCAGTTTGCTGGTTTATAAGATGTAAGAGCAGTTTGAGAAAGTAAAACGTGACAGACGGACGGACGGAACAGGGTAACAACAATATACCCGAACTTTCTTTAGAAAGTGCGGATATAATTATACAATAAAAAGACTGGTACTTAACACATGGTAAACAAGCTTGTACTTTACAGAATGATATATGCGAGACAACAAGTACTTTTCTTAACGTTCAGTTAATAAATTCCAACTGAACGTACAATAAATACCAATAACTAACAGACAAACTTCAAATACAGAATACTGAATTATACTGAACATAAAAAGGTACATGGTTTGCAAGGAGTGGGCAGATGTATGTTTCATATAAAGTATACATAATTATACCTTATATGCAGAGTATCAGACACAAACTGAACATTGAGTAAAAGAAAGCAGACTTCACATAAATAATTCAATTTTACTTAGCAAAACAATTTCAGAAACAGTTTTTAAAACTGCAGACGCAAAAATAAGTAAAACGATTTTAATGTCGCACACATCAAGCAACCCACTCAAATTCATAGTTTTTATTCTTGTACATTAAGTTCACACTTTGTATGATTTTTGAGTGTATACGGCAAATTAACTGAATAAAACAAAATTTATGGCTTTCGGAAACAAAACAAAAGATAAAAAGAATTTAATATATTTTTATTATCCTGAAAACTTGTTTAAATTAAAGTAAGAAGGCTTCTATGTTTTCTTATAATCTTTATGAAATTGTGATTCTTGATCTCAAGATATTCACTGTCATCGATGGAGAGTCCAATCTTCTCATTATTTTTTGTTTTCTGGAAAATATTTTTTCCCGAATTCACATCTAACACTACATATATCAGTTATCTCAGCACAGTTTTTTTTACATAAATATCATTATCACAGCGTAACATCACCATCGGACGACCATTTGACAAGAAATAGGTTTTTATTGTGTTGATAAACTTTCCCTAAACAGGTTTCCCGAATAAACGTAAAGCCAATATACAATTCCTGTGCGTTCCTGTCCATAAGGAAGATTGCCAGGTCCTACTTTCTGATCTAGTTCGCGATGCGCTTTAGTTATGTCTCTCATGATGAACATCATGATTTCAGCTTTGTAGTCGATAGGTGGAACGTAGTCAGCTACAGCTTGCAACTGTACTGTTTTGTACAGAATAGAAGTATGCCCATTTATAGATTCAATCTCGATTGTCAGTTTTTTAACCATGTCACAATTATGTTCCAAATATTCTGTCATTCTTTTGGTTTGGTTATACTTTCTTAATTATGTTTGAAATGTATTTCCACACTCATGATCTATTTTATATATTTTTGTACGCATGCGTGGTCAGTGGGTGTAGTAGTTTACTGGGGAAACCCTGGTTTACAGATTTGATTTATTTTCAAATTAATTTGCTTTGTGGTTTTGGAAGATAAGTTAGATGCATTCTGGACGACAAGCTGTGTGGACGTGTTCGTACTCTTGCTGAGTGATCTTGAGTGTTTCCCATGCTGGATGATCTTGGGAACGATATACCTGTGTGGGCTTTATTCTGAGAAAGCTTTAACTAATTGTCATATTTTTCTTCTATGTTTGTAGTGTTGATTATTATATTATATAACACTATATTATTGAATCAATAATTCTTCGAATAAACGTGAATAATAAAACTTATTATGCAATGTTGTTCAATATTTAAGTAGGTAACCAAGTAGTGGAAACGTGGTAGACCATGTGATATCCTTGCAAAGACATTTATATAAGTAACGAAACTAACCATAAGCGCGACGTCGTGTTGAATGCCAGTCCATACGAAAAGAAGTGATGTCAACAATTTCCATTTGTTCTTATTTATTTTTGAATAGCTTGCTCTTGTTTTATGAATATTTTCTTGTTTTAAGTAACAAGGACCATCCTCGTACCAGAATGGTTAAACAATTAAATAACCCTACATATTTGGATAGTAATTGTGACACCTTATAATTGTTTTCTTGCAATGTGATGGTAACACATAGTTTGTCCTTATTATATTGATTCCTATAAGATCAAAAAGGTCAGAACTTGCTGAAATTTTGTTTGGTTAATCATTAACCACTGCATACACCTGCATTTGTTTCTGAGATCTTTCGAATGCACATTAACAAGTACAGTTTTTGCACAAGATTTTCTTTGAAATTCAACGAATCTCCGCAAACCTGCGTAATTTTGAGTTCCTTTTTTCTCATTCTCTTTATTTTGTATCCTCTCCGCCTTCAGGCTTCTAGAAACGATAGGAAACGACACATTTCATCGACACTAACTTTCTTTTCGAATCCAAGGTGTTGAATGATATGAACTTCCTCACTTCACACATTTCAGATTAAATGACATTTATATTGTTTGTTGTTTTTACGCGAACATTCGAAACATATATTAATGTCTCTCAAAAATGTTCTTCTCTGATCAAGTGGTTTTTGCAATAAATGTTCGACACTGTTCAAAGGAAAGACCGGGTCTATGAATAGGACACACGTTTTCGATATTACTTGATATTGTGTCATTCACAGAAGTTTTTCTAGTTCTAGTGAGCACATAATCTAGTTTGTTCACTATTCTGTTTTTAGGATTTGTAATTTTGCTGGTGGAGATCAAAGGTGAATTGCACATAAAACTTGGCTTGTTTTTTATACGACTTTGCTTTTAAACAAATTTAAATAGCACATGAAATTGAGGTTATACCTCTATTTTATTCATTCATGTATTTCACAGCTGTGTTTGTCAATGTTTCCTTGCAGATAGTATGGTTATGTCGTCACAATAAGTTGTTCATACTGATCATTTATTTTCTAATCAAAGCAATGATAGATCAGGAACTACTTGTTTAGAAAAGAGTTGTCTTTTTTGCACTTGATGGTTTCTCAACTTCATAATTCACTACAGGTTTTTTTTTCTGCCTAAATAAAGTGACGCATTGGAATGTTGTTTCACGTATTTTGTCGTATGTTCAGTTGACTTTCACTGTCGCCGATATTTCTATTACAAATTTCTTCATATTCTCCCCTACGAACTTCATCTTCAGCAAGAGCTACTACTTTTTTAATGTTTAATAACACGAGGTCAGCTTCTAAATCTTTGAAGAAATACAACAAAACCCAAAAGGTGACTCAGATTAATGATATTCTCGGTCTTTTTCAGCAGATTGTCCTTCTAATTTTGCAAGCATGTTATCCACATTTACCAAGGCAAGTCATGCTATGTCGTTCGCATTTCTTTTAATTTCAAGGCGCATCCACCAAGACAACTATTTGAATTTTAATAGTCTTTTACTTATACGTCTAATGCACAGTTTGTATGGCATTCGAGTGTATGTGGTAAACTAACTGCAATAAACCAAAAATAAGGTTTCTAAGAAACAACATAGTAGATAATAAATTTTATAAAAATGTTGCTGACAAATATGTCATCAAAATATGTGTAAATTATTAAAAAGTGTGCGCTTTGAAATTCTCATTTAAAGCAATAAAAAGACGCATTCATACAAAACATCGTTCAAATTTACCGACATTTGGTTTGTAACAATATCAAGTGGCACACCCACTTTATCTTTAAAATTGACTATTTGAAAAATAACATACTGCTTTACAGAGAGATTTATGCATAAAAATACACAAAAATTACTTACATGATGATATGCGAGCAGTAACAAAGAAACGCCTCGCTCATGTAGTATGCACGGGAAACAAAACCAAACTAACTCTTGCACCAAAGAGCAAAACGCCTATTAGTGTAATTTACTAAAATCTTGCATGCAAACGAAGTCATCACAATGGTATTTCAGAATGTTGAAACGTTGGCGTGCTCTTTATATATTTTTTTTCAGTCTATGGGTATATGCATTTCATACATGCAGCATACAGACTCCTAAGACACATGCATAGCACAAACAATTTAACGTTTCTAAAACACAGACATGTGTCTACTTTGTCTACTTCGATTTTGTTTTCGATTATTAATCTGGTTTGAATAGTATAGATCTCACTACCTTAATCTTGTCTACGATATTATCCCAGCAAAACTAGGCATTTTTAGCTTCAATCTAAAACAAGCACCTTGTCTGGAGTTTTTTTATTTCAGTTTTTTACAAATCTTAAGATCCGGATAAGTTTATGCTTAATATCTTTTTCGTAAATTATTAAATTTCTGAATTGAATATAAATCTGCCTTACGATTCCAAAGAATGATATGTACTAAAATAGAGCTTGTATAAACCATGCAACTGATAATATACTTTTTGATTAAGTTCCATTTAGATCTGAAAAACAATTCATATACCATTCTCCTAGTAGCAGATTCGACTCCACATCTGAATGGGCAAGATATGTCATACTCAAGACACGCAGTTTCCAAATGATCCTAAAATGGAAATTTGACAATATCTGACAACGTAGGTTTTAACCGATGGCATTGTGGTAATCAAATACCAGTATCTTGTTCACCTGCATAAGATGATGCTTTATTTCTTGCAAACAATAACTACAGGCCTCCAGACGAAACAGGCACCCCTCTTCATGTGTTTGTAAATCTTTTAGAACAACGGTAACTTGACACCCTTCCTGGGAAAACTTGCATTTAGAAGGTTTGTAACTGCATGTTGTTTCGTGTGCCTATTATCAAATATTGATACGTTAAACAAACCGTTATTGATTATTTACTAGTAATCCAATCTAAACATCACTATTTTCTGCTGTACGTCACTTTGCAGTACTGAAAAAATGATATGTAACCCCCAACTTTATATTTTTTCTTGAATACGTTTATCCTCTGTTATACAAAGGTAATAGAGTTAATAATAACACCACTGTTCTGCATTTGTATAAAAGTGATGTCTAGAAGTTTTATTTCTGATATAAATTATCATTATTAAAATAACTCTCATTTGTCACAAGACTTGGTATATATTCAGTTACCTGTAGATTTTTCCATGGCACTTCTTCTTTACATCCTTCAGTTTTGAAACTACAATACACAGGAAGAAGACGCACTTCCCGTCGTGCACCAAAATCCCTGAAAATCTAAATCATTTGATTTTTTTAACATTGGTTTTCCATATGTTGGTTGATATAGCAAAATTGGTTCGCTAACAGTTCACTTTAAATCAACAAATATAAGAAATGGACATAGTTTAATCAATTTCCTTGGACATAGTTTATCCAATTTCCTTGTTGGGAGGGAACTCCGTAAGAAGAATTATTATAAAGAACAAGGAATAGAAACAACACTTTACCATTTGGAAATATCAAACTATTCAGTATATCACATTAATCAATAGTTTAAAGGTGCTTGAAAGAAACCATTGTGAATTTGTTTTAATATCATGTAAATATTCACCTCGTTTTCTTTTAGATAGACACATGATTCTTCCCCTGCTGGACACATGACCTGTTTCGGATTCCCTTGTAGTAACTGAGAGAAGCACTGCTCGCAGCCCCTGTGTCCACACTGGGTCTGAACAGCCCCCCGCACGATGCCATTACATACCACACATCTGTACTTGTCGTCAACAGTTATAAATTCTGGGTTGCCAGCAGGGGTTTGATGAATTGGAAGTCGAGTTGATTGAGGGTTTGATGACAACGATGAAGGAGAACTCTGAGTTCCTTCTGCCATCAAGGACATTCAAAGACTGGCAAAATAAGCGAATAACTGATTTGTGGATTATGTAAATGTAAGGCACGAAAATGTGATTGAATACATTTTTATTTTCCTTTAAATGGAATGTGCCTTATTGGCTCAAGCAGAGATTGGTTAGATAATATGCCTTTAAAATCAAATAGTATAATCGATAATATATGATTGTATGTTAATATCTTCTGTCTAAGATAAACTAATCTACTTTTTTTTAAAATCAATTACCGAATAATATTTTGGATAGTTTGTTATTGTCATTTTTTTCATAGTCAAAGGTTTCAAGACAGGTAAAATTAGTTACTAGTCACTGACTACTAGTCACTGGCTACGAGATGTGAGAAAAGCTATCTATAAGTATCTAGCTAGGATATTAAAGTCGATACTAGTGCTAGTATTGTATAAGATATTCCATAAACCTTGATACAAGACACAGTAAAATAAACGAGAAAAGAATTTTCGTCACTGGAAATAAAATAGAGCAATAGGATAGCTATCAGAAATTGAGATCAAAAGCATTATGTAGATGACAGATTTCTACTAGTGTTGTTTATAATAGCATTCTAAGAGATCGTCAACATGACATTAAAATAAAGATTTGCTTATTTGGTTGTTGTTTGTTGGGTTTTTTTAAACCTTTCAATTGTTACATGTTTTCTTTTAAATATGACATGTGGTGATAAAAAACAGTGTCCAAAATCAAACGTCCAAAGAAAAATACAAAACAAAAGCAAAAAAACACGGATCTCTAATAAAAAAAAAAAGAGGATGGATCAGGTGCCATGGAGGAGTGAGCATCCTCCTCTGACCGGTTACACCCGCCGTGTGCTCTTTGTCGTAATCGGGAAAATGAAAACATCAGTAGACAATTATGACAACCATGGTCTTACAAAAAGTATGGAAAACGTTAGTTAATATGCGATCCAGTTGAAGATTGTATTTGCTAACAAGGTCGTTGTATCGACCATAGAACTTTCGAAAAGATGACTTCAATCGAGACTTTTGGTAGTCCTGTTATTTTTCCTTGTTTGTCAGTAGCTTGCCTTGCCTTAGAAAACTGTTCATACATAGAGCATGCCCTTGCGTATCAAAACAACTTGGAGACAAAATCACCATATGCAGGTGGTGAAGGTATATCGCTACACAAATAAAGAAAGTTGACTATTGTAAAATTGAAATCATCACGTTTGTCATATCGCTTTGTTGTTGGGCTACGATCAATGCCCCTTTCAAGTAAAATATGCAAATAATTGGATAAGCAAAATTTCAAAATATGAAACAGATGATAAAGACTCTTTGGTATTTTTTATTTCAAGTTTACTGGGATATATCGAGTCGACGTAAGTATGGAAGTAATATATCTAACATTTTATTACGGGCCGCCAGGAGGCGGTCCGTTATTTGATATACATTTAGAAAGTGTTACTGCGTTTCTGCGGGATAGTTTTTTTTTTGTTTTTTTTTAGAATTAATATTATATTTATTACTATTTGTATTAAAAGTAAATTTTCATGTATAAATTAAAAGTAAATGTTAAATGGCTTTTTTTTTATATTTCTTCTCGCAAATGTATAGTAGATAATGCCTGTCTGCTTTTTATCGAGACTATAATCTATTCGGAACTTTTCGGAGTTTTTCATTGTTTTCAAGGCACTGTATCGGGATCGGTATTCACTATTTTTCACCAAGGCAATTTTTTCCCGCGCTTCCTGTGGTACTTTTGGAGGAAGACTGTGATCTTACGATTCACAACGCACGTGGTTGCGGTTTCCACAAGCAGGAAAAATGGTGAGAAGTTTGTTAGCAAATTGCCATCAAGGCTGTGTCGAATTCCAACCTTATAATGGTGTACAATGTACTGCGATAGCTTTAGTTGCTCTGCTCATGTTTGTTAAACATATGCCTGATTTATCAGAATTATCTCCCAGTGATTTGAATCAAACTGTTGCGAACGGTACACATTTTTATGGTCATATTTTGTCCTCTGGTCGTGAGTATGGATATTTATCTCACAGAGATTTACCACCAACATTTTACTCGTGGAACGGGTTACCTGGTGAGATAGAGTATTTTTTTGACAGATATTATGGCGTTGTTAATGGCGTTGTTAATGTAGATGCTGGTGAAATGTCATTTGAACATGCTTTCTTAGAGGCTAATGGAATAACAAGTTTTCATTTGGTTACTTTTGGTGGAAATACTGTGGCAGTTTATAGTAATATATGTGACAACACTGTTTATGTTTTTGACTCGCATCAAAGAGATTCTTTAGGTTTTCCTAATGAAAATGGGAATGCTGTCATGCTTCAGTTTGAAAATTTTGAAGAATTTTTCCAATATGTAACAACGTTGTTTAGCAATATGAGATATGAAATAACTCCGTTGCTTTTTCCTTGGTACAATTTTGATTGTAGTACAATTGCGACAAGTTCAAGAAGTTCTTTTCTCTCAAATGAAGATGAAGTGATTAACTTGTGTGAAGAGCAAAAAGAAAGGCAATATGGATATGCATGCAACAAAACACATTCTGATTTTTCCAGTTTTAGTAGTACATGTAGTAGTAATAAAAATTTTCATACTTATTGTAAATCAAGCGAAAAAATTTGTTCGATAAAGAAAAAAAAGAGAAAGCAAGTTGCACATGAAGTTCATGTTCCTCAAAATTACTTTCATGAAAATGTCTCTTTTGAAAATAGTGAAAGATCTGCGCACAATTTGATACTGAAAGACTTGAATAGCAGTGGTGGCAGTATTAACAGTTTTGATAATGTTTCATGTTTTTTACAATATCAGATCATTCAGATGCATATCCTACAAGACTTGATATTAATTATTTGCATGATGAAAATCATGTACAAGCTTATGAGAGTAGAATAAGAGAATGTCCAATTTTTTCATGTGCTTGTTGTGACAGATTTTTATTTCAGAACCAAACTCACAGTTTTAAGAATGCAGAGCTAAAAAACTTCACACATATAACAACTAATGGAAGTGAGGTGTTGTGTCAAACTTGTCATTCTTTAATAAAGAAAAAAGAAGTTCCATATTTATGCACGGAAGCTAATTGCTTGAAAACATTTGAAATTCCTTCAGAACTGAGAACTTTGTCATTTATTGAAAAAAGATTAATTGCACTGATTCAGATATTTATGACAGTCATTATTTTACCAGGGGGTCAAATGGCTGAAAAAGGGTTAATTCTAAATTTGCCAACAAATGTGCAAGTTATTGCAAATCAACTACCCGAAGGTATTAATGATGGATGTTTTTTTGCTGTAAATTTTGAACACAAAGGTTATGTGGAATCTGAAAAATTTAAATATTTTGTTTCCCCCCAAAAAGTTAAAAAGGCACTTTTATGGTTGAAAAGAAATAACTTGCTGTATGAACCCATTGCTATTTCTGAAGAAAATGAAGAATTATTGACAGATACAGAAATGGATTTTCAAGATTTTGATATGGAAAGTGCTACCCTTACACCAATAAATAGTACAATGCCTAACGACATTTCTGTAATCGGAAATGAGGGCATTATTAATGTACCTCATATTTCAGAAAAACCTGTAAGGGTGTACAAAATGGAAAGTGGTGAGGAAATGGCATTTCCATGGCTATTCCCATATGGTAAAAATGGTTTAAATTACAATAGACCTATGAAAATTTCAAAGTCTATGTATTTTAAATATAGGTTATATAACAAAAATGGAAATTTTAGGAAAGATTTGACTTATCTGTTACATTCTGCTGTCTCATATGATCTTGCCTGTCTGAAATCAGAGATAAATATAAACATGCGAATAAAGAAGGGTCAAAATAATGCTGTGTCTGTGAATGCATGTGACATTAAAAATTTGCAGAATAATGCAGAGTTAAAAGAAAATTCTTACATGTTCATGAAAAATATTCGTGGAACAGTGGCTTATTTCAGAAACCAGCTGTATAATTTACTGGCGATGTTTCGATGTTTAGGTCCACCAACACTTTTCATGACCTTATCAGCAGATGATTTGCATTGGCCAGAATTGGGAATGATGTTACATAATATTGATTTTGATGAAGCTAAACAATGGAATAGTTTTGGAAGTGGTATGAGAAGTGATCCTTTAATGACTGCAATACACTTTGAGCGCAGATTCAAGTCTTTAATGAAATATGTAATTCAGAGTGAAAAATATCCTTTAGGTAAAGTTCTTGATTACTTTGCAAGAGTAGAATTTAAAAATAGGGGAAGCCCACACATTCATATGTTTTTATGGATTGAAGATGTACCCAATGAAATTTCAAATTTAACAATTCCAACACTGGTTCGTTATATAGATAAAACAATATGTTCTGTTATTCCCAACTGTGAGCATGATGCTGAACTGTTTCAATTAGTGACTACATTACAAAGTCATTCTCATACTTCTTATTGCAGTAAAGGATTTAAGTCTTGTTGTAGATTTGGTTTTCCAAAACGAGAATGTGAAAAAACTTTTGTTGTTGGAAATATAAATTTGTCAGATAAAAATAAAGGAAAGTTTTACACAACAAAAAGAACAAGTAAAGATGTGATGATAAATTCATACAATCCTGATATATTAAGACACTGGAGAGCAAATATGGATATCCAGATGATTTGTAATGCTGAGGGTGCAGCATATTATGTGTGTAGCTATATTTGCAAGTCAGAGCCGGATGAGTTAAAAAATGCACTGGGTCAACTAATTCACAATGTCTTTAGAGAAAATCCTATTCCACGGCATGAGCGGTTGTTGAAAATAGGACTCACAGTTTTGCGCCATAGACGATTGAGTTCCCAAGAAGCTGCTTACAGATTAAGCAATTTGAATTTGATTCATGTAACCAGGTGTTTTGTTTATCTGAATACAAGGCAACCAAGCAAAAGATACAGAATTTTGAAAAGTAGAAAAGAAATTGAAATTCTTGATGACAATTCTACAGAAGTGTTTCAAACAAATATTATTGATTATTATCATTGTCGTCCTGTGGAATTAAGTGATATTTGTTTATTCAAATTTTGTTCCTGGTACAAGAAATGTAGCAATGAAATGCCTAAGAGAGTTTCTCTGTCTCGTATTTATATTGAAAAGTATGATGTGGTTATGAAGAAATGCAAGAAACCAAGTGTTGTACGATTTCCACATTTTCCTCCATCTTCAGATGATCATTTTTATTCAATGTTACTTTTATTATTGCCACACAAATCTGAAAATGAGCTTGTTGTTCCCTATTCCAACCCTAGAGAAGCATTCATTAACAAGAGACAGTTATTCAATACAAGCATTGATTTCATTAACTTTTCATTCACGGAACAAATCGAAAATACAATACGGAAGCTGAAATTGATGTCAGAGTTGTCTTGTAACTCTTCTTCTGAAAACACCAAAAATGACACTTTGTTTTCTTTGAATAATGATCTTGTATTAGAAAAATTATTCTTTGCTGATGTGAATGAATCTGCGTCTTTAAATACAAGTAAAAATGCAACAGAAATATTTGATGATGATTTGCATATGCACAGTTTTTCATGTTTAATGTCAATTGTTGAATTTCGAGAAAGTGTGAAAAGGTTGACACCATCCCAGTTGGAGGCATTTTGTTTTGTGAAATCTAAATTTGAAAAAAATGAGTTGCCATTTCATTTATTTTTAACAGGTGGAGCTGGTGTTGGTAAAACCTTTACTACAAAAGTTATTATTGCATACATCCAATTATTTTGTGCAAGAGTTTTAAATTCGAATTGTGTTCTTGTATGTGCTCCAACTGGAACTGCTGCAAATAATATAAATGGTCGTACGATTCATTCATTGTTACGAGTTCCTGTGGCACAGTTTTTGAATTATGCTGGTTTGTCTAGTTACACATTGAAACAAGTACGTAAAGAATTTGAAAATGTCCATTCAGTTGTCATTGATGAAGTAAGTATGGTCAGTGGTGACATGTTAACATTTATTAGCAGGCGTTTGTCAGAAATAAAAGATTGTGACCTTCCATTTGGGGGATGCAATATAATTGCTGTTGGAGATTTTTTTCAGTTGCGACCTGTGAAAGGAAATTTTGCATTCAAGAATGAGTTACTTTGGCATTTATTTCAACCAATGTTTTTAAAGGAAAATAACAGACAAAATTCTGATTTATCATATTATTTCCTTTTGAAGAGAGTACGTATTGGTATGCCTCTAGAAAATGATATATCCTTTCTGAAAAGTAGATTACAATATGATGAAACCAAGTTTTCTAAATTTTTACATATTTATCCCACAAGACAGCAAGTAGAAATGTATAACAATAATCAGCTTAGTAAATTGGCAAATACTATCAGAATCTATGCAGATCATTTTTATGCATCAGAGGATGATAATTTCATGGGACAAGTTTTAAGTGATCATATTCCTTCTGATGAT
Organism: Magallana gigas; assembly: GCF_963853765.1. Classification (NCBI taxonomy): domain Eukaryota; kingdom Metazoa; phylum Mollusca; class Bivalvia; order Ostreida; family Ostreidae; genus Magallana; species Magallana gigas. The sequence continues at coordinate 56,620,093 of NC_088858.1, read as the reverse complement.
ACTATTGCTGGAGGGTTAAGAAACTTGTTGATGGTGTCTGTTGGAGCAAGAGTAATGCTTATGAGGAATATTAAAACTGAAAATGGTTTGGTTAATGGAGCTATTGGAACAATTGTGAATATTATTTTTTCAAGTGAAAACAATAAGCCATCATGTATATATGTGAAGTTTGATGATCCTAAAATTGGAAGAGTAATGATGAAACAAGAATCCTCTCTTCATAGTCCAGTTGCAATAGAACCATATGAGCATAAGTTTGTTTACAGAGGTAGACATGTTGTACGTTCACAGTTTCCTTTAATGTTATCTTAGGCGTGCACAATTCACAAAGTCCAGGGAATTTCTTTGAACTCAGCAGTTATTGATTTAGGTAGTACTGTGTTTGAATTTGGTATGGCATATGTTGCACTAAGCAGGGTAACTTCTAGCACAGGCTTGATTTTGATCAACTTTGATCCATCAAAAATAAAAGCTTCAGAAGATGTTATTGTGGAATATGAAAGGCTGAAGAATATTAATAAATAAATGGTTATTGTAAGTTTCAGTCATAACACTTTAAACAATGCTGAATTTAAGTTATTTGACGTACATGTATTGTCATTTTTATTATTGAATTACATGAAAATTGCAAAACTTTAGTGGAATCATTTTAATTAATTGGGTACAATATTTGTGAATAACCAAAAAATTTTAAAAAACATTTTCACTTTACAAATATTTGTGCCAATTAGTTTTTCAAACAGAATTAAAATTGGGTTTTCAGAACTTTGCAGAAATTTTGTGATTATAAACATAGCATATATTAATTTTGTGTCAAATAATGCACTTTTGCATTTGCTGGTAAATGATTGAAGTCTGATTTATTAGGTTAAGATACATATATAGTGAGCTGGAATTTGTTGTTCTCGTTTGTAAAAAATGTTATAATTTCTCTCTAGTCTCAAGAATCTTCAGATGAAACATTGACAGTTACGTTAAAGGTTTTGAAGAAATCAAAAGAACTTCAATCCTATTGCAACAAAACCTCAAACAGAACCATGCACTTTTTCAACGTAATTGGTGGGAATGGCACAGAAACATACAAAATTAGAATCTATCAAAAGGCAAGGTTTGACATGATCAAGGAGGGAATGAGCTTTAAATTCCAAAATGCACTGAAGAAAACTGGGAACGAACTATGGATAACATCAAGAAGTATAATTGCATATGCAGCATCAGTGGAAACCAGTGAAGACATACAGGTACCAAATTTACCTGAGAATGCACCACAACAAGGAGAGCGAAAACTGCTTAAGGATGCTTTGCAGTCACCAGACAAATCGGAAGTTACTGGGAAGATATTCAAGGTAATAAAAACAATACCATATTGATTCCATTACTAACAAACATAACCAAATTGCACAATTGTTTTTTTTTATTGAAAACAATCTGTATATTTTCACTATTTTGATACAAAAAATATTTGCATATAAGAATTCTCTACAATGCTTTAACAAAGCATGTATACCTAAAGAATTCAAAGTGTACTTATATATATTTTAAGAATTAATTCTGTACTTTTTATATTTTAGGTTTCACCATTGAAGTATCGTCAGGAAGGTAGTTTAGCAGTGAAATCAATCATGATCAAAGACACCAGCAGTGTCGCCAAAGTTTGCTTATTCAACAAGAATGCTTTGAGTCCATTTAATGTTGGGGACACTGTTAAAGTCACAAATGTTTACCCAAAAGTGTTTCAAACAAGAAAACAGCTAACAACTTGCCCAACATCTTCCTGTGAGGTAATCTTAATAATAATGTCATAAATTAAACAGATATTTATATAATTACTTCTTTTTTTTTTAAACCTGAATTTAATAAGTTCTGTTTTTATCCTTAAGTTTGTTGCTGACAACAAAGTAAACCTTAGTGATGAAGATTTTGGTTTTGCGAACCTTGATCCAGATTTTTCGGAAGAACTGGAAAATACAACACCTGAAGAAATTGTTCTTACTGACTTCACTGATGTTGATGTTTACATCTGTTGTGACAACGCAGGTAAATTGATGAGAATTTTACAGGAAGTTTCAATATAATAAATAAGGATTTTAATGAAATAAACTAACTCTGTGAAAAAGGTGTACCACATAGCAAAACGAGATAAATTCTGGTAAAATAATTTTATTTATGGATTTTTTCAGCTTGTCGACAAAAAAAATATGTAGAAGGAGAGTGCCCAGTATGCCAAAGGACCAGCAGCTCCAGTAAAACATTTCGTGTAAATTTTCTGTTCAAGCGAGGAGAGAAAAAAGATCTCAAGACAACTGTATTTAAAAGCATGCTTGAAATTATTTTACAAGAAGAGTTGATAGTTGATGACAAAGAGGAGCTGATTCAAATGTTGATCATGAGGCTACCTATCAGATTTAAATCTTGCGTTAGTGCAAATAACATGTTTTACAATGTTGAAAAGTAAATAGAAAATCAACATTGAACGCCAGAAACAAATTATGAATGTTTGGGGGTTTTTTTGCAACTGGATTTTTTAAATGATATAATTTTTTTTATGATTTAATTCATAGCTTGCAATGTTAGAATGCCACTCATTTATGAGCAAGTTTTTTTATTGTCAGTACTAGGAAGTAGTTTTTTGTGCTAGAAAGTGGCCATTATTTTTTATTTCAAAACAGTATGCTGTAGTACACGATTTGCATGTTTTGGTCATTAAGTATCTTAAGGTATCATATCACCATTAAATACCAGTAACCAAAAATGCATGTTCAAAACTGTTTTTATATTGCAACTGCATTTTTTAGCTGATGATTTCATTCATAGCTTGCATTGTTAATGTCTTTTTGCAACTTATTATAGATTAGGGTTGAGTTTTTTTACTGTTCTAGAAAACAGTCTTTTGAAAGAGAAAGTGGTTACATTTCGTGTAAATTTTCTGTTCAAGCGAGGAGAGAAAAAAGATCTCAAGACATCTGTATTTAAAAGCATGCTTGAAATTATTTTACAAGAAGAGTTGATAGTTGATGACAAAGAGGAGCTGATTCAAATGTTGATCATGAGGCTACCTATCAGATTTAAATCTTGCGTTAGTGCAAATAACATGTTTTACAATGTTGAAAAGTAAATAGAAAATCAACATTGAACACCAGAAACAAATTATGAATGTTTGGGGCTTTTTTTTGCAACTGGATTTTTTAAATGATATAATTTTTTTTATGATTTAATTCATAGCTTGCAATGTTAGAATGCCACTCATTTATGAGCAAGTTTTTTTATTGTCAGTACTAGGAAGTAGTTTTTTGTGCTAGAAAGTGGCCATTATTTTTTATTTCAAAACAGTATGCTGTAGTACACGATTTGCATGATTTTGGTCATTAAGTATCTTAAGGTATCATATCACCATTAAATACCAGTAACCAAAAATGCATGTTCAAAACTGTTTTTATATTGCAACTGCATTTTTTAGCTGATGATTTCATTCATAGCTTGCATTGTCAATGTCTTTTTGCAACTTATTATAGATTAGGGTTGAGTTTTTTTACTGTTCTAGAAAATAGTCTTTTGTAAGAGAAAGTGGTTGTTCTTTTTATTTATTTCAAAACAGTACAAGTGTACACAAGATGCAAAGTTTTGTTCATTGTTGGAAGCTATTGTGTTTGCTTCTTGTTAGCTAGTTTGTTTATGTATTGATTAGTACCAGTTTTTATGATCTCAATTATATTATTAACACACTTGATATTATTTTTTATTAAGTCGTTTATGTTCTGGTCAAAGTTTTTGTTGTCACTTTCTTTCGTCCAGGTTGTTACATTTTTTGTAGCCTTTTCATGTACAATAAATTTTGTTTGTTGAAAATTTGTGTTTATTTTTAATTCTTTTGAGAACCACTTGCAATTAAATAATCATGATTATCTTCATGAACTGAGTGTAGATAAGATGTATAATTCCAGTTAGGAAAAAAAATCTCCAGCTTATTTTTTACCTTAAAATTTTGCAGTTTCTATCGGATGAGCATGATCTTACTTGTACATTTAAAATATCCATTTCCATTTTATTGTGTGGCCCCTTCAAATCATATAAACTAATGCATTAAGTTTTAATTCAGTACAATTAAAAAAAAATCAAATTGGTTTGAAATACCAGGGATGTATGTCCCTGGAAATACATTATGTCAAAGAGAGCAATGATGAGCTGAACTTCATACTATGTCAATGGTCATACAATTACTGTTGCAAATACTGATTTCTTAATAGTAAAATCTAAACTTCAAAACGTGCTGCTGAAAATACCATAGAAATGAGTACAACCAACTCATAATTTTCTTCTGGTAATGTGTTTCTCAATTATGTTTTTGCGGCCCATTTGACGCTTGCGTCAATATGTTTTCTTGTTTATATTTGTTCCAACATCTCACGTAGATGCACTACAATTGCAACTCGCAGATATCTACAGATATTATTGATTAAATATTCTTAAGACTTCACTAAAGTGTCTTAGTTATTTCCTGTTATTCCGTCAGCTACTATTGAATGCCTCGTTTTTGACACATTCGTTCAAACATTTCAAGTAGCTGAATATATATTTGTGGTATATACATTTATGTGTTGTTGATAAATTTATCTTTTATCTAACCCATATCATAAGTTAGCGTTAGGTTACTCAGATGCATCTTTTGATCTCGTCAGTCACTAGTAATTCTAGGGTAAAAAGTCTCGTTTTGTTATATTTGTCCACATAATTCAGAAATATGCATATATAGATGGCAGATATTTACAAGTAGTGTTGATATAATCATTCAACTAGCTCATCCATATGAAATAACAATTAGTTAATTCGAATATGAAAATGACTAAAACAAACTGTTAACAATCTCAGAAATCCATCAAGCGAAATATGAATTAAAAGCAGAGCAACACGGACCTCTATAAAGATACGGCATCCGCTGCCGACCGGTCGCACCCGCCTTTACATATTTTCAATATCTTTTTTTATCTCGTTCGCTACTATCCCTTTAAAACAACCTTACAGCTTTCACATATTTGTTTAAATATCTTAAGTAGTTATGAAAAAATGACAAAAACAAACCGTCAACTATCTCAAAAATCCATAAAATGAAATACAAATCGAAAGCAGAGCAACACGGACCTCTAAAAAGATAGAGGTAGGATCAGGTGCCTAGGAGGAGTGAGCATCCTCTGCTGACCGGTCGCACCCGCCGTGTGCTTCTTGATACAATTGGGCATGTCATAATCGAGGAGAATGTGAAAATCGCGAAAATGTATATATAACAAATAGCGTATAAATACTAGTGTTGTTATAAACTCTATGTAATACACATTTTAAAACACTTACGTTTCTTAAATATCTCTTGTGATCTTGTCAGCTACCAAAACCTTTCATTAAAAATGTCTAATTTGTACATATTTGCCCAAACCTTTCATCGAGTTAAGAAAGAAAAATACATAGGTTTTTTAACGAGAAGGTTAGATCTACAAGGTAAAGTAAAACATTTTTTATTTAAGGTTACAAATATGATAACCTCAATGAACCTTTTTGTGAATTAAAATCAAAATAAATAGAAAAACAATTTTTTAAGCAAATTGGCTTTAACTGTTTGAATCAGAACTAGGAATGACATTTGAAACTCTACGGGTTATAGGTGCAGAGTATAAGGACAACATATGTAATCAAATAAACAATAAGTTTTGACATGATGCTCAATTTAATGGGGTCAGACTGTTTTGTATAATAGCCAAAACAGTTCATTAAGTCTTAATGAACACACATCGTTTAGTCTCGTAATGTATGTGTACTTCAAATTTATATTATATGTTCATACATATTATGTAAAATAGATTAATATTTCCAAAATGTGAAAGGGTATTTTGAAATGAGAGAAAGAGAGAGTATACTAAATAATAAAGGGTGGAGCAAGTTACAGTCAAGCTAATGAATTAACCATCTATTAAAATTAAAATTCCCTATATCTGCAATTTTTCAAGAGTAATTATTTTTCGGTCCAAATTATTTCAGTGATGATTTTCATTAGTGCCCATATGCTTAATATAATCGTATTAAATAATTTACTGTTATAGATGAACTGTTTTCTATCTTAAAATTAAGATATCTACTGTTTCATCGATATTTCTTAAAAACCTTTTTAATGCTGGATATTAATTTGTAAATCACCTGTTTGATAATGTCAAAGGCCATCTTGAATGTCCTGTATATCTCAAAAACTTTAATTGTTAAACAATGTTTAAGGCATCAAATAGCCTCGTCCTAGACCGTGGATCTTATTCCTATTAATGGATGATTTCTACTATTTCATACCTCTCACATATTATAATTATTTTGATAATCTAACTGAAAAATAAACAAAGTATTAACTCCGCAATTATCGTCCTTACCTATTCTCGGTTAAGTGGCATAATTTTAATACAACATGTATCAACCAAAAGATACTTCTTCCGTGATATCTAATTTGTTCTATCTGTAAATAGATAACAAAATTGATTAGATCATACATAACCAATACAAAATTTGACTCAACAGTTCGTAATGTAACATTACTCAAAATTAAGCATGCAAATAACATGGACTGGGTTTCCGAACATCTAGATGATTAGCTTCGAGGGTAATAACTATGTTATATGTTAATTACCTTATCTAATGAATATCCTATAATCCCAAAGGACATGAATGTCTGCGTTTGTTTTTATGCGTATAATACTCCAAAACTGATTATTACAAATGCGGGATAGACAAGGGAAAACACACACACAAAAATAAATTGCATGTGCAAAGATGTAATGTACATAAAAATGTGTTGGCTATTAATAGATTAGCTATATTTTTGTTTAATCATATGATTTACCCATCAGTTATTTTTTCAGAAAAAATTCAATTTTACGATTAGCATTGAAACGTGAACACTCAAGACCAGAAACTAATAACTAGGAACCAAGATTCGCACTTAAGCTCCGCCCACCCTGACGACGGTTACTACGACGGAAAAGCATTCTGATAGCTTTATATTGCGCATTGCTTGAGTAAACCCTTTCATTACTACACCTGCACTGTGGATACTATAATTATGTAATAAACAGTCGCGGATCCGCTTATAGGATGATCACCAACATAAAAGTCACATAGTTTCCTAATATGGTATTTCACTCTTTGAGTGCAAAAGGAAAATAGATTTATAGAAATTAGGAGGATCGACTCATTTAACCATCCCCTTCTCGCTAAAAGTCGTCAAATACTCCTTAAAAACCACATGTAGCAAGCGGGTAGTTTTTAACATTGATATCCGTGTCATGTAATTGCAATTGCGTCTTTAAACTGATGACAATGAAATCATAGTTAATAAAGAAATGAATCACTACTAATAATGTATCCATACTATTTGGGAATTGGATATAATTTTGTACTAGAAAAAAATAGGAATTTTCTTTTAATGATATGTATTATATTAGGAAATAGCTGGGCTTCGTTTACATGGTTACTCACGATTTTTTTTAAAGCAATAACACATAATGTTGATCACAAGTCTCCTTTAACTGTTTGTAAAAGAATTAACAATTCCTGTTATTTAAACTCTGATTGAAATTTTAGGGGTCCTACTACAGCGTGTGAATTAATTTTTCGCCAGTCATAAAGAAAAAGATGAATATTAAATCCTACCAAAACAGTAGCAAGGCTTCTCTTATTTTCAAATCGACAATTAGTCGTGCGAGTTTGGCCCTTTCGCATTTTATTTTGTTATTTGAAGACTTGGAATTAATTGATGACAAAACGAAAGTAAAAAAGCACCCTTTCTTAATTATTTCGCCTACAATTGGGTGGAAAGCATAAGTACCTCAAATCAGGTATAAACTTTGCTAAAAACTTTAAAGTATATGAAGACAGTAATCGTTTGTTATCAGTGTATTTTAAACCTCGGTCTATATTTAGAATATGGAAATCCAGGTTTATTTATAGATTACTTAGCTCGTTCTTTAAATAACAAATAAAATGTTTTTATCTCATTTTTTCTACAAATTATTGGGAGGATACTTTGATTAAAGGTAAGTAATAATGTAATAATTTAAAAGTTACATACCTTGTACATGTTATATTTCCTTGTAAAACAATTAAGGCAATTTCACAAAGAATTGACATGTTTACAAATCTGGTCGTGTTTCACAAATCAGACTTTCCAAGAATTTGTAGTATCACATAATGTTTGCATAATGGTATATATCTTTCTTTTTAAATGAACAGAAACTCCGTCTTATTCTTTGAAAGAGTATAAACTCATACGTGGCTTTAAATATAAATATTCTGTCATTGGCACATTGTATTTAAGGATGTGACGTATTATTTACGTTACAAAATGGCGGGCTTGGTGATTGGATGCTCTCTCTCTCTCTAGACAATACTTACGGGTACAATTGAATAAGCATGTTGCTTCGGGTTCAAGAATAATATCACCAATAGCTTCTGATTGCGTAAAGCAGTAAAGATATTTTGTATTTCATTTGTACACCTGCAATTTTAAAATTACTAAACGAATAAGTAAATCTTAGAAATACTTATTAAACATTAAACCTTTTCATTTTTTAAATACATTTTTTGTAGCCTTTGACGATAATCGCTGAACAATAAGCATTTAATTTTTTTTAATTCGGAAAGTGAGTCTGCACTATATTAACTTGCTTAATAAATTAGAAAAGAAGGAGTGAACAGTTTTTGTTATCTCGGACTTCTGTTGAATTACAATGGCAAATTTCATGTTACGCAAAAACATTTGTCATTACAATGTATGAAGGCGTGTTCTGCACTGAAAGGGAATGTTGTCATATAAGTCTTAATTCTGCTTCGCTCTTGATCCTTTTCGACACTCAACCGTGTCCTTTTTAATCGCGTTAAGTTTAGGACTTTTTAAACCAATAATTTGTTTTGATACTTGGATTATCCTGAGAGCATTGTGTGTTGTTGACACATTATTAACTCTGCTGACCGGTTGTTACAATTGGGCATGTCATAATCCAGGTAAATGTCAAAATCGGGAAAATGTCATAATAGGGAAAAAACAAAAATGTAATAATTTGGTTTGTTTGTGATGGTCAAAATACAAACATTGATCCAACACGGAGTTATGTATTACATTGCCATTACTTGTAATTTGGTGATTAATTATGGTCTAACAATAAGTATGAAAAATGTCAGTCAGCATGCGAACCAGTGGAAAATTGTATTTGCTGACAAGGTTGTTGTATCGACCATAGAACTTACGACAAGATAACTTCAAACGAGACTGGTGATAGTCCTGTTTTATTAACTTGTTTGTCAGTAGCTTGCCTCGCCTTTGAAACTGTTCATACGAAGAGCATGCCCTTGTGTACCGAATTAACTGAGAGACAAAAACACTATATACAGGAGATGAAGGTATATTGCTGCATAAGTAAGGAATGTTGGCCATAGAAAATCTGAAGTCTTCGCGTTTTTCATAAAGTTTTGTTATTAGGTTACCATCAATGTCCACTTCCAATAAAATATTCACATATGAAACAGATGACACAGACTCTGTATAATATTTGTATAATTTTATAATTTAATATAATTTGTACCATTAATTTCTAAATAAAAGATAAGCGTGTATATTTCTTGTATCTATAGAAACAGAAACGTAAAGATTAACTGTTTGATTGGTAACTTTCATTCCGCAAAAAAGAAAAGCAACTGGAGCCCAAATTCACTAAATGAAAGCTTGGAATATCTTACCAGGATCCAAAGTTACAGACCAGAATACAAGTTGCATCGGAAGACCCGAATATGCCTTACCCTGGTCCATAGTTATAGACCACCAGGGTTCCCGCCAGACATCTTGGCTCGTCGCACCCTAAGTATTCTGTGTCAGCCCAGACAACCTGTTATACGAGATGAAACAAAATCAAAACTAGCGAGTTAAACAGACTCTTATATCTTGCTCGTTTTAACATTTCTATTACAGGTTTTAGATATTGTAGATGATGCTTTAACGATCGCTCTCTGTTTTAAAATTGTTCATCTTAGAAATTACACATTTGTTTGTGTAATAAAGAGTTGAATCATGTTCTTAACTTTGATTTCCATAAAAAGACCCTAGGTTTAGCAAACCTGCCGATGATAATTATCTTGACAACCATTTTTTCAGTTCTTCATGTATAACGCTGTTGTATACTACATCATTGCACATATTTATGTTTTATACCGTTTGCTAATTTATGTTACAATCCGTATTCTCGCATTTGTCTATATAATATATTCCACCGATATTTTATATACCGTATCCTCGCATCTGTTTATATTATATATCCCACCTGGATATGGTATATACCGTATCTTCGCACCTTTTTGTTATACCAGTATCATAACTTTTCCTCGCACCTTTTAATGTCTATATACCGTATGCTAGCAGATGTTTATATTATATACTTTAAACTCGCATTTTCATATGTTATATACTGTATACTCGCACCATTTTTTGTTATATACCGCATACTTGCACCTGTTTATATTTGTCACAAGACGCTGTCTTGCTGCTGCAGTAATCGCTGCTGTAGTTAGTGTTATAGGACTGAGATGTCCACAGTGACACAGCATTGGACGCTGTTGGGGTTCCGAAATGAAACCTGATGCCAAAATATTAAATGCAAGAAAAAACCATAGACAAGAATATCACATTTATATGACACACTATTGATTGGTAAATTGAATTTGATTAATTTAACTGTAGACTTACACTAGGGGCCCTCGATATAATTTGGCCTCGATCAAATGACCTCAGATAAGGCTTACAATACTTTTAATCTCTACAGCTACACAATACTGCTCAACCGGACAATGCTGGTTTTGAGCGTTAAGATTTGATTAAACTAACAAATTAATTGACACATGGATTACTATATCCAGAATGAATTTCAAATTAAATCTACGATAGAAGAAAAGCCCAGTACCGGGGGGGGGGGGGGTTAGGACCTACCATGTCCTAGCTCTAGGTCTGACATTCCTGTACATGTTGTGTGCATGTAAATAAAACAATGGCGCATTCATATTCACATAATTATATGTCTCAACAGAATGAATTCTTTCTTATCATAATGCATCTATCTACATGTATTCCATCATTTTTTTTTTCAGGACATTTTCTCAGTAATTATAACTCGACTGTTTATAATGATATCTTATTCTTCTTTAAAGGAAAATTGTTTCTTTAAAGAAATATACATATTATCTAATACCAGTTTTGAAGCTGGCAGATTTGAAAAAAATATGTTAAAAATGTTAAATATTATAAACATTGTTCAAAAATATAAATGAACGCCACTGTATGCTTTGTTACATGGAAATTTTCAAATTTTTGTCATTGTATATCGATTCCAATTTTTCAATTCAATCAATCCATTAAAATTATAACAACCACTTATCTAATGCCTTTGCTTTTGCTTGTATTTTGTGCTGTTGTAAGTAACATTTGTTTTTGTTGCAATTAAAGATTTTACACTAATGGTTTGCTAAATTATAGTAAGGTTTTGTAAACAATGTTGTAAAATTGTCGAACAAAAAAGTGACGATTTACATTTTACAAAACATGTAACTATCCATTCCTATTGAATACGTAGTATGAAAAGATAAAACAATATTTTATTATCTTTATTTCAAGTATTAAACGAGACGAAAAGGATTAAAAAATCCACAAATCAGCAACACTGCAAGAAAAACACATAACATTCAGTCGACTTTATCTTCGCCCTTTTTATCAGTCATACGTTTTACTATATATAAATATAAAATGAAATGTACACATTGTAAATAAAGATTGTGCGAGCAAGATCTAGAATGACAAGCTTGAAAATACAATTTTTTTTTCAGATTGTTAACTATGTAATCATCAAGTACTGGTAAAAAAAAACATTTTTAATTTAAAAAAAAAATTGCACTCTCTTTATAACTTTAAAACTTAAAAATATGAAGTTTTTTTATATATATGAAACAATACTATGAATTATTCATAATGCTTAATGCAATACAGATATATATGATGCATGGTTTATAGGTATGTAATTTTAAATGTATAATAATCAAACTAAGAGTATGTGCATGAAATACGATGTTTAAAATGATAAATATGTAAATACATTGCTTATGATAAATATTACTTAACTAAAAGGTAAACAAAATATGTTGTTGTGTATGTAGGTTTGTTGTAAGTATTTGCATATTTGGTGCACTGGGTTTAAAGGATTTTTATGACACACTCTTTTTTCTCTGCTTTGTGGCCATCTTCCCTTGCTTTGTGACCATCTTCCCTTGCTTAGTGACCATCTTCCCATGCTTTGTGACCATCTTCCCATTCTTTGTGACCATCTTCCCTTGCTTTGTGACCATCTTACCATGCTTTGTGACTATCTTCCCATTCTTTGTGACCATCTTCCCATTCTTTGTGACCATCTTCCCTTGCTTTGTGACCATCTTCCCATGCTTTGTGACCATCTTCCCATTCTTTGTGACCATCTTCCCATTCTTTGTGACCATCTTCCCATGCTTTGTGACCATCTTCCCTTGCTTTGTGACCATCATCCCATTCTTTGTGACCATCTTCCCATTCTTTGTGACCATCTTACCATTCTTTGTGACCAACATCCCATGCTTTGTGACCATCTTCCCATTCTTTGTGACCATCTTCCCTTGCTTTGTGACCATCATCCCATGCTTTGTGACCATCTTCCCATTCTTTGTGACCATCTTCCCATTCTTTGTGACCATCTTCCCATTCTTTGTGACCATCATCCCATGCTTTGTGACCATCTTCCCATTCTTTGTGACCATCATCCCTTGCTTTGTGACCATCATCCCATGCTTTGTGACCATCTTCCCATTCTTTGTGACCATCTTCCCATGCTTTGTCACCATCATCCCATGCTTTGTGACCATCATCCCATGCTTTGTGACCATCTTCCCATTCTTTGTGACCATCATCCCATGCTTTGTGACCATCTTCTCATTCTTTGTGACCATCTTCCCATTCTTTGTGACCATCTTCCCTTGCTTTGTGACCATCTTCCTTTGCTTAGTGACCATCTTCCCATGCTTTGTGACCATCTTCCCATTCTTTGTGACCATTTTCCCATTCTTTGTGACCATCTTCCCATGCTTTGTGACCATCTTCCCATTCTTTGTGACCATCTTCCCATTCTTTGTGACCATCTTCCCATGCTTTGTGACCATCTTCCCATTCTTTGTGACCATCTTCCCATTCTTTGTGACCATCTTCCCATTCTTTGTGACCATTTTCCCATGCTTTGTGACCATCTTCCCTTTGAAGGATACATGCACGTCCTTACTTTTAAAATTGCGGAAGTCTCTTCCATAATGTTTTGTACTTTGTTTGATTTAATATGTAAACAGTTTACATACAGATGGACGATCTGACGGATGATGGAACGCAGTTGTTTGAAAACCTTCAAATCAGTTAAGCCAATAAAAACAAGGTAAAAACTAAACAATAAAAGTGTAATTCAAATTGAAATTTTATTAGAAAAATTATTTTTATAAACTTTATCATTGGTTTTAAATTCGAATATCATTGTTATCGACATATACAGTGTTATGATCATTGTCAATAATTTTAGCTGCCAACCTTCACTGTGAATTAAGAGCTTCAAAAAAGTCTTTTGAAATAGATGGGTAATATTGGCTGCTTTTAAAATTTAACTACATTTCTGTTTTGTAATAATCTGAATCAGAACAGTTCCTTGTTTATGAAATATATCTGAAGTCAAACTATTTTTTTTATTTATTTACATATTTGCAACAACTTCTCAAATGACAAACATGCAATCTGTATCAAAATAGACAAACAATTGAGAAACACATTAAATCATTTGTCCAAGATTCAGTTGGTAAACTTCTTTGATCAGTAGAAATTAGTAATAGACCTGGTTAAATTGACTGGTGTTTTTTACACAGTCCACTTTCACATGAATATCCAGGTGGACAGAGAGTGCATGGGAAACCGTCCTTGTATGGACGACCGCTTGGTTTTGCTCTACAAATTGAAACATAAAAAGTGTATCAATCAAAATCGGTAGTACTCGTTCTTTAATAAGATATGAAAACGCAAGAATAAATTGACATGTTTATCTATTAGCGCGCTTATGTTTGATGTTTGAAAAATATTCATTCATAAAAATGGGGTGAGGCTCAAACGTCGTATGAATCTCTGATTATCTATACCTTAGTTCCAGGGGCCAAAAGATTTAAAGTTTGGGTAATAAGAGAACCGCAGGCCTTTAAAGGTCATTTTTTTAAATTATATTCACATGCAGTTTCATTTTTAATGCACACAAATTGCATACAGCTTACTTCTACAAGTATATAATGCACAGGATATTTAAGTATATTTCCTAAAATTGAACATATAATTTTTTCAATATTGCCAAATCACAATTTACCATGTATTTTTTTTTAAAGTTCAAATTGTTAATGCATGACACACAGCAATTACCCTAAGTGGAAATACATGTTAATTTTATATGCCCATATTTAAAAAGCCCCCGCCTCCCCCCAATAGTACATGGCCTGGGCAGTAAATTTCACAATTTATTATAACGACATTATGAACATTAATAGCAATGCACGTCAATATCTCTCATGACCGTGGTAGTACACAAAAATATTATATCAAATCAATACATTTTCACTATTTGGACATTTTGGCTCTCTCCTATAGCCTTAACACCTGACCCAATGACCGTGAATTTTACATTTTAGCCATTATAACTATGAAATTAACTTTTCTCAAATAAATATGGAAGTAGAGAAAAAGATTTTTAAGATTTGATATGTTTTACAATATGGCAATATTGGCCCTGCTCTTGGGCCTGAACCCCTAACAACCCAGGGGCCATGAATTTCACAATGAGGGAGGTACTTCCTGTACATCATAACCATCCATTAAGTTTTTTTCAACAAACATATATGGAAGTAGAGATGAAGATTTTCTAAGATACAATTCATTTCCCTATATTGCTATATTTGCCCAGCCCTAGGGCCTGAATCCCTAAACCAGGGGTCATTAATTTCTAAATTTTGTTAGAGGGCTTCATGGACATAAAAATCATGCATTAATTTTTTCTCAAATATATACGGGAGTAGAGAAAAAGATTTTCTAAGATTTAATTCATTTTTACTATATTGCCATTTTGGCCCAACAATTAAGCCTGAACCCCTAATCCAAGGGCCATAAATCCCGAAGGCCATGAATGTTACAATTTAGATTCGCACCAATAATGGTTACTATTGGCCTTGTAATAAGATGACGGACGATACCAATTGCAGTTAGTCACCTGAGTGAGCTGCCATAGCTTACACAGGTCCAAAGTTACAGACAATAGTACATTATTCGTTTGCATTAGAAAAGTTAAGACCTGAATATATCTTACCCAGGTCCATAGTTACAGACCACCAGGGTTCCCGCCTGACATCTCTGTTCGGCACACCCTAAGTGTTCTGTGTCAGCCCAGACAACCTGTTTATACGAGATGTGACAAACGTAGAGCAAAAACATTAAAATGTTTAGCTTTTGCTTTTTAATCGATTGTGGAGGATACACTTGCCGTTTTCAAATGATTTCTTTACAGAAAATGTGTCTCTGTAGTAGAAATGTAAATAAACCTCTTCAGTTTGCTTTAAATTAAATAAAAAGAGCGCATGTTTTGAATAACGGCCAATGAGGATGTTCTTGATAACGTTTTTAGCATATTCATATACCGGCATGACATTATATAAATAGTGCCTGTTTGGGAGGGTAACAGTTGAAATTGACACCCCGAGAAAACCATTGTCAACCGACGCGAAGCGGAGGTTGACAATAGTTTTCGAGGGGTGTCGATTTCAACTGTTATCCTCCCAAACAGGCACTATTTATTTTATCATACTGAATGTCAATTTTAAAGAAAACTTCAATGCTTTTCTATAGGAATGACTTGAATTCTACTGCGAACCGTACGCGCATCATTTACGCGCATGTAACAATTCGTTATGTTACCCGTTGCTAAGTGTGTTGCTAACGCTGAGGGTAATAGAACGGATAATCAACTGCGTCTAAACCAATCAGATTTTAGTATTTACATGTAACATGAAAGTATAATAATGTTAAATATATACTTGCACCTGTTTATATACCGTCTACTTGCACCTGTATATGATATTTTCCAAATCCTGGCACCTGTTTAAATTATATACAGTATATTCGAATTCGCACATGGTTATATTATATACCGTATATTCGCACCTGGTTATACTTATAAATAGTGCCTGTTTGGGAGGGTAACAGTTGAAATTGACACCCAGAGGAAACCATTGTCAACCGACGCGAAGCGGATGATGACAATGGTGTTTAGAGAAGTGTCAATTTCAACTGTTATCATCCCAAATAGGCACTATTTATCTTATTATACTGAATGTCTTAATTTTAGAGAATTTTTTGTATAGAAATGACGTGAATTCTACGGCGAACCGTACGCGCATGATTTACGCGCATGATTTACGCGCATGTAGCAATTCGTTGTGTTACCGGTTGCTTAGTGTGTTGCTAACGCTGAGGAAAATAGTATATAAATAGTGCCTGTTTGGGAGGGTAACTGTTGAAATTGACACCCCGAGACAACCATTGTCAACCGACGCGAAGTGTGTTGCTAACGCTGAGGGTAATAGAACAGATTACCAAATGCGTCTAATCCAATCAGATTTCAGTATTTAACATGAAAGTATAATAAAACGGATTATCAACTGCGTCTAAACCAATCAAATTTCAGTATTATACATGAAACTATAATAATATAAACTTTGTATTCGCACTTGTTTGTTATCTACCGTATTATCACACCTGTAAGTTATATACATTATACTAGCACCTCTTTATGTAATGCACCGTAAACTCGCATCTTCTTATGCTATATACCGTATACTCGCAACTGTTTATGCTATATACAGTATTATCGCACAATAATTTGTTATCTACAGTACAGCAAAACCTGTTCATGTTATATACCGTATACTCGCACCTATTTTAATGTTATATACCGTATTCTCGCACCTGTTTATATTTGTCACAGGACGCCGTCCTGCTGCTGCAGTAATCGCTGCTGTAGTTATAGTTGTTGGACTGAGAGGTCCACAGTGACACAGCATTGGACGCTGTTGGGGTTCCGTAACCTATTGCCAAAATATTATATACAAGAAAAATACCATAGACCAGAAAATCACATCTATATGAATTAAGAAATGAAGATAATAATGTTTCTATTGATTGGCGTTACAAAGAAAAAATTGACCGGAAAGCTACGCGCATTGATGAAAAAGTTTTCGGGTCAATGTTCGTTATAATTATTCCTGGAAAAGGAACAGCCATCCTCGCAGTAAATGTTGATTGATCTCAAGCAGATAAAATCGTCAGAAGACGCTTGATTTTCTTTTTGGTGAATTAAACAATGTGTATTGTTTATATTGGAAGGTGAAACTTTTAATTTTTTATATTTATAAATTTGTGTTTTGTTTGCTGACAATTAAACAGACACAACTTTACACTTTGCTGACTGTTTATTTTGGAAATAACCGTTCTATAAACAATGCAGCAAAAATTTAATTGATGCAGGTAACAAAGAAATTTTTCGGCCAATCAGAAGCGCCGATATCTCATCAAACGAATGAAAATTAAATGATACACTATTGAAATTTATCTGTAAATTGAATTTGAAGAATTTAACTGTAGACTAGCAATAGGGGCCTTCGATATAACCTTAGCCTCGATCAAATGACGTCGGATAAGGCTTTCAACACACACACAGCTCATTAGCAACATTTGTAACGATAAGCTTTCAATATTTCCGTTAAAAACCTATCAACCAGATTCAACAATTTGACGGACAGACAGACGGGCGTATTATACCGGGTTTTTAATTCCAATTTATTAAACCAAAGATCAAGTATATTTGCCATTGAGAAGTGAAAAATTCATTCATTGAGAAGGGAATAAGAATCAATTGATGTTTGGTAATTATGCACACTTACCGAGATGACGGTGTTCTCCCACGCAAGTGAAGGAGGGTGATGACGTTACAGGATCCGGTTCGTTTAAACATTGCGAAGCCCAGTTCTGTGCTTTAGAAGCTAGTTCCTCACTCCATTTCTGTTCATTTTAATTGAAGAACAAATCTAGCTTGAAACGCTTTTTACCTTTTGACAAAATCTGTGCAATCTTTATTCATTCAGATTGCAAAAAAAAAAATTGTCAGTTGTATCCCGGATGTGGGGTAAGCCTAGGTAAAACAAACAACACCTAATGCAGCGACTAGTATATAATATGCACTAATGACTTATACCGATTTTGATTTTTGAGATTAAAAATACATGAAAGTAAGTTATACAAGATTGTTATATCCAGCATTGTTATCAAACCAATCTATGATATAGAAGAAGACATGAAGCGCGGGACCAGTGGGATTAAAACCTACCAATTCCTTCATGTTAGCAGCTCTAGGTCTGACATTCCTTCTGTACGTGTTGTGTGCCTGTAAATAAAACAATGGTACATTAGTATACACATATATGTCTGTACAGCATGGATTCTTACCACAATGCATCTAACTACATGTAATCCATCATTGATATCAGGACACTATCTCAGTAATTATAGATCGTTTTTTAGCCACCGTTTGTAATAAAATCTATTAATTCTTAGGAAAAATAGGTTTTGTTTGAAGTAATTTACACTATTTTTCCAATATCATTTTCGACGGTTGTAGATTTGGAAAATAAAATATCAAACATACCTTCTAATATTGCGTATTATCAATTAATATCCATTGATTGCAACTCATTGGTTTCCCCAATCCATACAATTAATGCATCATTGTTATATGGAATTCTTTCTCAAGTGTGTGGGGGAAAAGGTTTTTATTCTTTTTAACAAGCGATAGTGAAAGAACAGTCGTTGTCAGAGCAGTAGGGTTACCTGGAGGTAGGAGGCCGGGTCCAGCGCCATCACAATGGCTGCCCGAGACAGGAACAGTACAACTAGGACCTTCATGGAGATCATCATGGAGATCAGCAGGTGAACGGGCGATAAGGCGATGTCAAGGTGTGTCTCTATATATAAGCCTTTACAACGCCTACATGCTTCATTTCACCAACTACTCAGGAGGTTATATCTCATTTTTTATTAATGATTCAAACATAGATTACCTAAGGTCTACATGTACTTCTGCAGCGTACATCCTTTGGGGATAGTTAGGTAATTAAACTTATCAAAAAGAAGAAATCTTAATGCATTTTTCCAACTTCATCTTTATTTATGAAAACTGAGAAACATTATTAAAAAATATGAATAACATTGTTTTAAAAACATGAATGACAACCGTGTGCCATTGGATATTGATTCAAAATTTGCAAGCAATACAATCCATGATCAAGTATAAGCACCAAATAATTTATGGTGATTAGGTAATGTGATAAGTAATATTTTGTTTTTGCTAAAAGTACAGGTTTTACACTAATAGTATGATAAATTCTTGTTAGGTTTTGTAAAAAAAAAAAATAATTGTAAAAACAAAAACGTGACGATTTATTAATTTTTGTAACCATCCATACATATAGAATACGTAGAATGAAAAGATAACACAATATTTGATAATCTTTATTTCAAGTTTTAAAGGAGACAAGGGGATTAAAGAGTCCACAAGTAAGCAACACTGCAATAAGAACATATAACACTCAGTCGACTTTCACTCCACTCTAGTGCTGTTTAAGACCTTCACTGTCGACTACAACTTTAATAAAGATCGTGTCATCTCTTAGATAGGTCGGAGTCTCCAACACCACGTGACTTATAAACAATGGACACCCGGAAGCTATGTTCATTTCCGTCACCGGTCGTTGGTAGCTAGAGCTTGTGGTATCCGGTCTGAAAGAATCCACGACATGGCGCGATCCATTCTGCTGATCCAATAACATCAGCGTCACTTTCTGTTTGAATGGCCAGGGCAACAGGGCATCATATTCACCTTTCTGAACGACAAAGAATAGAGACAGGTGTGTTCCTTTACCCATCCCGTCCCCATTTAGATAAACACGTGCACACATCTTGTACCCGAACGGTCCTGTGTAGAAAGGTTGGCTGTACAGAGAGGTTGTCTTCCCTGCCTTTGCGTCTTGCTTTCTTTGGGTGTAGTCTCTTATCTTCCACATCAAGACCCCACTGTAATTCACTGTCTCTATAACCTGCATTCGTAGGTCAATATCCGCAAATCTAGCATCCAGTAAGGCTAGGCGTTGGTCGTTCTCTCCTCGAGGCTGACCTGGAAGAAAAAGTCACCTAGTAAGAACGGAAGACATCAGAAGATGATACGAAAGTATAGCACCAGCTTATGTATTTTTCTGTTAATGTATATTACTTTTAGGATTATTAAACATTCAATAAAAACACAGAGAAAGATGCCAACACATGCCAAGTGAAAATGTGAAGACAAAAAAAAATTAAAATGCTGTTTACCACTAAAAGTTGAATGTATGCACAAAGAGGTTTAACTTTTGACTCAAATATTTTAAAATGGTTATTTATAAAAGTTTGTAAAGATAAAAAAAATATAAATTGGTATTAGTTTGATCAATGCCTTGTTTTCTGGTGTTTTTGGGGTTTTTTTCTTTTATTTATTTTATATTAAACAATTTACAAAATTGTGGTCATAGATAGCTTATACATACATATGAATTTCAATTGAAATCATAATTCATTTTCTAGTATATACATATAGGTACATGAAAACATTATTATGCACGCAGTGATAAATATAATAAAACATATATAATAACACATAATGCCTTGTTAACAAATTCCACAGATTGTTGCTGATGAACGTCTATAATTAATTTCCCAATTTTCAAATTCAAGGTAGGTCCCTTCTCAAATAAGTTTGATTTCTGTATCTGAACAATGATTCTATTTTTATGTTTTATCATATTCATATCAAAATAAATAATAAACCATGTTACTATCATTTATATTAAACATAACACTTCGTTAATTTGGAGGAAATAAAGAATATTCTTATCTTATAATGAATCATATTATTATCATTTACATTAAACAATTTTTCCATAATTTGTTTAAAATTATTCTTAAACATATTTTAAATGACACAACAACAGTTTACATATACAAAGATAAGGCTGTTATTTTTACTGTGTCCGTTCAATCGATGAACAGTTTTTATTTCGCTAAAATCTTGTTAATTTTTTATTTCACTGTTTAAACACTCACAAGCTCCGCCCTCTCCGCCTGATGGCCCCGCCCTCTCTAGGTGAGTGACACGCTGTTCCAGTGTCTCCTGTCTCTCTGTCAGTAACATCACGCTCCTCCCCTGCTTCTCTACCAGCTCTCTATCTGCCATGTTGTCAACTCTCCTCTCTAAGGTTATCAGTCTTTCTGTTTGTGAAACTGCTTTTATCTGAAATATATTATAACAAATTGCATAATATTATCATCACGAAACCGAAGATTCAAACCAAGCTAACTAGTAATATGGAATAATTTCACATCCGTGGGAGTCAATATTCGTGGGCAACCAATTTTTTCTGGTTCATGGGTTTGTAAATTAGGCATAAATACAATGAATATTAAACAAATGTTTGTATATGTGTTCGAGGGGGTATAAATTCGTGAGAAAGGGTTACCCGTGAAAGCCATGAAAAATGCCCCCCCCCCCCCCCCATGAACGAAGATGATTCCACAGTATATAAAGAAAAACTATGGGTGTACTTATCTTTATAATGAGCTTCCTAGCTAATAATTAATTGGTTTACATGCAGTGCAATTTATACCATAAGCACAGCTTAAGTGAGTTTTAAAAATAAGTAATTCGTATATCTTTTACTGTACATGTCCCTTGGGGAAATCCCCCAGTCAGTAAAGTGTATATATTTTACATTACATTTAAATTAATGAGAACTTTATATAAGTAACCTATATACTTTATGTAGTACATGCCTCTCCAATTAGATTCCACAATCAATATAATGCCTACTTTATGGTAGTATATATTTTTCTTTAGTGAGTTCCTTAAAGCTATACACGCTATAATTTGCGTCAAGTTTGAATAAAGGGGAAAGTGTATGTGTTTGATTACTAATAAAAGTTACCTTTATGCTGTTAATTATAATGCTCAATTCGATCACGTAACAAATATATCAAATATTAAACAATAAAAAATATTTATTTTCCTGCCAGGAAAGTAATGCCTCCTCGTGAATATCAATCTATCACGTGATATCGACAGCTAAATTTAGTCTATCATTCCAAAACTGGTGAAGGGTAAACATCTTCATAATTGTGATAGTTTCACAAAGGAAAGGATATTTTCAGTAAAGCATAAATGTGTCCGATATACGAGTACAAACAAAAGAAAAAAACTACAAGCCTGTGAGTAGATATGAATACTTCCTTTAAAAAAATGACGTAGACCTGTGTTTTCCCCTATGTGCTATTTATAGATCCTATAAGTGTTAATGCAGAAGTAAGGGTATCGTGAATGACAAACGTATTTTACTCATTATACATGTATGTATTTCAAATTAACAACTGTTAAGCATATTAAAAATCAAGTTGGATATTTAATTAGGCAAACAATAACGACCACCTAGGTCTCCGCGGACATGTGCAGTGAGGTCGGTTTGCTCTTCCTTCATCAATATTCATGAAAAGGTATATTTTCCTGGCAGGAAAATAAACAATTAAAAATCTATATCTTTGTAACGAGATGGAATTCACCATTGTAATTTACAGATTAAGGATAACTTTTATAAGTAGACAAACACATGCGTTTTCACTGTCATTCAAAATTGACGTAAATTATAGCGTGTATAGCTTTAAATAAAAAATGTGTATATTTTGTAATGTGGTCCCTCGTTAGTAGGTTTTTTTAAAAAATGTGTATACCTTATACTAAATAAAACTCTCTATTAAGTTGTATGTATTGTATGGCATGTCAAAC
Organism: Magallana gigas; assembly: GCF_963853765.1. Lineage (NCBI taxonomy): Eukaryota > Metazoa > Mollusca > Bivalvia > Ostreida > Ostreidae > Magallana > Magallana gigas. The sequence continues at coordinate 56,597,027 of NC_088858.1, read as the reverse complement.
TTCGCAATATTCGATCTTTTCCGTTTGTATTGTATAACTATTCATTTGTATTGTATAACTTTCAATTTGTATTCTATAAATTTCCATTTGTATTCTATAATTTTCAATTTGTAGAGCCTAATTTCCATTTGAATTTTCTATTTGTATTGTATAATTTTCTATTTGTTTTGTATAATTTTCAATTTGTGTAGTATATTTTTCATTTGTATGGTACAATTTTCTATTTGTATTGTATAATTTTCCATTTGCATTGTATAATTTTCATTTGTATTTCATAATTTTCTATTTGTATTGTACAATTTTTTATTTGTATTGTATAATTTTTCATTTGCATTCTTTAATTTTCCATTTGTATTACTTAAAACAAATTATAGAATACAAATGGAAAATTATACAATACAAATGAAAAATTATAGAATACAAATGAAAATTATAGAATAAAATGGAAAATTTTAGAATACATATAAAAAATTATACAATACAAATGAAATTCATACAATGTAAATTAAAAATTATAAAATACAAATGAAAAATTTTACAATTCAAATAGAAAATTATACAATATAAATGAAATGTATACAATGCAAATGGAAAATTATACAGTAATGGAAATGGAAAACTATTCAGTACAAATTAAAATTATAGAATACAAATGGAAAATTATATAATACAAATTAATAATCATAGAATACAAATGAAAATTATACAATGCAAATGGAAAATTATAGAATACAAATAAAAAATTATACAATACAAATGAAATTCATACAATGCGAATGGAAAATTATACAATACAAATTGAAAATTATACAATACAAATTGAAAATTATACAATACAAGTGAAAATTATACAACACAAATGAATATTTATACAATACAAATGGAAAAATCGAATATTGCAATATTTGACATGCCATAATATTGCAATGTTTGACATGCATAGTATTGTTCAACTGTGCTTACTTTGATGGTTTTAAGTGTGTGTTTGAATCCGTCGAGTGCGCTTATTAATGACTCCATTTGTCTGGACTGATCAGTCATTCTTTCCGTCAGACTTTGTAAACTGGAGTTGATTTCCTAATGAAGAGGAATAATTATATATACATATAATAAGCTTATGATGCCAGTCATGATCAAGAAAAACCGTTAATTCTATATTGACGATTACACAAATCAACATATTGAGGATTTTACATGGAGCCACACAAAAGTCATGAAAATTTACTCTCAGTATTTTTATTTAACCTTCTGGAGTTTTTTACATACTTGGATATCTTTTCGACACCCTGCCGTGTCAAGTGCGACCTGATGTGAATGTTGCGCCGTCAGGTAGGCGTGGTTATCCCGGGAAACCTCTGTGTGCCTCAACAGGTCCGCCTCTTCACCCTTAAATAATCAAAGTACTGAAGAACTGATGGGAGTTGATTTTGTCGATGTTTATTTATTTTAAAATCACTGATATGTTATTTTGCATGACAAGTACATGTAGTTTCTAATTTGAATTACGCACATTTTTATAAATGAATTTTTGTACTTTTTCGACAAGAATGTCGAGAAACCCCCATATAAATAATGTTAAATAAAATTCAAAGATAAAATTAATTCAATCAAACTATGTATCAGTAATAGAAATATTTCTCGAAAATTGCATGGATGCAAGCAATATTGAACTCTATAGTCTCGTTCAACCAAACGCTCGGCTGACACCGTAAATCTCTGACAAGGATTTACGGAGACAGCCGAGCGTCGAGTTGAACGAGAACATATTGAACTATGGCGTTTGAATACATACGAAGACAATACATATTTAAATTGTTCGTACCATTTAAAATCTGACTATTTTCAAGGTATTTATAAATGAGTTTCCTTGAAAAACAATGCTTCAGCATACATTACATCGAATTTATCAATTATTTTCAAGAACTACGTCTTGTCAGCAGCAATGATTTGTGCTGAGGTCCAAACACTGTTTCACTTTCGGTTTGTCTGAGTAACTGCATAGGAGAGTTGATTAAAATCAACTCCCAAAAAATATCTCCCAAAGTATATATCTTCTGATCCTTTAATTAGTTTCGTAAAACTTGTCTTATTCTAGATTTGTTTTAAGCAAGCTCCAAGTCACTAACGATTTTTACATCGATCTCTCTTGAATTTCACGGATTTAAGGCGTTGGATTAACTACAGTTGACAAAACCACTCACCCTGTAGGTACACGCGATGGTCGAATTCATTATGTGGAGATAAATTAGTGCTGATGTACAAATGTTATTTAAGTGTTGATTTACACCTTCGGAGTAGAAACCACCCCTGGTTGTATACATACTGTGTAAAGACATCCTATTGTTATTAGAATATTGCTGATTTATACATACGGAGTAAAAACCACCCCTGGTTTGATACATACTGTGAACACACATCCCATTGTTTGATACTTGCACACTTGTGGTCTTTTTGGACATTCTTTCTCTATGTGAATTTCCATCTACAAAATATATATATTTAGTTATTTCCAACATTATACATGTTTAGGGCGTGTCCTTTTGTCTATATATCATCTGCTAAACAGGCGCGCGTCCTGCCTCTATAAATCACCAATGTTACTATAAATAGCACAAATAAACAAAAAACCAAACAGCGTCAAGGTAAAGCTTCCGCTATACCAAATAGTTACACAAAGAGCCACGTTTTGTCAAAAGTGTTGGCATTTTGTTTCTTTTTTTTAAATTTCGAATGAATTTTCTATCTTTTTTAGTTTTCTTATTAATAACGTGCTTTTAAAACATTTTTACTATGCATTTTGGACACATACAATGCGCATGAATTTCCATGAACTACTTTGCTGCGCGATGAAGAAACGGGGATTGAATATATAATGCTTGTTGCAAAATTCAAGGCAGCAACTGTTAAACTTTTTAACTTCTACTAGACAGACATATTTTTTGTTTATAGCCGCTTACAAAATTTGGTCGCTCTCTGATGCTTTGCCGACATTAAAAGCATGAGAGAGAGAGAGAGAGAGAGAGAGAGAGAGAGAGAGAGAGAGAGAGAGAGAGAGAGAGAGATTTTCAGTCTTTACTACACAATATGCATAAAGACACACCAAAAGAGCCCGGCTTTCAGTACTTCAGTACTTTGATTTCATTTATCTCTACTAAACGGATGTTCTATAATATAGTACGTGTGTTACCTTTTGTCTGGGGCAAGATTCTGATCCACAGCTATTTGGACACTGGACAACCACACGGGGGCATTCGGTTTCCTCATGACTCTGAATCAATGATAGGAGGGATAATATGTTATATTTAATATATATCAAAATAACATTAACTATCAAACTTTTGATTTGATAATTATTACAATCAAACAGTTTACAATGACTATATTAGAATTGTGATAGTTTAACTCAAAAATAGCGACATATGACACTGTATATGTTAATTTTGAATTAGAACATAACTTGTCCTTAATTGAAATGAATTAATCATAAAAATTAAAATAATTATGATGGTAGTAACAGCGGTACATTTGGATATACTCCTTACATTGTTTTAAGTAAGAATAATATAACACTAATTGATATATACTCAAATCAAGCATCCCATTTTTATTCAATGGACTCGACCATAACAAAAACGCGAATCAAGCATCGCTAGAACACCAAAAATGTGAGACCATGAATCAAACTCTATGATCACTTACACTGTTTTAACACTTTTTCAACAAATAGTGTATCGCTATTTATTAGCAATACCCAGAAAATTTATAAGTGAATGTTGAATTGACCATAATATCATTAAATTGAAAAAAACTGTCGTTGTTTTTTTTTCGATGGGTCAAAAAAGTATAGCAATCGCAAAAAGTTGTTGCAAACTAACTATAGTATTAACCAAAACAACGGTAGCTTCTTTTCTTATAACGACGCTCTTTATATAAGTTGTTTTTGTGGGGGGTTTTTTGTTGGGGGGGTGGGGGGGTTCATAAAGGTTTGGTAATGCTTTTCGGGAAAAAATTATTGACAAGGTTTTTCTATTATAACAGTAATGCACGCCCAACAAATGGTGTCAGTCTCTGTGTAGTCAGTAAATGTTACCTTAAGGTTACACGGTGGTATCATTCAATGTTAATTTTAGGTCACATGATGGTATCATTGATTGTTACCTTAAGGTTACACGGTGGTATCATTCAATGTTAATTTTAGGTCACATGATGGTATCATTGATTGTTACCTTAAGGTTACACGGTGGTATCATTCAATGTTAATTTTAGGTCACATGATGGTATCATTGATTGTTACCTTAAGGTTACACGGTGGTATCATTCAATGTTAATTTTAGGTCACATGATGGTATCATTGATTGTTACCTTAAGGTTACACGGTGGTATCATTCAATGTTAATTTTAGGTCACATGATGGTATCATTGATTGCTACAATTAGGTTACATGGTGGTATCATTCAATGTTAATTTTAGGTCACATGATGGTATCATTGATTGCTACATTTAGATTACATGGTGGTATCATTCAGTGTTACCTTCAGGTCACTTGGAGGTTTCTATTCAGTGTTACCTTTATGTTAACTGGTGGTATCATTCAGTACTACTATTAGGTCATATCATGGTGGTATCATTCAATGTAACCTTTTTGATACATAGTGGTATCATTCAACGTTACCTTTAGGTTACACGTTGGTATCATTCACTGTTACCTTTTCGTTTCATAGAGGCTTCATTTACAGTTACCTTAAGGTTACTGGATGGTATTATATAAATAGTGCCTGTTTGGGAGGGTAACAGTAGAAATTGACACCCCGAGAAAACCATTGTCAACCGATGCAAAGCGGAGGTTGACAATGGTTTTCGAGGGGTGTCAATTTCAACTGTTATCCTCCCAAACAGGCCCTATTTATTTTGTTAAACCGAATGTCTTAATTTTAAAGAAAACATCACTGCTTTTAGATAGGAATAACGTGAATTCTAAGGCGAACCCTACGCGCATGATTTTCGCGCATGTAATAATTCGCGTTGCTAACGCTGAGGGTAATAGAACAGATTATGAACTGCATCTAAACCAATCAGATTTCAGTATTTAACATGAAAGTAAAACAACATTGATTGTTACCTTAAGGATACACATTGGTATCATTCAATGTTACCTTTAGGTCACATGGTGGTTTCATTTACTTTTACCCTTAGGCTACACGGTGGTATCATTCGATGTAATCTTTAGGTCACATGGTGGTATCATTGACTGTTACCTTAAGGTTACATAGTGGTATCATTCAATGTTACTTTTAGATTGTATGGTTCTATCATTCAGTGTTACCTTTAGAGATCTGAAGGTTTGCTGTTGAGAACAATGAGTGCACGTGACTGGTCGGTATTCACACTGGTCAGCATGACCCTCCTTGTCTCTGTGGGGGGTCACGACCGGACATCCCGAGCTCATAAAGAGGCAGGGGGTGGCTCTAAACTCACACGACTTCAGGTGAAACTAGAATATAATCAGTGTGATTAAAAAATAGATTTGTTTCTGTTGATAAGTAAATTTACATTAAGTAAGGCAGTGTTTATTTGCAATTGCTTTTCTATGATAAATATATGTATAATTCATCGGTTTACCTCTAGTGCATTCCACGGAAGAATCTCCCGACACCCTTCATTCCGGAAGTTGCAGTACACTTCTAACTTGAGGATCTCTCTCCTCATGCTGACATCTCTGTGAATCTATATATATTTTTTGAATTGATGATACAAAAGTGATTAAGGACTTCTTCATTCCCGAATACTTTGGCTATTATAGCATTCTTTGTGCCTCTGAATATATTTCCACTTACTTTGAATAATAAACCCGATATTTTTTTTATCTAGACTATCTAAATAACCATTGACATTCCCCGTCTGAATCATATGTACGAAACATTTCACTGGAAACATTCTAATTTCCTCATGTTTCTGCTTTTGTTTAAATTGCTACGCTAAATTCAAAGCCTGCTTTCGTTTAACTTATTAAACTATTTTTTTTTCGTTATAGTTGTTGGTATTTCGACACCACTATATCTGTCAGTTTATATTTTCTTTCATATATGGAATAAGACAGGGTTAATCACTTTTACCATTCTCGTTTTCTCGATATATAAATGTATTAGGGACGATCACTTTACAAACGTACGTACTGAAGTATGGTTCGTTGTATTTTTTACTTAAGCAGATAACACTGATTAAATGCCTCGGTCTAGGAAGAGTTTTCAAAACTTTCTTCATATTGCACAGTTTTAAAGAATATTATATGAATTTTACTGGTATTTTTTTTCAAATCAAAATATGACGTATTTGAAATAAGAATGAAATTATTTTCGAATGAAAATGGTGCTTCACTCAGTGGACCAGACAAATATCTCAAAAACGTTTACTACTAAGTAAAGAAGGTGCATTTGTTTTATGATCTGCTGTTGTTTAGCAAAGTTTATAAGCGTTGCGTATATTTCATAGGGAGCGCAAGTTTCAATCACTGCTTCGGAATAATAAAAAATTGGCTTTCCGAACAATAGAATATTTATTGTCCCCTTAGATAGCGATAAAAGCCTCAGGGAAACTGTTATTGTTGGTGTCATAACAGTATTTCACTGAAGGTTCACGTCAAAACATGGCTGAGCCAAACTAATTCCGAATTTTTCTTTGAATTCGGGGCGGTTCCGCACGCGACAGGAGCTGATTTTGTTTATGAGATGAAAAACAATGTGAAAGAGGTCTAACTATCCCATTTTTGTAATAATGCGAGGTCATTTGAATTTTTGATGCGTGTTGTTTCCGGAGGGGGGTGAAAAGGCCCGAGCTTGATTTTCAAGCACATGTGTAACTTCGAGGTAAACAAAGTCTCACGCCTTGCTGGATGCACGTGTGTATTTTGCTAGAAAATTGTAAATGAAGCGTTGTTTAAAAAGATGTCAAGAGGATTTTTTCCAGAAGTTCGATTTGAATTTTTAATCTGTATCTAAAGTTGTGCAATTTTGGTAAGAATATATAGTAAAATTTAATACTGTAGTGACACCTGCAGGGTATAATACGTTTTGTTTTAAGCAGAGCATTAATTCAATTATATTGTCTCTTTAGTACTTGTTTGAAAAAGTATTTGTGCTTTTTTCTCAAAGCTTGCATTGGTCAAATCTATTATAAAGGGCTTCATTGGATTTGACCATGCCCTCAGACCGAAATTATCACCTCATACATGTACATGTAATACTCATAGAATGATTCCTTATTCCTTAAATAATATGCCGGTAACAAGTTCATTATACATGCAATATACAAAATAGGATACTTCTAAACATTTAAAAAAATTCAAACAAATGCTTAAATTGTTAGAAGTGTTACGAAAAAAATGTCTTTATCATTTGTTTTCTGTATGCATTTGATCTGATAATGTGCGTTAAAAACTGACCTCCTCCTCCTTCAGAACAACACACGTGTCGTCACTGACCGGGCACGGGACCACTCCCCCGGGATTCCCCGCTAGAAGGTCCCTGACACACTGAGCGCACGCCCTGTGTCCACAGCGGGTCTGTACGGCCTCACGGAGAACCCCCCGACACACGGGGCATCGGAAGTTGTCGGTCAGAGACACATACTGAGGGTTTCCCTGGGGTACTCTTTGGAAAGAGGGAGGATGGGTGCTAGCATATGGTGAGAGAGACCATGAGTTGGTGTCCATGATGGAAATCACAAAAAGGAAAGTAAAACTGAAAATAAAAACACCTGTTGTTGTCATAGTTAATATATAAAGCTCACAGCGTGTGCCTCTGACATGTTAACAAAGCTAATTAAATAGGAAGGTAGATGTGCTTTGTGGTTACCTGCTTTTTATAATATATTCTCTTGATCTGTGTGGACATTAATTAAAGATATATCGGTATTTTCGGTATATGTAGATTGGGAGGGGGTACAAAGGTTAAAACTCCTTAACTGCCATGGGTTAAGTATGAGAGAGAGAAAGGGAAAGGGGGTGATAATATAAATTTCGACATGTTTTATAATGCACAATTAATAGACATCAGGTGTTACCTATGTGGGCCATCCCAATAAGGTACAAAGGAAGTACAAGTTATATATTTTCCCCCGCTTTTACTCTTAATAGAGAACATTAATCTAGCTCTGTCCGTTCGTTCGTCTGTATGTCATTTTGCTTGTGCATTTCCGGTTATCATAAATTTTACAGCGAATTATAAAAAAAAATTCCTGAACCCTACTTAATTTTTATTTCTATGCGATCTAGTTAAATCACTACAACCAAAACCCCGAACCCCTTACGCCCTTTCTTCTATGTGAGATAAAAAAAAAAGTTTACACCAAGTGGGAGACCCAAATTCATTGAATAAGTCCATTAGTTTTTGTTTCAATATGATTTTGTTTCGCACATGTAGGTACTTTAATTATGGCACGTAAAACATTATAATTTTTATTCGATAAAACATGATTTCTGGTTGACAAGTTGATGCTTTTATGCAATAAGTTACTAGTATCGATAAATTATCAGTCTAATTCCAAAAGATGTTATTCTAAACCATTTTTATTCCATTTATGATAAAACATTTGACGTGCTTACAATTAAGATATCCTAGATCATAAAATAAATGTAGAAAAGTTTTAATTTTGTTTTGAAAGAGAAAAAGGTGAGATAATTTTCTAAATCTTATTTCAAAACGGGCGCCTGTAAAGTGCGAAACGAAATCGAAACGAAACGAAACGAAACGAAATCGAACGAAACGAAAAGAAACCAATCGAAACGAAACGAAATCAATCGAAACGAAACGAAATCAAACGAAACGAAACCAAAAATCGAAACGAAACGAAACGGTATATAAACAAAACTAATATCAATTTTGACTACATAAAAGTGAAAATAAATTCATTGAAATAAATTTTCGAACCATAAAATATAACTTACTGTATGTTTCAAATTGCCGCTGTAAATTTTTAAGCCGATTATCCGAAATTTGCAAAAATTATATAATTATGTAAATAAGTGATGTACATTCCTATACCTTTTAATGTTTCTAATTTGTTTCATTAAATGATAAAAATGAAATTCAGACGTTTTGAGAGAGAGAGAGAGAGAGAGAGAGAGAGAGAGAGAGAGAGAGAGAGATGCCTTAAAACTTATCAGCGACATCACATAGCAAAGTATATACGCAAGTTTGGGAGTGAGAGAAAGAAAGAAAGAGAGATAGAGGTATGATGATGATGATGATGGTGATACTGAAGGGGTAGAATTGTTGTAATATGTATAGCATGAATTCGGACGTCGTAATTTTACAAAATTAACTTAACTTATTCTTATTATATGTTAGAAACCGGTAACCAACCAGTATGCACTAAATCACATTGTATTCGATCGTTTCATTTTTACAATATTTCAAATCGATAGAAAGAAAATTGTTGTTAGAATGTCCCCTTCAGTATCATATCTCTATCTCTCTCTTTCTTTCTTTCTCTCTCTCCCAAAACTTGCGTATGTACTTTGCTATGTGATGTCGCTGATAAGTTTTAAGGCATCTCTCTCTCTCTCTCTCTCTCTCTCTCTCTCTCTCTCTCTCTCTAAACGTCTGAATATCATTTAATGAAACAAATTAGAAACATTAAAAGGTATAAGAATGTACATAACTTATTTACATAATTATATAATTTTTGCAAATTTCGGATAATCGGCTTAAAAATTTACAGCGGCAATTTTAAACATACAGGTAGTTATATTTTATGGTTCAATGATTTATGTCAATGAATTTATTTTCACTTTTATGTAGTCAAAATTGATATTAGTTTTGTTTAAATTCCGTTGCGTTTCGTTTCGATTTTTGGTTTCGTTTTGTTTGATTTCGTTTCGATTGGTTTCGTTTCGTTTCGATTGGTTTCGTTTCGTTTCGTTCAATTTCGTTTCGTTTCGATTTCGTTTCGCACTTTACAGGCGCCCTTTCAAAACAGGCGATGTCTTTTGGGTGACTCCGTCTTTATGATCCTAGAGTTGTATCATTCTTATTCTTAAATCATATGATTTATAAACAATTAACTTTTTTTCCTGTTCGAAAACATATTATTCCTATTCTAGACATAACGTTTCATGGGCAACAAATACATATAAAATTAAAGGGGCAGAAAGCTGAATACTAGAAAAAAGTTATTATACATACAGGTTTACGAAAATAATATTACAGATATATTTGAGATAACAATTCATTTAATAATACTCTCTTTTCGCAGTGGGTTTACCCTTTCCTACCCTTTCAGTTATTTTCACCTCAACAACATTTACTACATCGAGTTTCGGACTAATGAACCTTCGGACAAGTGGTCCTTCGGAATAATGAACATTCGATTTAGTAGGCTTTCGAACTAATAAATCTTCAAAGTACTAGCCCTTTGAATTAATGAACCTTAGGGCTACAGGGCAGACCCCTCTCGTACAATTAATGTAATAAAATAAGTGCAGCTTTGTAAGTGAGCATTGGATATAAAACATGATAATAATTCTTAGCTAAGTAGCAATATATGTAATGTTTCAACAATGATAAGAAAAAAATAAAACTTATAGAAAGAGCGTAACATACTGAGTATATTAAATAACACATAATGGTAACACTGGCATCACTCAGCGAAGAGAAAGTGAGTGACTAATATTGCATTGCTATGGAAATATATGGTTTGTAATCAGCACAAATAACAATATTTTGCGTTTAATAGAAAACTTGATAACGAAACAACTTTGTCTCGTCCTTGGAACTTACCGCATACGTCTAAGACATTTGGCAAAATGAAAATATCGAAGAAAAATCTAGAAGAATTATTTTCATACACACCTTTACTTATATTTTTGCGGAGGCACCTGCGTATATCTTCCGTCTTTTAAATGTAATAAATGATTTCATCTATTAAAGACTGAAGATTTGTATCAGAAATATCAATTACGAAATCATCCAAGATACTTCAAGCTAATTTTAGTCCTGAATAAATTCCGCGATCTATATTTAGATTTCCGGTGGTTTAGATGTGACAGGGTCCATTACTCTGACGTTTATTTCGTTACACATGTAAAACACATGTAAAACACATAATTAATTATCTCTTTCACCTATGTAAGGGTAATTTTTATCAATACGTATATGGTGGTTGAACTAATTTTACATATTTTTGGTTGTCAGTGCCAATCAACAGCACAAACTTATAAAAGAGGTATTATAATAGCGCACTAAATGTACGATATCGCCTAAAATATAGCACTTTTGCAAACATAAGACATTTTTCAATATTATACAATATTTAGGTAAAATATATTCAGAGAAACGCAAATTAAATTACACAATTACCATGTTCTAAGAGTCTTAATTATTTTACACAACATCATTAAAATAGTCAGGTTTTGTCGGGGATTTACGGGAAAATAATTAGTAATTTAGTATGCCATAAAAATGGTATATTTGACTATTTGAACCCCTTTAAAACAAAGAAATCCGATTAAAATTAAGTTCTACAGGTATTCAAGTACACGTTTACATTGAATTAATTTTGGTTAACGTGGTCTTCGTACTGAAAATTAGAGAAATATTTCAATTCGTGACTTCCCAAATACAATTATGTTTATAGCCATATATATTTAAAAGCTTACATATAGTAGCTTTTCTCAAATTACATATATTAATCGGCTAGATTTTTTTTCTTCAAATTATCTTATTTAATTAAGCCTGAGTATGAGCACACTCAATATAAACAGATCTCTTCAATAACACTATGTATTTATTCTCTATACAAATGTACACTTAGATTCATTGCATTATAATAGAGTTCTATATATTCATGTTTCGATTCAGGTTTCTCGCGTTTATGACAAATCAGTGGTTACAGACACCATTATAAAAGCAGTACCTATTTTTTTTGAAAATCATTACCTGAAGCTATTTTTAGTAACAGGTACTTTCCGTCCAAACACAGGTGTATGCGAAATAATGGGGAAAGAAAATATACCTCTTTCACCCCTGCGAATGTGTTCGGAATGTTTCCTTTATCGTTGCTAAGTAAGTAATAAATCCAGAGGTGTTCGAATGAAAGTTCACGAGACTTCACCGATATTTGTTCAGTTCCTGTGAAATTTTGAGCGGAAGTATAAGTGTTCGGATAATATTCTCAAAATACGTAAGTACTGGTCGTTTTTCATATCATATCCTACTTTGATTTATGTTAAAACGGGAAAAGCTTTCAAGATGTATGTCTTATTTAACCACCTAGCAGTTATTTATATTAAACGATAATATTCAGAACAGAGTTATCGTTCGTGTTCAAACACGTGTAGAGTGGTTGAAAATATTAACATTGGGTTGCTTAATAAAATCATAGCCATGTTTGATGCTTGTGGTGTGCAATACCATGTTTTAAAAAAAATAATGGGTGTCTGTTTTGCATTAAAACTTAGCATATCGAGCCATTTTCAAGGAACATTCTGCATAAAATGGTATAGTCTGTTTCACTATTGATGTTATTACTAGGTCAGGCGCGGATCGAAAATTAATCCTCAGGAGGGATCTCTTTTAAGCATGTTAGTTGTTGCAACAGCAGACAAAAACTAATTTTTGTATAGTCACATTTATTTCTAGAACACATTTTATTCACCAATTAATGAAAATAAAGTTTAAAATCAATAAACCTCTAGATTTTATATTTGACTGTAAGAACCTAGATACTGTGAAATAGACTTTATACACGAGGTACGATTTTTACTGCGAAACTGAACGGGTCAAATAAAACCACGTGGTCTAAAATTTGAATGACAATAACATTCGCAGGGGTGTCTTTGTATACATAAAGTTTAACTTCTAAGTCTAACTAATTAACAGTAAACTCTTGTTAGAGTTTCCACTCTTTCTTGTTGTGATTATCTTTTTATGTATTTGCATATTTTTGATCCAGAAATGTATAAAGTATGTTTATATTTTCTTAAAACTATTAAGAAAATGTTTATATTGTAATATCAATTGTGTGGAAGATGAATTTCATTTTATATTGGTATGTCCTTTATATAACGTTCTTCGTAAAAAAAAATGTGCACGTATATTAAATCTTATTCTTGAAGGAGACCTTCAATTCAACTTTTAAGCCAAGAAAATGTAAACATTATATATAATCTTGGAAAATATAAATAAAAGTTTAAAACCACAAAATGATTTATAACCATAATTTAAGTATATTTTCTATTCTCCTGTTCAATTTGGCAATGCTTATTTGTATGGAATATGTACTGTATACTAATTTGAATAGTGATGGGCTATAAAGCCTAAAGTGAATAACAAATGATTGAGGCCCTGCATTCTCTTGTCTATACATTAAAGCTTCTGTATATGACCACCATCATTCTTCCCCCCTTTTCTTCGAGACGCCGTTTTAATATTTTTATGGTATTTTCTGATATCAAAAAATAAATATTTGATATCAATAATTCGAAATATTGATATCAAAAAATAATTCTAGATATCAAAAAATAATTCTTGATATCAAAAATTTTATTTTGTGATATCAGAAAATCATTTTTTGATATCACAAATTCGAATTCTTGACATAAAATTTTTGATATCAAGAATTAAAGTTGATTTTTTGATATCGAAAAATCGAATTCTTGATATCAGAAAATCATTTTTTGATATCAAAAAATCGAATTCTTGATATCAGAAAATCATTTTTGATATCAAAAAATCATTTGTATTTTCTGAAATCAAAAAATCGATTTTTTGATATCAGAAAATAAGACCTACATAAAATTACTATCAAAAGAATAATAATGCATGCCTATTTCTAAACCTGATTTCATTTTTGCAAGGGTATACACATATACAATGATTAGCACTGCTTTCTTTGTGATTCGCTGTGAATATTGAATGGAATTCCTTTAAACATGATGGCGTCGTATAATTTAAAGGAATTATCCTGGTGTACAGTTAGCGCTTTCCATACATAAGACCAGAATTATCAAAAACACTTAATTTATTTTTACAATAAATAAATATTCAAATAAAAAACAACATATATTAAAATGCAAATCGGGCTCTGTAGTTCAGCAATTTAATTTTGGGTCAAGGGAGTATTCATTAAATACGTGAAATTTACTCACCATTTTATTTGAATATCTGATATCAGAAAATATCCTTCTTGATATCAAAAAATCATCTTGAATTTCTGATATCAAAAAATCATTTTCTGATATCAGAAAATCGAATTTCTGATATCAGAAAATGATTTTTTGATATCACAAAATCGATTTTTTGATGTCAAAAAATGGATCGTATTTTCTGATATCAAGAATTCGAATTGTTCATATCAAAAAATCATTTTTGATATCAGAAATTCGAATTCTTGATATCAAAAACACATTTTCTGATATCAGAATATAACTCAGAAATATTAAAACGGCGCCCCATACTTTTCTGCAATTATTTAAGTAAAATATAATTTCTCTTTCCTATATTGTAACTGGAAGCAAAGGTTGATACATATGCTTAATATTTCAATTAGATTCATAAATGTGTAAATCTGTGTTATCTTTGTTTTTTGGTTTTTTTTGGGTTTTTGGTTTTTTGGGGGGTTTTTTTAACTGGCAGATAGAACCTGGTAATGAATGGTACATTATTATAAGATTGTTAATTCTATTCTTATTTATCGATTTATGGTTTGAATATACCAACCAAATATATAAAAACTTATTGTGTCGAAAACACAGTGACTTTAAAATATCTTCAGTCATAAAGCATTACCTCGTGTGTTGTACTTTCACTCTCCAGTTTCCGGTCGCGTATCGCATTGTATGCATGAATTTTACTGTAAATTATTCGACCTAGCAGCAGTGGCAGATTTACAGGGGCACGCTACCCTACCTTGTCAAGTTGAGCCAAAAATTCAGAGTTCTTCGAATGATTGTTCAGACTCGTGAGTCTATCAAACTGTTCTCTCATTTTCAAGTTTATTTTTTTAACCATATCATTTACATATAAGGAAAACATAAGACAATAAACATTAATATTTACAGCTTCCAGTGTCTTTGTCTGTGATAACACTACGTATCGATTTTGTACTATATTACTACATAACCCATAACTCAAATGACGCCAAATTGAGGCGCCAGCGGGGTTTGCTTATTTATATCTATATATTTAATCGTACGATGGTTTAAAATTACATAAGTAAAAGTAATAAGAAATCATTCTTTGAATATTATGAGGTGATAATTTCGGTCGGGGTGTGATTAAATCTAACATAAAGCCCTTCGGGCTTATTATACCCACACTTTCTAAAGAAAGTTCGGGTATATTGTTGTTACCTTGTTCCGACCATCCGTCCGTCCGTCCGAAAATTATCACCTCATAATAATCAAAGAATGATTCCTTATTCCTTAATAAATTAACCTCATTATAATGATTCTATATCTGATTGGTTCTAGACAACCATGTGCCAAGGCACTTTTTCCTGTCATTATTGTCATATTTTTCATCATATTTCACCCCTTCGTAAACCACGGTAATTTTTATTTCATGCGTATAAAAACTCCCGAGGATAATCATACGATCTCATCAATTAATTATTTTTTTTTTAAATTATCAGATTATATCAACATTTTGAATCCTTTTTGTATAAAAAAAAAAAAGAAAAGAAAGAAAGAAACCGGTAAACATTCACCACGTTTTTGCTTTACAAGAAATGAAAAACGATTAGAACCTGATGTACGTATTCTAAATCATCTGTCGTTTGGTATAACAAACAATTTATTACATGGTAATGAGGGAGATACATGTATGATGATTTTTTCCCGCAGGAATTTTTCTTGGGGAATAAATCTTCTTATTTCCTATGCCGCTTAGAATGCGAGATTTTATTGGTTAACAGGACGGTGAAAATTTTCGTGCCACTTGCTAAAGCCGGGTGTAAATAAAATGTGACGTCACAATACACTTTTTGTTTACGTCTTTAGTCAAAATAATTTTACGTTAAATGAAGTAAATGAATAAACAAGTTTAGCTTTATAAAAAAAAGCTTACCGTCTTTAAAGCAAACTCTAAACAGCAATGTTGTCAAAGCAAATTTGATTCTTTTTTATATAAACAGATAATTAAATGTCGCATTCTTCTATACAGGTGGATCTATTTTATATGAGCCGTAAACGAACGTGGATAAAATTGAGAAATGCGAACAACGTGCTTGATAGTTGTGATCGACAATAGTAGGGAATAGGAGATTTTAGGATGGGTAGTATTATTTTGATAAAATCAAAGTTGATAATATATAAATAGTGCCTGTTTGGGAGGGTAACAGTTGAAATTGACACCCCGAGAAAACCATTGTCAACCGACGCGAAGCGGAGGTTGACAATGGTTTTCGAGGGGTGTCAATTTCAACTGTTATCCTCCCAAACAGGCACTATTTATTTTGTTATACTGAATGTCTTTTTTAAAATTTGTAAGAAAATTTTACTGCTTTTATATAGGAATAACGTGAATTCTACAGCGAACCGTACGCGCATAACTTTCGCGCATGTAACATTTTTTAATGTTACCCGTTGCCAAGTGCGTTGCTAACGCTGAGGGTAATAGTAAATATTATTAACTGCGTCTTAACCAATCAAATTTCAGTATTTAACATGAAAGTATAACAACACATAATGCAGCATCTTGTTTAACTGATATTAGTTTCACCGTATCTAGTATACAAGCTTGTTTAATGATATTCACCATATACCGTAACAAATTTTCATATTTTTAGCATTTGCATAAACAATGCAACAAAGAACAAAATATTTCAATAGATATTATAGAATATTGCTTTCAGCTAGATGTACTGAAAAATTAAAGCATGAATTTCTTTCATAGCAATTTTAATTGGTTTTTTTCTCACTTTTTAATATATGCAAACGCAGATTTTCAGTGAAATTTGAGGGAAAAGGATAGACAGAAAAAAAATTGAAATCTATAAAAATTGTTAAGTCGTATGTAAAAACAATCATCAGAAATTTATCTCCCTTGCCCCGAACAGTTTTCAACAAATGAAATAAATGTAAATTTTCACATCATGTATTTTCTACCAATCAAAAAGCAGAGGAAGTGCACAATCCGGAGACTGTAAATTTACCGTCTTCTAAGGGAGACAGTGGTCATTTATTAATATTCTAGCTATCCTGACTACTTCAACATTGGAGGTTCGAATGAATGTGGAAATGAATCGAAAAATAAACAAGTTCATATTTTGTGGGATTAAAACCATTTAACGGTAACATTTTATGTTGATAGGGAGTTGAAAGGATGTTCAAAGTAAAAAGTTTAGGTTACCTCGTTCTAGAAATTTCTATCCAATTCTCTCACCAGAGGTCGTGCTTCACAAGCCTCCTATCCATCAAAACTAGAATCGGACATTCAAGAAACGAATAATCTTATTCTACTTATCTAACATTTGTCAAAACTTAACTTCAATATATACTCTAAGAAAGTCCCCAATAAATATATTCACTCTTTCCATAATCATTCAATAGGATTCCATTGCAAAAATATCTATTTTGATGCTAACTACCAATGACTTGGATCAACCAAAGCGTGTCCACCACCTTACTCTTAGTTTTGTTATTTTGGGCTGGTTTATGGTAAATGAAAGTAGGTTTCTAAATAATTTCACATTAACTACTTATCAGGTAAAATTATGTTAGAGCTTACAATAGAGCTTATTGAAATACAAAGGTACTCTGGTGCCGGCATTTTGTAGTTGGTTTGCAAAAAGTGTTAATTCATCATTATATAATATCATTCTTGATATGAAATCATGACAAGCAATGTTAAACGTTCACGGGGATATGAACTTCGGGCTTCACAGGATTTGATCATGTGACCAACAAAGTTCATATCCCAATGAACTTTTTAAATTGCCTTTTATTTCTTAGGTATATACTTTTTTAACACTCTGTTAAAAGATCACTTTTTCGAGAATTGTAATGAAAAAAAAACAGCTCTTGTTTCTACTTTTAAAACTGCTATAAACGATCATGCCTGGGACACTTATATGGAAAATCCAAGTAAAGTTAAAAGTTATGTTGGAATATGGCCGTATCAATTACTAGATTCAAATGTCGTTTATAAATACCAGGGTTTTCGAGAATGGTAATAGGAAAACAGCTGTTGTTTCTACTTTTAGAAACAGCTATAAACGAGTATGAATGCCTGGGACACTTGCATGGTCCACGAAAGTTAAAGTTATGTAGGAAAAGGCTGCATCAATAACTAGATTCAAATATTGTTTATAAATACCGGGGTTGGATTCAAGGGGTGTTGCTAAAACAGAACGGACAACGGAACGGAATGGAACACGGAAAATGTTATATAATGTTATTTACTTGAAAGACGTGTTAAACAAACTAAAAACGATATTATAATACCTTATGTAATTCTTTGATATTGTTAAAATTGTTATCCATGTAATGTTCAAGTTTATTTATTTAGAAATGTATGATTTTCTCACAAATAACATTATATGCTTTGACTACTATTCCCAGTCAAACTAAACAACACATCCAGCTAAGAGATTCGGATTTAGTTGCAGGAATGTACAATCACGTAGATAAACGAACGCCGATATTAGAAGAATATTAAAGAGACTTTGCAGGACATCTAGAGCGTCAGTGATTCTATGAATTGATTCTGTTTTCGATTAAAAAATCTTTAAAATAGCGAGACGAAAAGGTTAGCAAACAGATGTTGCAGCAAAACTTCATAACAATGATAGTGGATGTTATTCGTCGGTCACGTTTTTGATATCAATAATGCTATTTACAAACTTTTGAAATAGAATGGATCACTAAAAATGCAATTTGGATGAGAGTACATCATGTTTGAATTTTTTTTTAAAGTATAAAATCCCAAGCAAGTTTCGAAGTCATGAAAAACACAACCAAACGCTTCAACCAACTGCCCTACACTATTTTCCCAATAATATTACAAAAGGAAAATAATTAAAAAGCTATTTTGATAGCTTATTTATTCACAATGTGTATACATTTCAATTTCCGTTTATATATATAGATATAAGTACATGTATATTTAATGTATATGTTTGGATGTCGTCGGTCTTATAACACACCAAGGCCGTGCAGACAATTATCACATTGCGCTAACGCGCGGTATTCGATTTGTCTGTAAAGCATTGGTGTGATACAGGACCGACGACATCCAATGCTTAAGGTTGTATGGGACACCTCCTTTTTGTGAATTACTTCCCATTGAAATAAACAATAAGGTCAATTATAATTTTAAATATTTTTCCTTTCCCAAATCTGTTACCTAAAAGCATAGCGCAATGGGTCAGAATCTTACTTACAAAGATTTAAAAAAGTTACAGATCTGTAAGTAATAAGTTCGAGTCCGGCTGAGGCTTTCATAATGTTTACCATTCCGAAAATTTTGAAATATAATTTTAATCAAATTTTGTAAAATCCGAGAATTCTGAACCAGTGAAAGTATTTGGATTATAATGTACTTTTATCCACATTAATATCGACAGGTGTCCTATACCACCTTAAGTATACACATTGGTCACAGTAAATCTGGTATAGTGAAGTGGTTTGGGCTCTATCTATCACATTGATTTGTACTGAATGCTCTTTGAAATGCAGTTCAGTTATTTCATGATAAAATTATTAGATGGCTTCGGTATTTGATAATCAGCTACAGACAACCTATGTCTTACTGTAAAAAAATAAACCACTAATGTCTTACTGTAAAAAAATAAACACTAATGAAGGCTGTTTGTCTTTTAACCAGAGATCATTGGAGATGATTCTAGATATATGCCATCTTATCCATTTCATTCATAACGTTGCATATATATACGCATAATTATTTCAATGACATAACAAATACTTGTGTACTAAATTCTATCAATTATTAAAAAGAAAAATATTTCTTGCTGCGCAAATTTTATTTTGCCATAGAATTGCAAAAAAGCACAAAATAATAAATAGTAAATAATTAAATATTTCTTAATGAGTATTGCACATTTTTTTAAGGAAAATATTGCAAGACATATTCTTATGTTTCAAAGAAATAAATTATTGATATGATTACAATGAGCAAACGAAAACGAAACCAAAAAAAATGGAATTTGAAAAGATTCATAAAGGGGTTTGTTTTCTTGCAACACTTTCCTTTTGGTCGAAGATGGCGTCATCGAGATTGCTAACTTCCTCTGGCTACTAATGGTCAATGATCGGTACGTGTGTATGCGGAATAGTCATTTGTTGGGAGAATTTATCCGGCGTCGTGTCATTGTGTGGCTGAATGCTGATTGGCTGTCTATTTATAGACGGGACAACAGCACTGATGCTGGACGTAGTCATAGAAACAGCCCTGACAATGGTAGCTGTTGTACTCCCTCTTACAGGAATCTACAAGAACAATAATAAGTGGTTTGGCTATGTCCTAAAACGTAAACCCGAATGACGACGAGTCAGTAAAAAAGATTTAGCGTGGTAAATGACCACGAATCGGTATAACAGATTTGGCGTGGTGAATGACCACAAATCGAAAATAAAAGATTTGGCGTGGTGAATGACCACGAATCGGTATAAAGATTTGTCGTGGTGAATGATCACGAATCAGTATAAGAGATTTGGAGTTGATAAACACAATGAATCAGTATAAATGACTTACAGACAGGTTTTGGCGTGGTGACCTCTGGATTCAAATCGCCTGGTTTGTCCATGCCAAGATCATTTAGTACTTCTAAAAAAAACAAAAAATAATATCACTTATACTACGTTTCACCGATTAACATGAAAAATATTATTACATCGAGACAATAGTAGCTGTACACACCTCGAACCATCTGTTTGGCTACTCCTTTGTTGATTGGTTGCGGAATTCGCTGGATTGCTACAATTTAAATAATTGCAATAATTCTCTACACAGTCCTCCAATAGCTTTAACTAAAATTTTGTGATTCAGTTTTCTTTTTATCTCAAAATGATGAAACACAACAACAAAAAATCATTTGGCTTTTTTTTCCTCACTTATATAATTTTACCAACCTATGCATTTGTTTTCAATAAAAACGAAATTAAGGCAGAATTTTTTTTTAAGATTTAAAGAAATATCTATAATAAACAAAAATAACTTACTGGCGGAAAACGCCACTCCGACCAGCACTACCAAGACGAAGAAACAACAGGATTTCATTCTGAAATGTTGTATTGGGTTCTGTAAATTTCACTGGGTTCTTGTGAACGGAAAATTCGGTTATGGCCAGCATGAATGAAGTTTGGTTTATATAGGATAGAAGCGGTCGCTTGGCACAATCCATAAGACCCCTTAGGTCGAGAGATACCATAAACTTATCATTTAAATTTGTCAAAACATGCCCTACATTAATTTTAAGTGAAGTAAATTCTACTGATACATTTCAAAACAAGGATTAAGATAAATCTTTCTCCCCCAAGAGAGCGGCCCGTGTTATCTTGGGTTAACTAACTCTGTTTACGGGGTAGTGACATGATTTTTATCGAGTTGCTCCATCTTGTGTTGGGATGGGAACGCAGGGGTGGACTATCGTCTGAAGAGATGGGGACAGCTCTGTGACGTCATCCCCTCGTGATTGGGGAGAAATCCTTTAAGCTTTGGTGTAAAAACTTTGAAAACAATCCGGTTGTTTTCTGATGATCGTGATTTTGATAAATGGCGAGTTGATCCTTATTTTGATTCTATAAAGAAAACACAGAAACTTTACGAATCAGAGTGGAGAATCTAAATTAACAATAAATAACTAATTTGACTGATAATGATAAATTCACGTGTACGTTTAGTAAATGATCACATTTCCTGTTATTTTTTTGACGAAATTGTCAACAAAGAAAATAAAGATATATTTAGTTGATTAAATTTTCTGCTGGTTTCAAGTATTTTGTAGACAAAACATTAATATTTGTCAGATTAAACAATGTGAAACTAGGTAGAACTTAGTTTGGTCTGTATGTACTGATTCATTTACTGGACAACCTTTGATGAAACCATTCTAACAAATCGGTTACTTCAAGGTCATTTCTGACAAGAATTATTTAACACGCCAGTTCAAAATATAGTTTCATTGCATTCCATCGAACTTCATTTATTATAATTATCAAAGTCGGGCCGTGAGTGAGGACTTTCACGTGAGGTTTCCCTCGGCGCTGCCCGCCCTAGGACTCTGATTAATGGGGAAGTGTTATCGCCCCTGAATGGCTTTTCTCTGGGCCATTTTCTGGATTCTGATAATAGATTATTTTATTATGCGGGACCTTGACTTATAACCCAATGTTTACAAATAGAATCTTACTTCATTGCATAAATGTCCTTGCCAATTCACTCCCGAATTCTTCAATAATTGGTGTAAGAATTACGGCATTGGCCTGAGTACGGGGAAAGTTCAAAGTAACATGACCTGTATTTTTAGAATCGTAGTTTGCTTCGAAAACTCGCTATTATGATCATTTTGCATGTAATCGTATAACTAAAGCATTTATGATAAATAAGATGAAAATATATCATAAAATGCTATCAAAAGAAAGCCTTTCTACTTAGAAACATAGAGCAGACCTATTTTTGTACAGGACAATGAAGTAATTTTGTTTCGCTTCTACATTAAGAGAACGATCTTCATACCTTGTTTATGTGTTATTGTAATCGATGTGATCAGTGAATAAAATCGTGTCTATTAAAAAACAACCTTGTTTTGCTTTTCCAACAAAAATATTACAGAAATTCATAAACCATGAGTTTTTCCTAAAATATCAGTTGAGATTAAAAGATGGTCAATTTCGTTTTATTCTCGGATTTTAATGAGATTTTTCTTAAAAGCATCCTTAAAATATATTATGATAATTACTTGTCAAGTATTTTACTAAACATTTTGAACTGTTATCATAGTTATGAAATAGAAAAGGTGATGAAAGTATTATAGTTGTCTAAGTATATACCAAGGTTTATAATTATGATGATAATATTCATGAAGGTAGATAAAATATTATTGTAGTAACAGTTATTGAATTATGTTCTCGTATATGATGACCACATTTGCAAAGGGTTATACGTATTTCTTAAACCCGATGAAACCTTGAAAAAGAAGGCAGTCTAAGATCTACCAATTGCAATATAAAATTTAAAATTCCCGCATAGTTGTTGTACAAGTGCATTGGGAAGTATAGACCAAACTTTCCAAGGATATAATATTCAGGAATTCTTAAAAACCATGAATATAAAATGATTTAGTTAACGTTTCCATATATTTTAATTGGCTCAGTATGTTTAGGACTTACGATATATCAAATTTTATTTATACTTTTTTTTGGTATTTTTGTAAAACTAAAAGAACGATACAAAACATTCTTATATTGCACTGCTTTCGTGCGGCAGGAACCAGAGATCTTAAGTATTTGTTTTCTTGTCCAGAACTCAAGTGTAAAAATAAATAAAAAACATAAAAAATACAGGCACATGATATTTGGATAATGTGTTCTCCAAACATTACTTTGATTGCAAATGATATTATGGCAACAATGTCCATTGACTTGTAGCTTTAGGTCAGATAATGGTACAGATAATGACAGACTCTCCTAAATCTGGTCCACATCTTCCGTTGTCGCGTTGGACGCGAGAGTAAATGTCACACATTCCGGTTGTCCGGACAAATTTGGAATTTAGCGACTCTAATCTCCTTCTGGAATCTGGATTAGAAAGATCTGGTCAGTTATTTAGCTATCATGAAAACTAAAACTGTTTACAGAATTCTCCAACTCTACTTACTGAACAATTAACGTCAAAAAGTGAGCAATTTCACAGATTAACATTTACAGGGTTCGCATTAAATTTTCTTATATCTAGACAAAAGAGTCGCTTTGACCAAATTTTATCATTTCTTATCTGATCAGAAATAATTAAAATGTGGGTCGAGAACAGTAATTGTTAGTTTACAAAACCTTGGATTATGAAAGGAGTTTTATTCAATAAAAGAGAAGGACACGGCATACGCAGTAACATATTGCCCAGAAATCTTCCAAGATGAAGCAGCCATTGGTTATGACGTTTGCTTTGATCTTCTGTGTTCTGACAGTTTCTGTACAGGGTGCATGTAAGTTACAACTAAAAAGGAGTTTAAAATATCTGTATTAAGGAATAGTTGATGATGCATATATATCTTAACATGATCTAATTTGCGTTAAAGAAGATACTTTATGTTTCCCATTTATCGTTTATTAAGTGCCTGTAGTTGTTTTGTTGACAAACTTTGTGTTTACTCTTTGATTCCCACTTATTGTTTTCTGTAAACCAACTTTTATTGGCGACCACTTTATTTCGCGATGTACTACCGATAGACTGGTTCGGGACACCTAATGTTCGCGGCAAAGCCTTATTTAGACCCGTGTTGTTATAACAACTATACCACAGCGACTTATTTGCGGCAGGATATATTCGCGTGGACAAAGCCCTCGCGAACCTCGCAAAAATTTATCGCACGCGAAAAAAGTATGTTTACTGTATTTAGCCCGTGTTGTTGTTCAGCTGACTGACTTTGTGCTTACTCTTGTAGCTTTACATGGTTTCCTGTTTTCGGAGGAATCCACGACGGACGGATCACGTACGTATTAAATATATAATTATTTTTTCGCGTTCTGTATCTGATATAATACATGTCTCATCACATACTGTTTCTAACATAATACTTGTCCGAGTACTTTTCAATTGATTTATATTATAACGTGACTATCTAATGTTCATACGAATTAAATAATTTATACAACACGTATCTATTTGATAAAATTCCTCATCACGTACATGCATTAAGTTATCTATATAACAGCGTATACCTTTCTACATGTCATATAATACCCGATAGCTTTCAAATCAATCAATATAACAATATTATATCATGATCTAATCATGATTTGACTGACTACGAAGGAATCAAAATTTAATAATAAATTTTCTTTTTGTTTTGACGTACGTATTGAATAATTAATGGAATCACGTACATAAATAAATCAAATTTTTCAATGTAAAACATGTATAAAAATACCTTATGTTATCTTGCGCCTGTATTCCCTTATCCTCTTTTTAATTAATGTAATTGCCGTAGCCAATAAAATAACTGTCGCTACAGATATGATATCTTCCTCCGTTTTTATTATGTTTCGAAAAATCAAAAATTTTAACACGTGGTGATTATGGAAATGATGTTTATTTATCACGTAACATAGGCGTCGGAACCGGGGGGGGGGGGGGGGGGGGGGGGGGGCTAATTTTTGCAAATGTAGACCATTAGCCAGAGGGTTCACCCACCCGACCCCACCCCCACTTTTTCTCGCAGCAGACATTATTTGATTGAAATATTGAGAATTTGGAGTCATACGTTTACTAGCCCCCCCCCCCACGGATTTTCATGAATTGGGTGGAAAATTGTTTTGACAGGTAAGAATTTTTTCTGGACCCACAGGTAATTTATTCTCCCCCCCCCCCCCCCCCCCGGATTAGGATTTTAATGATTTTGGGAATTAGTTTGGTTTTTTTTACTTGTTAAGATTTCTGAGGATTAGTCTAGCCCCCCCCCCCCCCCCACTTTCAATTTTCCTCCGACGCCACTGTGTAAGGCTTACCTTAACGTGTGGATGTGCCGGCCCTGAAATTGACACGCCCTCTTTATCAATTGGTCTAAATCTACAGAGACCTACGAAATATCACGGACTGCATGAAATAATCATGATGATGTCAGACTCAAAGTCTCACAGCAGACGATTTGGCTGTTTCTTTTAGCTAACGTACGTATGTACATTAACAGTAATTTAGTGATTTTTCTACATGTACTTTTCATAATCAATTTATTAATTAGTTAAAAGAAAACGTTAATATAAACAAAAAAATTATTTTTTTTTTATGATTCATGCGGGTTATGAAGGAAGCGATCATTGCAGGAAAAATTTACATAACCCGCTAACACGGGTCGGGTTATGTATCTTTTCTGCAGACTTTAATGCAGATACCGTTATGACGGACGCAATCATGCGCTTTATTGTTACGGTATATACCATTAAACACCCCTGCAAATGTTATTATCATTTAAATTTTAGACCACGTGCTTTATTTGACCCTTTCAGTTTCGCAGTTAAAATCGTGCCTCGTGTTTATAGTCTATTTTAGAGAATCTAGGTACTTGTAGTCAAATATAAATTCTAGAGGTTTATGATTTTAAACTTTATCTTCATCAATTGGTGGATAAAATGTGTTCTAGAAATAAATGTGACAATACAAAAAATAGTTTTTTCTGCTGTTGCGACAATTAACATACG
Source organism: Magallana gigas (assembly GCF_963853765.1). Classification (NCBI taxonomy): domain Eukaryota; kingdom Metazoa; phylum Mollusca; class Bivalvia; order Ostreida; family Ostreidae; genus Magallana; species Magallana gigas. Next base: position 56,570,659 of record NC_088858.1, on the reverse strand, counting down.
TAGTAGAGACCCCCCTAAGAATTAATTTCCGATCCGCGCCTGACCTAGTAATAACATCAATAGTGAAACAAACTACTATTTTATGCAGAATGTTCCTTGAAAATGGTTCGATACACTATTTTATGCAAAACAAACACCCATTATTTCTTTTTTAAAAATGGTATTGCACACCACAAGCATCAGCATGGCTTTAATTTTATTAAGCAACCCAATGTTTATATTATCAACCACTCTACACGTGGTTGAACACGAACGATAACTCTGTTCTGAATATCAACGTTTAATTTAAAAAACCGCTAGATGGTGAAATAAGACATACATCTTAAAAGATGTTGATTTTTTAACATAAATCAAAGTAGAATATGATATGAAAATCGACCAGCACTTACGTATTTTGAGAATATTATCCGAACACTAAAACTTCCGCTCGAAATTTCACATGAACTGAACAAATCTCGGTGAAGTCTTGTGAACTTTCATTCGAGCACCTCTGAATTTATTACATACTTAGCAACGATAAAGAAAACATTCTGAACACATTCGCAGGGGCGTAAAGGGACCTATACAGGATTTGAGTTAATCATTTTTTTTTTATAGATTGATTTTGTGAGGCATTTTGAATTACTGACCAAGATCTGAATGTTAGAAGTCAAATTACAGCAAGATACAGAGGTCAAAAGTCATTCTTGTGTAAACAAAGCCCGAGATTTTCTCTTGATTCCATAATAATGTACGGTAAAATTTTTACAGTATCTTGAACATGATGACTCGCGACAATCAAGATAAACAGCCTCAATGTGTTTATTGATAATATTATCAACAAAAGAAAACAAGATTTGTTTAAACCTTGAGTATCAACATATGACATTCTTAAACATTAACAAGACTCCAGCTGTGTTTACAATACAAAGAATTCTAAACTCTCTATTTCGCTTGCAACTCAATATTTGCAACCAAATGTTTAAATAGCATTAAAAATAATCATATCAACCATTATTGACATGACAACCACGCGCGGATCCAGTTCTGACATTGGGTCGCCCGATTCGTTTGTTGACTTTGAGCGACAAGTGTTACTGTTGGTGGCTGCTCAGCCACTTTGAGTGTCGTTAATAATTGATCAGGTAGCTTTAGACATGCGATTTGAATGTATTAAATATCTATTAGGTTTTTAATCAATATCATCCTTTTCCATATCATAAATAATCTTAAAGAAATAGTTGGCCGGTTTTTTTTTTTTCGACGCTTCAAATAAATGTACAATGCACTGTATATTTACCCTCAGTTCAGGGGATCGCCATTATGTCGGTGAATTTCTCGTTCACAGAAACCTGCTTTGAAGTCCATGATATGCACCATTGCCTGGGATGTTTCTACAACGCACACCAACACCAGTGCTGTTGTCCCAACAAACGATGACGTCACCAGCCAGTGACTCTGAACATTCAATGCAGCGATTTTACGATTGTTTAACTTGTATATTCTTATATATATAAACGTGTGGCGGCCTACATGTAGATATATGTTTAATCTATATTTTGTATTTAGATGTTATAAAAAATGTTTTCATTTTTTGTTCGTTTTTATTTTCATATAACGCAGATCTGGGAAATAGTTTTAGAGTGGTATGGGACACCTCCATATTGTGACGTATTGTTTATTTCGAAAATGAAGTGTTATTATATGAGTAGTTTCTTTCCCAACATAGTCACCTAACAGCGTTGCACAAAGGGTGAGAGGATTTACTACGAATCTGTAAGTCATGAGTTAGAATCCCGCTGGGGGGTTTACAATTTTTAACTCTCCAAATATTTTTAAAGCTTCTTTTTGGCTAAAAATTGTAAAATTTCAAAATTCTAAATCGGAGAAAGTATTCTAATTATAATGTACTTTAATCCACATTAATATCGACAGATGTCCCATACAAACTTAAGGGTTATCTTTACTCTGTGAATGAAATTGGAAAGTAAAGTGTCAATGAATTTCAGATTTCATTTTGAATACTTTGTGTTAGTCAGTTATATTTTCAGATAATTTGCTGATATGCAATTAGAAAAGAAACTAATTCCAGATAGCATACATGTGACGTCACATAATTTCACTATCACCCCCCCCCCCCCCACCCCCGGCCAAGTAAAACCCGGACAACAATAGTTATTTCACACTATTAAAGGCTTAAAGTTCATATTAGTAGTTTTTATCAATAATGTAATATCTTATAAAACTGATAAAGTAAATCCGGAATAAATTAAATTAAAATTTGAAGTTCAATCTACACTGTAATTACATGAAAAAAGAAAAACTATCCTTATTTTACGGTTTTCCACTTCCCATAATTATAATTTTATTTGTTACAATTGCAAAATTAAAATGGTCTCTTTAGGTTGTAAAATTCTTAGGGATTATTCAGAGGTCATTGGACTGCAGCATGAAAAGTCGGAGCCGGGTTATCGAATAAAGCTTATGCGAAATCCTATACCGGTCTTTTATAAATGTCCCTTGTTTATGTCAACGTAAAAATTAAAGTCAGCATTTTCTTAAATATAATGCACTGATACACAGAGCATTTGTCTTACATTCTATCATATCTCTGTGTTGTTTCGATCTTCAATTTATATCAATGTTCATCTTGCACTGATGCCAAATTGTCCATCTTATCTCAAAAAAAGATTGTCATACTCGCATACATTTGTAAATCTCAGAGTGTCGTCGTCCACAGACATTTCAGTGTATGTCTTACATCAAAGTGACTGTGTCTGGCTTACATTGATGTCAGTGCTTTACATTGATGTTGGCGAATTTGCCCTACACTGATGGCAGTGTCTTATATTGATGTCAATGTGTCTATTCAACATTGGTGTCAGTGTCTGTCTTATATTCAGGACATGGAAGTCCGTGTGTTTGTCTAAGATTGATGTCAATGCCTGTCATTTATGTCAATGTGTCTGTCATATATTGATGCTAGTGTGCGTCTGATACATTGATGTAAGTATGTCTGATACATTGATGTTAGTGTGCCTGTCCTTCATTAATTTTAGTGTGTCTGTCTAACATTAACGTTAGTGTCTGTCTTACACTGATGAGTGTCTGTTTTACAATGGTGTCGGTGTGTCTGCATTACATTGATTTCAGTATGTTTATCATATATATTTGTCAATCTGTTAGTCTTACATTGATGTCAGTCTTACATTGATATCAGTGTCTGTCTTACTTTGATGTTATTGTATGTATTTTATTGATATCAGTCTGTCTATCTTACACGTGTATTACAATGATACCGGTGTCATTCTTAAAGGAATGTCATTGTGTCCGTCTTACATTAATGTCAGTGTTTTTATATGAATGACATTGTGTCTGTTTTACATTGATGTCGTTGTGTCCGTCTTATATTGGTGACAGTGTGTTTTACATACGTGTCAATGTGTTGTCCTACATCTGTCTTACAATTATGGCAGTGTCTGTAACACATTCATAACAGTGTTTTACATTCATGTCAGTGTGTCCGTCTTATATTGGCGACAGTGTCCGTTGTACACTGATGTCAATCTGTCTGTCTTACGTTGGTGACAATGTGTCTGTTTATATTGGTGACAGTTTGTCTTATTATAGTGACAGTGCCTGTCTTACATTAATGTCAGTGTATGTTGTACTCTGATGTCATTGTACACTAATGTCAATTGTCTTTTGGACACAGATGTCAGTGTGTGTGTATATGTGTGACAGTGTCTGTCTTATATTGATGTCGTTGTGTCCATCTTATATTGGTGGCAGTGTCTGTCTGATATTGGTGACTGTGTCCGTCTTATATTGGTGACAGCGTCTGTCTGATATTGATGTCGTTGTGTCCGTCTTATATTGGTGACAGTGTGTCTGTCTTATATTGATGTCGTTGTGTCCATCTTATATTGGTGACAGTTTCTGATATTGATGTCGTTGTGTCCGTCTTATATTGGTGACAGTGTCTGTCTTATATTGATGTCGGTGTGTCCATCTTATATTGGTGATACTGTCTGTCTGATATTGATGTCGTTGTGTCCATCTTATATTGGTGGCAGTGTCTGTCTGATATTGGTGACTGTGTCCGTCTTATATTGGTGACAGCGTCTGTCTGATATTGATGTCGTTGTGTCCGTCTTATATTAGTAACAGTGTCTGTCTTATATTGATGTCGGTGTGTCTGTCTTATATTGGTGACAGTTTCTGATATTGATGTCGTTGTGTCCGTCTTATATTGGTGACACTGTCTGTCTGATATTGATGTCGTTGTGTCCATCTTATATTGGTGATACTGTCTGTCTGATATTGATGTCGGTGTGTCCGTCTTATATTGGTGACAGTGTCTGTCTGATATTGATGTCCATGTGTCTGTCTTATATTGGTGACAGTGTCTGTCTGATATTGATGTCGGTGTGTCCATCTTATATTGGTGACAGTGTCTGTCTGATATTGATGTCGTTGTGTCTGTCTTATATTGGGGACAGTGTCTTATATTGATGTCGCTGTGTCCGTCTTATATTGGTGAAAGTGTCTGTCTGATATTGATGTCGTTGTGTCTGTCTTATATTGGTGACAGGGTCTGTATTATATTGGTGTCGATGTGTCCGTCTTATATTGGTGACAGTGTCTGTTGTACACTGATGTCATTGTACACAAATGCCAGTTTGTGTTTGGTACACTGATGTCAGTGTGCCTGTCTTACATTGGTGTCAGTGTGTCTGATCTACATTTATATATAAAGTGAGTGTCCAACAATGATGTCAATTTATTTGTATTTCTATAATGTCAGTGTCTGCCTTGTATTAATGACAATGTTTCTGTCTTATATTGATGTCAGTTTGTTTTTTGTACTTGGATGTCAGTATGTCTGCCTTTTATTGGTGACAGTGGATGTTGTACACTGATCATGATGTCATTCTACACTGTCAGTGTCTTTTGTACGCTGATGTCAGTGTGCCTTGCTGTTTTTCCTTGCTATTTTTCCTATTGGTTTATTTATAATTCAAGATGTCCATACAACATATACATTTGTTATAAGCTATGTAATATTCTTTAATGAATAATGAAAAATATGCATATAAAAATATTTGTGGTTAAAAAAATATAACAGATCTTAATAACAGAGTAACAATTGGTTGGTCATGGTGACATCACGTTAGATTTGACTGGTGTGTATCACATTCATTAATCCATAAACAGTTCATCAATAATGGGAATGTCACAAATGCAGGTGAACTGAACATATTTCTCCACAACAGTCAATTTCTCAGCACACTCCCGACATCTGGTATTCCATTCAAGCACCTTTCAGTGGTATTTCAGATAATCACTGGATAATCAAAACAACAAGCAGAGCATCTGCTCCAAAAACAAAGGGTGAGACATCAGAATTTGTTATAAAGCCTAGATTGTTTGAAAAAAATAGTCACCAAGGATATACGTCTCCAACACTCTTCGGAGTAAAAGTTCTCAAAACATCAGTTGTTATCAAGAAATGAAATGTTCCTTATTAACTATCGATTTTAAAAATTTGATATGCTAATTTTGATTTAAAATAACAGGAGGTATGTCCTGAAGATAACTCTGAGAGAAGGACGGAGAGAAATGCATAGTAATATAGCATAGAGGAATGGTTGACAACTTTAGAACTGAACAGTATGCATGGTCCAACATGACTTTTCGTTTGTTGATCATTAATACATGTATATTGCTAACAATTATTCATCAATAAGTGTTCTACTCTAGAAAAATGGTAATGGATATGAAATAGCAAATATAATGTATATTAACTTGGCTTACATTGAAGCAATAACATACTTTAAACCTAAAAATCTTATTACCTCTAGAACTACAGCTGTAAAATTTGCTAAAATATACTTAATATCAGATTCTATAACATCCTAAGCCTGTTTTACTAAAGATCTAAGTACCATACCTTCCCACTGGACATATCTAGCAAGTCTACTTTTATGAGACAATCAGATTTGAATACATAGGCTGACTCCATTACAAGATGACACTTTAAGGTCACAGAAATAAATGCCAATAGCTTCTCTCACTTTCATGTTGAATCACGAGTTAAACCCCTTCAACACAGTCACAATCAACTTCATCTCTAATATCAACTCGTTAACAATTCATAAGTTTAAATGACACAAAATAATTGCAATGAGCAGGAAATATTAACGAACATGAGGCAATTAAAAGTTTTGCATAGAAGGAGATATATATCCAGTTCATTGCTGACATGATTTAATAAGGTTTAAACAGATCTGACAGAGTTATTTGCCCCTTGTTTCTTGCCATGGTGATATGTTGTTAATCTTAGATGTTTATGCTCCCTTCTTCATTCATAGAACTCTTTTAGAACACCTTATACCATTAAATACTGACAAACGTATCATGAACTAAGAAGACATATCAACGGTCCCGCGTGTGTCACAGATAAATCTAGTCACTTTTTGTGAGTGGAGAGGCACCAGTTGGTGAAGCAGCATTGTGTAGCGTTGTGTGGTGGATCATATCTTCTCTATGTAGTTGGCAGGAAACAGCCCCTCCTTACCACGTAATCTCCCCCTCCACCAACCCGCCGGGTCTACAACAAAGTGCAACTAAGATTATCTCAGCTTTAAGTTTTTGGTTGCAGTTACTGTACTTATTAATGTCCATCATAACACAACCAGAATACAAGACAATAAAAAACTGACTAATACATACAAAACAGCATTCTAAAGAATGGCTACACCTATTCTGGTAACATGTAACTTGATTAACACCTTCCAACTCCCAGTATGATTAACATGAGCATTAAGCTTTACCTTCTTTGAGGATATCGATGGTGTCACCCTCGTTGAAGCTGAGTTCATCAGTATCCTGAGCATCGTACGCGTACAGACAGCGACACTTTGGGAGGCTGGGCTTGGGTTTCTGGGGAGGGGGTTTGGGCCGACCTGCCCCAGGGGGTGGGGGTTTTCCACTAGATTTCCTTCTCTGGATTCTGTAAGATAATATCAGCTATGTATCGTAATTCATAACTAGTTTATATTGCATGAACACAACCACATTTTGAATTGTTGCAAAGGACAACATAAGCCTAATTGAAGAGAGCTTTCCTTTTCACACATACATGTAGCAAGCAGCAACAAAACTTCAAAGAACAAGAGCACTATTCCTGATTGGTTAATATGATCAATATTCCTGAATGGTTAATATGATCAATATTCCTGATTGGTTAATATGATCAATATTCAATACAAACACACACAAAAGACCGGTGATTCACTTATACAAGTAATGTTAGTTACAAAACTTGATAAATTAAAAAGTGGGTGTTAACATAAATCAAAAAACACATTAAATTGTTGTTACTTGGTGCATTCAATATTTCTATCAGAAACTGGATGTTAATCAAAGTGTAACAGATTTCACAGTCACCACATAGCACTACAAAACTGCTTTAATTCACGTCAATCCTTCCCATTTATTTACCCCACCTAGTATTAATTCTGAAAGATATTAAACGCATTCTTCATTATGATTTCTTCCGTGTATGATATTTAAAAAATCAAATGCATCTACCGTAATCAGGAATTCAATTAGGTTTATGTGCTACCTTCATATATCTAACCTGTTATAATATGTATGTTAACCTATTATAACATGTATGTTAACCTTTTATAACATGTATCTACCTGAATTTTAACTGTTTACATATCTGGAAGTTTTAAAAGTATATAAAAAAAAATTGTAATTTTTATTTTTGATGAATTACGGTACAAACTACCAGCAGCAAAGACTAAACAAGCGAATATATCCAACAAAGGCTCTTTTATTGCTCACTGCGAACTGTGCTAACCTGACAGTGCATTGACAGAATAGTGATAGGTACTACTACAGTAAAACTCGGTTACAGCGAAGTCCTAGGAACCAATTTATTCTGTTATATCCGTAATTCTTTATATCCGTATAACAAATTTGTAATAATAACTATAGTGAATTCACTATATACATGTTTATAAAATAAAAATACATTATTTTAATACCTTTATTTATCCAATTGTGAATTGAAAATTTTATATGAAAATAAATTCATTCATTCTTATGATAAATAGTAGAGCGAACGTTTTTTAACTGTAAAGAAATTCATTATAAAAGTGTTAAATTTCGTTATTCATTCATCTCTACCGGACTCAAAATGAGTTTGCTATATCTGTAAATTCATTATATCCGAATTCCTGATAACCATAAAATTTTGCACAGTTTTGTTCAGAAGTTACCGGGGACTCAATAAAACTTTGCTATATCCGATAATTCGCTTTATCCTTGTTTGTACTAAAAGAGTTTTAATGTACAGAGAATACTAGTTGTTCTCTTATGCTTTTAATATTCATCATTTAATTACTAAATTTTATTAGGCTAAATAACAGTGAAAAAGAAAAGAAAAATGTTAATCAAAAATAACTGTATCTTTAAATCATCACTTAAAAGAAACAAATAACTTTTAGTAAAACCAGAAAAAAATACTGAACAATGGTTACACAAATTTTGAAATAATAGTCACACACTTGAAAAAAAAAATTGAGAAGAAGTTAAACTTTAAGAGAGGTGAGAAGAGGAAGGTGCTGGGTCCATGCATCACACACACTACTCACTGAGTCGATATCCGATCCTGATCTAACTGCGCTAAAATTCTACGAAACAACCGAATTAGGGTTAGTGTCTACATCACATAGAAGGGAGACTACTCAATGCCCGCAGGAGGGGAGATAGTCACAATACATAACAATGTTCTTCAGTGCATCTTTAAAAACTGCTTCCACTATACCAGTACATGTACCGGGTTTACATCAATAGTATCTATCTGTGTTTGCTGGATGTAACCAGTACCAAGGTGTGAAATAAGCCTGTCTATATGTATTCCGAGTTTCTGGGTCATGTATTATTTTTTAATACAAAGGTGTGAAATAAGCCTTTCTAAAAATATCCGGGGTTTGTGGGTCATGTAATGTAACAAGCAGTAGCCCCTGTAAACTCACCCTGCCTGCCCCGCGTCGGGTGTGGCCATGAAGTTGTTATTTACAGGCACATTCTTGCTGGTTTTACGGAGCATCTGTTGAAATCCGCCCTGAGGCAGTGAAGGGGCGTGGTCACTGTTAAGGCGAGAACGACGTTTCCCTCCTGTCAACAAACGTAGAGTCATTTACATCAAACAGTCAATCAAGATACAGCAATAAAATCATTGTTATTTATGGTTTAGTATATAAAGCAAACCAGAAATGTCAACATTATTGTTGTTTACAGTGACTGTAGTATTTACAGAACCTAGATATTCATACAATAAAAAAAACATCAAATTAAAAATAAGTACCCTACATGCAGGAGTTTTCGCTGGGATTGATATAAACCATTTAAGTAAGATTAAATTATAGAAATTCTAAGTGTCAAAATAAGATTATATGAATTTGGATTATAAGGAGCACATGTAATCATCCTTCACATTCAGATGTCCCAACATTAAAAAAAAAATGCCAGATGAATTCTCACTGATGATTCTGCTCATATGGCAGATTTTAGCCTGCCCTGTCTTTTACCTATACACACAGTGCATGCTATACCAACAGAAGAGATTTTTGTATACTATTTCTGGCCTGTGTACTATGCAAACATATGAGATCTTGTATGACTGGCCTGTGTGTGCTATACAAACAGATGAGATATGTGTATGTCTGACCTGTGTGGGCTGGCTCTGTCCCAGGTATTGCTGGAGGAGCAAAGTTTGGTGGGGGTCGGGTGGGGGCAGGGCGTGAGGGGGGCCCTCTCTGTGACCCAGCCCGCCGAGATCGCATGCTGCCATTATTGACCGCCATCTTTGTTTTCCCTGGACCTGTAAGTAGCATGTCAAAATGACATATAACCTTTTACAGATACTTAAAGTCATTCAGTTGTTTATTCTGTAAATTTTTATGTACAATGTATGATCAGTTTTGTTATATCTTAATTTTTTCCACAAATCTTTAAAGACCTAAATATCATATGCTTCAATTAGTAAAAGACATTTGGTTACATGCCTAATGAAGCCATTCTCTGGTGAAGAAATTGATATGTAACACTCACGCGAGTCCTTGGGCAGGCCTGGCCCTATGGAGACGTTGAGGGTCTTCCCTGAGGGTTTGAGGGTGGCTATGTCACTGGGCTGGGGGAGGCGATGGAACTTAATCACCCTGGATCCTCCTCCTCCCCACCCCTCCTTCTTCACCGGGAACTCAATTCTAAAACAAGTCTCTGATTTGTAAATCATCATCCCCAAGATCAATAATTCATCAAACTATTCCATACAATGTAACATGCATGTATTGACATATTGGTGTGAAGGAGATTTAGCTGATAGGGAGCTCTAAATTTATACTTACGCTTCACTGAAGCTGATAGGTAGCTCTCGGTTCATCTTGTCCTTGTAACGCTTCTTCAAGGTCATCAGAAATTCTGTTTTAAACATGGACTCTAACATACTGCTGAAGTCGTTTTCTATGTGTATCACAAATATATCATCCTGAAGAGGACTGGAAAAGAAGAGGGCTGAGCAATGACACACAAGTATGTAACAGAAAACAACAGTCTGTTAACACAAGCACTGACAACTACATCAGTAACCATGAAGCACTGACTTCACAAATAAAGCTATATTAAATTCAGTGATAAATCATCAAAATTTCTGGAAGCACTCAATTTTTACCCCCAAATCCTCATCTAACTATAAAAGTTCATTATTACAAAATTCATGAAAGAAATTCAACAGAATTACAAAATCACCTACAATGTTAAATGATTTCACAGTACCTTAAATATTTATAAATAATGTTTGACTGTTGATAAAAAAGGCACATGGTGAACGTGAAAAGTCTCTCCTTTAAAAACACCTGTTATTTATAGCCTGGGACATACGCTGTATATTGAACCCACCTGAGGCACACCTGTTATTTATAGCCTGGGACATACGCTGTATTTTGAACCCACCTGAGGCACACCTGTTTGATGTGTTCTATGGGAATATCACGTTTTAGAACCTCAATCATCTTCCCCTTCTCTGGACCCTTCTTTACCTTGAATATAAGAAAGTGTCAACTTAAGAATTTAAATTGAATCAACTACGGAATTAAAATGCTTACACTTATCCCCAATGCCTTCATTGAAATGTAGGGACAACAGCACAATGGTAATAGAAAACAAAGGGTCTCTTTGTTATGATGCACTATGGATAATTCTTTGGTGTCAGAATGCACGTACATAAGCTTTATATACGACAATTGATAATTTCCAATAATCCCTTTCTTTACTAAGTAATTAAAGCAAACATTACAGTAGCAAAGGAATAAAAACAGACTCACAATTTCTCTACCAATCAAGTAGATCTTTTTTCCAGTTAACAAAAGGTCTCTCTTGGCAATCTGCATCATAAAAATTCATTTTCTAAGAAGATTAAACACATGTAAGACACATAATAAGAGAGAGCTCTTAAATCATATCAGCAAGTCAATAAATAAATAATTTTTACGCATGTATCACAAAATTAACTTGAAGTCAATAAACTACCTTGAATCTCCTGTCAAATTTCAGCACAGTATCAGCGAATTCTATCCTCTCCCGCTTTCCCACAAATACGCGTAGCGCTGGATGATCCTCCATTCCAATGTAGTCACCCACAAAGTTCCTGTTCAAACTGTGTCGCCTTCTCTCCTTCTTATTGTACAAAATGTCCGACGCTAAAAAGAAAGATAATATATACATATATGTCCCTTGTCCTTTTTGCCATTTTATACTTTATCTATTTATCCTGAAACCAACAAATTTAGGTGATGCAGAAAACTTGGCTTCATAATCTGTCATCAACTTTGAAGTGACATTGTTTCTACTGTTACCTTCTTCCCGCAGCTTGTAGTACGTTTTTCTGGCATGGTACTTCCTGTACGCTTTTTGTATTACACGGGCATATGTGTCAAACTTTCTCTCTCTCATTTCTTCCAGTAAAAATAGCTACAACAAAATCATATGTTATAAAAATCTCCTGTTTTTATTCTGGTTAAAATATGCCACTACAAATAAGTGGCTATAAAAGGTAAGATATTACAGGAGGTCAGAGGTTTAATTACGTATTCAATGTTATAGGAAGCTAGAATAGAGTAATACTATCTATCAGTGTTTGTTGTTTCAGCTACTTACAGATTCTGGGTTTTTGATGAACACTTTGGTCTTGCCGAGCTGCCATTGGTCGGCGTCCATGTTGACGTAGTTCATTAGGTGCTTGATGCCCTGTCTGGGGTCCCCCCTCCACTGAGGCCATGTCTCGGGGGTCAGGATCGCATACCTGTGTACACACAGTTAACTGTCACATTATTACATGGTTCTCAAGGGGTCAGAACAGGATATGTTATTACATGGAAGATGACTAAACTTTAAACAAACACTTGTGTTACAAATATTATATAATCAAATGGGGCTAACAACACCAATATAGAACAGGCTCATCAAATGAGTGATAGAAATGATGCACAGAGGGTCCAGTAACACAATTATGACAGACTCATTAACCGAGTGATACATGAAGCATTATTATACTTTCATGTTAAATACTGAAATCTGATTGGTTTAGACGCAGTTGATAATCCGTTCTGTTACCCGCAGCGTTAGCAACACACTTAACAACGGGTAACACAACGAATTGTTACATGCACGTAAATTATGCGCATACGGTTCGCCATGGAATTCACATCATTTCTATATAAAAGCAGTAAAAATTTCTCTAAAATTAAGACATTTAGTATAATAAAATAAATAGTGCCTGTTTGGGAGGATAACAGTTGAAATTGACACCCCTCGAAAACCATTGTCAACCTCCGCTTCGCGTCGGTTGACAAGGGTTTTCTCGGGGTGTCAATTTCAATTGTTACCCTCCCAAAAAGGAACTATTTATATAATGATACCAGTGACTGAGTGATACATGAAGCAATTATACCAGTACCTTCTCAGGAATTTAGAGAACTCTCTCCTGAATGCGAATCCTGCACGCCTGACTCTGATGTTTTCCTTTAGTCCAAGATATTCCACTTGATGCTTCACCCTACAGGTCAAGGATAAAGGTCAAGGATAAAGGGCCTTCAATTGTAATAAAGATTGTAAACAGTGTTGACCTTTGACATTCAGAAGTCTTAAAGGATTTGGGGTATGTTGACATATGATCATATTCAGAAGTCTTAGAGGATCTGGGGTATTACCTGCTGTCTTCAAAGTCACGGGCTCGCTTGGTTTCATTGGGTTTGATACATCGTATATAGTGGGGGGTACACTTCATCAAAGTTTCTACCAACTTGTTGGCCTGAGTCTGAATCACCAAAAAACAACAAACATTATCAACAAAATCCTTTATCATTTAAATAAATGATAATGATGGAGAAAAATCTAAATTCTATGATTTACTTGAAAAAACTGAAATTTTGAATGAAACATCAATAGCAATGTATCTTTTTAAATTGACAAGTTAATTACAAATATAAGATGATTGTAAGAACAATCCATCAGTTCAGACCTTGATTTTACTGGAGCCTGTACTCGGCCTTCCTTTGGTCTGTTGACTGACGTCTTCTGGGAACAGACTCGCCAAAAACTCACTGAAACAGAGAAACAGTGGAATATATCAGATGACATACAGAAAGAACAGATCAACATTAAGCCTTCTATCTGAAAATCATCAATAAGTCAACAATGAAATGAAATGAGATTGATGGAAGCCTACAGCTGATCATGTTTTAGAACTCCCTGACTCCTACACCTGATCATGTTTTAGAACTCCCTGACCCCTACAGCTGATCATGTTTTAGAAGTCCTTGACCCCTACGGCTGATCATGTTTTAGAACTCCCTGACTCCTACAACTGATCACGTTTTAGAACTCAATGACTCCTACAGCTAATCGTGTTTTAGAACCCAATGACCCCTATGGCTTATCATGTTTTAGAACTCCCTGATCCCTACAGCTGATCATGTTTTAGAACTCCCTGACCCCTACAGCTGATCATGTTTTAGAACTCCCTGAGCCCTACAGCTAATCATGTTACAGAACTCCCTGACCCCTACAGCTCATCATGTTTCAGAACTCCCTGACCCCTACAGCTGATCATGTTTCTGAACTCCCTGACCCCTTCAGCTGATCATGTTTCTGAACTCCCTGAACCCTACAGCTGATCATGTTTCTGAACTCCCTGATCCCTACAGCTAATCATGTTTCAGAACTCCCTGACCCCTACAGCTGATCATGTTTCTGAACTCCCTGACCCCTACAGCTGATCATGTTTCTGAACTCCCTGACCCCTACAGCTAATCATGTTTTAGAACTCCCTGACCCCTACAGCTCATCATGTTTCAGAACTCCATGACTCCTACAGCTGATCATGTTTTAGAACTCCCTGAGCCCCACAGCTAATCATGTTTCAGAACTCCCTGACTCCTACAGCTGATCATGTTTAGAACACCATGACTCCTACAGCTGATCATGTTTCAGAACTCAATGACCCCTACAGCTAATCATGTTTCAGAACTCCCTGACCCCTACAGCTGATCATGTTTCAGAACTCCCTGACCCCTACAGCTAATCATGTTTCAGAACTCCCTGACTCCTACAGCTGATCATGTTTTAGAACTCCCTGACCCCTACAGCTCATCATGTTTCAGAACTCCATGACTCCTACAGCTGATCATGTTTCAGAACTCCCTGACCCCTACAGCTAATCATGTTTCAGAACTCCCTGACTCCTACAGCTGATCATGTTTAGAACACCATGACTCCTACAGCTGATCATGTTTAGAACACCATGACTCCTACAGCTAATCATGTTTCAGAACTCAATGACCCCTACAGCTAATCATGTTTCAGAACTCCCTGACTCCTACAGCTGATCATGTTTCTGAACTCCCTGATCCCTACAGCTAATCATGTTTCAGAACTCCCTGACCCCTACAGCTGATCATGTTTCTGAACTCCCTGACCCCTACAGCTGATCATGTTTCTGAACTCCCTGACCCCTACAGCTAATCATGTTTTAGAACTCCCTGACCCCTACAGCTCATCATGTTTCAGAACTCCATGACTCCTACAGCTGATCATGTTTTAAAACTCCCTGAGCCCCACAGCTAATCATGTTTCAGAACTCCCTGACTCCTACAGCTGATCATGTTTAGAACACCATGACTCCTACAGCTGATCATGTTTCAGAACTCAATGACCCCTACAGCTAATCATGTTTCTGAACTCCCTGAACCCTACAGCTGATCATGTTTCTGAACTCCCTGACCCCTACAGCTAATCATGTTTCAGAACTCCCTGACCCCTACAGCTGATCATGTTTCAGAACTCCCTGACCCCTACAGCTAATCATGTTTCAGAACTCCCTGACTCCTACAGCTGATCATGTTTTAGAACTCCCTGACCCCTACAGCTCATCATGTTTCAGAACTCCATGACTCCTACAGCTGATCATGTTTCAGAACTCCCTGACCCCTACAGCTAATCATGTTTCAGAACTCCCTGACTCCTACAGCTGATCATGTTTAGAACACCATGACTCCTACAGCTGATCATGTTTAGAACACCATGACTCCTACAGCTAATCATGTTTCAGAACTCAATGACCCCTACAGCTAATCATGTTTTAGAACTCCCTGACCCCTACAGCTCATCATGTTTCAGAACTCCATGACTCCTACAGCTGATCATGTTTCAGAACTCCCTGACCCCTACAGCTAATCATGTTTCAGAACTCCCTGACTCCTACAGCTGATCATGTTTAGAACACCATGACTCCTACAGCTGATCATGTTTCAGAACTCCATGACTCCTACAGCTGATCATGTTTCAGAACTCCATGACCCCTATAGCTGATCATGTTTCAGAACTCCATGACTCCTATAGCTGATCATGTTTTAGAACTCCATGACTCCTACAGCTGATCATGTTTAGAACACCATGACTCCTACAGCTGATCATGTTTCAGAACTCCCTGAACCCTACAGCTAATCATGTTTTAGAACTCCCTGACTCCTACAGCTGATCATGTTTCAGAACTCCCTGACTCCTACAGCTAATCATGTTTTAGAACTCCCTGACCCCTACAGCTCATCATGTTTCAGAACTCCATGACTCCTATAGCTGATCATGTTTTAGAACTCCCTGAGCCCCACAGCTAATCATGTTTCAGAACTCCCTGAACCCTAAAGCTGATCATGTTTCTGAACTCCCTGAACCCTACAGCTGATCATGTTTAGAACACCATGACTCCTACAGCTGATCATGTTTAGAACACCATGACTCCTACAGCTAATCATGTTTCAGAACTCAATGACCCCTACAGCTAATCATGTTTCAGAACTCCCTGACCCCTACAACTGATCATGTTTTAGAACTCCCTGAACCCTATGGCTGACAATGCTTTAGACCTCCCTGAGGCCCAATTTGACCTACTTTTGACTGGATTGCATCAACATGACTAGATCCTGGAACAAAACGTCTCGGTTTCTTTCACAGAACCCCCCTGCATCATATGACACCTACAAAAGTCAGTGATCCATAAAATATTTATAGAAAATTGTTTATCTAACAAAAATAATATTAAGTCGTTAGATAATATTTACATTCAACAATTTGTTTGCTTGTAAAGTGTGTTGAAAGCTACGACAGTTATACATAACAGTTATAACACTGTGATACACACAGGGAACTAAGGGAATTTTCAGGTATAAATCGCATTTGCAGACAAGGTAAAAAGTTTTTAAAAATGTAAATATAAGCATTAAATCATTATTTTTTGAAGATGCAGTCTCATAACTGCATTGATGTGTGTAAACAAGTTTTCATAACACGCTAATTCGTTACTAAATTTGTATAAACACACCGCTGCACTTATGAGACTGTATCTTCCAAAAAATAATGATTCATTGCTTCAGTGTTAGCATTAAAAATCATGTGGGGGAGTGGGTGTCAAAAGTTTCCTTACCTTCCCTGCATAATGATGGACAACAAAACCGATACTAGATCCCTGGTAGTGCTCATGGCTCCCTACCCCACTCGATAGTTTCTGTAACAAATGACGCCAACAGTTAGTAATCTGATACACAGTGGTATACAATATAAACAATACATCACTCAAGCCTTTATTGCTTCCAATGATTAGAATACAGATGTTAGATGATCTGCTATTATACACTAGTAATTCATGTACAATGTATATAGATGAGTTGTAAATATTTCTGTGTACCTGCAGCAAGGTTTGATCCGCTCCCTCTGACACTGCATGCATCGTCGCACACACATCGTCCATGATACACATGATTCCAGGGGGTGCTTTACTCTCGATTAAATCACAGACAATCTTATTGTTAAAGTATTCAATAGGTGTCCATTTTATTCCTTCTTGTACATATTCTTCCTGTTGGTGATATAAACAATCTTAACATAAGCTGACATTCAATATGGCTGATCAATCAAATGTACAATAATAATAAGGTCAGTCTCCCAGAGATATCCTGACACACAACAGATCACAAATATGTTTACAATAAATTAACCGAATTATTGTGTGGTCATGTTTTAGTGTCAACAATGTGACTATAGTGTCTAATTTTCAGAGAAACTGCCAGCCATTCCTCATCTGTATCATGTGTATGGATGGGTCTGTGGAATTAGTTTTGTATTTCATAGTTTTGATAAACTTTTAAAAACATGTAACGTTTCTGAATATTTTAGCCTGGTTTTACATTGCAGATTCAACTTGTTGACCCATCATTAGACTTTATCAATCCGTGATGACTCATCACCAAATTGTTCCAATCTGTGATGTTCTTACCTGCTCAGCTTTTAATGTCAGTTCTATAAATATCTGTTGTAACTTCTCATTCACATAATTTATACAAAATTGTTCAAATCCATTCTTTTGAAATATTTCAAATCCATAGATATCTAGAATTCCAATGTTGATTTCCTCATAATCTTTCCTCATGGCTTTGTTCACTGACTGCAAATCACAAAAATTAAATTATGTAATTCTTTGTAAAGCGATATTTCTTTACAAACAAAGCCCCAATCATGTTTTACCTGAACTTAATTATTCACTAAATGAACATTTATTTACAGGGTATGTTTCCCCCTTACTGAATTGAATGTGATATATCATACCATGAACCTTACAACATATGTACAGAGTGTACACGATTGGACAATCTGTACAGACACCAAGTACACATATAAATAATGCATAGGAAAAATCAAGGCATCAAATAACGAGAACCATTATCATACAAATGATAACATACAATATAACACTGATAAAGAAGCAGGTATGTTATAAATCCTTGGATCACATCAAGATTCACCATTTTACTGTTAATGTAATGGCCATCATCAACTGGCACTGTCCAAGAATATGACCTTGACCTTGGTCAATGATCTCAGATTAGGATCATGACACACCCTCAGGTCAAAAACAGTCTGGTTGCTAAGTATGAACTGAACCTCTGAGATACCTTTTTATAAAAGATATGGACGAGATATGAAAGTTGGACAGAGATACAGATGGTAAGATGGATTGACAGAATTATAGCAATAGACAGATAGATAGGGATAGACACATGGACGTGATGATTCCATTATACCCTTTCCTTAATAAATGGACTATTTTCTGTGAGATTTAAGTAACTGTTACAAAATCTTGTAAAAAATGACAGTCTGTAAACTTGAAGAACACTAATAAATGAAGTAAAATTGTCCAATTATTATAAAAATGTGAAGGGCACATCTTTACATTGTATATCATGGGCAGTAAGTTTGACAAAATCATGTCAACAAACAGATAGCCAGAGAGAGAGAGAAAAGGTCATGGCAATTTCAATATACCTCCAAACTTTGCTTACTGGTATATAACTATAGGCTTTATAATGTACAAATTGCCATGATAATTACATGCATCTTTACAACTATAGAACATTCATAGCATCCAGAGAAGCAGACATACCCACATACAGTGGACAGAACCCCCAGTGACTTACGTTGACTAGAAAGTCAAAGATCCTTGAGTACAGAGTTTTAGACAGGGCGTCCCTCGTAAACTCGGCCTGTTCTACATTGTGAGTGACCTCAATTCTCTCCGTCTTTCCACCCCATTTACTGTCCATTGTGTGACTAGTTAGCTTCTGACGGAGAAATTCTGCATCAACAGCAAAAAGGTACGAGGGATACTGTAAAACTAGAAACAGGCATCAAATTCAGGGGATGTGTAAAACTGGGTAGGGGATAAAATCTTTAAGAACAAAATCTTAAATATCAATTGGAAATCAGAGTGTAGTAGACTACATCTTAAGGTAGTCATTGTCATACGCTTACAGTTAATGTTCTGAAAAACAGTCATCATTCTGAACTTGCAGTTGTTATTCTAAATAATAAATTAAAGTCACAATTATTATTTTGTGTTGATATCTATCTAAGTATACAGTCACTGCAGTGAACTAAGCGTCATCATTCTGACCTTACACTCACTGTGCAGATCTTACTGACATCATTTGAAGTCACTATCATCATTTTAATTTTAAAGTTGTAACAATAAACTCACAGTCATCATTCTGAACTTTGGCGTAATTTCCATCCTCCACAAAATTAACATTTCCCAGATGTAGAAGGGCAGCCATTAGACTCAGAATGTCTTCATGATTTTCCTCAGGAATCCCTACTACACTCATAGCATGCTGTCAAGTAACAACAGGACAAGTATTATATGTCTACAGTGTTTATACAGTTAATGACAATTTAACAAGTTTAAATCAATCCATCTATGTATGAATATACCCATTCCTTAAAACATATGTACACTGTAAATATCATCAATTAAGTCTTTCTTTTGTGATTCATTTTGGCTTCAGAAGAAGCAATCATTGCAAAAAAAGATGCAAAAGTTTTTGATCATTGCCAAAACAATTCACATAACTTCCAATGAGAGTTAAGAGAATTTTTTTCCTCAATGCTTGCCACTCATCATTGCCTTATAGCCAACAAAGAAAGCCTTCTATCTTTGGTTTGATCCACTGTCTTTATCTGAAGTCCAATGAGATCCTATAACTTCAAGTATATATAGACACTTACCATTGTATATAGACACTTACCATTGTATATAGACACATACCATTTTATATAGACACTTACCATTGTATATAGACACTTACCATTGTATATAGACACTTACCATTGTATAAAGACACTCACAATTGTAAATAGACACTTACCATTGTATATAGTCACTCACAATTGTAAATAGACACTTACCATTGTATATAGACACTTACCATTGTATATAGACACTTACCATTGTATATAGACACTCACAATTGTAAATAGACACTTACCATTGTATATAGACACTTACCATTGTATACAGACACTTACCATTGTATATTGACACCTAACATTGTATACAGACACTTACCATTGTATATAGACACTCACAATTGTAAATAGACACTTACCATTGTATATAGACACTCACAATTGTAAATAGACACTTACCATTGTATATAGACACTTACCATTGTATATAGACACTTACCATTGTATACAGACACTTACCATTGTATATTGACACCTACCATTGTATATAGACACTTACCATTGTATATAGACACTTACCATTGTATCTTTGAACTCCTGTACATCGTCCGTTCCATCCACTTTATACGCCCCGCTCTGGTTCAGGTACATGTAATAATCTGGGCTAGTAAGACCAAGTGATTCTACAATAAAAATACAGATACATGGTATTTATGTATTGAAACTAGTTAGACCAAAAAAACTCCACAATTATCTGGTCAAATTTTACTACGTCAATCTACAATATGTCAATACAAATACATGTACATGTAATAATCTGGGCTAGTAAGACCAAGTGACTCTACAATATGTAATAACAGTAACGTGTAACAGTAACATGTAACAGTAACATTTAACAGTAATGTGTAGCAGTAACGTGTAACAGTAACATGTAACCGTAACATAAAACAGTAACAATTACGTGTAACAGTAACATGTAACAGTAACATGTTACAGTTAACAGTAATGTGTAACAGTAACATGTAACAGTAACATTTAATAATAATGTGTAACAGTAACATGTAATAGTAACATGTAATCAATGGGGGAGGAACTCTGCTTCACCTTTCAGTCTGTTGTCAGCACCAAAACACATCTGGTAAAATATGTGGAAGTTTCGTTCATTCTGGTTTTGACTTACAACACGGGACTGGAAAATATAGAAAAATAAGTGTATGAAACTTACATTAATTTTTCTCATTTTACATCAATTCATTGTCAAAAGAAACTTAACCACACACAAACACACAAATTTATTACATTTCTCAAGTTAGAATGAATCAAACAGTTTCTTTTATCTACTTGACAGAAATATTGCGTGTAATATGACAATATTATACACATGTAACTGAGAGACTTTGTTCACCTTTTCCAGGAGGAAGTTGGATATTTTCCCCCCATCCGGTTCTCCTCCGCGACTGAACTGGATCTCTACGTATTTGCCCTGAAACAATTCACACAAACTACTGAATAAAGTTGTTTCCTTGAACCTATCGCCTCCTTAAAACAATGGCGAGAATCCTATCATGTGTGAACTTTAAGCTCTGGATGGAATGTCACACAGCCGCAGTACTTACAAAACGACTAGAGTTATTATTGCGGACTGTCTTTGCATTTCCGAAGGCTTCCAACAAAGGATTGGACTCCAATATCACATCTTTGACTCGCTGTAAAATAATCAAAATTAAAACAATGACATAAAATAGTTAGCATTCATTAGTCAAGTTTATTTATTCTGCAACTATAATACCATGAATCATCCAACTCCTTCAACAATTAAATTCTCATACTCTGTATTCTTTAAAATAAAGATATTCATATCATTGAAAATCAAATAATCAGATGTTTACTAATGATTTTGGCAAATAAGGAAATGTTGTCATATTCATGGTATGTATTCTTTCCTCACAATTCTGTGTGCACGTAGTTATACAGCAATGTTAGCTTTTTCACCCACACTTTGAATTGGGCTTCTACTTATCTCATAATGCATCATTCATTTAGTTTGCTTTGCAATAAGAGACACAACCCTAAGTTTTCTAGGACTTGCATTGCGTACATACCTGGACTTTGGGGCCACCTCCGGACACTTTGGCGATGAAGCCCATTATGAACTTGGCGGCTACTGTCTTCCCTGCTCCACTCTCCCCACTGAAACAAGAGACCTAGAAATCTCAAACAACAATAAATTAAGACAAAAGAATTTAGCATTTAATTTTTAGGAAAGATATAACATATAAAAATACATAAATCTTCTTAGGGAATGTCTAAGACAGCATATTTCCTGTCCTGTGTAAACTTGACCCAGTTTAAGGAGATTAAGACTACACAACATTATAACTCATCTGGCAAAGTTTGAAATATATATACTGGTCCTGATTAAATGGTGTCCATTCATAACACTCAAAACATGTAATAACTGGGTGAGGAACACAGCATTTTTCTAATCTTTTTAAAACTTAAACCATACATGCATGTGATAGAGTCTCATTCCTACTTTGCTGTTTATAAATCATATACTAAATTGTAAATAACATAAACAGTTGCAATAGATGGCATTGGCTGCGGGTTAAGCCTATGTTTGTCCTGCCCCACGAGCGGGCCCTCACCTGATGATGACACATTGATTCTCCATGTCAATCATCATGTTTCTGTACATATTGTCCGCCAGGGCGTAGACGTGAGGGGGGTTCTCATACTGGGCCTGAAACATAACAGACACAGATTGCAGCACACACTCATATAGCCCCTTATCAATATGATTTTTCTGTAAGGTTTTTAATCTTCAGGTCTCCTTTTTGTCAAAAGCAAAATGAAATTGATTCTTGTGCTAGCAGTTATGGTACATTATGTTAATCAGCATCACTGCCTACGAAATATATTGACTGTGACTGAACAGAAAGGAAATAAAGATAGATATTTACAGCTCCCTGGTACATCTCCACCTCTCTGTCTGTGAAGATCTGGAGCTGTTTGAATGGATTGACCGACACCAACACGGGCCCAATATAGGTCTAGACAGCTAAGGAGAGTGTTATCCATTAGTCTGATGAGAGACTTTTAAAATATTGCGAAATACAGAGTTATGTTCCCATACTAGATCTTCTACAACATGTCATAAGAGCAATCTTTACTTAAATAACGGGACAAAGATATCAATATCAACTCCTGACAGTTTTCACACGTGTAATATAAACAGGTGAGTTGTTCACAACAGCATAATATGAGCTAACAATTGCACTTCTAAACAATACAACATTCAATCAAATTAATTCTCTCTCTCTCCCCCTCTCTCTCTCTTGTACACTCTTCTACGCATCAGCAAGTTGAAGGATACAAATATGGTGTCCTCCATGAACCTCTTTTTGAGGTTTTCGACGATGGATCCCTCCGAGATCTTCTGTAAGAGGACCATGTCGTCCACACCGCTCGTCTTAACATTGTGACTCTGCCAGTGGTAAGGCTAAAACAACACGACACAAGACATATAGGAAAACTTCTGACCATATCCTATATAAATACATGTATCTTATAATCATTTTAAAGACGCTCTATTTCTCATAAACTCTCTTTTCTATGACTGGTACACTGTACCACTCCTACATGTACCCATTCCCGATATAATCTGTTATTTAAATATTCTCGTTTTTTTAAGTTATCCCAGTCAGGTCAAGTAAGATGACCATTGGAGGTATGTGTAAGAAAGCTTTGTTACTATTAGTGTTTGCAATAAAACCATCACACCAAAATCCCGGAAACATATAGATATATGTCCTGCACATCCATTGATTATCTTACCATGTTAACAATGAAGTCAAATTATGTAAGCATTGAAATTCTTCTTCATATATATATTTCCATCATTAACTGAAATCAGGGAGCTCCGTAAGTGAAGTTTAACGAATAAAATTAACGAAACATTGTTGACAGATGAACAGGAAATAGCACCTGTAGGTTTGAGCGTGCGCATGTGAGTTCCGAAAACTTGTGTGTCACAGGTATTTACGCGGGAAATTTAAACTATAATAATCGAAACATTCGCAGTAGAGCAATAGACAAACAAAACCAAAAAAAAAACAAACAAAAATAAGATTTCATTGATATATAATTGACAATTCAGGGGCATTTGATGCTGTTACATAATCGCATGCTATTATAGTATGGCAGGTTCTCCTTCTTCCCAAGATCAACCAGGGAATGGAACACTCTACCGGAAAAAAGCCACAACAGCAGCTACACTAGAAGAGTTCAAGGCCAGCCTTACCATCCTGCCAGAGGCTTTGACAGGAGCTTCACACATCTAGAACTCCTTCGACCCCAGATGTTCATAGTTTTATTTGTAAATAACTTTCTTGTAAATAGTTTTTTTATTTATTAAGTGAGGAGGGAAGACCTCATGTTTGTACGAGCAAGAGTTACCTATACACTCAAGAAGAGTCCGACTCTGTACTGGAAGAAGAAGAAGAAGGAGTATACTATGAAGTTACATGTGTATACATGCTTCCTTTTATTATTTCTAACATACGTACGATTCACGGCCGTTATTACATAATGACAAAAATAAAAGAAACTTCATATTTTAATAACGTTTCAATTAAGAAAAATTTCATTTAAAATAATATACATGTATATAGCGTCTTTCATAGATCGATACACCATATATATAAGTGCACCATATTTAAATCGTTTGAAGTTGCCGACTCACAGAGTGACAATTATGGTATATATAACTGCACACACTAATTAACGCAGATTATCATTTGTTTGGTGCCTATCTGTCCTCAAATTTGTTGGTACACAACCAGAGCATGTAAATTATTTATAAAAAGCAGACTGCACGTAGTTCTGTTCTTATTAATTCATTGCGGAAATTATATATTTTGTGAAAACCTACAGGTTACGATCAAAGTATGTGTAATTAAAAATTAAGTGTTTAGTGGTTTTTTATTAGCCAGTCATTATAACAAAAAAGTTTTGTAAATTTTATGGAATGTCCAATAAATACTTCCCATTTAAAAGAGAATTCCCATCCTTTACAGGTTGAAAGTAAAATATAAAATTATAAATATACAAATATTTATCTTAGATCCGGATCCCTATTTTTATAATTTGAAACGTCACCAAAGAAAAGTTGTGCATCCGACATCATGTACATGTACTGCTATATACAACCAGATCGATAATGGACTCCATTACTTGTGTTTTGTTCCGGTAAAACAGGAAAAAGATTGTAGATGAATGATTTTTTCAAAATTGAAACCAGTGTTTCTCCTTATGTTTGATTAATCATTAAAATGACGAAAATATGACGCTTACAAATCCGAAAACTGTCGCCGTATTCAGTTAATAAAGAAGGAAACGGGTTAATTTTTACTTAAGCGGGAGTAGAATTTACTATGAATTTAGGATTTTCTCCAATTGTTTTATCTAAATTGATCCAAAATACTGAATTTTCTCATTTGATGGTTAGGTCAACAATTGAACTTACTGCCGAATGGAATAAGAAATGAAAGTGTTTTGTGGTGAAAGAAGTGACGGATGACAGTGAGTGTAAAAACAGCACGTGACACGAGCGCCCCATTAAAATAGTACAATGTATAATCAATGAAAAAATAACACAGACAAGCCAAAGTCTTATTCCTCCCTGGCGACCATGTAATGGGTCACTGAGGCCGAGGGTCGACATATTAACTTTATTCCTGGTTCTTATCGGCGACAAAAACAAACTCAACCCCGCCCTGCTGATCTCACTGATCTCAGGAAGTGGGACACTTTAATTCTTGGTATATTTGTTTATGTGTACAAGCTTCATCATACACATGTATAGATCAATCTAGCGTGTGTGTAGTGATAAAAAGATACACAAGAATCATCGACTGCCTTTTCAGTATAGATATTAACCTGTGTGAGATCATTCACTTCCTGTGACTGCATGGAGATTACTGAGTATATTAATAAGTTGTACCAGAGCTAGTTTTTTATCATACACATGTACTATGTACAAATATACACGAAAATGAAAATCCCCATTCAATCGTTACTAAGTATATCATAGAAAACATAACAGAATTAAACAGAAATTGAGTTTTTAATTGACAGCACAGTGTTTGTAGTCAGATATAAGGACTATGGTACTAATCATTATTAACCAATTAATGCTGTGTAGGACTATTGTACATGTATATTAGTTTCTCTAGTCAGTTGTTGCTGCGTATGACTTTTGTTACAAGTCATTTTAGTCAGTTGCTGCTGTAAAGGACTATTGTACTAGTCATTCTAGTCAGTTGTGTTTGTATGTGACTATTGTAAAAGTCATTATAGTCAGTTTATTGCTGTAGAGGACTATTGTGCTATTCATTATAGTCAGTTGTTGCTTATAGGACTATTGTAACTAGTAATTCATGTCAGTTATTGCTGTACAGGACTATTACACTAGTCACTCTAGTCGATTGTTACTATGAAAGACTATGTTCTAGTCATTAAAGTCAGTTGTTGCTGAATATGACTATTGTACCAGTCCCTTTACTCAGAGGATTATTGTTACATCATTTTAGTCAGTTATTGCTGTGAAAGACAATGTACTAGTCCCTCTAGTCAGTTGTTGCTGTAGAGGACTATTAGTTTTACTAGTCATTCGTTGGCTGTATAGAAATGTCATACGTGTTTTAAAGTTATTTATGTTGCATAGAATGTTATACATGTCTTTATAGTTATTTATGCTTTATAGGAATACTAGACCTGTATCCTAGTCTGTGTAGTCATATGACGTGTATTGGACTAGTATCCTAGATTTTGTTGCCATGTGATGCTGGATAGGCATACGTTTGTTTAGTATACAAATCTCTGTAGTCATGGGCTGGTGTACATGTATATGACTAGTGCAGTAGTCTTTGTAGTCATTTACTGCTATATATAACTAGAATACATGTTTTTAGTCATATACTAATGCTGTAGAAAAAAAAGTCATTTTGTGATTTTTTTTGTGCTGTATTGAAAGATAATCGATCTATTTATTATCGTAAATTGCTGTTCTGTAGGAGTGATATACTAATTTTCTTCAGGTTTTCACTGCTGTAAAAGAGTATATACTAGTTGAAATTGACACCCCGAGAAAACTATTGTCAATGGTTTTAGAGGGGTGTCAATATATAAATAGTGCCTGTTTGGGAGGGTAACAGTTGAAATTGACACCCCGAGAAAACCATTGTCAACCGACGCGAAGCGGAGGTTGACAATGGTTTTCGAGGGGTGTCAATTTCAACTGTTATCCTCCTAAACAGGCACTATTTATTTTGTTATACTGAATGTCTTAATTTTAAAGAAAACATCACTGCTTTAAGATAGGAATAACGTGAATTCTAAGGCGAACCGTACGTGCGTGATTTTCGCGCATGTTACAATTCGTAATGTTACCCGTTGCTAAGTGCGTTGCTAACGCTGAGGGTAATAGAACAGATTATGAACTGCGTCTAAACCAATCAGATTTCAGTATTTAACATGAAAGTATAACAATTTCAACTGTTACCCTCCCAAACAGGCACTATTTATTTTATTATACTGAATGTCTTAATTTTAGAGAAATTATTACTGCTTTTACACAGAAATGACGTGAATTTTACGGCGAACCGGTTGAGAACTGGTATATAAATGTATTCGCTCCTGTATATGACTGGTACACTTGTCTTTGTTGTCATTTGAGTCTTCACAGGATTGATATCTTAGCCTTTGTAATTATTTGTAGATGTTTAGAAACAGTATACCAGATTATGTAATCACTAGACTCGTGTATAGTCTATGTGGTCAGCTGCGGCCGGCTGTTTAAGACTTATATACTAGTCTTTGTAGTAAATTGCAATATACTAGTCTTTGTCGTCATTTGCTGCCATTTTTTACTTGTCTATCATCACATATGAACACTCTGCCGAGGTCACGTTTTCGCGTTCGATACTTTCTTTTCACCCATGGTTTTAATAAATGTATATTATCTATAGGCAATGGTCTAGCGTTTGGTATATATGATTTTGTTGGAAATTCTAGCTTAGACGAGTGAAAAAGAATCCCAATATCACAGGCATAATTACCCGACACAGTGATGCATGCATAATTATCCGACACAGTGATGTATTCATACGCCGAATTTGGCGTCGGTGCAGTACATGAGATGGAGAGCAAGGAGACTGGGTTACTAAGGGAAACAGGATCGTTCAGAGGGTTCCACGTAATGGTCCCAACTAAATAATGCTGTTTTCACAAACAGTTTCAGTCTAGTATTAACTTGGTTCTACGAATCATCTACAGCCATGGCATGCTGAATGGTTAACAATATTTGGGGTATACATTCTATTTGTTTTGAGGACGGATGGTTCTCCCTGAAGTCCGGAATGACTGGTCGTTGTTGATGTGAGGGTATGGCTGGCACCAGTCTTTCACCCTCTCTGTGATGGTCTGATACACTAGCTTCGTCTGGTTGTTCAAGCTCTTTATTTATCTTCCCGGGGGGGGGGGGGGGTAAATTCTTCAAATCCTCGTTGTTGTACCCGCTAAAGTTCTGGATAAGGATGCCATACATTCCACCCATACTTTAGTTCTTGCTATTGGGTTGTTTTCCAGAGAGCCCCAAGTTGAGTTGACTTGGTGGTGGTGGTGGTAGATAGGCAAGTATCTCACTTTAGGCCTCAAATTGATACCAACAAAGAACTGATTGATGGAGCACGATGCGGGATGGTACTGTCCAAGTTGTACACGTCAAATTAATAGCGTTTGATTCGACTTGGCACCAGCTACTTAAATCAACAAAAGTTGTGGTTACTATTTTTCAAGGTATGTAGCTAAAAAGGAGTACTAGTACTTATTTTACCGACCAACCTACTGATTTTTACAAGTGTATAGTTAGCTGGCCTTGGTATCGCAGGTTGATTTAAAAGATAGCAAATTAGGGTCACGCTGCGTGTCCGCGAGTTATTCACTTGTTTGAGAGGACTAAGTCAAAGATATCCGAACAGGACAAACCGCGGAAGGACAAGACATAACGATGGAGCACATAACACTGAGGTAACTCTCTAAAGCGATGACGTAACGCTGACCTATAGGATCTCGGCAATAGGTCTCACATCCAGCGACTGACCACCCGTACCCCACCGACATCCCCGGGACTCACCTAGCTCTCCCTCAGCCCACCCAATGTGACTCCCCCTTCAACATTGGATTAGAACGCTATATCGGGGTTTTACATTTCAAAAGGAAAATGGGATATGAGGAAAATAATGTTTGTGCAAGTTTAACGCGATTGACAACAGTAAGGAAGTTCATATGACCTCCTTTCAAGCATTTATTTCCTAACACTTTCAAAAGCGTAAGAAGGAGTATGCAGTAAACTTCTAACAAGTTACACCGCCGATCATGAAGCATACATCAAAGACAAAATGAGAGGAACGTTAAGGAGGAAGCAACTCACCGCCGCCATATCTGTCCGTGTACCTGCCCGATTCGGTCACTCTAGCATTATAGTCCCACTCTGATCAACTCATAAAATCACAGCATCAGTCAATAAAACCCCTGGTGAACAGTTTCTTGTCCCGAGTCAACATGGGGGATGTGCTTGAGGCGACCTCAGAGCGCTTGTCAATGTCCAACTTCCGATACGAGTCTCATACGGAAACTGAGTCACAACCCTGTGTACTTGTTCTCCCAATCCAATCTGTCTCAATCTTATCAAGGCCCAGGAAATACTTCCTCAATGAGTTTTACTGAAGGTAATACAGCCGCAGCAGTCCGTTCTTATTTGGTTATGGCAGCAATACCTTATTTACTTCGGAATTAAAAATAAACCCCTTAATATAGAAGAACACTGAGAAGATTGATTCACTACTAATAAATTATTTGACGTCACACTAAACAAGGAAGCTTAACACAGACGGACGGATCTTTTTCCGCGTGTGATCTGTATATACATGTATGTTTGTT
The DNA here is from genome assembly GCF_963853765.1 of Magallana gigas. Lineage (NCBI taxonomy): Eukaryota > Metazoa > Mollusca > Bivalvia > Ostreida > Ostreidae > Magallana > Magallana gigas. Next base: position 56,540,527 of record NC_088858.1, on the reverse strand, counting down.
TATCAATTGACCCCCAGTGCCCGATGTGTGCCGAATGAGGGGGGGGGGGTATATGTATGGAGAGGTTGAAGTGTAACTGATGTGTCCGGGTAAGGGTGGTCGTGTGATCTGTATGTTTGTTTATCAATTGACCCCCAGTGCCCGATGTGTGCCGAATGGGGGGGGGGGGGTAGATGTAAGGAGAGTGTAATTGATGTGTCCGGGTAAGGGTGGTCGTGTGATCTGTATGCAACAAAAAAGTTAGTGTGAAGGGTAGTCGCTTGTCTGAATTTTTATTGGACAAAAAGTGAAGGGCTAGGGCTGTTGATAGAGGGGGTATTAGATGCACGATGTGCAATGTACCTGATTTGTGTGTCGGTATGTGCACTTTGTTGTACACTAACTATCTGGAGGGTTTGGGGGGGGGGGGGGCGGGCTTTCACAATTGACGACCATTTATGTGTGTTGGCTTTGACCGACCTCTTAGAATAAAAAGTGTATTTTATGACTTCTGTGACTGTGGGAGGGTGTTAAGTGATCTGTATGTTTACATAGGGAGAGAAGGGAGAGAAGGCTGAGATGATTATTGGAATTTGTACGTAAGGGGGAGGGGGAACATATCTGTACTACATTAAAATAAAAGACTCGAATTTTTGGGCTTTAATACCCAGAAATCGGAAGAGTACTGTCTTTTGGTTTAAATATTTTAAACATCATTGGTACTTGAAGATTACCAATTCGTTTTTATTATTTCTTAATCAGGATTCGCTAAATAAATTTATAATCAACGAAAATTCCTTTAAAAAATCCGGTAATCATTTGGATTTTTTGGATTTTACAATCTCGTGCATGCGAAATACATTCACGCTAAATCACGGATGGCCCTTTAGATTTTGCATGGATAGACTCAGAAACGATATTACAAATACTTATGAAGTAGCGTTACTATTGGGCGTTGTACCAAGAATAACAATACTAATGATTCGGAGATATATATATATATATATATATATATATATATATATATATATATATATATATATATATATATATATATATATATATATATATATATATATATATATATATATATATATATATATATTGTATTAAAATGAAAACCCTGAAATATACAATGAGAGTATGCCTTATAATATGCATAACATGATATTGATATAAACAGTTTATACACAACAATTACACGATGATCATAATTATATGAGTTATCGCTCTTACATAAACAATAACTTCATCCATGTAATTTCTACACGTACAAATGCAACATTACTAAATCATATATTTATACATTTAGAGATATATCATATATATGCATCTCTATAATAACAACAAGTTATAGATATATTTAGGTAACAAAATATTGTAATACCTGATTGTGGATCAGGGTCCACTTCAAATAATTATGACAAATGCTGTTAATCAAGTCAGGATCCTGTTAAACAATAATGTGTGCGTATAGAACACTATTTTTGATAAATACCAACAAATAATAATTTCATTATCTGCTTTCACACTTAGCATTCTCACTGAATAGTCTTTATGTAAAAACTATAGACAATCAAAATATTACGCTATTTAATTAGAGTTTAACTGTGAATTAAAAAGTAAACGAATTTACAGTATGAAGTCAAGTCAGAAGTCGTAATTAGTTGTATAATCTCAGACATATAATGTCCAGCTCTCCTGAGCTCGACAAAAACTACCCCTCACCAGAAAACTACCTGCCGCGCACCGCGGGAAAATTCTCCCAGCCAACCAACAACCAGAATTAAATATAGAACTGACCATTTGCTATTTTTAACTTTAAGGGATAACACGTATAACACAACTTTTTAATATGAATGATTTTATTATTGTAATGATAAACGTTAATTTGTGTAAAGCTGAAATAAAAAATGCATAAAATAATATTTACGAAATTCAACACTATCACACTTACGTGTAAATTTTCATTGAAAATTTGTCATATTCTGTTCATCAAAGGAAATACGGGAGATAACTCTAACTGTGCATTTAATATGAAAAATCCCGAGATTTCCGAATATCAACAGTTGGTGTAAATTTGAAGCGAGTAAAAACGTCGGTGAAAAAGTGTTGAATTCTTCATTTATATGAATTAAATTTTTAGATATAAGGTATTTACAGCCTCAAAATGGTTTGTTATGAATAAGTTGACTGTTATTTTCAATGCAGGTGCATTATATTTTCTCCAAATCGTTTCGGAGCGATTCTGTGGCAATTTTTTGCAATATTACGGATATTATGGGAGGCATTTTAACTGAGTGTAGTAATTGACGCATACATTTTTATAATGTTTAGACATTTTAACTTTAAGATAAAAACAATTAAAGAAAGTATTTCTCACCAAATTCGCTTTCAGTAGAACTTCAACGTAATAGGACAGTCTCAAACTATTTGATCAGACAAGTCGTAAAACTGCCGCCGCCTGATGGCAAACGAGTTATGTTCTAAAATCATTGTGCAAAACATTATTAATTAAGTGCTATAACGCACACTTGCGCACTGACCATATACACCCATATAAACCTGTTTTACCACTACCAAATATAGAAATATTGTAGCTATTACCGTATATGGTGAATCACACAATCACGTGACAGAACACGAATACCAGTCAAACACTAGTAACCCATGAATGAGTTAATGATGAAATGTATAGACGAATGAATGAGTATGTGAACCTTGGTTATTTTAATAATAGACAACAAGGCTTGTGTGGCTCAGCAACTTTTTATCTTCGGTGGTAAATGTTATCGATAAATAAATAAATGGCCCTGTAAAATATATTAATACAAGGAACATTAAATATAATGTATAATTATCTGATGTATAAACCATAAACATCAAATAAACTGTGATACATGTATATACTAATACACTATACATGTACAACACTTGTATATTTCACTATATATTTGCATTTGAATTCGATTCAGTGATCTCTGCTGAACCTATTTATAATATAATAAAAATGAGTTATTTACATATTTATTTACAAATTAATATATTGAAATACTGACTTACCAAAATTATGGAATTTAGGCGCCGACTGATAAATCTAAGTTTAAAGGCCACGTAGGTGCACTGCTGTTGTAACTGAATTAACCATGCAATTTGTTAAATATTAATAAGCTATAATTAAATCCAAATCTCAATGACTGAAAAACTGAAATAGAAAACTATATAGACTTAAACCAAACATACGATCTCCTACCTGGACTCTGAGCAATATGAAGAACACCCTCAGAGTCAAACCAGTCTATCTGGTCAGTCAAGTCACATGATAAATTGACCAATCGCCCATCAAACTTTTGGCGGGAAAATATTAATTCAATAAAATTACAAAATACTTGATAAATATCCTTATTCAACTCCCGTAATTAATAATCTAAATAAAACTTTTATTAACACACACTATTTTTTTATATTCGAAGTAAAATTAATACATAAAAGAAACTTAACTTTTAAAGTTTAAACGAATATTTTGCTATGTTACAAGTATCGCATAGCCCCCTAACTCCGTCACTACCCTAACTCCGTCACTTTCGGGAAACTCCTCGCCGTTTGAAATCAAGTTCGATTATGACGTCATTTTTTGAATGTCAAAAATCTTTAATTAAATGTCAACAATTTGCAACGGTTAAATTTAAGAATGTGTCAAAAAATAACAGAATTAAACCTTGTTCATTTTATGCACCATTAATAGCGTGAAATCAGCTAAAACTTTTTCACGGGTGCACTAAAATATCGATATTTCTGACATGCAGGCCCATTCGATCATTTACGGTGGTCAGTCATTTCAAGAGAGGTCAAGATGAAACATTTCACTTGTAATACATCTTGGATTAAGGTAATTAATACATTTTTTTCAGTCCGCAATAGCCTTTATGCACTACTCTTGATGATAACGTCAAATCGCTCATGCCGATACTTTTGCCTTATACAGGGTTACAGATATATCCGGTATATCGCTATTTAGAATATGCTACATTTCTAAAAATGTAATAAATAAATAATGTGATAAGTAATATATTAATTAATGATATAAAATATTTGAAATATGTAAGGACATAAATCAAACGGCATCCATACATTCTGAAAAGACCATTGTGGCTGTTGTTACATGGACCCATTTTTTATTCTGGCGATCATTTCATTTCGATGAAATTAAATACAATTTATATTGTAAGTACCATTTTTACTTATTATAACTTGGCCTAGATACAAATGAAGTTTTAGCTAAATTGTTAATGTGTCTTCATTCCCTGCCATATCATAGAGCATGTGGGTGACGGAGTTAGGTTCATAAGATATAATAAGCACGCGTGATAAACGTCGTATTCAGAGGGCTTATTTGAATAAAAATAAAAATATTTTTGTTAATTATTTTATAAATTATATTGTTTCAGATTATATTAAGTGATTGCAAATGATAAAAACCGCAAAAAATAATTTACAGAGAAACGCGGGAGGTTTTCTGCTTATGGTGACGGAGTTTGGGTACTCGGGGATAAATAAATGATTTACTAAATACTAGATTATATTCAATTTTGTTTTCCCTCAGACTGAAATGTCACACTTTCATTCGTTTAAACATAGCACGTGATTGCCTCATATATCTCTATATTTGTTCTGTGAGAAATAATATTAGGCAATATGGCCGACGCTTCGCTTACTCATTTCGACATTTTATAGTATTTAATACATAAACTGCATGCCGTAAGTTCTGAAAGTATTTGGAGTACCGGTAGTTGCCCTTTGAAATTCTTTGAAATTAGAGTAGTTGCCCTTAGAATATTGACGTCACATTGTTTTGTCTGGAGCAGAACAAAATGGCAGCGTCAAAATTTGCTCAAATCTCTGCAGAGAAAGGGAGAACACATTAAGAATTGAATAGCAACAATACATTGCAAGTAAACATGGGTGAAGCAAAGGTTTTTAAAGAGTATTTGAAAGGTGAGATTGAAAATTTTGAAGAGTTTAAATGAGTTAAATTGGACGAAATGTTAGGCATCTTGAACCTGGCTTTGCGAAGATCATTGCTATTTGTGAACAAATATGTTGCTTGATAGTCCTCGGGAAAACAAAACACTTATTAGGTTAGTTACTGACTCACTACAGAAATATATTGGGTTGATCAATCTCATAGATGGCTCGGCTTCGCCTCGCCACCTATGAGATTGATCAACCCAATATATTTCCGTAGTGAGTCAGTTACTAACCTAATAAGTAATAGTATCGGTGTGACACCAAGATATTCCGTTACTTGGTATTTAAGCATTGAATCATAATGTTTTGAAAGATATAGTCTCATAACTGCAGCGGTGTGTGCATACAAATTGAGTAACGCGCGTTAAATTAGGCTGAAGATCAGCAAAATAAATTTCAACATAAAATCCTGTCATACATATTGGTAAAGGTAACTGGCATTTATCATGTTTATGCCAGATGAAAAGCTGTTAGAAAGGGAGTATCAATCCATTGTTTTAATCACCATTGGGAGATTTACTTCTAACGATCTCCAATCTTCAGCCATGTCCAGTAACTCTAAATTATCCGGATTGTTTTATTTGTACCGTTAATCTGCCTTTTACATAGACAAATTTAGTAAGTTATCTAAGATTAATATTACTATCAGTTATTCAACAAAATGCTTGGCTACGTTGGTCTACGGAGACTCAAATAGGTTAAGGAGTTCAAGCCACAACCTTTTTTTTTTTAATTTGAACTCAACTTGTATATTTGTCCATTATGTCCATTGGGGAAAATTTGCAATAACTTTGTAAAATGCATGGAGACCATCAATAAATTTATTTTTATTTTTTTCATTTCATTTATAAAGTTTGAAGGATGAATAAAATTTTTATGGCAAAGAAAAAATATATTTGTGGCTGAGGGTCAGAGACCCTTAAGACAATACCACTGTGTATCTTGTGGCGAAAAATGAGAATTGAAAGACAGAGATTTCAGATTTTTAATACAGAGGCTTTCTTTGCTATAGTTATAGATTCTGATAAAGCTTCCTCTAGGTTGGTTACATCTGATTTTACAGTTTTTGTCTGATTGTCTGTGGAAGGTGAATGGTCAATGTCGACACTTTCACTTTTGACCTCCTCCCCTGACTGGTCACTCTCATCTTGAACAATCTTATCTGTTTCCTCCTCTTTCTCCTCCAGGTATTTTTCCTTTAATTTCTGTTCTAGTTCCTCTCGACGCCGAGTTATTCTTTTTGCCTCAACCAGAGTGTAAGGATGAATTGGGAAATAGCCAACAATACCTGAAAGTATAAAAATAAAAATGGATCAATCTTTAAATATAACATAATCCTGTGTGTGATAGTTTTTTTAAAGCATGATACATAATGGAATATGCATAATTATCATGATATTTGTTAGATAATTTTAGCATAAAAATCAAACAAAAACAGTTGATGTCCCAAGTGCATGTGATAGAAATGTGTAAAGAGATAAAATGAAATCCAGCAGGTATCCAGACATGAAATGAGCAAATGTAATGAATTTTACCAAACAAATGAAGTAAAGCATGGGCGCATTCTGTGCTGTACTTAAAGTAAGACTGGTTACATGTATCAAGTTTTCATCATACTCAGTAATAAGTCTTTGTCATACCTAGTAACTGTAGCACAGCATGTGTGAATTTTGTGCTGTACTTAAAGTAATAGTGATTACATATTCCTATTAACTGTTGCATGGGGGGGGGAGGGGATGATGGGATGAATTCTGTGCTGTGCCTAGTAACTGTAGCTTGTGGCGGGTGAATTCTGTGCCATACTTGAAGTGATACTGATTAGATGTATCAAAAAACAGGGAGGGTGAATAGTTCTGTGCTGAACTGACAGTGATACTGATTACATGAATCAAGTTTTCATCATACCTAGTAACTGTAGCACGGGGCGGGTGAATTCTGTGCCGTGCTTGAAGTGATGTCGGATCCTGTCTAAGTTTAGCCCCAGGACCTGCTCCCCAGTCAGGTTTGGTAGCCTGTCATAAAACCCCAGCTGTTCCTTGATTTTCCTGTCCCTTGGATACCTGTTCCATGTGACAACAATCTGATAGAACGGACGATTGGTACAGCCGTACCGAGCCATTCGTACCACCAACTTGGCTCCTGGGTAGGGTTTCATCTGCAGAAAAATAATATGTTTATTTACAACATGTACATAGATACGAGAAGGACCCACAAACAATGCCAACGATCTAATAATGGGTACTATTTGAAATTACAAATCATATAGAGAGCTTTTTTCCAGTAATCTTCTCAATAAGAGCTAAAAGATCGTTCATTGAAAATGTCACAAACTGGAGTATCATAAAAGCTTTATATTAAATTAAATATAAATGTTCCCAGTCAAATAACTACATTAGCATGATCAAGCAGATATTCCTTCGCTGAGAATAAACAAAGAAAAGTTTATTAGATACATACATGTATATGAATGTAATTATGCAGTACATTTGACAGAGGAAATTCGATTTAACCTACGACTTTATGCAATCAAAGTATTGGAGCTAAGAGTGCAATGCCTAAAACTATTGATAATATACTACCTTGCATTACCTTTCTGTATGCGAACTACTATTGTCCTTTTAATTTATCTTATAAGACTTATTCTTAATTCATTCCAACTATCGTTGTTGCATGTTTATCACTTGTAAAGTAACTCGTACTATAAATTTATATCGCATCACAATAACTTGTTCAAGGACAAATTCGTGTCCATTTCATTTTGAATTGTGAAAGTCAGGACCATTTAATTTTAACAGTTTAAGGGTGAATTCTTTGTCTGATGTCGAAGAATTTTCAACTGAATAAAAAATAGTATTATTTAATACCCACGATATAGTTAAAATTAAATCCTTTATTTCTTTTTGAATGATATTAAATTCAAAACAATCTCATTTCTTTTCGTGTGCAATAAACTAACCAGTAAATGAATTTGTCGCACAATCATGAGCCCCAGAGCAATACCGAGGACAGTAAGCCAAAAACAAAAAACAAAACAAAAACAAACAAACAAACAAAACAAACAAACTTTTAAAAAACCCCAAAACCCACCAACATTATATTATATTTTTAAATATAACACGATTGAACAGCAAGCAACCAACCACAGAACGATACAGAATTAGGAAATTTCTGTTAAACACAAGTTATGTTTTTAGCTGATAGTGTATAAGGACCCCTTTCATATCAAAAGTCGAAATTCAATACTACTTTACAAGGATATTAGATAAAGCTTTAATATGTAACCTTCAAAATTATGTTCGTCACGGTACAAATGTACGAGTGAATGGTTCTAGGATTTTCATTATCATTTATTGAACTGATGAAAAAGTATATGGGGGTTACATGAGTAAGCTTCACATAATCTACATCACCTGAGTTTATTCAGGATAACAAATAAAGATCCTCAATATTCAACAGAACAAATATTAACGATTACATTTTGGAAAATCAATGGCTTTTATTTATAAAAAAAAATTCCAAAATATTACTTATATGCGGGGCATCAGGCCCTGTGTAAATCGAATTTCAAGACATTTTGATTTTAATCCAATTATTGTTAATTAGCATTGAAATCAATTTCCAAGAACGATCAAATATAGTTCTAATTCTGATCTGTCGATCATAATCATAATCCTATTGGTGACGAAAAAATTGGTCTTCTGTTATATGCCGATGATATTGCCATTCTTAGTGAAAATGAACTTGAAATGCAAAGATGTCTCGATATTCTTACAGATTGGTGTATGCGATGGAGGTTAAATGTAAACTGTGCCAAATCAAATATAATGCATTTTAGAAAACGAAACATTCCCCGAAGTAAATTCAATTTTAGAATAGGAAATGAAGAGTTACAGTACGTTAATCAGTATCGATATCTTGGTGTTATTTTCCACGAGAAGATGGACTTCAATACAACGGCGGAGGTTTTAGGTAAATCCGGAGGGCGAGCATTAGGGGCGATGATTTCCAAAATTCATAACTATAAAGATGTTGGATTTAATACCTATGAAAAACTTTTTCATTCTTGTGTTGTACCCATTTTAGATTATTTTTTCGGAGTTTGGGGATTCAAAACATACCACTCCATAGAAATAGTTCAAATCCGTGCTATCTGATACTTCTTAGGTTTACACAGATACGCGCCGGCAATTACATTAAATAGTGAAGTAGGATGGTTAGCACCGACACAGAGGCACTGGATATGCATGTTAAAAGAGATGGAACAGAGTAATCCAAATGGATGATGACCGTCTTATCAAAAAAGTTTTCCTGTGGAGTTATCGTAACAACATCACATGGTGCTCACAAGTGAAATAAATTCTATATAAATCAGATTTGTGTTCCTATTTTGATTTTATCCGTATTTGTGATATAAACGAAGTGAAAGCTAAATTATTTAAATACTATGAAGACGAATGGAAATCGAAAACAAGGTCTCTACCGAAACTTAGGACATACGTAACGTTTAAACAAAACGTCCAATTAGAACCTTATGTAACGATGAACATAACCAAACAGGAACGGTCTTTGATGGCACAATTTAGATGTGGAATCCTTCCTCTCAGAGTCGAAACTGGTCGTTATCGAAATGAACCTCTTCAAGAACGTTATTGTGTTCTGTGTAAAAGCAATTCGATTGAAGATGAAAAACATTTTATTTTTCAATGCAAATTTTATGAAAATAATAGAATCTCTTTCTTTCATAGCATAAACTTAGATAAAAATCTAGATGAAACTGTCAATTTAAATATCATCATGAAAAATAATCAAAGACAGACTGCCAAATATCTCAATTTGATTTATTCAGTTAGACAAAGTTATCTGTACAAATCAAAGTAAACGCATGCGCTCAGAAATGTATATTTGTATATTATAAGATTTCAAAGTGACATATAGGTCCAATGGGCCGGGTGTAATTCGATAATGTATAATATTGTATTGTACTATATACCTATGACATACACATGTCACTATAATAAAATATTTACTTACTTACTTACTTACTATAATCACACAGTCTAATGTAAAATAGATGGAAGGTGAGAATTTAGTAGCGTGGAGGAATGACCTATATTATTTAGAATGTGTAAAACAAAATAATTTAAAAGTACAAGATCTCAAAATATGTTGTGTTTTTAAAAAAAACTTACACTGACACAAGGACAAGCGATGATATTGTCATTTTATCACAATTTCTACAACAGAGCTATTTCGACGTTCAGTCAACATCCGGTAGACCACATACCGAAGCTATATAAACCATACAAATATTTACACAACGAGCACTGCTGAAAAGATGCAGCGTAAAAACAAAAGCTTCATCAATATTGAATTCGAAACGGATTTAAAATGTATGAGCCAGAAGTATGCCATGTCGTTATAACATGTTTGGCGACTTGCATGCCTGCAGCCAGAATTTTGCTTTCACCAAAGCCTGATTGCAATCAACTTTTGAAGCAGAACATAAAATATTTATCAAACAGAAGACCCTGTTCATTTGATCCAAAGATGTAAATTACACTTGTCAGGGACAAAATAGAAGGTAAAAAGTATTGTCAATAATGAATTTTACAAATAGAATGTTGTTTGTTATGAAAATATAATATACATGTACTTGATGAAAATTTGTAAAAATTTAAATGTTCTTTTGCCAAAGAATTGATACATCTGAATAGCATGAATTATAACAATTTATCCCAAAAGTTAACTTTTAATCATTTACATTTAGTCATACCTCGCATGATAACGTTAACAGACATCCAATGGGCGTAAAAAACAAACTGTTAACAATCGCAGAAATCAGTTGTCAGTTAATGAAAGTAAACCGGCCGCTTTTGGGCGGCTTCGCTTAGATAAAGCCAGGCGGCACGTTGATTGCATTCGTTTTTAAAAGCGTGGGGGGAATCTTGACAAGCAAAAAAAAAAAAAAAAATTAAAAAGGGGGAGGGGAGGTAAAGTTACAAAATCCTGAAAATTCTAATCCGTAACTTCAATTTCACTTTCTATTTCCTTATTTTCAATTCAATTTTTTAAAGGGTCTCGTAAAAGTGGGGGGGGGGGGGGCAAATCCATGTTTATTTAATTTTTTGTATCTAAATTAAAAAAAAAACTTTGCTGCGCAAAAAAGGGGAGGGGGGTTGAAAGCGTATTGAATGTATTACAACCACACAACAACGTAATGCAGGAAACATTCCGTTAACAGTCACCATCGTTTCAGTATTGAGTGACAATGTACATGTACCAGTAAAAACGAAACTCGATGCATGGGGACAGGCGCCTCTCGAGAATCACAGCTTGTCCGGTCAACCCTTTTCCCGGCCTGTAGTTGTCAGGTTGTGAATCGGATCCAACAGGAATGGAAATAAGTTATCTATCTATCTATCTATCTATCTATCTATCTATCTATCTATCTATCTATCTATCTATCTATCTATCTATCATCACACCCTACCATTCTTCGAGGCGCGGACCTGACCCACAAACGGACAACTACCTCGGCGTTTCCATTCACAGATCAAGATGGATTAGTACAAACAAAATCTGGCGGAAGTTTGGGACAACCCAGTCGTAAAAAGATGAACCACACTGGTTTTGATGTGACCGGTACACAACTGTAAATCTACCATGGTTGATGTTTGTGGTGTGCAATACCATGTTTTTAGAAAAATAATGGGTGTCTGTTTTGCATAAAAACTTAGTATATCGAGCCATTTTCAAGGAACATTCTGCATAAAATAGTATAGTCTGTTTCACTTTTGATGCTATTACTAGGTCAGGTTCGGATCGAAAATTAATGCTCGGGGGGGGGGGGGGGGGTCTCTACAAGCATGTTAATTGTTGCAACAGCAGACAAAAATTAATTTTTTGATTTTAATGTTTACAATGCTTCAGTAAGGCATTTTTAATAGGCAAACAAAATCTGAGTTTCATTTGTTGAGTTATAAGCAAGTTACAGAGCTTACAATTCTTCGCTATGTAAACAAAGCTATTGTTTACATTTTGAACGTTGAAGTGAAAATTCAAGTTTTAAACTGCAAATGAATGTGTTAGTCGTTAGGAACTGTTTATTTATGCTTAGAATGAACAAGAAGATAGGCAAATCAGCTTGAAAAAGATTATTTACTGGTATATTGAACATATGTAAACAAAAACAGGGCACGAGCCTTGTTTGCATGACGAAGAGTTGTGAGCCCTGTATCTTGCTTAAAACTCATTTACTGACACCCAAATTTCATTTGATCATTAGAAATGCATTTCTAAAGCATTGTAAATAATAAAAAAAAAAGTAAAATTGAATTTGACCAAAATCGTGACCATACCCCTTTAAAGCTGAACACCGCTCGTAAATAGGCACCCTCACCCTCACACAGGTACATATATATAAACCCTTCGATTTCGTTACACCCGATTGCACACCTGAAACTCGTGTCCGACGTGTAGTATTCCTTTCGTGGTCTTTGCCCACTGGTCTTTGGATTTTATGCATTTAATTCTTATTTTGCGTGCATATTAATTCTTTTGTAAATTATATTATGACCAGTTTATTTGATGTTAGTATTCTCCTGGCTTGAAAAAAGCGTGTAAAACTTGATAATTTCATCGCGACCGAGTAACACGTCGAGGCAAGATGTACGTCCACTGGCGTCGGAAGCAAATTGAAAGTGGGGGACTAATCCTGCGAGAAAAAGTGTGGGGGGGGGGGGGGCTGAACTCTCTATCATGCTATGTTTCTAATGGTTAGGTATAACTTTGCAAAAAAAGCGGGGGGGCTAAGCCCCTTCTAGCCCCCCCCCCCCGGTTCCGACGCCTATGACGTCTACACAGGTGAGACCTCTACAGCACAATACGTTAAACTGCTAATACACCCCAGCGAATTTTAGACCACGTGGTTTTATTTGACCCTTTCAGTTTCGCAGTAAAAATCGTACCTCGTGTATATAGTCTATTTCACAGTATCTAGGTTCTTGTAGTCAAATATAAAATCTTGAGATTTATTGATTTCAAACTTTATCTTCATTAATTGGTGAATAAAATGTGTTCTAGAAATAAATGAGACTATACAAAAATTAGTTTTTGTCTGCTGTTGCAACAACTAACATGCTTAAAAGAGATCCCTCCTGAGGATTAATTTTCGATCCGCGCCTGACCTAGTAATAACATCAATAATGAAACAGACTATACCATTTTATGTAGATTGTTCCTTGAAAATGGCTTGATATACTAAGTTTTAATGCAAAATAGACACCCATTATTTTTTTTTTAAACATGGTATTGTACACCACAAGCATCAAACATGGCGATGATTTTTTTAAGCAACCCAATGTTTATATTTTCAACAACTCTACACGTGGTTGAACACGAACGATAACTCTGTTCTGAATATTATCGTTTAATATTGATAACTGCTAGATGGTGAAATAAGACATACATATTAAAAGCTTTTCCCGTTTTAACATAAATCAAAGTAGGATATGATATGAAAAACGACCAGTACTTACGTATTTTGAGAATATTATCCGAACACATACTTCCGCTCGAAATTTCACAGGAACTGACCAAATCTCGGTGAAGTCTCGTTAACTTTCATTCGAGCACCTCTGGATTTATTACGTACTTAGCAACGATAAAGAAAACATTCCGAACACATTCGCAGGGGTGTAATAGGTCTGCAGCTTATATCGGGGTTGTAGGGATAACGGTGGTGAGAGAGAAATATGGCGGACAGTGCCTATTTACGAGCGATGTTCACCTTTAACCTCTTTATTCTGTTCATGTTTCAATTTAAGTGAACAAATTTACTACTTTGTGGATTCGATCAAGCGACCACAAAGTCAAAAAGACCCCCGCGTCACTACTAGGCCACGAATCTCACATTTTCTGCAGATGCATTTTCAATATATATGGCTTTATGTTCTAATTCACCAGTTCAAACGAACATTATAATTTATAAATTAAAACATGAACAATCAACTTTCCGTTTTCCTTCATTCAACATTCTACAATATAAAAAAAACATATTATCAACATCGATATCACCAAAATAACAAATTGGGTGGGTGGGTGTTTGGGGGTCTGTTGCACGATAGACAGCGAATTTTCGAATAACTTCTACTACTCTAAGCACGTAACCAGGTAACTTTCGATACGCTTGAGTAACTTAATTTACGACCAATCAGAGATTGGATATAAATATAACAACAACATTCAAACACGTGTTACTTGTATCATTTATAAATATATTTAAACAATAAAATGCTTTCTTTCGTGATTCATTCGGGATAGGAAGGTAGCGACATTGCAGAAAAAAATACATAACCCGCGTTTTAATTTTTTTCTGCAGTGATCGCTACCTTCATAACTCGCATGAATCATCAACGAAAGCATTTTATTATTTTTATTTACATCTTTCGTTTGACTAATTAATAAATTGATTATCAAAAGTAAGTAAAATTCACTTAATTACTGTTAATGTACATAAGTACGTTAGCTAAAAGAAACAGCCAAATCGCCTCCTGTGAGACTTTGAGTCTGACAGCATCGTGCTTGATTTTTTTTTTATTATTTCGTGCAGTCCTTGATTTTACTTAGGTCGCTGTATGCTTCGACCAATCGATAAACAGGGCGTGTCAATTTTACTCCTGTCAGTTTCTCGTCAGTTTCAGCCGCTGTAGATTTCGACTAATCGATAAACGAGGCGTGTAGATTTCTGTCTGGCTGTTTCTATAGAGCTATGAATTAACTATAAGTTTTCGTAAGAAAAAGAGGAAATATTACTCGGTAGATGTAAATATATATACATGATTGTATTAGAAAAGACACTCATTGAAATATTTGACTAATTTTCAGGACAAAGACCACGTTAAACCAAAACTAATTCAATGTAAACGTGTACTACAAAACCTGTAGAACATAATTTTAATCAGATGTCTTTGGTTTAGAGTGGTTCAAATAGTAAAATATCCAATTTTCTATCGTATACTAACTACTTTCCTATATATATCCCTAACAAAACCTTAATATTTTAATGATGTCGTGTTAATTAAGACTCTTAGAGCAGGGTGATTGTGTAATTTGCGTTTCTTTGAATACATTTAAACTAAATATTGTATAATATTGAAAATGACTTATGTTTGCAAAAGGCTATATATTAGGCCAAATTGAATATTAAGTGCGCTATACCTTTTTCACAATTTAGTGTCGGAGTTCCAATTGGTGACAAAAAATTGATCTTTTGTTTTATGCCGAAGACATTGCCATTTTTAATGAAAATGAACTTTAAATGCAAAGATGTCTTGATACTCTTACAGATTGGTGTATATACGATGGAGGTTGAATGTGAACGGTACCAGGTCAAATAT
Source organism: Magallana gigas (assembly GCF_963853765.1). NCBI lineage: Eukaryota > Metazoa > Mollusca > Bivalvia > Ostreida > Ostreidae > Magallana > Magallana gigas. The sequence goes on along the minus strand of NC_088858.1, from coordinate 56,525,123 downwards.
AATGTATTTTAGAAAATGAAACTTCAAATTCAGAATAGGAAAAGAAGAGTTACAGTACGTAAATCAGAATCGATATCTTGGTGTAATATTTTATGAGAAAATGGACTACAATACAGCGGCAGAGTAAATCCGGAGGGAGAGGTTTCCAAAATTCATAAATATAATGATTTTTAATTTAATATCTTTAAAAAGCTTTTTCATTCTTGTGTAGGACCTATTTCATTTTTTATTATTGTTCCGGAGTCTGGAGATTCAAAACATACCACTCCATAGAAATTGTTCAAAACCGTGCTATCCGATATTTCTTGAGTTTACACAGACTCGCGCCGGCAGTTACCTTTCAATAATGAAGTAGGATTGTTAGCACCAACACAGAGGCGCTGGGTATACATGTATACATATGTTAAGAAGATGGAACAGAGTATTCCAAATGGAATGACCATCTTACCAAAACAGTCTTCTTGTGAACTTAAACTATCGTAATAACAGCCCAAGTAAAATTCTTTATAAATAAAATAATTATGTGTTCCTATTTTGATTTTATCCGTATCTGTGACATAAAAATTTAAATCTAAAATATCTAAATATTATAAAGATGAATGAAAATTGAACACAAGGTCTCTATCTTACATCAAAACATACGTGACGTTCAAACAAAATGTTCAATTATAGACCTATGTAACGATGAACATAACCAAACAGGAACGGTCTTTGATGGCACAATGCAGATGTGGAATCCTTCCTCTCAGGGTCGAAACTGTTCGTTATCTGAATGAACCTCTACAAGAACGTAGTTGGGTTTTGTGTAAGAACAGATCAATTGAGGATTAAAAAAAATGAATTTTAATTGCAAATTTTACGGAAACATTAGAGATTTTTCTTTTATTGTGTAAATTTAGATAAAATTTCATATGAGACTGTCAACTTAAATACATGTATCATAATGACTAAAGTATCTGTAAAAATCAAAGTAAATTCATGCGCTCAATCTACTGTACCTATCATATTTGTATATTCAATGATTTCAAAGTGACATATAGGTCCATTGGGCCGGGTGTAGTTTGATAGTGTATAATATTGTTATATACTATACTTTTGACATACATATGTCGATACGATAAAACGCTTACTTATTTAGTTACTTACTTCCTTACTCATGATATTCAATAAAATTCCTCCAACAATTCTTTTATTGATTGTTAGTGTTTATAGTTGGTGGTGGTAGCTTTGTGTCGGTGTAAGCTAATAAACATATTTTCCAAGGCGGATGTCACATTTCGTTACATGTATATATATTTACTGAAAATTGAAATTGTCATATCAGTTTTCCTCTTAAAAAGATAAACCTGGTTAACCAAATCTTCAAAGTTTACTGCGTCACGGGGCTAGTGAAAACGCGCTTTGGAAATCGACACAATTTTGTCAAACTGTGCATTGCGCATATACTACTATTATACCGCGGCGCTAAACTTTGTCACTGCGGAACAAAAGTTAACTGTCTTTGTACGTGCTCATGAAGAATCCTGATTTGAAATATATATTTGACACCTTTCGACAGGGTTAGGGTTAGTGTTAGCCTTCATGCTTCCTTCAGTGTAAAACACACTCCTCCGATAAATCAAAACCCCAGTTCCCCATTGAGTGTTTCAAAATACCCTTCCAAGACTGTAATATGTGTTATTCTTTCTCAGATAGAATATTTGCTCACATATCTAAAGCCTCGGAGCACTTATATGTATTTACACACAAAAAACAAAATTCAAAAAATATATTGACATGTCACAATATAAAGAAAAATTCAATTGTAACTAGTTTCCCTGAACTAAAGTACGACATTTTATAATATAGCAACACCATTCTAATGAACATTTGTTCAATACTTGCAATATTCATAAGATAATTTCAGTTATGCACACATACTTGGGTCTTTTTATGGAGTCTAATACCGCGCTTTAACAATTTTTTGAATCATTATAATTCGTTTACATCAGTATATATATATATATATATATATATATATATATATATATATATATATATATATATATATATATATATATATATACGACTGTTTGAAAAGATCAATACAATGACAACCTAACGTCACATTAGGGGGTCCACCAGTGACAACTTAACGTCACATTAGGGGGTCCACCAGTTCGAGAGAGGTTTTAACAGTTAAGGACTGTTTGGATGATAGCAGTTATAGCACAGTTTGGATGATAGCAGTTATAGCATAGTTTGGATGATAGCAGTTATAGCACAGTTTGGATGATAGCAGTTATAGCACAGTTTGGATGATAGCAGTTATAGCACAGTTTGGATGATAGCAGTTATAGCACAGTTTGGATGATAGCAGTTATAGCACAGTTTGGATGATAGCAGTTATAGCACAGTTTGGATGATAGCAGTTATAGCACAGTTTGGATGTTAGCAGTTATAGCATAGTTTGGTTGATAGCAGTTATAGCACAGTTTGGGTGCCTACCGCACCGTACCAGGACAAATGTAAAAGGCAACTAATTGATAAAGTACTTGAAATGGATACTGGCCTAATCTGTCTGTACAATTAACAGAATACAATTACGTATAATCACGTGATTCTTACCAACCTAATGATGTACTCCAATTTCATATTCGACTAACAAAAGACCCATTTTCCTTGTCTAGCTCATTATCAATTACAAATGAGAAATAATGATTAAATCTCAAGATCCTAATCAATGTTGAATTTTTTTGTTACATGTAATCAAGCAAGGACAATAGTAAAGTCCCTAATTATAAGGCCAGTTCTATCAACGCAATTTTTGTTGTTTCTTGGAACTTTAAAGGACAGAAACAAACGTTACTGAACAACCAATAAAAAAACCTGTACTTAAACTTAAAATCCCGGCATGTTATGGGTTTTTTTTAATTAGTATTTTTCTAGCAAAATTTATATTTACTCAGAAAAAAGTTTAGTATAGTTTAGCAGAAGCGACTGACTGGATTTGTGTGGTCATTTATTTATTTATTTTTACTGGTTTTGTTTTCATTTTTCATAAAATTAGGTCACTTACTACAGAAAATTATTCAGTGATTCAGTACAGGGACTGCGTCCGACTTGACCGTATGGAACAACAGTATTGATATTTAAACTAGTGTAAAAGTGCATATACCATGCAATTTCAAATACAATTCCATTTCCGAGTATGTGTCGCCTCTCAGCATCGATCTTAACCTCTCTAAATGAATATATAACGCAGACAGCGTGCAAGAATCGAATATCACAAAACCGTCGCGACAGAAGCAAGACGTCCGGGGAACAACTCAAAGACGCAGTCAAGTGCCTCAACAAGGACCTCTAGGGAAATCAAAATATAAATCTAGTTATTCAGGAGAACATTTTTCATCCGGATAACATTGACAGAGAAAAACTAAATACGGTAGACAGCAACTATGTGGTCCCTAGTATATTGAAAAGGACCAATGGTAGAGGACTTCAAAAATAAAACCGTCTAGATTTTTTGGGAGTCAGTGAGGAGTAACCTATTCAAGGAGACTGTCAAACATCCCATCCGTGCATTTCCCCTGTCCCCGGGCTGTGACATGATCCCCGTAAACCAAGTCATCTGTTTCATTGTCTGGTTCATTACTGGAATTTCTCTTGATAAAGGTAATATATATATATAATCAAATTGGAGATATATTCAAAATACTTGGATCTATTCAAAGGTTTCTATCTGTGCATTTGTTTTAGGAGGTAATTCTCTTAGTTTCAATTAATATGATTTTCATGTATAATGTTTTATAATCAAAGCAGACCATAATTTAAATTGTATAAATTTCTAAAAGACTTAAAAACCCATTTTCATTACGGGTAAAAGAAGACCATACAAAATCCATGAAATCTTAACAAGCAGCTCTCCAGCATAAAAAATTCGTTTAAATAAAAAATGCAAAATCAATAGAAATAGTGTTTTTTAATGTCGAGTAATTTCCTTTTCACACAAGGACACTGTTAGGAACCGCCAGATCGCAAGTCCCGGTTCGCGGATCTTAATCAGTTAATATGGCGTCGTCAAGTTCTGATTCATCAAATAAGTTCGTTTAATCAATACGCACGGATGTGGTTAAGTGTAAGTTTAATATATAACATAGTGTATTCGAGAAAATTTTTTGCAGACATCAAAAACATTATCGATCAGAATCTTACGTGCTATAGGATTTTTTTTTTATAAATTACGTATACCGATATTTACCTGTAAATCAAAGTGAAATTGCTTCAAATGCTTTATAATGATGTTCTGGAGGCAATGCGTGCCACGCAGGGCAGCATAGTAGCATTGAATGTTTACTGTGTCCGATGTTTTCACTAGATAACTATTACATTGCTGGGTACAAGAAGCATGGACGCGGTGAATTTGTATGTATTTGTATCTTCGTACATATTTTCCTATATTAAGAAGTTCATCTTGTTCATGCATCCGCTGGTAAAAATAAAAACCGCTGCATCTTTTGTTATCATTTTGTTATTAGAAAATATCATTATTTGCGAAAGCGCCGTTAAAAAAGTAACACAATATGAAAGCGCTATAGAGTGAACCATGCACATCAATAATGTATGCATATACCGCAAAGCTTATTTATAACATAAATTAATTATCTTTGTTTTCGACCGAATTAAAGATTTATGTGTCCACAATTTTTTTTTATTTTAACAAGACATTAAACCTGACATGAATTCATAAAAACGCATTATCTCCCTTTTATCTCCGACTACAGCCATATTTTTGTTCTGGGTTATCGCTACACACCCCCTATACAGGGCCGATAACATCGCACATGCACAAACCCCACACTGTGGCAGATCGAGCAATGTCAATGATCGCATTGATTTTAGAAACGGTGTGTTTTTGTAGAAACCGATGGAAACGATGTTACGTAGTTACTTTTATGGAATTACCATCATTTGTGTACTGGATGTAGTTCCGCTGGGGTCTTCAAAAACAAGAAGACGTTATGTACACTTGTTCGATGTGCATTCGAAGTAAGTTATCTGTTCAAAATAATACGGATAACTTAAAAATTCTCTCAGAGAATAAATATATTTTGTGTTTTATTTATTGTAGTTCCCTTTATTCTTTATTTCAAACATTTTACTACAATGTGTAGTTCATGCAATTAGAAGTCCGTGCAACCTGAATGCCTCGATCGGCATGTTTTTATACCCCCGTGGCAGTGGAGGAGCGATTGAAACTAATATGGCGACCAAATGCTTTTATGAATTCACGTCAGCTTCATATCAATAGTAATCCATATAAATTAGACTAAATAACAATACCACGGTTTTTCGGCTTACTGTCATGTTGTACAAAGAAATGATAATTAAAACGAACCCAAACAAAATTTGATTTGATTTGAACATATTTTATTATGCAAATATAATAATGCAATTATTATATTTGCATAATAAAATATTATGGCAATATGTAATGCCTATGTAAGCCTTCTCCATAAAGAAACTAAACGAAATTTAAACCATCTCCAATTTTGATTTTAATTTAGTCTTACACAGTATCACACTCTTTAAAGTTAAGATAAAATATGTAGATTAGTCGAATTTAAGATCTTTCCAAACGTCGTTGTGGGTAAAAACTTCTTGCAGTTCCTGCTATTTTGAAATTTTGATTCAATCTCTTGTCCTTATTGTCGACCATCGTTAACAATTAAAGATTGATAAAGGGCAATGCCTAAAAAAAGGTTGATTGCACGACATGCATGCATGCCTAATAAAACCCAATTTGTGTCAGTCTTGGCCTGCAGCGTCTACATGGTGGACAGAGTGACTGATGACAAACTGACCGCCTCCAGTATATATGGTAGCAGTTATACTGCCAACAAAGCGAGGCTCTCCAGTAACGGATGGAGTCCAGATGCTTCTAAGTCCAATCCATGGATACAGGTAATGCATATTTGTAGTTAAACTACAGGTAATGTATATTTGTAGTTAAACTACAGGTAACGTATATATTTGTAGCTTAACTATCAACAAGGCGAGACTGTACTGTTAATTTTAGATGATAATGGTTACATGTAAAGTTATACTGTTCATAAGGTGACGTGTATTCGAGATGATAATATAAACAGGGAAATGGATACTTATACTGTCCACAAGGTGGGATGCATTCTAGATGAGAATGGAAACAGGTAAATGGATAGTCAAACAGTCCACAAAGCGAAACTGTACTCTGTGTATTCAAGACGATAATGGCTACGGTTAAAGTGTTAGTTATACCGCCAATAAGACGAGGTGTATTCTAGATGATAACAGATACAGGATAATAGGTAATCATACTGTCCATAAAGTGAGGTGTACTTTTGATAATTATGGATACAGAAAAAAGTAGTAGTTATACAGCTCTCAAGGCGAGACTTAGTATTATAATTAGTTTATCCGAATTATTACTGAGAGTGATCCATGGATAAACGGTTGTTATACTGTCAACAGGCCTATGGTCTTTGTAATAAATTGATTGATTCCAGATAAAAACCAAGTCCTAAACAATTATAAACGACAGGTATAAGATCTATAAGATCCTAAAACACCGATATTGTCGGCAGCACCGAACCTTTAATCGATAAAAAATGCACACATCTATCACTTACTTACAAATGTCAGAAAAGATGACAAAATTTATTAAATTTTTTTTCAAAGAAAAGATTTTTGATTCTGATTTGGACATACGTTTCCATAACCTTTGTATGTATGTTGTATCATGTTTTATCATTTCTGACATGGGCCGAAGGACAAGGTTTTTTTCATGTAGTGTTTATTTTGTAGGGTCAATGCTTAGACCAACATCAATTGCAATTCCTTTAAAGGCCCAAAGTCGATTTTGATATATATTAGTTTTCACAAAAACAAATATAAAGATATTATTCAAATATGATTCAGACTTAATACTGAAGAGGAACGTTGAAAAATATAATAACTCATCAGAAATATATTCAGGTTGATTTTGGTGAACCTGTAACCATAATGGCAGTGGTAACTATGGGACTGGCAGACACCGCATTAGTGGAATTCGTGAAGAAGTACATGGTGAAGTACAGCAACACAGCCTCAACTTGGAGCCCAGTGTTACATGGCACTACCAATGTAAGTTTTTGTCTCAAATTGTAATACAAAGAAAGCAAGGCCTGGTCATATTCTTCCAAAAGCTGTATTTAAGGTGGAATAACACACCTAGAAAAAGTCAAATTAACAGGAAATTTTTTGATAATGAAAGAGATTATGATAAATAAACTGTACAAATGTCAAATAAGCGAAATATTTCCAGTTGGGGAATAATAAATGAAAATCTAAAATAGTTATTCCAGTAAGTAACAACAAAAGCCCCTGCGGGATTCGAACTCGGGATTTATCGATCACAAGTCCGACACTTTATCCACTATGGAGTAAGTTACGTATTTCATTCCATAAAATCCTTTTAATAAAACGAAATGTCGTTTCGATCAGCGTTCAGCCATTTTTATGATGATGTGTTATTTCACTTTAAATTAATATGTTGTAATTAACTTCAAATTCATGAATATCGAAGCATATTTACTTTTCAATGATCAGGAAATTTTAAAAATCAAATATAAACTAATGAACAATTTGTTCACGATTGATAATCACAAAATGTCTTGAAATTTGGAAAGTAAGCATATACATTAGTGTTTGCAAGTATGAATGCATCTTAACAAATTTGAAGATGGGTGGATAAGGCGTGTAAAATGCCCATACGCGGTCGGAAAGGCTACTGAAAAATTAAAGTGTCAATAAATCTGATGGGTTTTTTTTAAATCATTGAAAACAATATATATTTAACGAATTATTGATTTTTAACCTATAGGTATGTTCAATACTTGGAATATGTTGACTCAAATAGGCGTGTACGTATCAAAACCTGCAAATACTGTCATTTTTTAGAACTTCAGGGCATTTTCTTTAATAAAGTGGGTCTTTGCTCCATATTTTTCTCATAGTCTAATTAAGGTCGATTGGAAAACAAACCGATTTCAATCAACAAAAACGTGGAGAGATGACCCACTATACATTAAAAATATCATTTTGTATCCCAACAATTGAACGTTTTGAAAAAATAATACAAGTACGGTAGTTCGTGACCTTAGTCACACATAATATTTAAAAAGCCCACTTTGTTGTGTCTGAAATGGCACAGTGGTTAGAGCACCTGGCATAAGCTAACCTTATATATCTAGGGTTTTTATGTTACGGGTTCGATACCATCATAATTTCCGACAATATTTTTTTCCTTATTTTTTGTTAAATATATTAAAAACTGACTATAGTTAGAAATTTTGCTTTTGCAAAGTTTTATTATAATATATTTGAATAGATTTAATTGGGGAAACATAAATTCAAAATTGTATTTCACTACTAAACCGAATGGGCATTTGCGCCATCTTATTCCCCCATCTTCTTTCTGGGAAATGTACAGAAGGTTAAATATGCCATGTTAAATTTAGAATATACATATCCCTATGTCATATTTCTGATAACAAAGTTTTAACGTTAGCTCTAGTTAGGTATTTACATTCCATACATTTTTGTGCATGTCAAGTGTGTGAAAGCTACCGCAGATATCCCACGATAAAACAGACAAGATACTCGAAGGTCGGCTTCGGCCGATCACTGTTGTGTCCATATGAGGCATCCGGCAAATGCTTTCACGTGCGCACACATTCCGCTTGCATAAGTAGTTCTCGTAAAAACTTGAAGCTTTGGTTTAGTATTTATATAACATTTTACTCAGTTTTATTTCAATTCATTTACCTTAAGAGATGCAAACATACATAAAATACAGTTCGACTTGTAAATTCAAAAATGCACATTTTGTCTCACGCGTAAGAATTGGATCGAAAGATTCATTCAGTAATGCAGATGACCTCGATGAACTGACCTCGATCATAAGAAGATGCTCCATGAACTGACCTCGATCTATTGATGTTGCATAATAGTAGCTAGGAAAACGACTTGATTTATAAACAAGGTTACGTTATAATGCGACCTCCAGGCACGTAGCATCAGGGGGGGCCAGGGGGGGCCTGGCCCCCCCACTTTTTCTCGCATCAACAATTTTTTTAAAATTTACATATAAAAAAATGGATTATAATGGAGTTGGCCCCCCCCCCCACTTTTTTGGAGGTTAGTAAGAAATTGGTATCAAAATTAGGAAATGAGTAGTCAAATTGAATTTACCCCCCCCCCCCCCCCCACGGATTAGGAATTTCATGATTTGGAGGGAAGAAAATTTTGGTAGGGAAGAATTTTGTTTTGAAAGTATAGTTGAGCCTACCCCCCCCCCCCCCCCCCCCCCCCACGGATTAGGATTTTGAAGATTTTTGGAAAACTTTAAATTTCCCTTTTTTTGCTGGTCAAGATTTTTTGGATGGGTCTGGCCCCCCCACTTTCAAAAACGATGCTACGTGCCTGACCTCAATAGCAAGTTATGATGGCATTCAATGTTTTTCAGATGCATTAAATTATTTTAATACAACTCTTTCTTTGTATACGTGTTAATGCTCTTTGAAGAGCCCTACTCAGTATTCTGAAGAAGAAGATACATTAACATTTAATAATTACTTTAAAAATATAAAACTAGACAAGAAGTCTACGAACGACTTCCCCCAAATTTATTTCAAAATTGAAATTGTTGACGGTTTATAATGATGAAATTATTGTGTACAGATTCAAAATATTCTATATTTTGTAAAAACACAGTACTTTTTTAATTATTTTACTTCAAACTGATCATGTTGATTGCTTCTAGCTATCTATTATATCTTTATTACCGATCATTCCTTTAAAAGGAATACTTGTTTTTCAATACTACAGAGCATGACGATGCGACTTAAGTCCACGTTTATTTAATGCTGAAAGGGGGAAAGATTGAAAGAATTAGTTACACCGGGTTTTTTTTATCAGACCTTTGGTAAAGTTTGATTAAACAATTTGTCATTTAAACATCAACATTTCTATTCATGTATTCATTATAAATATATCTACGTCTCCTTATACAGGACCTTAACGAGAACTGGTTATAAATGAACATCAGTGCAGATCAATGAAGAATGTTTACTTACGGGGTCTATATTCATTAGTTTTAAAAAATGTGTCAATATCAATAACGTCATTTCTTCCTCCCAGTATATACAATGCGTACAAAATAACTTCAAATTCTTTTTTAAATTACGATTTGATTAAAGGATTAATAGTTCATGAAACCTTTAAATGTAGGTCATGAAATGAAAGGCCAACGCGAATATGGATATAAGTATTGGCATTAGTGCGCAAAACACCTCAGGTGGTTGCTTTCAAACAATTTCTTTAACAACGATATTAACTCCAGTCACAAAAAATTTGTACGTGAATCAATGACAGTTAACAAAATAAATAAAGCTCCTGTTCTTATTTACGAGATAAAGAGCATGAATTTGACTTTAAGATTTCAACATACTTCTTATTATTATCACACTCTGATGCTAATATTGAATATTTACATTTGCAAATATGCTTTCTTATATGAACCAATAGGATAGCGAAAACGTTCAATTCTGTGTGAACTTATTTATGACGCCACAATTATCATTGCGCACGCTTATCGTTTAACGGTTGCAATATTGTAAACGTAAAACATCGTTATAAATGATTATGAAAGACTTGCCATTCTCAAACGTAAATAGAAGAAATAGACACCAATGTTAAAAAGTTCACTGGGATATGAAGTTAGCTGGTACGTGATCAAATCTTCTGCAAAGCCCTTTAGGCTTCACAGGATGCCTGTGACCAACCAAGTTCATTTAAACAATAAAATGCTTTCTTTGGGGATTCATTCGGGATATGAAGGTAGCGACATTGCAGAAAAAATACATAACCCGCGTTAGCGGGTTATGTAATTTTTTTCTGCAATGATCGCTACCTTCATAACCCGCATGAATCATCAAAGAAAGCATTTTATTATTTATATTAACATCTTTCTTTTAACTAATTAATAAATTGATTATGAAAAGTTGGTAAAATTCACTAAATTACTATTAATGTACATAAGTACGTTAGCTAAAAGAAACAGCCAAATTGTCTCCAGTGAGACTGTGAGACGACATCATCATGATTATTTCGTGCAGTCCGTGATTTTTCCTATAGGTCGCTGTAGGCTTCGACCAATCGATAAACAGGGCGTGTCAATTTAAGTCCGTCAGTATCTTGTCAGTTTCAGCCGTTGTAGATTTCGACCAATCGATAAACGGGGCGTGTAGATTTCAGTCTGGCTGTTTCTATAGAGCTATGAATTAACTATATGTTTCCGTAAGAAATAGAGGAAATAATACTTAATAGATGTAAATATATCCAAGTGAACCTTTTAAATTGATGTTTATTTCTTAATTGAAATGCCACTGATACATTAATCAGAAAAGGCAAGGAAGTTTTAAATTTATTTCATTCATATTTATACATATAGTTGCACATGACATTATTCTTAAAACAAACAAAAAATCGTTATAAGATATAAAGATTTTTTTTGCAATTTTTGTTAATGAATATAGTTTTCGTCAATTTCAATAGGAACTTTTATTTATTAATTGTGTACGATTGTGTGTGCCTCATACATAAATTCCAAAATAGAAATTGATAAGAAATTTGTTCAATAACCATTGCCCAAGAGTTTTTTAAAACAATATTTTATTTAACAAGATTGAATGGGACTATGCATCATGCACAAACTATTTTAGCATAATCCCTGCATGATCATCAAATTGAAAATATTAGAAAAAAAAAACTCAGAGTATAGAAAAGAAAACAAAAATATAGGGACGGACCTAGACAGGATTTGGCCTCAAAATTTAAAAATTTTATTTTTCCATTTTAAATTTTTAGAATTGATTAATATTATGTATTGCATTTTTAATGTCTCATCGCAATTTGAAAGTCAAAAACTGTGTTACAAGCAAGATACAAAGTTTGAATTTTTCTTTGTTATGTTAACACAATTCGAGTCTTGTTACTGTTTACGTATGTGAATTATTGATATAAGATTCGTTCAAATGCTTTTTTCTTCCGTTGATAATATTATTTACGAACAAATTGAATTGTATGCAACGAGCTATTTGGTCAAAGAAATGGTAATTTCGTACTGTACATTTGTAAACTTATATCAAAAATTCAAATTGCACAAGTAAACAATTTATATTTAAAAAACAAAAAGGAGAAAAAGGGTCATCTCTCGATAAAGGTACAAACACTTTAAGCCTCTTTTGTTACAATGAAACTAATTTTCGAACATATGAAGAATTGAAAACAATTTCTAAGCTGCTTATCAGCAAAAATTATTTGATTATAAGGACAAGGTCATTTTGATATTTTAAATAAGCTATTATACTTATAATTCAAGGAGACAGAGATTGTTAGCAAAGATCACGAAATACCCTTGAATTATTCATGAATACGACATAAAAGGGAACTAGAAACGATTTGAGATTAATATTTAAATATTTAATGAATTTCAAATTTCTTTGTTTAGTTTAGAATGGCTTAAATATGGGTTTTAATGCCTCGTCAAAATTTGAAAGTCAAATTTTGTGATACAAGCAATCTGTTCTTTGTTATGTAAACGAAGCTCGAGTCTTGTTATTGTTTACGTATGTGTATTATTGGTATCAGATTAATTTACTCCTTATTAAAAAGTCTTCCAGTAGTGAAGGAGAAACTTGAGAGTACTGTACAACAATGTACTACAGAAGTGGTGTGAATCAAATGTTTATGCTAATAAACTGTAAAGAATTATTAGAAACATTGAGGTCACAAAATCTTACCAAAGTCAATAGCATCAAAACTTACGATTTTCAACGCTTTATTCAACCATTCCAAACGACAAATCAAAATCTTGGCATTTTGATATCATCGACAGTTGGTTTTTTTTTCCATAAAAATTGAAGTCGTAGAAATGCTTACCTTGTCATTGGAAATCTAAAAATGATTTTGCTAAAAACTATTCTGATTGCACACACAAGTACTCTGAAGTTGAAATTAAAAAGATGCTTGAGTTTCTGATAGACATTATCTATTTAGTTTTTGGTAATCAAGTCTTCCAAAGATCTGTCGAATTTCCATTGGTATCAAATGTGCCCCATTGTTAGCAGAATTTTATCAAAACTTGTACGTGAAAAAGTAAACCACTCGCTGTGGCCTTCAACTCAACATTCTGGTATATCGATGACGTACTATCAATTAAAAATTGTTATTTCCATACTTACGTCGACTCGATATATCCCAGTGAACTTGAAATAAAAGAGGCCACAGAGTCTGCGTCATCTGTTTCATATTTCGATATTTTACTGGAAATGTACATTGATGGTAACCTTACAACAAAACTCTATGATAAACGCGACGACTTCAATTTTTCTATTGTCAACTTTCCTTACTGATGTAGCAATATACCTTCATCACCTGCATATGGTGTTTTCGTCTCTCAGTTAATTCGATACGCAAGGGCATGCTCTTTGTATGGACAGTTTCTAAGGTTAGGCAAACAAGTTGATAAAACAGGACTATCAACAGTCTCGTTTGAAGTCATTTTTTCGTAAGTTCTATGGTCGATACAACGACCTTGTTAACAAATACAATCTCCCACTGGGTTGCATGCTGTCTGACGTTTTTTTATACTAATTGTTAGATCATAATCAATTACCTAATTGTCTTTGAACTTTTCCATTTTTCCCGATTACGACAAAGAGCACACGGCGGGAGCGACCGGTCAGCAGAGGATGCCCTCTACTCCTAGGCTCTTGATCCTACCCCAATGTAATGGAGGTCCGTATTTGCTCAAGGTTTGCATTTTGACCATCACAAACAAACCAAAATCAACCTTTCGTTTTCCCCTATTTTGACATTTTCCCGATTTTGACATTTACCTCATCGATTATGACATGCCAATTTGAGCACACGGGTGTGACCGGTCAGGAAGAGATGCCTAGTCCTCCTAGGCACCTAATCCTATCTCTATATTTTTGGAAGTCCGTGTTGCTCTGCTTTGAATTTGTATTTCGTTTTATGGAGTTTTGAGATGGTTGACGATTTGTTATTGGATTTTTTTTTATTAATTCAAATGTTTCTTTCTTCTGTTGATAAGGTTATTTTCATTATTTTATTTCAATCATGAAAATTCTTTAGAGTTGTTACAAAGGTTAAAACACTTGTCCAACAGCTGGACCTTGGAATTGTTACTTTAGTTGTTTGGCGTTCATATTGAACTTTGTTCTGTTATGTGATATTTTAGGAATGCTTCGTCAAATCAGTAAAAACAATCTTAAATTTGTATCTACGCCAAAGAGAGTTTGTACCTTCCAACCAATGGCAATAAATTTTTACGTTTGTTTAAATGGTTTGGTTGTTATTCACAGCTGCTAAAATCTTAAAAAACGGCTTCGATAGTCTAGTCAATTTTAGACTATACCAACCTTTGTATATCAAGCTGTGAATAAAGACATTGGAAAATATTCAAGTTATAACTCAATTATAGATTGGACAAGTTTGTCCTTCAGTTAGTGCATACACTGTAATGGCACACTATGGTGATACAGCGTGGCCCGAGTCTTTTAATAATTGTAGATAATATTCCCGACATAGCATCAAGCCATCGTTTCATTAAAAAACTCTGTCGAAGATAAACCTATATATGTGAGAAAATTGACAGAAGATTACAAGCGATTGCGTATTTACATAGGATTTCTCCAAAGATATTTTGTCACGTTTTTTATTCACTACCGATTTCACGTATTATACAGTACTTGTAGCTAGTGAGTAAGAGGTTAAAGGTAGTCAGAAATGCTTGAAGAAATGTTTGCCATTTCTTGCAACGTCATACCTACATAATGTTTGAATTTTTGTTTAGCTCAATCATTTTTTGATACGGCAGCCAACAAGGTAGCTGCAGGTTTGTCACACCCGGTCTGAAAGAATGCGAATAGAAAACATAGGAGCTACAGTGCCACCTGTTGAAAAAAAATTGTATATCTATTGCGCACATAAATCTGCGCTAGTTTTGCACTGATTACTCTTATTTATACGCAACTTCTGTGAAAGACCGGGAGCCACAGACCTGCAGCTACCAACAAGAAAAACTTTCTGACTCATGCAATTGTATACCTAAATGCTCAATATTTTAAAAATGTTAGTTTACTATCTCTTGACAAGATCGAAGGAAATGCAAAAATGTAATGAACTGTAACTTAAATTGAATTTAAGCTTTGAAATATATTTCTTAGTTTTGGCTAATGCCAGATAGTTAAGGTTTTGAAAGGGGTATATTTTCTACTTCTTAAAAAACTAGGAATAATAGCAATTACTAGTATACCAAAGGAAGACAAATGAAGGGAATATTTCAAGATCTGGAGACCAATTTTACTTTCAAATTTATCATATAAACTTATATCAGCATGTTTTGCAAATAGATTAAACAAGTATGGAATCATTTCAATGAAACCCCCCCCCCCCCCAAAAATTCTTAAAATGCAGATTTATCGAGGAAAATAGTCGTTTTGTATTATAATATTTAAGAATAAAATATAAATCAAATACCAAGAGTACTTTAACTTAAAGACTTGGAGAAGGCTTTTGACTCTATATCATGGTATTTTATGTGTAAATCATTAATTCTTTAAATTTGGCCCAGTATTATAAAATGGGTAAAAACCTTTATACTGATGCTAGAGAATGTGTAATTAAAAATGGATTTTTTACTGAAATTTTGAATATTGGGCCTGCATGTTGACAGGTGACCGAATTTTACCCTATATATTTGATATATGGGTAGTAATGATAGATATTATGAGACAAAATAGAAATTTTAGAAGTTAACATATACAAAAATAGTAATGGTTGTTCCAATATGAAGATGGTACAAAAATGTTTTAGATGGAACAAAGAAAAGTTTAAAAGCAGCTTTGGATTTTCTTTTTCAATTTTAAAATTATTCAGGATTAAAATCCAACTTTGGAAAAACAAAGGCAATTTGGATAGGATCAAAATCTGGAAGCAGAAAAATGATATGTTCTAATTTTAAAATACAATGGACAAACGATTACTTCAATGCATTAGGAATTAGATTTAACTCAAGTCTTACTAATATTACGGAAACAACTTTGAACAAAAACTTGCATCAATCATCAAAAAATTTAAAGGAAAAATAACTGTCGTAAAGTCACTTTAACTATCCAAATTGACCCATCTGTTTATAATATTGACTACAATCTCTATACAGTGGATAACAACTTTAAATTTATTTATTTTTTTGAATTTATTTGGAATGGAAAAATAATATGGATTTAACAAACATTATTAATTCAGAAATATACTGGTTGGGTGGAAGGGGAAGGGATTCCAAATGTACACATAGAATCATACATCAAATCACTCAATTTAGCATGATTCAGAAGAATTTTACAATCTACGGATGATCTACTGAATACTCATTTTGGTGAAATTACAAAAAAGAACAGTCTCAAAATATTTTGCAGATGGGATCTGATGACCCCAAAAAATTTCAAAAATATATTCATTAATTATCTTGGAAAGAATCATTACTGGCATTTAGTGAATACATCGACACAAAAAGTACAAAAACGTCAAAAACACAATAGGCCCCTGTGTGGTTTAACCCCCAGATAAAATGGATAGAAAATCAATATTTGAATATTGATGTATTGCATGAAAATGGTTTGATATATATATCTGACATTTTCAATGTAAATGGAGAGTTCATCCAGCTCTGTGATTTTGGAGTGGCATGTGGTGATAATGAACAGTGTTCAAAATCCAAAGTCCGAAGAAAGAATACAAAAAGAATACATTGAAGAACAAGCATCCTCTGCTAACTAGTCACACCCGTCGTGTGCTCTTTGTCGTAAACGGGAAAAACCCCACAGACAATTAGATGATTAATTATGGTGTAACAATAGGTATTGAAAACGTAAGTCAGCATGTGACCCAGAGGAAGATTTTATATTCACCATTTACCACTATAATTTGACTTAAGACCTTTGTTTATTTGTGAACAATGTTAGTGAATGGGATAAAATGTCGCTTTTTTACCACGTTTTGTTACTAATCTTCTTAATAACAAAGATATGTACATGTATGTAATGTGTTAATTAGTGACATTAAAACTAGAGTCAAACTCGGCAAAAATCAAAGTACTGAGAGTACGGAAAGACGGGGTCTTGAAAGTTTGAATTTGTAATTGTCCTTGATTTCCTCGAATATGCTTCCAAAAATTATGAGTTTGAATTAGTTGTTACAATCTTTGTTAATTCGGTTTTTGGCAATTGTCTGATACTTTCTCTAAGTTTTACTCAATCCCGGCCTTCATAATTGTAGAAAATTGACTTAACGGTATTTTATGTAAAAAAAAAAAAAAAAAAGACCCCAAGGAAAATATTAAACAAGTATTCCTTTTTAAAGGAATGATCGGCAATAATGATATATTGGTAGTTAGAAGCAATCAACATGATCAGTTTGATGTAAAATAATTACAAAAGTACTGTATTTTTACAAAATATAGAATATTTTGAATCTGTACACCATAATTTCATCATTATAAACCGTCAACAAATTTATTTTTGAAATAAATTTTGGGAAAGCTGTTCGTAAACTCCTTGTCTAGTTTTATATTTTTAACGTAATTATTAGATATTAATGTATCTTCTAATTCTTCTTCTTCTTCTTCTTCAGAATACTGGGTAGGGCTCATCAAAGAGAATTAACACGCATACAAAGAAAGAGTTGTATTAAAATAATTTAATGCGACTCAAAAACATTGAATGCCATCATAACTTGCTATTGAGGTCGCATTGTAACGGAACCTTGTTTATAAATCAAGCCGTCTGTTATGCAACATCAATAGATCGAGGTCAGTTCATGGAGCATATTCTTATGAACGTAACCTTGTTTATGAATCAAGCCGTCTTCCTAGCTACTATTATGCAACATCAATTGATCGAGGTCAGGTCATGGAGCATCTTCTTATGATTGAGGTCAGTTCATCGAGGTCAACTGCATTATTGAATGAATCTTTCGATCGAAATTCTTACGCCTGAGACAAAATGTGCATTCTTGAATTGACAGGTCGAACTTAATTTTCTGTATGTTTGCATCTCTTAAGGTAAATGAATTGAAATAAAACTGAGTAAAATGATATACAAATAGTAAACCAAACTACAAGTTTTTATAAGAACTACTTATGCAAGCGGAATGTGTGCGCACGTGGAAGCATTTGCCGGATGCCTCATATGGACACAACAGTGATCGGCCGAAGCCGATCACAAAAATTACTACTAACCGGGAAAATCAAACAACTATATCAAAGAAGATAATTTTAATCAATCTATTCATTCAATTTTGTGATCCAAGGGAAAATCCACAAGTCGGACGGTATCCGTAATAAAAGTTTTATGAAAACCCCGAAATATTTTTTTTACAATAAGATTCCAAGACCTTTAACAATAAAAAGATTTGTCACGGTCGGCATTTTGATTTTTAAGACCGACTTATCAGACACGATTTTCTTCATTTGCGAATCATTTAATATTTATTCGTGTGATGAGAGATTGGCGCTTCTGACTGGTCGAAAATTTCTTTGATACCTGCATCACCAAAATTTTCGACGGATCTACTTTTCTCAACTGTTCCGATCTAACACTATTTATAGAACGGGAATTTCCAAAATAAACACTGTCAACAAAATGTAAAGTTGTGTCTGTTTTATTGTCAGCAAACAAAATACAACTTTATAACCATAACACTTGAAAGTTTAACCTTAAAAATAAACAAAACACTTTATTTGATTCACGAGATAGATAATTAAGCGTCTTCTCACAATTTCGTCTGCTTGAGATCAATCAACATTACTGGGAGGTGGCTGTTCCTTTTTTCAGAATAATCATAACGAACATATAGGCCTATACACTTTCACGGTAACACTGCTGTTCAAATTTGGTAACGATGAGTTTTAAATTTATAAACGTACATGATCGGTCATCAGAATAAGCATCGTAAAGCAAAGCTATAAGTAATGCATTACCTCCTTCGGCGTATTCCAAGCGGCAGATAAACCATTTAAGTACATCACTGGCTATTTAGTTACCACAACGTTTACAAAAGTCGTTTATACATACTATTCTTTGTCGACATATCAACTATTTTCGTCCACGATCGCCTCTCCTTGGATGGTTATGGCCAGTTGCATATTCCAGCGATCTCACATGAAAACTAGTTTTCTTACGAATCTTTTTGTACAGTGAATAATATCACAAGCTATCGGATGTATTTTCCTTTCGTTTCCAATTCAGCCGGTTCAGATTTTAACTCACTATTTGTGTTTAATTCATTAAATTCAGCTCAGTACCTCTGCATCAGCTGAGGGCGAATCCATTTTGAATATTGTTGCTGTTGTTGTTTTGTATTCATACGCGCCGTTTCATTTACAATATTTACATTATTGATCATTGACACTTCACATTTTTTGATTTGAAAATCTTTTATTAAATGATAAGAAATGAAGTTAATTTTTCTATTGATCGACGTTTCAAAGAAAAAATTGACCGGAAAACTTTTTCATCAATGCGCTACTAATTTTTCTATTGATCGACGTATCAAAGAAAAAATTGACCGGAAAATGTTTTTCCGTTTTCCGGTCAATTTTTTCTTTGATACGTCGATCAATAGAAAAATTATTATCTTCATTTCTTAATTCATGCAAAATTAATAGGTAAAAATAAATCCGTTCGCCACCTACTACTTTTTTGTGTAAACTCGTGCATCACCTACACGAATTACGATACAACCGTTCCTTTCATTAAAAACCATACTCCGAAAATCAGAGACATAAATAACAGATTTTGGCAACTCCGCCATTAGCGTGTAAATGTTACGGGACCAACTTTACTTTGAGAACTACAAGTGCAACAGCAATCTTGTATAAGTCATTAAATTTGAACCTGATAGTGAACATGAATATGAACCTGTAAATATGTTTAAGCATGTTTTATTTATGAAATATTAACAAAAACTCTTTATTTAGTTTTTAAATTACTTTTTTAAAACTTATTGACTTTTCACAAAGTAATGGTAATGCATTACTTTACTCATGTAATGGTAATGTAATGCATTACTTCAAGAAAATTAAGTAATGGTAATTTAATGCCCTAATTCATGAAGTAATGGTAATGTAATGCATTACTTTACTATGTAATTCACCCCAAACCTGATTTCAACTAAGCCGGAAAACATGAACATTAACATTTAACTTGGTTCTTCAATCGATAAGATTGTATATATTATATGATGTTTAAGTCTTTCAAAATGTATAATCTATTACAGATTTTGCTTACGATGCATTGTTTAAAATTTAAATTCAATTTAATTAACTAAAGAGCCAACGAACAACGAGAAGGCAAATTCAGACTTGTTTTTATTTTCTTTGTACAAAATTCCTTTAAAGACAAAAAGCAGTCATACCGCAAGTAGACTGAAAGCCAATGAAACATCTACTTAATTTGTAAAACATCTGTGTATAACCCGTCCCGATTTTAACTTCGGCTTGCGCATGAAGTTTGGTAGTATAAAGGTGAAAGATTGTCAAAATAAAATATACAACTTTTCAAAAATGGCACGATTGGAAACTTTAATTTCGATTCCCCCATCAACCTCTTCTATTGATTAATGAGCTCGTACACCAACTGAATCTTAAATGGCGTTGTGCATTCAGTTACGTAACTCATTCCACATTTGAACCCGAGCAAGATTATTTTGATCAATAAAACTATTTTTTTTATTTTCTAAATAGAATTTTGCTTATACACCGAGGACTTAAAAAGATTTAATGCGTGTTTTTATAATACATATTTACTGAAATGCATGAAAACTTTCTGCACTATTTTCTTACGCGTAGACTCAATTCATGTGTTCTACGCGTGCCTTCAGGTTTGAGACTTAGGCTAACAGTAAACCAATAGACGGGGTCACGTGACCCCGTCTAAAAATGGAAAACCCTACTGACCTTGATGATTCATTATGTTGGAAAGCAAAATATAATGCATTTTTAAATGCACAAAGACCGTTAGCTGCTATGGCTAGATTATTTCAACGAATTTTAGGAACAAATATGTATATATTTTTATTTGTAAAATAACAAACAACAATACATATAATTTATGCACCATTGAGTCTAAGTCAATCAAACTTTAACAGTAATAAGAGTTGGCCTAAACAACTGTGGATGTAGTTCAAACACTTCATATCAGTATACCGTCACTTTAATGTTCATTTTTCTTTGTGTAAAATCATGTTTTGTGTACAATCATGTTTTGTTAGACAAAAGACAAAAATTAACGTATGGATTTTGTTAGCAAAGAAATACATTTTTTTTAAATAAAAAAATGCTCGTCTTTTACCAGTGAACTTAAAACTCAATATACTCTCATTATTCCATTAGAGAAAAAACATATGTTACTAAAAAGATGTTAGATAAATTCCCTATAAGATAGAGCATGTTTGTTTACTACATCACCTGTATAATGTATTTTTTTAAATTTATATTATTTTTTGATAATTTTCCCCCTTGATTCACCATTCAAATATAGCTAATATGCATGCATAACTAAGATTGAAAATTATTTTAAAATGATAATTATTAATGTATGTTTTCTTGACTTTGTACATTTTGAATTAGAGTGTGAGTGAATGAGTGTATTTGTCTCTTCATTTTTTCTTCAATTATTAATAAAATAATTTGAAATCTTTGAGAAAATATCAGTAGTAACAACATCAACTCGACAACACCAGGCTTCAGGATCATAAAACTTAGACATGCTCACCTTTGATCTAAGTCTTACTTTCATGAAAGAAAGAAATAATGGAAAAGTACGAATAAACCCTAAAGTGAGCTCATCCAATTTTATGGCCCCGAACCAGAACACATTAACATATCATTGAGCCCCTCCTCTTACGGTTTTATGAGATCCGGATTCTTTTTTAAAGATCTCTCTTTAAATGGATCTTCATATCTCTTGGACTTTTACATTTTGCTTACAGGAATTCATTGCCAATTCAGACCAAACGACAGCAGTGACCAATGTTCTACCCAGCCCAGTAGTGGCCCGCTATCTCCGTCTGTACCCAACCGCATGTAACGCCTACTGCAGTCTCCGTTTTGACGTCATTGGGTGTGAAGGTGATTTGTTTTCTTCTGGTCAAAAACTTGTTAGTACAAGGTTAAAATACGAGCAATGTTACTTGATTACTTCTTAAAACATATTTGTTACAGTTCCATTTGTTAATTTTTATTAATAATATACAAATATTTAGTTTTCATGCGAGAAAAAGTTTTTATTCATTTGCAATCTTTTTAACTTACATAATGCTTTACAAAAGATATTCCAAATCAATAATTCTTTATTACTTTAAAAATAAAGATCGAAGTTATCAAAATCAATACGACTATTAAATAACATAATTCGTCCTACATGAACAAATTGCGCTGCTTGAAATTCAAAGATTTGGTCTAGGGTTTGAAACGCTCATGATTCATATCCCTTCTCTTCAATGCCACGATACAAAACGAAATTCATAACAAACTTTAAAAGCCCCAAACAGTTTGTATTTTGTATTCCATTCGTACATTTTCCCCATATTTTAAATGGTTGAAAATCAAAAGATCTCATTTAATCCTATAGCATTGCAAGCTATGATGCTAAACCTTTTAGAAATATACAACATTTTGGTTTATAGAATGCAGTAGGTCTTTAGATATACCCATACAGATGTGAATGTCCAGATGCCACAAAAAATCAAGATTAAGGTTTAGCTTTCTTTAACAGTGCCGAGTACGACGACCTCTGCTACAACTACACCTGTCCAAATTACAACTACACCTGTCCAATCTACAACCACACCTGTCCAACCAATAATTACAACGACAGATGCGCCAAGTACTACTACCACTTCTCCTGCTTCCCCTACAGAAACTAGCATCTCAACGCCGCTAGTATCGACTGTGACCAACAGTACGCAATCTGGACTGTGTCCGTGTGCCTGCACCCAGACCAATTTCTCCACGACTCAACAGGAACTACAGGAGAGAATAGATGACATTGTACAAAAGTTGACCGTTCCTATAAGGACCACATCAAAATACGTCAGAAGCAAGACATCAGCACACGATAGCCGACCTGGAGCAGTGTATGTTGGATCTATTGGAATCGCCATCTTATGTGTTTTTTCCGGTTTTATCGTTCTACCAGATCTCTTTACCGTGCTCCGTTATTTTTATTCAACAATGGAGAGCAAATGTAATGTTAATATTTTCAAAAAGTGTAAGTCATTTAAGAACTATGTATAACGCAAATGATTGTTTTTATCCTGGAAACCGTATCCGTTAAATAAAAAAACCTTAGGAGTTCACCATGTTAACCGGATGGGCACCATGTATTTGCCTTTGTTCAAAACGTTCTTCTATAGACATAAGTTGTTAATTTTATGCAATTTATTTGGAAACTAATTTTTAAGTTAAAAGGCTATTTTTTTTTACATAAAATTAGAAACGTGTATTGGGGAATAACTTTTGGTGATTGCGCCATACTGATGCATTGTGTTTTTTGTGCAATATAGATAAGGACTGTAATATAGTGACATATTCACTGCACTGAAGTACAGGAATAGCAGTTTACCTTCACTAGGTGAGAGTATCAAATTGATAATCACTTATCGGCAAGTCAAAGTAAGCTAAAGGATAATATCTGACACAAGAAGAAAAGGTTCACTTTATGGCGTCATCAAGACCTAATTTCTAAAATAGCTAGTCTAATAGCTGAACGACAAACGTTAACTCACCTACGTACGTCGAATTGTACACATCATGAGAATTCAAGAGAAGGAAGTATTCAAAAGATGAGGAGAAATATTGTCAACTTGCTTTTTAAGATCGAATGAGGATGAGGAATGATGACTCTTTGATTAATAGATATATTTTAATAATATTGCTGTCGTTTTGTTTTAAATGAATATTTAGTCCACTTTTTGTTTGTTATTTGTCATTCATTACTCTTTTTGGCGTCTTAATACTCTTCAAACAAACACTTGTTAGAATTTTTCTCTTTTAACTTTTAACTAAAAGTTTTCGGAATGATTTTGCAAATTACAAATTATCATAGAGAGAGAGAGAGAGTGAGAGAGAGAGAGAGAGAGAGAGAGAGAGAGAGAGAGAGAGAGAGAGAGAGATCTGCTAGGGCATATTTACGTAGGTTTAACTATTTTTGTTTTCATCAATGAACGCTAGAAAAGCGATGGAGAAAATTTATGTACATATAACTAACTAACAGTTATCATTATAATGAACACCATAGCAAGTTATGTGAGGAAATCTGTTTATTACAGTGTTTAGACAGACATGATACGATTTTCAAATGTGTTTTAATGTAATTTTCATCTATTTGTTTGAAAGTTTACATCAACAAAAAGCAGTAATTATTATATAATATATCATGTAAATTAATATGTATTCTGTAACTTACCAAGATACAGTTATATAAAAATAGATATAAGATACAGTGAAACCTTTTAATCTTAAAATAATGAATGTATAAAAAGTAAATTCAATATCCTGTCATCGATGTTATTGAACAGTACGATGCATATCACATACTTAGTCTGTTTCATCCCTTCTCTTAAACTGATTAAAGTAAATCAATGCTCATATTAGGCAATTTTCATGTTCACTATTAAATCTTTAACGGTAATTTTACTCTTTCACTTCCTTTTGTTATGTAAGATCAATGTAAGATGTAATGTAAAATTCCATAGCAAAATCATTCTCTAGTTAAAAGATCATAGATTAAAGCTCTGCAGACTCGCAGGGGTTTTCAATTATTTGATTTTTGTGCTTTAAAAAAGGAATTATTTTAAAACTTTCCTCCACCACATGCGATCGATTACACCTAGGCAAAGATCTCGTTGATTTTCCGAAGGCTTTAAAGGGACCTAGACACGATTTTAGATAAAAATATTATTTTCGATTTTTTATGTATAAAATGGTTTTAATATGCTCATTTTGAATGAATGACCAAAATAAAATGTTCGTATTCAAGTTATAAGAGAGATACAGAGGTATGAATTTGATGTCATGTAAGCAAAGCTCTAGTCTTATATTTGTTTATTTATAATAAAAAGTATGAAATTACCTTTTCTTTGACAAACTGGTTAACCGATTCAACGTGTTCATGATTAATACTTTTAACAAACGAAAGCACATTTGATTGAACCGTATACCAATAAAACAAATGCGTAACCAATAGCAAGACTTGAGTTCTGTTAACTTTACAAAGAATTTCAAACTCTATATTTTGCTTATAACGCAATATTTGACTTTCAAATTTTGACAAAGCATTAAAAATACCCATATTAACGATTTAAACATTAAAATTGGAAAACCAAAATTGAAAACTGTAAGCTCAAATCGTGTCTTAGTCCCTTTAAGTTAGCACGACTCCAAATTGCATTGTCCGCATTGTTTCTCTATCCTAAAGGCTAATCCTACAATCTCTATGTAAGCTGCTGACTTCCGAACACTCTTTATACTAGTATTCAGAAATTAAAAAATAAAGAATTTAATAGGCTTGATCATTATGGAATGGATTTATCAACTATCTAACAGTTCTAGATAGTGTAAATATTTTGTACTTTCTGATTTATAAACCTTCTCATCCATGCAACTGTTACAATATCACAATCAACTACCTTAAAGTGTCATTATCATAACATGGATAAAAAGAAGAGTTTGTGAGTGGTGAGAAAATGGCAATATAACAATATTTAGTATCATCTTTGTATACAGTAAAAAAAAGATCATCATAAAAACTAGTTAAAGGTATTTCCCTATGCAACTTCACGTGTGGTGTAAATCGTGCATTGGTTTTAATATGTTGACGATAAATTTTATCTAAATTACTCATATTTTTTTCAAGCCAAGTAAAAACGTCAAGGATACAATGCATTGAGCTATAAACAATTAGAAACTGCAAATAACCCAAGAAAACAAAAACGCTGACTTTCATATATTGTGAGAAATACTACACATAGCTCATTGGATCTTGTTTTGCAACGAGAGATAAATGCAAAGGGTTAGATTCCTACGGGCTGCTACGTTGACAAACTAAATATTGTGTGCCTATTTATGAGTTATTTTCAGCGTTAAAAAAGTCAACAACTTTCTTTTCGAAAATATCCGACACAGACTCTGTTGAAACCATTTGCTTGCATATCTCTGATCGTTCAAATCTTTCAAAAATAGAGAGATCTTTCCAACACACTGTGAAACCCAAGTACGATTTAATCATTTAAAAAAAGTTGGTTTTTGTTTATTTTTTTTAAAAAGCAGCGAATCATGAAATTTCTTACTTTTCATTATCATAAAATGATAAAACAGGTTGCTCTAGGTTAGATAATCAGTGGTTGCTCTAGGCTAGTAGACATAATCACCTGAATCAAAAGAAACAAGAAAAAATATTGACGCAAGCGTCAAATGGGCCGCAAAAAATATAATGTTGTATGAATCATCATTAGTTGTTTACATAAAAACGCACCACAAAGAAGAAAATAACGAGTTGGTTTTACTATTAATCTTTGTTGTAAATTTTAATATATTTTTCAGCAAGACGTTTTGCAGTGTAACATTTTACTATTATTATTAAGAATCGAGTTCGTTACTGTAAGCATTACTAACGGTAATTGTATGAAGTAATGGAGAACACATTGATTTGTACATTATTCTAAGACAAAGGTCAACTCATCATTATTCTCTTGGAAATTATGTATTTCAAACCATTTTCATTTTTTGTTGCATTGTTTTGAATCACGTACGGTCATATGCTAATTCGGTGACGCAGAACAAAGAAATTCAATTATATCATTTATAATTATATATATATATATATATATATATATATATATATATATATATATATATATATATATATATATATATCATATATTTCATGTCATTCAGGTCTTCAGTATTTCAGGTCTTTAGAAAGTCCCGTATACCGATCCCGATACAATGAAAAACTCCTAAATTTTCCGAAAAGATTATAGTCTCGATAAAATCGCACCTAACACGACAGTCTATGACCCACTTTACATTTACGAGTAAAAAAAAAAAAAAATATGTAATATTTTTTAAAGGCATAAAACATATTTCTACACGCAAATTTACTTTTAATTCATAAAAATAAGCACTATATTAATTCGATATAAGTAAAAACTATCCCGCAGAAACGCAGTTACAATATCTAAATGTATATCAAATAACGGACCGCCTTCTGGCGGCCCGTAAAAACCAAAACAATGTACAGATGAAAAATGACAATAATAGATTGTGACCCATCTCAAAAATCCATAAAGCAAAATACAAAGCAAAGCAACTGAGACCTTTATTACACTGGAGGTAGAATCTAATTAACAAATTTTAATTGTCAATGAGTCCATTGGCAATTAAAAATTGTTGAATAGTAAAGGACAGTAGAATCAGGTGCCTAGCGGGAGTATGAGCATACTCTGCCTACCAATCGCATCCACCTTGTGCTCAATGCCAAGATTACGAACAATGAAATAAACTGTAGTCAGTCCGGTGTATAAATAATGACCTAACAAGTATCACAAATGTCTGTAAGCATGTGTCTCAATGAAGCATTGTACTTGCTGACAAGGTCATTGTATCCACCACTGAACCGGCGAAAAAAAAAATTCACTCGAGATTCTTGATATTCCTGTTATGTTCTAATTCTTTACAATCAACCAAACATTCATAATTTATAAAATAAATAAACACAGTGTGTACAATATGCAGAAGTGCTCTCAAGAGTGCAGTCGATACATGTAAATTACACAATAATCTTCCAGTAAATCCTCAGTTCTTTTCCTATAATGAGAAAAATTGTTGATAACAACAAAATGATACATGAAAACGAGTATAGGTGGGTGAGTGGGAGGGGGTAACGTCTTACTATATATAGCTACACGAAGAGAGAGCCTGTGTTTGATAGACACACGTGCCATCATACCTTTAATAAATACATTTTCAACAGTTTGTTTATAAGTAGCTTGCCTCAATTAAGAAATAGTTCGTATGCAGAGCATGCTCTTGCATAATAAGCTGAGAGGAACAAATCCTATGAGCATGTGATGATGGTATATTGCTACATAAATGAGGAAAAATGACGATGGAAAAAATAAAACCATCACGTTTATCATACAGTTTTATTACTAGGTTACCATTACCGTCTTTTTCTAGAAAAATATCCAAATATGAACAGATGTCTAAAAATATGTGGTATCTTTCATTTCAAGCTCACTGGGATAAACATCATAAATATATAATTGTCGAGTTGAAGGCCACAACAAGTGTTTTATTCTATTCTTGTACAAGATTTTGAATCAATTCAGCTTCAAATGAATATGAAAAAACGACAGCCAATAGAGAAGCGCATCTTGTGTTCCGACTGATTGTTGAAAGACCTGGTTTCAAAAAACTACATAGATTTTGTCTATCAGAAATTCAAGCATCTTTTCAATGTCACTTCAGAGTACTTGTAATCAGAATAATTTTAACGATTTCCAATAATAAGGTAAAAAAAATTTACTAGTTACATTTTTAATGAACAAACATATGTCGATGATATCACAAAGCCTAGAATTAAAATTGTCATGGGGTATGGTCCCATAAAGCATTGAGAACTCGTACGTTTTGATGCTAATGATTTTGGTCAGATTTTGTAACCTCAACATTTCTAATAATTCTTAGTGTTTCTAACTATCTGCATCTGGTTCACACCGCTTCCGGAGTATATTGTTGTGCAAACGTTTATAACAGAAACTAAACTCTACTTACATGGGTGATAATCCATCCTCACTTCTGAGACTTTGCCTAACAAAATATAGAGCAGACCATTTAACTTTTTAAGTGAGAACTGTACAGGTTAATCTTAGGTAGAAGGGAGACTAAAATTGCTATCAAAACACAATTTTCACCTCTTGTTCGGTAACCTAATGTTTGCGGGGTTTTTTTCCCGTTTTGCACACATTTGAAAATTAGGTTTAAAAAAATGTGTGCGAAATGGGAATTTGATCAGGTGAGAAAATTGCTTAATTGCTATAGTCTATGATACAGTTCCTCGAAGGGAATTGATAATATAAATAAAACATATTACTCGCAATTGATATTTACTTTTATTTTATGTTACAATATAAGTTACATAAAAGCCTATTTACTTAATATATGTAATTGACATTTATGTTCTTTATGATCTTGAATTTAATTTCAAACATCAAATTGGTCATTAACATTTTCATTTATTTCTTTAAACAATGAAGATTATGGCAAAACTTTTGTACATGTAGTGCTTTATAGTTTTATATATAGCTACCTTAATACTTGATGCAAAAAAAATAATAATGACAATTTACGTTTGGATCGGCATTACATACAAGATATCATGTCGATCTTGAATGAGGAGTAATCCTCAATTATATTTAGTCATTTGATTGTATTTTGAATCGCATCGCGTTTGTTTTCGGCAGTTTGAAGTGTCGCTATGCAATGTACAAAACATTAACAAATGAAACTACCCTTAAGTCATAAGTTATCTGTTACATGTTAGAAGAAATATCATACGTTAATATTTTATATTTAATGTTTTTGCAAACATTATTGAAGGTAATTTGTCTATTAAAAATGCTTTTGAACATTTTTCATTTATCCTATGTATTGAATAATTGAAGAAAAATGACAAACTGTATGATGATAAATTAGCAATTATATATGCTTCAAGAACTTTAAAGATTTTTTCATATCAATTTATCAAATGTAGACTGAGTTCGTGTATTTTCAACCCGCTTCAGTTTGTTGTCTGTTGAATCAAAATCAAAACTATTATTTTAGTCGGAATGTTTTGTGACAGTTTAGCTACTGATTTGACTGATTTGAAAAGTGACCCACAATATACTAGTAAGTAAGTAGGTTAGTAAGTTAGTTAGTTTATCTATTCCTTAAGCCAAATAGCTCATCAGATACAAAAAATACATAATATATATACAGTGCAAGACATAATATGTAGCAATAAACGTATTAAATGCATCAAAGTTCTACTTTCTATTATCAAAAAATTTCTGAGTGTTTCTTCTTTTTGAAGATATTTTCCTTAATTACTTAACTCAGTAGTACATTCATTTGACAATAATAGTAATAATTTATACATACTTGGTTTATACCAATAGTATTTTTTTATTTACAGTTTTCTATATTTATGGTACACTGAACATTTAATCAAAGTACTGATAGTACTGAAAAGCACTAACCCAGCTTCTATATGTATAAAAAGATATATGTATATAACATTTCAGCTTCTGTATACACACTTTATTTCCTCGTCACTGCATGACAGTCCCCCTGCAATGATGTAT
Organism: Magallana gigas; assembly: GCF_963853765.1. NCBI lineage: Eukaryota > Metazoa > Mollusca > Bivalvia > Ostreida > Ostreidae > Magallana > Magallana gigas. The sequence continues at coordinate 56,494,571 of NC_088858.1, read as the reverse complement.
GTAAGCCCCATACATTAAATATTCACAATAGCCCGTGCAGTGCAGTTATGTGCATAAACCCCTAAAACTGGTACCATAACCAGTTTAAATGTGATTATCATCTTCAACATCTAGATGACAAAAAATACATATTCTTTGCTCTTTAGGTAACGGAGTAAATCTTCCCTTCTCTGTCATTAATGAATTTGCACTCAATCTGTATCTTGTAATTACCTAAATATACTTGACTGAAATTGGTTTTAATAAATAAGACTGTATACACAACCTGTTTGTTAAATATTTACACAAAACACATTTCGATGGGTTGAAAAAAAATGCATTACAATCTTGCAGAAACAATCTTGTAGTCTTTGTTAAAAGTTTTTAAAAACAATCTTTTAATTGTAACATTTTAACAATACCAAACCTAAATGAAAATAACAAATTTTTTACATAAAGTAGCCAGTTGTATTTCACACATGGATATTTTTCAACCCTTTTAAACATATCTTGATAAATGCTTTTCTTTATACAATTCTCAGATTCCAATAATTTACACCAAAATTTAACAATGCGTATAACTAAAGCGGTGATGTCTAAGAAATATAGTCAAAGAAGCTACTTCAAAGATTGAAATATTTTGTGACAAACGCCTGGGGATCTATTCACAAAAAATCGTACCTCTACGATTACACTTTAAACTTACGACAAACGTACGTTTACGTTTATGGTGCTATTCACAAAAGCTGTCGTAAGATAATAACGTTGTCGTGCGTCTGTTACAGTCGTAAGTGCGTCTAAGTTCTTAGTTACCGACAATGCTCATGCGCAGTAGGCATTGTGGAAAAATGACGTCACGCTGTATTTTAGCTCATTTACATTCGCAGAACTTTTTTAGCGCCTTTGAGCATAGACATATATAAAAAAGTTACTTCTTTTCTTACCATACGCCTATTCTAATGCAATTATATATGTTTACAATTATCGACAGAAAGAAAATCAAAATGTGCCTGACGTTAGAAATGTTTCTTATTAATACTGTCAAAAAACACTGTCAGTTTATCGCTATATGTACATTTTAAATATGTCGAGGTTTTTAATATTGTAACTAAGTATTATCACCCACGTTGACGTGTCAATTGAAAACTTCCTTTCAATATTGTGAATTTTTTTAAAGGTCGTCTGGAGAATAAATTAAATATATATATATTTTTAATTTTTCTAAAAAAATCAATAAGAATTTATATAGCTTATGGCTATCATTTGATTTTTATTAAAATTATGACCTAACATGATGAATTTTTGTGCATAATTTAATAAATTTTGAGATCAAGCTTCATTGAACTAATATTTGGCGGCTTGACCTCGTAAGCTAAAAAGAATTGTGCAAAGGTAAACATATTATGGTCTTTTTTAATGAGTTTAGAAGTTGTTTCAAATTTAAAAAAATGGTTAGACACAGATTTCTTAAAGGCTGGGTCTACCCTTAATAATTAAGTTTTTTAGGGGGGGGGGGCCAGACTGACCCCGGCCCCCCACCTCTATATCCGTGCATGATATGTAGTACGTTGATTACATTACATACTGATAGTTAATTAGTGTGTTTGCATATGACTATCGTTTTACTGATTTAATGCATTTGTAGGAATAAAAAAAACCGCCTATATTATCAAATAATTTTCGTAGTTTTACCTAATACTGATTCGATATACTCGGAATTGATGGCGCGTAATATATCTCTTTTCCTATATGTGTAGGGTTTGTAGTGGTGATTATCTATTGTATGCTTGAATGATCTTAACTGTGCTTCAAATATGATTAAGAAAAATAAATTCCAACCACCATTAATATATTTTGCTACACGGGATACAAAAGGAACTCTGACACTGTCTTTTCATGGTAAACCATAGTCTGATATCAAATAGGTGTTTCTCCTCTTAATTTTGCTTATGACAAAATGAAGGTAGTCCCTAGAACTGCCATAACTTAATAATAAACATATCCATTATAGACTTACGTCAACCCAGTAGTAGACGTAAACTTACGACTGTTTTTGACGTAACGTCACACCTCCGACATTTTGTGAATAACCAAAATCTTTAAAAAAAAATCTTACGTCAAACTTCTGTCTACAATTAAACGTACGATTTTTTGTGAATAGATCCCCTGTTTCCTTATATCATCTCCATTTTCATAAAAAACAACCAATTATAAATATGCGTGTTATCTATTTTGCAACTAAGTTGTAGAAAGAGATACGGCGTACCCTGAATGACTGTAGTTTTCCCCTTCAGTCTATGATCATTCATTGAATCAACTGGCTTGGGACCGACAATTTTCCTCCATTCATTTATATTTTTTATTCAACGTAAATGGACAAAAATGTAAGAGTTAAAATCATTTATCATTATTTTTTTTAACAAAGAGCGTATATCTAAGAATAGAAATAGCATTTTCTTTTAATCAAGTAATAATTGCTGATAGTGATTAATCCAAAAACACATCAAAATATCTAAATTCTTCTTGTATCATCGTTAATGCACGGATAAAACACAGGTGAAAATCCACGTAAAATCTTAGTTTGAAATCAGACTAATTGCTATCACAACACATCTCACACCTATTGTTCTATGTCCAATTTTCAAATGTGTGAAAAACAGGAACACTCATTTTTGCTCTAGGTATTTTAGGCTTTCAGTTACAAATCATGACTTAATAGTTTATATAATTTATGTTATTATCATAAGTTATCAAACTCATTAGTGATTGTTTTTACTAATTCAATGATAATTGACACATTAATTATTCCAATAAGTACTTTTTAAAGAAAAAAAGATCAAGGAAATCATCAAATACATGACTGTACTTAATTAAATTTGGGAAAATTATGAGCAGATATTGAATCACTGAAAAAGTTTAAATATGGTAAATATATTAATTGAATGCTTTTAATTACTCTTCACACTTGACCTTGCATCATTAATAGTGTGGGGAACAATGGGTAATAGACAGCTTTGTATTTATACGCACATCAGTGTGTAATTAAATGTAATGGAAAAGTGATTGGAATTGCATACCTTTTTTGAAAGTAATAAATTTAATAATTATCATTACATGTAGTTAAAAAATTTAACCAATTATACATTACTTTCAAGAACATCAAAATTTGTAATTAATTACACTCAATGACCATTACAAATTATCATTATCCCACATTGATCCCAGGGAAAAAATAATGGAATTTTGGATTTATATGATAAAAATTCAATTTGTTACTTAGCAACCCGACAAACCTTGACTTGGTGGTTGATGTGACCATTAGTTATAGTCTGAATCACTTTTTGCTTTGAAAACTCAAATTATAATTCTATTAAAGTTTTAGTTGACACCTTAAGTTCCAAAAGCATTCTTTTGGACACTATATCAAGTTAAGGCAATCTTAATATGAATTTATTTTCAATACTATATACACCTATTCTTATCTCTTCCTTACGCTGACTATCTGGAGTCCTTACAATTCTTTAAAGGTGTTCCTAAAGAAATATCAACGAGAATGATATAAAACCTATTTAATTAACTATTCAAAGCACAAAGCATAATATAAAATAGATGCTACCCAGCTCACACAGTGCACTCTGAAGTTTACGAGACATACATGAATCTATATGGTAAGCAATATAGCATTTCCTGATTTTTGGCAATGTTACTCATTAGAGGGCACGGAGAGAAAAACAAGGAAATACGTCGACTCGATATATCCCAGTGAACTTGAAATAAAGATACCACAGAGTCTGCGTCATCTGTTTCATGTTTGGATTTTCTACTGGAATTGGACATTGATGGTAACCTAACAACAAACCTTTATGATAAACGCGATGGCTATAATTTTTCTATAGTCAACTTTCCTTACTTATGTAGCAATATATCTTCATCACCTGCATATGGTGTTTTTGTCTCTCAGTTAATTCGATACGCAAGGGCATGCTCTTCGTATGAACAGTTTCTAAGGAAAGGCAAGCTACCGACAAACAAACAACAGTCTCGTTTGGAGTTATCTTTTCGTAAGTTCTATGGTCGATACAACGACCTTGTCAGCAATTATAATCTTCCAGTAGGTGGCATGCTGAGTGACTTTTTCATTCTAATTGTTAGACCATAATTAATCACCTAATTGTCTACGGACTTTTCCGTTTTTCCTGATTACGACAAAAAGCACACGGCGGGTGTGACCGGTCAGCAGAAGATGTTCACTCCTCCTAAGAACCCGATCCTACCTATATCTATGTTTAGGTCCGTGTTGCTCTGCTTTGAATTTGTATTTCGTTTTATGGATTTTTGAGATGTTTGACGGTTTGTTATTGTCATTTGAATCATTCAGGTTTAAAGGATAAACACACATGCAGATCGGTTTTTTTCAAAATAAAAGACTTATAACATCATTAGATTGTATTCACGATTTTGCCACTAAGAAACTGTTCTGTTGTGTTATACTTAGAAATAAAAACAACTACCAATAGTCTTATACATGTGTTAACTCTTTTTATGTTTTTCTTGTTGCCTTCTGCAGTACACTGCGTGTTGGAGGAAAAAAATAGATTCCGATTCAAGCTCATTTATCCTTTATTTATAAAATCCACAAAACCATAAGGGATAACTGGAATACGGTGTTGTGGAAAAATAAAGGCATAATTGAGTTTGTCATTTCACCAGATAGATCTAAAACTTTTCTGTTTAACAAATGTAACAAAATTCAGACTTGATGAGTGTAAACTGCTGTGTTGGATAAAAAAAACATCAGCATAATAATGATTCATTTTCTCTTTTTTCTATCGACTTTGGTCGATCACACTTGTGCCTGTACAAGCTTATCTTTTATAAAGATTGGTGAGCTAGCGCTGTAGTCATCAGAAAACACAAAAACAGATTTCTAAAACATTCGTTCTCTAAATCAGTTTTTTTTTTCATTTTGAAGGCACTGTGGAGCACTGGTATTGTGTTGAGTGTGGTGGAAGTCTGTTTTTGGAATTGTGAATCTAGCGAGGGTTTCACATCGGCGATGGCGTAGCTAGTTAACTGTGCTTTAATTATTCGGTATTTACTGAAATTTCAATTTCGATGTAAAAATTGTCAAAATCAGTAGAACACTGGTAGTTTTATTGCAATCGTATCTTCTCGGGCCTTTCTGACAAGCTTGAAAACATATCCGGAATTGTTTTCTGAGATTTTCGGTAGTTAAATTAAAGCTAGATATTTATAAATTTTTAAATTAACTTGGCATTATAAAACCTAAAATACAGTTACTTTTGGCATTTATTATAAAACACAAATCTTCATATCATATGTAGATGATAAAACGAAATTCAAATGGCACCATTAAGTCAAGCATGCGTATTCGAGTAAAGAAGCCTAAGCAATGGGCCACTGCGCCTCACTATATGCGCAAAAATTACGCTTCGCTCTACTGTATTAACTTTGGAGAGGCAGCTTCCAGTACATCTTTCATTAATTGTTTCATTACTAAGAACATTACTTTGATGTGTTTGACTTGCGATTTAGTTTGAACATATTTTATTGCTTATATATATATATATACAAATGGTTCGAACACAAGCTCTTACAACTTACGAGGTTCTTACCAAGTATAACAATTTACAACTGTGTAGTAGTTTAGAATGGAAAATAGATAGAAATGGATGTTACTAAAGTGGTTCAATTATTGAACAAACGTACATGTATTTATAAACAGTTCTGTTTGAATTTGGTCTGGGCAGGAAGACTGAAGTTACGAAAATTTATGAGAATCTTCCACAATCTCTGATAAATCTTTGAATAGCTAAAAAAATACGTTGGTTTAAATTGACAGTCAGATATTCATCTCCCCACAGAATTAATGACAATTAATAACGTTAATTTGATTAAAATTCAAAAGGTTTGAAAACAGTTCATTTCGTGCTAATCCACATTGGCAATTAGGGCTTTCAATAATATTTCTTCTGAAAAGGTCGAAGTTAAGATACAGTTATGTCTAAGTTTTGTGTGTATAATGTTAAGTCGTCTATTGCAGAAGCAAAAATAGGACGGAGATTTAGTTTGGTTAAATTGAATATTGCTTTTGAAACTTGAAAACGATGAATTATTTCTGGTGATTAACCTTAAACTATTCCCTTTATTGATCGTGTCAGAAACAAACGATATCTTGAATATTTCTAGTCTACATTTTGGAATAGTATATTAGTTTTCTCGATTGCGTGTATTGTAATTCCTGGTTCCTAGTCTTGGTAGAGGGGAAAATTGCTCAATTTTACTAATTTTCGTCTCTCTGAGAGAGGCATCAAACCGGGACTCTCATGAAGATAATATGGGTAAGCCAGTGATGATTCTTACTGCATAGAGTTGCACTTTTTCGACATCTTGAAACGAACAACCACCCCAGACAACAGAGCAGTATTCAATTAAAGGTCAAATAAAAGTTATCTAATTATATCTACCTAATAGATGCTTTTGAGCTTCTTCAACAGGCCAAATCTTTGGTATGCATTTTTAGCAATATTATCGATATACTCAGACCAGCAAGGGTTCTGACAAAAAAGTAATCCCAAGTGTTTATGTGATGAAACAACGAATTAAATATTTATACATATGCATATTTATTTCAGGGCCACGTTTACAGATACTGAAAAAAAAATCCACTGATGATAACAAAAAACCATCTATTGTATGTTATAGACTTTTGATTGTAGTGTTATTTTTCACATTGAATTTCGATAAAGTAGATCGATGACTTAAATGACTGAGCTAATGGCTTCTGAATTTTTTGTGAAAAATTTAGAAAATCCTTCAATTTTTACACTATGATTAAGATATTCTTAATTGTGAAAATCAACAAATAATTAAACTCCGTTAAACTGAAACACGTGAATGAATGGCAATGGCACTAAACAAATACAAAGCACTAAGTTTCCAGTGACAAGTTTTAGATAAATTCCTGCCCAAATATCCTATATCAGTTTTCAAATCCACGATTTTTTATTCGATTTAACAAAACCTTAAATGACGATAATACTTAACCGTTAAAAGTTTTAATCTACTTATATAGACATTTTACTCATGACATTGAACTTAAAACAATCCGAATTAGTCAAATCAAGTCCTTAAGTTCAATGTCATGAGTAAAATTTGTTCTAAACACAAAAAGTATTTATGAAATGAATTATTATTGACATAGCATTCATTTAGTGTAAATGTTTTAGGGATTTCTTTAAAAAATTTCAAAAAATAGTCAATGGCCATTAACCCAAAAACTTTTTTGAAAGTGATAAATAACACACAACCATAAAATGTCTATAACACATAATAGATTTTTTTTACATTATTGTCAGTGGATTTTTTTTCATTCTGAGTAAACGTAATCCTTATATCATGTTTAGTTTTCTATACATGCGTAAGAATTTCGTTAAGTACACTTCGCCTGCTAAAAGTTCTATTTCCGGCGGACAGCAACAACAGCGCAGTTTAAATTATCATTGCATGTTGTACTTTTGCTAACATAAAAACATTTCATGCAGACAACTGAACATTCCTTAACAGGATTTCATCGATTGTAGACTTTGATGGAGTGCAGTATAAATCCAAGTGTAATCCAAATTAAAAATTAATTTCTCTGTTAATTTAAAGGAAAGAACTTTAAGCTTTATCGGTAGGACACCCAGTGAATTGAGAACTTTGTTCGCAAAATCATAATGAAAATATTGTTGAAAACGAAGTGGGGAGAGAATGACTGAGAACTCGCGATAAAGACTATAATCCCCCAGTTTCATCGGTATGGGGCTAATAAAACGCTTCTTTTATGTGTAAATATAAATACGAATTGCATTAATTGTATCAATAATTTTAGTTTATTTATAAACATCACGGGAGGTTTTTATCCACAACGATCGACAACTCGTCCAGAATTTCTCATTATTAATACAAACCATACTCACTTCATTTATGATTTTATCTCATACTTTGTACAAATGTATTAATGTGGAAATTTCCCTTTCGGGGTTCATTTGGGTTTAAAGAGATCAGGTAAACTAGATATTGTCAAAATTTCTGAACTACCTGTTCGGGATTTTTTTCCAGACAATAAAAGAAATGACACAACAGAGTTAGACGTAGGCCCGTCGCGATAACTCTTGCAGGGCAAATTGATATACGTTGCTGTTCTAGTAGGTAGAAAATTAAATGAGACAAAAGTTCATATTCAACCAAATTATTTCATTTTGCCTTGCAAAATAGCAAAACTGCAGTAACTGTGAAGGCGTAAAATTGTATTAGAAGCTTAAGAGCAAAGGTCTTCTTAGTATCAAAACAAGGTCAACGTTCAATCTTTTTGTATTGCACATATTGGATAATATTCCCCTTCAGTCTTCAGTTCGGGAGCCAAATTTACACATAAATAACGCACCAAATTACAAAAGTTTGATTTAAAAATTTTGGACTTCCGAAGAAAGTCACGAAATCAGAGAATTATTGTATTTTCCCGCAATTCGCGAATTGTTATGAACGTATTATGAATTACTAGAGTAACTCACTTTCTAGCCGCCGCTTGTGATCGATAGACGCAATGGACGCCGAAGCAGTACAGCGACAAATTAATCAGACTTTACAACGTACAAATAATGAAATGCTTAGCAGTTTTTCACAGCTCTTGGACAGCAGGCTAAATTCAGTACAACAAAATATCCGCGAAAATCAAAATCTTATTGCAGAACGGCAACAGGCAAAAATCGAACACGTGCTCTCAGACGGGTATAAGTTCAAGAAACGTGGCAACGAGGAACAGCATAAGCACAACGTCAAAGTTATATCCAAACTGAAGGAGGCGAGTGATGAGCTGAACGAGGACAAAGTAGCAGAGGCCAAGCAAAAGATAGCCGAAGGTTTGGATATAGTAAAACAGCGTCAAAAGCTCATTCGGTTGTCGGATTCATCAGAGGCGGGATGGAGGGCAGTCGATGAATATGTTAAAAATCCGATAGCGTCCGATTCAGAAGATGAGAAGAAAATTCAGAAAGCTCAGAATCGTGCAGAACGGAAAATTAAAGAAGTATTAAAGAAACGTAGAGAACAAAGAGACAATACCCGCCCTTACGCAAGACCCAGTTTGACTGAGAACACGACTACCCAAACATGGAAGTCTGGACATTGCTACCGCTGTAATAAAAGAGGGCACTGGAGGAGAGACTGTACTGAGAAATTGGATGAGAATAAGATAAGTAGAAATGTTTCTGAATTAGATCATTTGATAAGAAACATAAAAGTAAATGTAAATACAGTTTTTGAAGATGCAAGGTGTACAAATCATTCATGCATGAAAAGTAGTTCTCCAGTGGGTTGTTTAAAAAGAAATATAGGCCATTGGCGTTTGATTGGAGCGAATTCGTTCATTTTGGAGGTTATAGAAAAGGGTTATAAATTACCTTTCTTCACTGCACCCGAGTCTGTTGAGTTAAAGAACAATAAGTCGGCTGTAGAGAATGTAGAGTTTGTGTCAAAAGAAGTTGATTGTTTGTTGAAAAAAGGCTGTATTTCAGAAGTGAGTAGTAAACCAAAAGTGGTAAATAGTTTGACAGTGGCAGGGACTAAAGCTTCAAAACTGAGATTAGTTCTAGACGCAAGGCATGTTAATCCCCATCTTTTCAAATATAAACATAAGTACGAAGATGCTAAAGTTGCTAAATGTCTGTTTACGGCGGAAGATTATATGTTTTCGTTTGATCTAAAGAGTGCGTATCATCACATAGAAATTCATGAGTTGTCGAGAGAGTACTTAGGTTTTAAATGGCAGGACAGATATTATGTTTTTAATGTTTTGCCATTTGGCATTAGCACAGCAGGTTACATTTTTACAAAAGTCATGAGGGAGATAGTTAAATTTTGGAGGCCTAAAGGAATTAGAATTGTTATGTATTTAGATGACGGTATCGGAGGGGGATCCAGTTTGCGAGAAGCAGAAAGAATAAGTTCTGAGATTCATAGAGATTTAGAGACATTGGGGTTTTTAATTGATATTGAAAAGTGTCAATGGGAACCAACACAAAAGTTAGAGTAGCTTGGTTTAAGCTGGAATACACACGAAAATAAAGTCAGTGTATCTAAGGGTAGAATTGAAAAGTTAGAGATGAGTTTAAAAAACATTATTAGAGCAAAACAGTCGGGTTGTGTTTGGTTTGAGGTCAAGGGTATAGCCTCTGTGGTTGGTCAGTTGATCTCAACACAGGTTGTGTTTGGTCAAGAGGTCAGATTAAGAACTAGGTATCTGTATTTTTGTATTTTAAACAGATCCAGTTGGAACTCTTCTATTAGTCTGAGCTCAGAGGCAGTAGGAGAGTTAGAATTTTGGTTTACAAATTTAGATGCAATGAACAAAAGAGGTATTTGCTTGAGTCAGTTGACAGAGGAAAGCAATGTTCAGATTCTCGTATATTGTGATGCATCTGATACGGGTTATGGATGTCATTTGACAAATAACTTGGTGGATGAACAAGTTTTAGCTTGTTATGGTTTCTGGAATGATTGGGAGAGAAAGCAAAGCTCTACTTGGAGGGAGCTGGAGGCGATAAAACGAGTATTAGAGCAGTCAGTTGACAGTGTTAAAAATAGAACGGTACAGATTTTTTGCGACATTAGAAATGTTGAACATATTTTAAAAGTTGGAAGTAAAAAGTTGAAGCTTCAGAATATTGCTATGGCAGTGCATCAGTTTTGCAATTGTAATAGCATTGTGGTTAGTTGTAAGTGGATTCCAAGAGCAGATAATACAATTGCTGAAAGATGGAGCAAACTGAGTGATTGTGATGATTGGTCTATAAAGCAGTGGTGTTTGATTATTTTGATAACAGATGGGGTCCACACACGTGTGATAGATTTGCAAGCAGTTATAACAAAAAATGCAAATTATTTAATTCAAAGTATTTATGTGCAGGTACATGTGGGGTTGATGCATTGGAGCAGGTTTGGGTTGATCATGTCAATTGGGTGGCTCCGCCCCTTAGATTGATACCAGAGGTCATTAGAAAAATAGAAAATGAAAAATGTAGGTGTACAATTGTTTGTCCAGAATGGAGGTCAGCTCCATATTGGGCTATGTTGATTGGAAAAGATGGAATGTTTAAGTCATATGTAAAAAATTATGCTTGTTTGAAAAATGATGTGGTTATTTGTCAAGGAAGAGGAAACAATGGAATGTTTGCGAAACGAGAATTATCGTTTAATATGATATTTTTAAAGATAGAATTTTAATTATTTGTGATTTTATTCAAAGGATTAGGACTACAGAAGTGTGTAAAGGAGCGGGCACAGGTGCATGGTGTTCATTCGGGTAGTTACCTGGAAGATTTATGTCCCAGACTATCGTATTATTTACTATCAAGTAAGAGTGACAACACAAATACGAATTATTTCAACGCTTTCAACAGATGGAAAACTTTCATAAACTCACAAGGACATTGTGCATTACCAGCGAGTTTTATTCATGTTGCACTTTATCTAACGCATTTATTGGAAAACGGATCTTCACAACATCTGGTGAATTCGGCGATTTACGGTATAAAATGGGCGCATGATATTGTCGGATTGCCAGATCCCACGAAAAATTCATTTGTGTCGTCTTTACAAGAAGCTGCTAGAAGAAACGCATACAGACCAGTGCATAAAAAAGAGCCGATTTCAAAAGAAATGATCATAGAACTCTGTAATAAATATGAGAAATGTAATGATATTTTGATTGTTAGAAATATGCTTATGATTCTTTTTGGATTTGCAGGTTTTTTACGATTTGATGAGATCAGCGCACTAACATTTGGGGATGTCAAAATTTTTGAAGATTATTTAGTGTTATATATAAGAAAAAGTAAGACGGATCAATACAGGCAAGGTAACGAGGTTTTGATAGTTAAAGGCTGTTCAGTGGCATGTCCTGTGACAATGTATAGTAGATATATTGAACTTGTTGGTCAAGAAGATAGTAGTTTTTTCTTATTTAGACCCGTTTTTAGATCAAAAAACACATGCAAGCTTATATACAAAAATAAAAATCTTCTAGGTCAAATATTTGTTCGCTGTTAAAGTCGGTTTGTAGCAGTGAATTAAACATAGGGTTGCATTCTCTTAGGTCGGTGGAGCGACTTTGGCTGCTAATGCAAGTGTAGATGAGAGGTGTCTTAAGAGACACGGTAGATGGAAGAGCGACAGTGCCAAAGATGGGTTTATAGTAGACTCGGTTGAGAAACGTTTGCAAATTTCTAAAGCACTTGGTTAATGATTACAGTCTTGGTACCCTTTCTATGTATTTTCTAAAGCGTACACGGCTAGCTGTATGCAAGGTATATATGTGTTGTTGTTATTTGTTAATAATGAATATAGTAAATATTTGTATTTTCCCGCGTTTCGTCAGTATAACGGGAAAATGTTGTATTCACGGTAGTCATGTTTCACAAATTGTTATGGTCCAGTATTGACCAATGGGCGGCAAGGAATTGTTATGAACGTATTATGAATTACTAGAGTAAATCACTTTCTAGCCGCCGCTTGTGATCGATAGACCAAATTTTTGAAAATATTTTTTGTCAAGAAGTTGTTTTACCCATGTTATTATTTAGGGAATATAATAATGAAAAAAATGTATGTATTATGGGAGGTCCGTCACACCCTTCTTGCATCATTTAGCATTGGCAACGGATACAGGTTTCCTAGAATTTTTTCACGATTCTGCATCGTTTTTTATTTCTAGGTTTTTCCTGGCTGGCTATGATGTATTTTATAGAAGGAAGGTCATTGTTGGTGTTATAAAAAATGTCATTTTTTATTTGTATGAGTTTTATTATCAATGTTGAAAGGTGTTATACAAAAATACAAAGTTTTAGATTACATATCACATAAAATTACACATGTACCTGTAGTAAATGTTTAATGAAATTTGTATGGCGTCCAGCGTACACGGCTAGCTGTATGCAAGGTATATATGTGTTGTTGTTATTTGTGAATAATGAATATAGTAAATACTCATTAATATTTAATAGTCTATATGGTTTTTTTTAAGAAATGTTTAATCACTCTGCACACATAGTTGATTGACATGAAAAAATATTATAATATAATATCTTTTTTTTATCTGTTAATTTTTTAATGTCGTTTTTCTAAAGTAATATCAAAAGTTAAGTAACAACACATGTTATGTTTTACGGTGCGATCGTTGAAACAGAGATATTATGCATTTCTTGCATCATTTTCAACAATGTGATATTTTCATAATTATCAATTAGAACTATTTTAAGGAGACCTTGGACTTTCAGTAGGATGTAGCGTTAAAACAAGATAAAAAGAAGCTGGTTTTACGTGAAATATACACAATCAGTTGTGTAGGCTTCAAATATAGACCTATATAGGAGTAGAGAAGATTATTGTTTAGGATTTAATCTGTGTTTACTATATGGTAATACTGGTCCTGCCCTTGGGGCTGAATCCCTGATCCAGGGGTCATTAATTTCAAAATTTAGATAGAGGGCTTCGTGAACATCAAAACCATGCAATAAGTTCACAATCATGTGTGGGATTAGAAGAAGATTTTTAAAGATCTAATACATTTTCACTATATGTGTAGGCATGTTGGCCCCGCCTTATGACCTGTACCCCTTGACCCAGGGGTCACGAATTTCACAATTAAAGAAGAAAATTTTATATTTACATTCACTGTATAAATCCCCTTTTGTTTGCATTGGAAATCTGCGACTTTCAATTTTCTATTAATACACTTTGCTAATTCATGCGCCATGGGCACAGATATATACAAATGTCTTCACCTGTTTTTATTCTTGTAAGATGAAATAAAACTTTTAATCCTACATAACCAATTTGATATATATATCTACTCCTTAATAAAAAAAATTTCTCCATAAAGTTTCTGGCACTATATTTTTTTGTCGCGGAAGCTAACAAAATAGCATGTTAATATGGCCGTTCCATGCATGTTTCATATCCCTGACTAAGATCGCAAAAATGGCTTTATAGCGGCGATACACAATATTTCATACAAATAGACATCAGTATGAAAATATAAATATAAGCATTGAATGCTTGAAATTAACTTGAAATAAAAGATACCACAGAGTCTGTGTCATCTATTTTTTATTTGGACATTTTACTGGAAAGGGACATTGATGATTATAAACAACAAAACTTGATAAACGTAATGACTTCTTTCTTTAACTTTTCTTACTTATGTAGCAATATACCTCCATCACCTGCATATGGAGTTGTTGTCTCTCAGTGAATTTGATTCGCAAGGACATGTTCTACGTATGAACAGTTTCTAAGAGGAGGCAAGCTACTGACAAACAAGTTGATAAAACTAAAACTATCAAGGTCTCGTTTGAAGTCATCTATGGTCGAAACAACGACCTTGTCAGCATATACAGTCTACCATATTCACATGCTGACTGCGTTTTTCATACTTACTGGTTGACCTTGATTACTAGTAACCATCTCATTGTCTACGGGTTTTCTTTTCGTTTTCCCGATTACAGCAGAAGATGTTCACTCCTCCATGGAACGTAATCCTACCTCTAATTTTTAGAGGTCTGTGTTTGCTTTGCTCCTGTTTGGTATTTCTTCCTTTGGACTTCGGATTTTATTAAACTGACATTGGCGATTTGCCAGCCTACAGCCAGGACTAAAAATCATCTTTTGGTCCAGAGTACGAATTACCTATTTATACTAATTCAACTCGTTACGCTTCATAAGTTATTATCAAAAATAGTGTCATTTTAGTTTTACATTTAGTTGTTTTTTTTTTACAGAACTATGTAGCAATGGTTCTGCTATGTCAGCTGCCCTACATAATGCTAGTAAAGGTCAACAAAAACTATACATGCCGGTACCCAGATCATGTTATTAATGCTATTATGAATGCCAAACAATCGATGCCATGTGCAACCACTTCGGCACCATCAAATGTTTTATCAAACAAAATCTTTATTCGATTGTGTATATATAAAGGTATTGTCTGGTTTATTAAACATATGGAGTTGACCTACAAGTGTATGGTTTGGATTGTTTCCCTACGCTTTTATCGTTGTTTAGATTGACGTTTCTGTTTTCCGGTGGGTCGATGGACCCTTCTCCTTTGGCTACCACCGAAGTCTGTTTCGGACTTGATGCATAGTTGACACAGGGGGCTAGAGAAAGACCAAGTCAGAATGATGTGGTGGTCCTTTACATTATAAAATATATACTTGTAGTTGAAGTCGGATGATGCTTTAATGTCTTGCGATGCAGCATTCCTTTGAGTTGTTCTTTTTCTGGATGGCAGTTGGAATATTTGTGACAGTTAATCAAGGTAACAAATGTTCATAAGTATGAACGTAATTTTTTCCCTTTAACAATATAAATGGCCAAACTTAACATCTAACATCGAGGTCGTTCTATGCTGATGAATTTTGATAGAAATACAGAAGGCGGCTGAATCTTACAAAGTCCATGAGAGTGTACTGGAATCGAAAAAATTACCCAACAAAGACGTGTTAACCAGAGTTTATATATAATGTAATTGTTCATAGTGGTCCTATGATTTAGTACGATGCTAAAACGTTACCAATTTGTTATCCATAAGTATCTATGTCCGTTCGACTCGTATACTATTGTTGAAACTGCTTTCATCTGTCGAAATCCCAAATTTTACAATATATCTTAAGATAGAATTCTGAAGTTTTCTTTGCTCGAGTCATTAACTTTTAAATTCACATTGATTTAAACAATGATATGGGGATCATTTTTTAAAAGTTTTATTGCATCTGACTTAGGAATAAAGCTTATTTCAAAATAATGATAGAAGGACATTTTTAATTGTAACCCTCCAAAGTTTGGTTATAGCATTGCGATTGGTGAGCCCTATCAATGCTGAGTTGCTTTGCTAAATGTTTCGTGTATTAGAAGCGGTTGTGTCATAAGAGTCTCTGGTTAATATACGTCATCGAGCTTGTTCCGGGGTGACAATTGATTCTATCCCTGTGGCTGGTAACCATGATCGTTAGACCATTTTTATGTACTGGACTTACTACAGTTTCTTCCGCTTTTCATAATTAATATAATCATGACAATGAGCACACGGCTGGTGCGACCGGTCGGCATTGGATGCTTCCTCCTCCTTGGCACCTAATCCTATTTCTATCATTTTGAGGCCCGTGTTTGCCCTGCTTTAAATTTGTATTTCGCTGAATATGGGTTTTGAAATAGTTGACAGTTTGTTGTCATCTTTCATCCATTATTTAGATAGATAGAAAAGAATTGGGAAAGAAGACATTTTCGTCGAAATTTTATAAACACTCACAAGTGACCTTGCAAAAAAATTACAAATTAATATTTTATATGGTTTTCATAAAATCGGGAAAAAAATCCTATTGGCTCCAGTTGTAATCTGTCAAAATGGAGGAGATACACTTATCTCATAGTTCAGAATAATTATCAGTCATGTTGAAGATCGGTTGTTGTAGGAGATCAGCTTGATTGTTAAACATGACGTTTGTTGTCGACGTCAAATCTTTCCTGTTTCGGATAATTCTGTTAAAAACCTTCTCTGAAAAATTTAATGTTACGATGCCGTAACACTTCACAAAATTGCTCGGAATTTAAAATTTAATCACAAAGAGGAAATGTTTTGAACAAAACAATTTAATTATTTTACATTTTTGAGTTGATAGGGATTGAATTCTGAAAGAACTTAACGAAGGTATGGTAAATTGAGTGTTTCAGAACTAAGACAATTTTGTCAGATTTACAATAATCTATCGAGGGTTTCAGATCTAAATCAGATAAAAACTACGAATAAAATAAATTTAGATTTATATATCTATGATCGGAATTATAGTCACTTGATTGTGCCAGATCTCATACGAGGAATTAATAACTGAATGTCTCAGAGTTGAAACGAAGAATATGGTATTGGGTGTTTCAGATCTTGCAGAAATACATACTCATTGAACCTTTAGCAGCTGTAGGCAACTGACTGTTATTTACAGATATGCTTTATCAATCCACCTGTCTGTTCTAGCGGGCCCTTGTAGTAGCAGCGTGTACCTGTTACCCTCGGTGTCGGACGCTGACTTCACCTCCTCCAGTATATTCGACAACGACTACGGACCAGACAGCGCCCGCCTGACTGCCAGCACGGGCTGGGCCCCTGACATCCTCGATGATAGCAATCCCTGGATACAGGTATCAAATACAAACACAAAGTCAAAACGATAAAGAAGTTAGATAGAGAAATGGACTGCCAGCACGGGCTGGCCCCTGACGACCTCGATAATAGAAATACCTGATGAAGCTTTTCGGTCAGTTTTCTCTTTTGATGCGTCAATTAAAAGAATATCAATTGACGTATCAAAAGAGAAAATTGACCAAAAAGCTTCAACAATGAGCGTAGCTTATTAGTGAAAAAGTTTCCGGGTCATTTTTTTTTTCATTTGATACGTCGATTAAAAATTATCAAATGCATTTCTTATCATTTGATAAAACAATATTAAAAAAAACCATCAAAAAGTGTAAATAATGTAATTAAAGCGGCGCCTAGGATACAAAATAATATCAGAAACAACATTCAGAATGGGCGCGCCTTCAGCTGATCTGCGTCACAGAACTGATTTTAACGAATTGAACCCAAAATGAAAGTTGTCGACTAAAACGACTGAATTGGAAACAAACGGAAATTACATGCAATGACATGATGCCTGAAAAAGAGCTTTCACCGGAATATTGAGCCAATGTAAACAGAAACATGGCACACGCCTTCTTGATCTTTCCATTATGGTCTACCTGAGTCTACTTTTTACATATATAGAAATGTCTAATTAATTGCTACGTTTGTAATTATGTAGGTGGACTTTGGAGAGTTGGTTAACATTGAGGGGGTTGTATCTGGAGGCTCCAATGACGCAATGTATGATGAGTGGGTGGAATCTTACAAGGTCAAATACAAAGGCACGGGGTCCAAATGGAAAACCGTCCAGTACTTGTCTACTAACGTAAGCTGTCACATTTGAATCGCGACTTCACTGGCAATTCCGGCAGAGCTCTGAAAGACGCTTCGAATGCATTCATAATTCCGGATGTTAGAAGTTTAAATAAATGGAGTCGCTTCCAAACAATTTAAGTATCCACTTTACAATCTTGTGCACGTATGTAATTTTATCTTACATATAAACAGAGTTCAATGTGTTGTATTAAATTTATCGAGTTTTACAAAATGGGGGTTATCTTGGACACTGCTGGAAACGCCCGAAAAGTTGCGATTGCTAATTCATGTACAACCTAACAATTTTCGTAGATTTTTCGATCTTGAGGTCACGATCTAGTAAATAAAAGGTGCCTACAGGTTTATGAAATTTAAGATATAAATTCTTTTAATTATGCTTCATAACAATATCTTTGTTTCATAGAGAGTACCGGGACTTAAAGTTTTTGTAGACACAAGAAAAATCATGTTTTAAACAACCATTTTCTATGAAATATGAAGGATAAAAGTAACAAATCTCGACGTTTCGTCCGTTTTTGACTAATAAATTATATCTTAAATGCTTACAGTTTCTCCAAAAATGGCATTTAGCAGCAAGCTTTTGACTTCCGTTTAAAATGAATATAGGTACCTGGATTACCTTTACCGTTATTAAATATAGAATATCAAAATATTGTTTAATTTACTACATAATTCCTTTTAAGCTGTAAAATACGGAAAAAGATTAATCAAATCAATTATGACGTCATAATGGTTTTAGCACCAAATAGACGACCTAGAATCATTAACTAGATCTTGACCTTAACCCAGGACCTTAAGGACGTTGTTTACACAGGGGTTGAGTTCTCAAATCCGGATCGTTAAAAAGTTTAATAACATGAGTTAAATTTGTTCTAGACATAAAATCTATTTAAGAAATGAATTATTTTTTGACATAACATTCGATATTTTTACTATATTAAGGAATTCAGTTCAAAGAAAGTTTGACTTTTACCAAAACAGAGGAAATTCGGACAAACATTTTCAGATTTTGTTTTCCACTGAAAGATTATTGGTAGTACTATGATATATAAATTTACGATTTTATTTGTTAGTCAACATGATTTTGCATTTTTTTTCTGTTGGTTCTATCTCACTTTTTCATTAAGATAATCGTATGGCACACACCACAACAATATTGACAAATGCTTAAAAATGATAAAAGACACCATATCTCAAAATTTTGATCATTGACCTCATATGAATTTTATGCCAGCAGAAAAAGGTCAATATACTTAGTTTTTAACTATAGTTGTTTAAGCATTGTCAACATTTAGTTTTTTGTTATATTGAATCAGAAATGAGTAGGAAATTGAAAACTGATAGAGGAAATTCGGACTTGAATATCTATAAAATTTGTGAATGAAACCTTAATGTTTTGTATCTATTTAATGTCACTGCCATTCATAAACTGTATTTCATTTGTTAAAGAGTTTAGCATTTTATATTATTTTCACAATTAAGAAAATCTCAATCATAGTGTAAAATGATTCGGGATTTCTCTAAATTTTCAAAAATATTCAATGGCCATTAACTCAAAAAGTAGGTCATTGACCTACTATTATGAAAGTGATGAATGAAACTACCATGTAAGGTCTATAGCACACAGTAGTTTGTTTTTCGTTATCATCAGTGAAATTTTTTTCATTCTGAGTAAAAGTCATCCTTAACATGGGTTATTTTTTCTCGAGGAAATAGGAAGAAGATAGTGCTCATGTAACTATGTGATCTAATTATTCAGTGAATTTTAAAATTGCTAAAATTGGTTTGCATGCATGGGACACATGGTCCTGACTTTTGAGAATTTTTAGAAAATTTAGAATAAGACAAGTACAACTTACATACACCAATTAATAGAACAGCAAAGGACAATCTCAAAATGTTTGGAAAAATTGCCCTTTTTCACATGTTCACGGGTACAGCACCACCCTCCAGACCTGAGCAACGACCATAAACTACCGTGGGATTTGTATGTTAATGTCTACCCATGCATAATCACCATTTAATTGGGGGGGGGGGGTGTCAATCACCTTCCTTTCGAGTGTCATTTCCATGTACTGAACCCACCCTGTTTTAAGGCACAAATCCGGTAGTGAATTTGTTTTTGCCACAGTTTCGAATTCCATTCCATATCAAAGTGTCATATATCAAAGAAATGGACATGACCTCTTCTAATCATAGAATGACGTCATTAAGGTCCTTGATAGAGGATCACAGGTCACACTGCTCAGCACGAAGGTCAATATTCGGCACTGTCAGCTGGTAATCAGCCAATGAGATAACGAGGACCCTAACATGTAGACAAGCTAGAGAACTTTAATTGTTAGATAATCAATCATGTATCAAATTTTGTTACCAAACATAAATTGTGATAAGATTTTTACATTAGTAACATATATCGCTGTATTGACGTAAGTCTAGATCCTTTTCTACATGTATGGATTGCTCATCTGTAAACATTGGGCAATGACTTACTCTTTAAATCGTTCAATAAAACAAATACCTAAGAGTACGTGTAAACACCTGCTTTGTCGGGGAGTTCTAGGGTACTAAGTATTAAGTGTAGTTGACGGAAATGTCACATCAGCACCTCCGATGTTCGCTTTATATATCGGACAGACGTGCGAAACTTTATTGACGTCACTTCCTCACTTGAATTCATCACTGTCTTCCTAACCACAGTCTACAAGAAATAGCGTCTTTTAAAATGAAAAAAAAATTCGTTTGATGATTATACTCAAAGCAGATGTTAGATTCCCCTTTCTAATAAATAATCAAAGGCCGGAACGGTCACAAAGGCGTCGAGCTGACATTTATAGTTGTTTTCAGCTGAGAAAAACCTCATGTTCAGATGAGACTGTAATAGACTCATCTTCTATGTAAACTTTCATTTAGAAAACTTAAATTTCTCTCTCTCTCTGTTAGTGTGTAGGTTATAATTAATTTTTTTTCTTTTTTTACAGGTACCTTTGTATGCCCAAAAGGGCCCAGAATTTGGAAATAAAATTATCATATCTTATCTTATCTTTTCTTTTATATAGCATGATATCAATAATTTGAATTTCTGTACTGTACTAATAGTCGTATATCAAATAATATTAGAATAAAAAAGGAAATGAATTACGTTTTGTGCTGTTTCAAAAACAATAATCAGTATATTTCGTTATAAAATAGGTAGTGATGCGTTTATAATACAATAACTCATCATGGTTATAAAAAATCGAAGAAATTTCAAAGTTCCAAAAAAAATCATTTTTTTCTGCTTTACAAAGTCTTTGCACAATTTTTACAGGCTCATAATTTGAATACATTAACAGTGTGTCCCTAATTATAATAATAAAACATACTTTTATTTATTTTAATTCCGATTACCTATGCTATGGTTGTTTACAAACAAATCCACAACACGTGCTTTCTAAAATGCTCGACCAACCCAACTGCATTATCGTGTTTATTATGCAACAAAATCTCTAGATAAGTTTATCGCTTACAATTATTTTGGAGACCATGCCCGATAACAAATAAATTTACATATCAATTTTATTTATATCGGACACGGTCTCCAATCAAAATGTAAGCGATAAACTTTAATAATATTTTTGTGAATGTTTACATTGCACCTTATTGTATTCATCCGCCATTTCTTGATTAAGCAAATTTATACTAATGCAATGAGTTGTCAATAACCAGTGAGGCAAAGTTGGATTTTTTTTACACAATTTAGTTGAATAAAAGGAATACAAATCTTGTAATATGTTTAATACTTCAAGGAACTTATTTTTTATGCGCATTAAAAAGGCGGTGCAGAGCATGAATTTTTGGACGATTGCCAATCCAGACGATCGCTAGAAGGCTGCCGAGCATTAGCTTGACGCCTTAAAAATATGAATACGTACCCTAATAAGTATTAAATTTTAAAACCCTTACAACCATAGATGCGTATTTGTTTATACTGTCAGTTAAATGTCCTTAATTCCTTTTCCTATGTGCTAACAGCTCACAAACAAATACAACGGATATTTGTTATACATATGAATTGTCAATGACTTTTCTCTAATTCAATTGTAGGAGTTTGCAGCTACTGTGGTTTCATCAATATTCGTTGAATACCAATTTTCATGGATTTCGTTGTTAAGTTTATCCTCGAAATTAAATGTGCATTGAAGTGCAATATCCATTAAAATTTTGTATTGATAGGGTCATTGGCCTTGAATTTACGTATCCTTGAAAGTGATTTTCACTTTATCCACGAAAATTGATACCCTTGAATATTAATGAAACCACAGTATATAGCACTGATACAGAAACACACAAAGTACACGGTCACTTGTAAGACATATACTCTGTCTAAATCCAATTTTAGGGGGACCACAGCTAACACAGAAAAACACACAGCAGTGACGTGAATTTGTTTCCATTTATTTCTCTGAGTTCATAGCTGACACAGCCATGGACATACACTTGTTGCATATGTAGCTTGTCTATAAACTGTCTCATTTATATTACAGGTGTTCCCAGCTAACACTGACAGAACTACCCTGATCAGGAATGATCTACCCTCACCCATAACAACCCTCTCCCTCAGGATATACCCCCAGGATTGCCATAAATACTGTACCATACGCTTTGACGTCATCGGATGCAAAGGTATGATCTAATGACATTATCCTGCAACATGAACGTTCTTTAATTATTGCAAGAAATATCTTTTGTAGAAATTGTTGTTTTTGATCAGCTTTCATTATATTTGTTGATATATACCCGACCTTGAGAAAACGTCACAACGCCAAAGTTTTAATGAAGATAACACTTCTAAATGCTTGGAAAGGCAGCTACATGTGGATCTCATTTATTCTCTTCATAAAGTATCGTAAATCTCTTTAACGGTATACTGTTAGCTTTAAAAGGAATGTCTTATGTGAAGAATGCGTTTGTCATAGATTTTTCATAATTTCCAAATCTGAATCTAATACTTTTTTAAATTTCGAAAACATTTTAATGTGCACATGTCTCAAAAACGACGGTTCACAGCAATAACAGTATAATTAGATATTCAAGAGAGACTGGTATTACCAGTATATCAAAATGTCTCCCGTTACCGGATAACAGACAGAGAATTTTTTGTAGATACACCAACAACGACGACAACAACAACAACGATGACGACAATCTCTCCAACAACCAAAGCAACAACTCCAAAAACAACGACAACTTCTCCAACGACCACAACAAGCCAGCAGACGACCACAACCAGCCAGCAGACGACCACAACAAGCCTGCAGACGACAGCGCCCTACAACACCTCGACACTCTGCTCCTGTACCTGCACCGACAATTCCTATCTGACTTCAGATGATCTGAATGTTAAGATATCCAATATAGTTCAAAACTTGACGGTCACCAAGAGATCAACATCGACCTTCTTACGTACCAAAAACTGTGCGCAGGACAGTAGACCGGAAGTAGTGTACGTAGGGTATGTCGGGATAGGTCTTCTAGTTTTCGTTGCCAGTCTAATAGCTCTACCCGACCTGCTGTCATTATATCTGTTTATGTACAGTTTGTGGGAAAAGGGAAAGGGTGTTTCGAGTGATTGACAGACATTGACACTGGCGGATTTAAAGGAAGACGGGGCCCGCCCCAACCCAACCTCTTTGTGATCAGAAATCAAAGTACTGAAAGTACTGTTAGACGGTGGCGCCGTTTGAAAGTGGCATATTACATGTATGTAAATTATTGTTGTCGAAAATCCACAGCCAGCGTCTCATACATGTACTAGCACAACTGGTCGTGAGTTACTTACATGGTTAATTCTGTGGAAATCGTAGGTGTGTTCACATTCCAGTCTTTACAAATGTTGTGTCTCTTTATCGTCATCTTTTGGGGAAAATCCATAGATTTATCACAGTAGCATTTGTAGTATAGAAGTTTGTATCTATTTGTTTGTATCTATATGTTTGTATCTATATCAGTTGATATTAAAACTCCGTTTTCGGTAATACATGTATAACACAAATGTATTTTGATTGCCCCAGAATGACTCATTAAATATGTGGGTTGCCACCACATACTGAATGAATAAATCAAATCCAAAGCGATTTCATCACAGTACGCCAAACTATTTGATTGTATAAATAAGGGGAATTTTGGTTTTTTCCCTTTTGACCTTGGGTTGGCCCTGCAAAGGGGAACAACTTTTGAAAAGTGTGGATTGGACTTTTGTGCTTTAAAGATATTGTAAATTTCTCAAAGGAAAGAGAACAAATAAAGCTGTATGATGTATGATAAAATACTTATCAGGTTTTTACTAACTATTTGGGCATACATGTAGTATGTTTATTGTCCCTCTCGACAGCATTTTCCCTCAATTTCTTCACGGGGAAAAAGTTGCATCATCACACTTGCTTGTGGACCATCACACTTGCTTTTGTCCTCATAGTTAGTTATACATTTAGGTGTACAGAAAACGGAATGGTTTGCAAGAACCTGTTTGATAAAACTGGTATTGCTTTTGGAATGCACGTCATCATGAAACAGAAGAGTCAATATTTTATCTTCGACTGTAGTGGATTATTTACATTTGCTCACAACGAAAGTGAATAAATATTTAAAAAAAAAATATCATACAATATTCAGTCGCGGCAGTTTCATTTATCAACGTTTTAAAGTACAATTGTCTAATTGTATTTAGCTATAGATTTATTCAAATCATTTGAATGAATTTGGGAAAGTCACATGTATATTTTATCGCTTCTCAGTACACTTTAACACGCATAATTTACTTGCAACATTAAAGTTTTCTAGTAAACTTACAAGAAATATATATTAATTATTCAATATTAGTTTTTAAAAACACCAAACAAACAAAATCCAAGTTAAACGCATGTTTTTCTGACCGTACAGCTGTGTATATAATTTTCATTTTATTCTTTGCATGTACTATATAGTCTATACAATAGATCTACGGTCCGCAAATCCCGGCAATATTTCCGGAAAGCTATAGTTCTGTAGCTCAGCAGAATACTACAGTCATCTATGAAGCACATTTTTTACCTTCATGTTTCATTATTTATCGCAAATATAGCATGGATGTATACGCTACGGCCGATGTAGTATTTCGTTGAGTGATGACACTTATTTCGATTGCGAGTCGCAACAAACTGGCGCATTTATATAGGCCCGCCTATTTGTAAATGGAAACAAATGTCGAAGAAAGCTCATAATAGAGTTGTACTCGCGAGTTAAAAATTATTTGAGAACAAAAGGGGCGATATTTACATATATGTGTAAATAATGTTATCTGTTTGCGAAAAAATCCCCCAAAACCAAAGAAAAGGTTCTCTAGTAGCAGAGACGGGTGCATATGGATTAAAGTCACAGATTGTACTTCGCTCATCAAATTGCGTTATTTCAGTTAAGTGTGAAAAATTCGTAGGAAACTGTTAAGTTAAGTGAACAAAATTATTATATCTTACATTACCGTTCACAATGTACCATAAATGTATATGGACTATTGCATGAGTTGAACCGATTGTTTTTTCTCACAAAAAAAGCTAGCGTTTGCTGCAAATTAGAGATACACGAGCTGATACGCCGTGAAATCCATAAGACGTTTTACAGCATGTCTTTAATCCCTTATTTGCTTACAAAAAATCTGAACTGAAAATCTTTGAAACATCGTAAAATGTTGTTTGTTTATACATGTACATGTAAAATGGCGACTTGATTTGCACGTGAATTTTACAATCCGAGGTCTATCGATTACACCCCTGCGAATGTTATTGTCATTCAAATTTTAGACCACGTGGTTTTATTTGACCCTTTCAGTTTCGCAGTAAAAATCGTACCTTGTGTATAAAGTCTATTTCACAGTCCATGTATCTAGGTTCTTAATATAGTAGTCAAATATAAAATCTAGAGATTTATTGGTTTTAAACTTTATCTTCATCAATTGGTGAATAAAATGTGTTCTAGAAAGAAATGTGACTATACAAAAATTAGTTATTGTCTGCTGTTTCAACAACTAACATGCTTAAAAGAGATCCCTCCTGAGGATTAATTTTCGATCCGCGCCTGACCTAGTAATAACATCAATAGTGAAACAGACTTTACCATTTTATGCAGAATGTACCTTGAAAATGGCTCGATATACTAAGTTTTAATGCAAAACAGACACCCATTATTTTTTTTAAAACATGGTATTGCACACCACAAGCATCAAACATGGCTATGAATTTATTAAGCAACCCAATGGTTATATTTTCAACCACTCTACACGTGTTTGCACACGAACGATAACTCTGTTCTGAATATTATCGTTTAATATAAATAACTGCTAGATGGTAAAATAAGACATACATCTTGAAAGCTTTTCCCGTTTTAACATAAATCACAGTAGGATATGATATGAAAAACGACCAGTACTTACGTATTTTGAGAATATTATCCGAACACTTATACTTCCGCTCGAAATTTCACAGGAAGTGAACAAATATTGGTGAAGTCTCGTGAACTTTCATTCGAGCACCTCTGGATTTATTACTTACTTAGCAACGATAAAGAAAACATTCCGAACACATTCGCAGGGGTGGATTAGCGTGTTTGAGAGAAAGTCAGCAGCAAGTAAAGCGTCAGCATCAGTAGTAAATATTGTCTGATGAATATTGAGGTGCCTGTAATAATATTAATGTTCCTACAGACTGAGTGGGTTACAAAATTAGGTAAATCACAGGATAGTCCTAAATTAAACACATTTGTATCGTAAATTTCAAGTTTTTTGTTTGTTAAAAGAACACATGAACACTTGTAGAAGAAAGTGTGCCATTGATCGGTTGAAGTTCAATAAAATGTAATTAATCTAATATTCATTATCAGTATATGTTGTGAATTCTTTAGAATAAGCTACAAAAAAATTAATATTCTTCCTCAACTAAAATTAATGCGTTGAAAATGAATGAATTTAACGATGAAGCATACTTGCTGAAATATGAAATGGCAAACCTTTTTAAATTGTGTGTGATTGTTTACATCAAAAAAAAAAAAACAAGAAGCGATTATTGTGAGATCTCTTAGCCAATTATCGCAGTGATATAGTTTATGCAGTCCTGATACAGAGTTTAACGTCACAACTGGCAGTTTGTGCATAAATTATCGATACCGCGTAAGCAGACAGGGTAACGGCTCATTTAAGAGCATGTCTACAAGAAAACCATGCAAATATGGAAAAAAGCTGCGGCAGCAAGTCTCAAGAATGAACAGAATTTTATCATAGATTTAAAGGATACCCATCTAGAGTCAGATATATGATGTTTGTTTTTGCACTGGATGTTTCTATTTATAGTAACGGCCAGTGTTGCATTCTGGTTAATTAGCCTCTAAAATCTAAAAAAGTTAAGAGAAAAATTGTCAAATTCAGTAATTAATTACAAAATGTATAAACAATGTTTGAAAAAAATAAGACTATATTCTAAAAGAGGAAGTTCAAACCTTTAATCGTTGCATATTTTTTTTTCATATATCTATTTACACCATGAAGTCCCAAGGGTGTAAATGTTGGCAGGATGCCAAGAAATGATAATTATACATTTTTGTCAATTTTTCAGAAAGAATTTCTCAGAAAATGGCATATTATTTTTTGAAATTTTGTGTTAATAAGAAACTGTTTGATGTAATGTTACAAATATATAAAATCCATCTTTGGACTCTCAAGGACTAAAAAGTAATAAATTAACAAAAACATCCCATTTTCTAATAAAATAAAATTTTTTTGGTTTTTGAAATTTTATTTTACAAGTGATTTTAATCCACTGAAGTCAATATTCGTAATTAAACATGAAAAAACCACCCTATTTTGCTTTTAATTAAAAAAAATTAGTGGATATCATTGTTTCTCATACAATTCTTTTTCATTACATTTGCATTTCATTACTACTGTTAGAATTGTCTCCCCTGTTGCGCTCTTCTGTAGAGAAGGTAAACTAGTCAGAATGTTGACAAAGCTATGCAAGTTCAAGTTCAGGCTACATGTGTAAGTATTGAGAAATGCTGTGAGTGTTGTTAATATATGTTATGATATTGAATGATTTTAATTGCACAAAAATTGCCCCATCTTGTTAGTGTTATTCACTTAATCACATACATATTGAAGTTTGATGGAGACTTGTATCTCGTCTATAAACTGCTATTTTCTGTCCCAATATAATTAAGCAGCAAATTTGGACGAATTTTAATCAAAATATACAAACTTGTGATAGAAGTACAATTAAAATAGATGAAGGGGAAATTTTCCAAGATAATCTCATTCACAGATTATCATATTTTACTCAAAAAAATCCACAAAAACGAGAACTGATTTCTGACAAAGATTTAATTTATAATGGGGTATGACCTGAGCGTATCCTGGTCACGTTAAGATTATTCTTTCTATGTTGAAATAATTCGGAATTCACAAGGAATGCCTCGTGCAATTTTTCATCGTTATCATCGGAGTCTGTTGCAATAGACATCACATTTCTATACGTGTACATTTCACTGGCCATCTATAAATTACCCTTTAGATGTTAAGGTTAGACTTCATGGAATCTTGAAATGACGGGGAGGGGGCCAGGGTTTTTTAAGTTCTTGAGAATGTAACACAATAAGTACATCTGAAATTAATAGAGAGGTCTACTCCCTACCTCTCTATTAGCAATTGATCTCCTCTTGGAAAAAATTAAAGTTTGTATCTTTTCTTAAAATTAAAATATAGGTGTAAAGGAAAAAATGAGGTGTTAGGTTACCCTTTCCCCCGGGGATCTCAACCTGCGAAAACCACAGATGAATACAAACATAAACTACCGGTATAAAAAAGTTATCCCAAATATTAAAATAGACATCATAACTTGTTTTTGTGGGATTGTTATTTGGGATGTTATTTAATTATAACCCATCATAAGAAGACCTGGTCCCAGACTTATGAAGCAGTCTAATAAAAAAGTCAAAATTTTTACACTCTCTTATTGTCTTTTGATTAAAGAAAATTGAAAAAATGAAATGCTAATAAAATGGTCTCTATATTATATTACGCTGAAATTCTGCTGATATTTACTAATTTTAAGTGTAATTTATGATGTATCATATTTTTTATTAACATTTTTTCAGGCTTGATATCGGGTCCCTCTACCCCTCAAACAATAAAAGTTCAATCCTTTATACTGTCGGACAAAAATAATTACCAAATCTACCTTATTCTATGATCATTTAATGTGATGGACATTCATTGGCAATTGATACCACACCACTTCCACATTTTTAAAAACATTCTGTTAAATTCAACAAAGATATGTTTAATCATTTTTTCATGGAGGTGATCCTTTTGTTTTTTGTTTTTGTTTGTTTGCTTGTTTTTTTTTTTTTTTTTTTTTTTTGGGGGGGAGGGGGGGGGGGTTGAAGTTTGGTCCTACTTCCTGAATTAAAAAATCACTAGTTCAAGTATAAAAAATGAAATGATCAATACATAATACATGCACAGAGAGAGAGAGAGAGAGAGAGAGAGAGAGAGAGAGAGAGAGAGAGAGAGAGAGAGAGAGAGAGAGAGGAGAGATTGTCAATCTGTGGTAAACAATATGTAAAATTACACACCAAAAGAGCCCGGCTCTAAGTATTTCAGTACTTTGAATTTTGTAGTTTTGCCCCTGTTATTATTCATTTGTGTATCTAATGGGCACTCTGCTTGTCTTAATGTCATAGGCGTCGGAACCGGGGGGGGGGGGGGGGCTTAGCCACCCCCCCCCCCCCCCCACACATTTTCTGCAAAGTTAGACCTAAACATTATGAACATAGCATCATAGAGGATTCAGCCCCCCCCCCCACACACTTTTTCCAGCAGTAAAGATAATTGTTCCTACATTTACCTTGAAAGATTGAGAAGTTGGAGTCACAGGCATACTAGTTCCCCCCCCCCCCCCCCCCCCCCCGGATTAGGAATTTCATGATTTGGGAAAAAACATTTTGGTAGGTAAGATTTGTATAGGTAAACCCCAACAACCCCCCCCCCCCCCCCCCCCCCGGATTAGGATTTCCATGATCTGGGGAATTAATTTTTTTTCCCCAATATTTCTAAGAATTAGTCAAGCCCCCCCCCCCCCCCCCACTTTCAATTTGCTTCCGACGCCAGTGAATGTGTAGCACTGGCAAATAAGTTCAATTCAGCCTACATGTATATTCAAATTCCCATTTTCCCATGATTTCTCGTGTTTTAATGGCATTGATTTAAAAAAAAAGAACTGAAATGTGTTGAAGCAATCCTTCAGTTCAGTAAAATATTGTTTGGCTCGCGAATATGTCTGGTTTTTTCCCCATAATATACATGTTACAATGTAAAGCTTATGCCAAACTACAGATTCTGGAGAGTTTCAAAAGTAGAAAAATGTCCAACTTTAAGACAATATATTTGCAATATTATTGAGAGTCCAAAGACAGATTTTTGATATATTGTAAAGATAAATGTCCTTTTATAACTAGAAACAGATTTAGTGAATTTAAAGTGCCAATTTTTGACTTTTAAGCATTTAGAAAATGTATATTTTCACAATTTTACAAAAAGTTGGAAACATGCCAGATTCGTGACCTATCTGCACTTAACAGAAAGAATATATGGGAATTCTCACAAAATGAATTACACAAGTGTACCTTGTTAGTGTTAACTCTAAATGACTTTTTGAATTCATATTTGAACTAAACTCAGAATTCTTAACATTAATTTGGTAAATTATACAAAATTTTATTCTTAAAAGGGTCAAAATGCTATTTTTAGTAACAGTGCTGCAGAACCAAGTTTAGACTGACCAAATCAAAAAAAAATTTGTGGCAAATTAATTCATATAGATGCACATTGTTACACACAAAATATGAAGTTGATCAGAGAACCTTGCTCCCACCACCTTTTGCATGGTTTTCTCGTAGACATGCTCTTTAAAAAATAAAACACAGTTTCATAAATTATTTAAATATATGTACAAAATGATCAGCAGCTATAATGCTTAAAATATCTGATAAGAATTAGTTATCATACTGAAATCGACACATAGATAAACATTGCGTGTAACACTGCATACCTAACAGAGTTATCGTTCGTTATCCGCTAGGGTCCCCGTGAGAAATACTCTTCCGGTCAGGACCGTAGCAATAGACCGTGGCTATTTATAGCCACCGTCTAAAAAATCGTAGAACTACAGAACATAGGCAATCACAGATTACAAATTTCACGGAGACGGAGCATCATCTTTATGAGACTATCTTTAATTTCATATTATATGAAAGTCCTAGCTAATGATCTCGGATATTCATGGATACTGTAGTTTGGTTTGACACAATATCATATGTCATATGATATAAATTGTTTGATAATCAAACGTTAATTTCATATGGGATTGTAAAACACAATTTTAATCAATATAGTAATATAAAATGGGATATTGCACCTAATGATATCATTCAATATTGTGTGATATGATATATCATATGATACAATATAATACTGTAATATATAATGAAACAATATAATATTGTTACAGATGACATTGTATCAAGATATGATATTTTAAAATAAAATGTATCATTGTATTGTATTGTGCTATATAAAATTGTATTTCAATATGTAATACACTATCATAATATAATATTACATAGTATCATATGAAACAATATCATATCACATATATATTACCATAATGTCACATTTGATATCATATTGTATGCTATCTTACGTGATAAAAACTATGATATTGTATCATATGATATTTTTTTGTATGATATTGTATCATACATGATACATCATATGATACAATATATTGTTTTCCCTCGGACTGAAATGTCACACTTTCATTGGATTAAACATGGCACGTGATTGCCTCATATATCTCTATGTAGGTTCTTTGAGGATTTATATTAGGCAATATGGCCGTCATTGGCAGCCGCCTCACCTACTCATCTCGATATATCATATTATTAAACACAGAAATCGTGTTCAGTAAGTCCTTAAAATATTTAGAGTAGTTGCCCTTTGGAATTATTTTTAAATTAGAGTAGTTGCCCTTTGAATATTGACATCACATTGTTATGTCTGGAGCAGAGCAAAATGGCAGCGTCGAAATTTGCTCAAATCTCTACAGAGGTTTAAAATTGAATAGCAACAAAACATTGTACATGTAAGTAATATGGGTGAAGCGAAGATTTTTTAAGTGTATTTGAAAGGTGATATTGATAATTTTTAAGAGTTTAATTGAGTTTAACTGGACGAGATGTAAGGCATCTTGTACATGGCTTTGCGTATATCACCGCTATTTGTGAATGAATATGTAGCTTGATAGTCCTCGGAAAAACAAAACACTTATCAGGTTAGATACTGACTCACTACGGAAATATATTGGGTTCGCCTCGCCATCTATGAGATTGATCAACCCAATATATTTCCGTAGCGAGTCAGTAACTAACCTAATAAGTAATAATGTGATACAACAGTGTTTCTTGTCATATAACACAATATCATATTATACAATAAAATGTAATAAAATTATATATTATGTAAAACAATATCATATGAAACAATATTATATTGTACATTATCATATGATACAATTTTATGTGGTACAATAATACATTTTATTATACAATATAATATTATACCGTATTGAATCATATGATACAATATAATATATAATACAATATTGCATCATATAATACAATTTTATTTTACAATATTATGTGAAACAATACTTTATTGTATTTTACAAAATCATATTTCACAATATTGTATCAAAATTAACAATATTATATATAACTTTAACCAAAAACTTTAACAACCTCATCAGCATCCGAATCCAATGGTTCAGATTCAGCATTCAAGCGTGTCATGTCCATCAGTATTATAAGATGCACCATACATGCAAGTTTGGTGAAGATAGGACACGTAATAACTAAAACATAATCATAAGAGGGCACCTGCTCAAATAACTTTAACCAGCTCCAGAAATCTAACCTCGTTCCGCATCCAAAACCTTATAGCTCAGATTCAGCATTCAAGCCTGTCTGATGCATCAGTATCATAGGACGCACCATCCATGCAATATAGGTGATGTTAAGACCAATAGTAACATACAAATGGCTAACAAAGGGCACCTGTACCAAAAACTTTAATCTGCTACAAAACCTTAACCTCCTTTAGCATCTAAAACCTATGGCTCAGATTCAACATCCAAGTCTTTCAAGTTCACAAGTAGGTCCAGATGCATCATCCATGCAAGTTTGATGAAGATAGGACAAGTAATAACTTAGATACAGGACCTGCAACGAAAACCTTAACCAGTTCCAAGCGCCGACCCCGGGGGTATAGTATAAGCTTCCCCTGAATTCGTCTCGGTGAGCTAAAAATCAACTTTTGTTGTTATTGGCCTAATAATGTCAAGTAAAGCTAATATAGCTCAAATAAGAGCTTTAAAACCTGGGAGCTTATGGGGGACATGCCCCTTGGGTCCCCACTAGGGCTTTATCCTGGACCCATCGGAGGCCTTAAAACGGCCTTGAAACCGCCGGTCTTTTAGGCTCCCATTTCGATAAATCCTGGATCAACCACTAAATTGTGCAAGTGACAATGTTGTGGCATTAACGGAATTTTAAGACCTTTTATCAAGCAAACTGCCTTTTTTTAGTAAACAAGCGCCTGTGCTCTCGTGCATTATCAGATATACACACAGTGATAAGAAATACCCACACTCGTTTACATAAAGTTTTATTGTAATGTTATCGTCTGGTATGGGACAAAAATGAAACGCAGTCACGTGATCTGTGGTTTACAAATCAAATTTCTGTTCCTTTTCAGAGGGTTTTCCTGTAATAATAACTGTAGAATGTAAGAATGAAAATGTGTCATTAATGATAACAAGACTTCTAATTATTACATAAAATGTGACATCACATCGTAACGAGAAAAAAATAGAACTTTGTAATACAGCATTGTCCATGCAAAAAGTGTGTGCAATATAGCGTATACAGTCAGAGGTTATATGATTAACCATATCATGTAGCACAATCCTTTAGTAATATAGCACTGTACAAACATAACTTACGTAATATAGGACTGTACAACCATGTAAACAGAATAAGGTATTGTACAACCAGAACTGTGCAATTAGAAATCTTAGAAAATACAGCATTATACAACCTGGTCTTTGTTACAAGACATCACTGAACCAGACAGATCTTGTAATACAGCATTATACAACCTGGTCTATATTACAAGACATCACTGAACCAGATAAATCTTGTAATACAGCATTGTACAACCTGGTCTATGTTACAAGACATCACTGAACCAGACAAATCTTGTAATACAGCATTATAATACAAAATATCTTATGCTGTACAGATAACCAATGTAAATAACAGCATTGTACAACTTTATATCATAATAGTAAGTCATTTGACATCAGTGCAACAATGTCAAGTCTCTTATATTGAATAATAATTTCTGAATTTTTTGTAACAAAATATTGAATTTACCAAATATTCCTCAAAACTAAGTAGGACTGTGTCAACCCACCATCTTAAACATAACGCACTTTGATGAACTGAACAATGATCGCAAACCTATGACGGATAAAAGAATGTAATAACGATCAAGTTCCTGTGGTTTTCATAAGGTTGATACAAAAAGATATGTTATTTTCTTCCATCAACTGACGCCGGGATGACGTCACTCCTGGCTATACATGTTGGAGTAATGATCACAGATGTTTACAATCTCGGGAAAACTCTGCTGCAGATTCTCCGAGAACATTTTCACCTCACGGAAGACATGTTGGAAATCCTTGCGCGTAAAGAAAAGGCCGGGCGGCAGGAAGTTACCGTCATCCGTGTTCACGTGCTCCAGTGCGGACTTCCACATACAGAGGGCCAGCATGGAGGGGCGGATTTGACTCAGTTCGTAATCCTGGAGGGAGAGCTCGAGCAGACACCGCGCCATGGACCGCGCCTGTCTAATGACGAAAGCATGGCGTCATACAAATGTTCATTAACAGAGTGTACATACCTGTAAGTACTGACTAAAACGTTTATAAACATGCAAATTTTGAAGATGAAAGGTCATACACGTACAGATTCTATGCATGAAGTTAAATCAGTTCATTTCCACAAGTACATTTATATTCATCCGCACAGTACATTCTACTCTACTTCTTTGGAATACAAGAGCTGATCAGTTGGATAAATTATCGCTGCAAGTCTGAAGCTCCCAATCTGAAAGAATTCGGAATGACGACCTGGGAGCTATACAGTTCCATGCGCGCTAAAAAAAAATTGCAATTAATGGCGCACAAAAAATCGCGCTAGTTTTGGGCTAATTGACCTTATTTCCTAATAAAACTCAATACAAATTTTTTGATTCGAACAAATCCCTCGGACATTTTTACAACAGATATCGCCTCTTTACTTGCCTCTAATATTCTTTTAAACACCATCACCAGCCCCGTAAAGTTAAGAAGTGCAGTTTGTTTACATTTAAAATTGATCTGTTTGTGAATTTAACATGCTTCATTTTGCGAGGTCAGTTAGTGTGTTTAAGAGAAAGTCTGAAGTAAGGTGACAATATATGTACCGTAGTAAATTGCCTGAAGAATTTAATGGTTCTAGTTTTTTCCACAGAATTTGGAAATTAGGTTGAGCAGTCCAAAACTGGCGCAATTTGGTCCGCTGTATAAATACAAAATTTTATTACATACGGAACTGAAGCTCCCAGGTCGTCCTTCCGATTTTTTTCAGACCGGGTATCTTGTAAGTTTAAACTTCATTCCCTGTGAACAATTATTGATCAGTACAATTTTGCAACCCTCTGCACGGCGCATCTTATTATAAACAGACTAAAAATATTTCCAATTGGGTTCGGTATTTTTGTACTACTCATAAATTTTAAACTTTAACAAAATTACAATTTATTCAATGCAATTATTTTATTAAAATTAATAATTATTCATGGTCCATAAATATACATACTATAAACAAAACACGTGCAGGGCTCGCAAAGATTCTCCTGGGCCGGTTTGTTAATAGAAATATGTTTTTCTACTTCTCGCAGGCAATAATTGTTCAAAGTTTTTAAAATAACCATAATTATTATTTTGTATCTGTTTTGTTTTTTCTTTTTTAAATTTCATCACAGGAGTTGCTACAAACTCAATTAATTCTGTAAGTGAGGCCCCTTAAGGGTTATTTGAAATATTTATGTCTGTTCATGTTAAAATGAACTGAATTGGTAAACCATTTTTATTTTCTCGAGGAATGATGATGTGTTGCGTTTAGAGATCCCGTTTCACCTCTTATACCATGATGGCCGTCGTCGTGCGAAGATCTTGTAGTTTTCAGTGTCAATTACTAATTACTGTCAATCAAAATCCACGTGGTAGAAATAAAAGATAAAAGATTTTTCGGATTGTACTATCCTCGAATTTCCAGAAGCTCATAAATACATTTATTATAGTCTGTCCCAAGATATTTATGCTGCATATTTGAACGATTTTTAATAAAAATACACATACCTGTGACTGAAGTGCAATTAAATCGATGAAAGGGAAAATTCCCAAGATTTTGAAAAGGCTTTTGACTCGGTATCATGGTCTTTTCTTTATAAGGTGCTGCACTTTTTTGGATTTGGAAACAATATTATAAAATGGGTAAAAATTTTAAATACAAATTTTAAAGCTTCAATCCTTCAAAGCGGCTTTCTATCGCAGCAGTTTGAAATACAGAGAGGTTGTCGTCAGGGTGATCCCGTAGCCCCATATCTTTTTATTCTCTGTGCAGAAATCTTAGCTATACTTATAAAACAAAATAAGGATATAAGAGGTATTTTTGTCTATGATAGGGAACACAAAATTTCCCAATATGCTGATGATACGTCACTTATCCTTGATGGTTCAGCTTCATCCTTGTTTAATGCTCTTGAAACTTTAGAATTATTCTCAAAAATTTCTGGTCTGCAAGTTAATAGCTCAAAAACTAAAATTGTATGGTTTGGATCAAAAAAATTCTCTTCTGAAGTTTTCCATCATTCTAGATGGAAACTAGATTGGGGGGCCACTGAATTTGTACTATTAGGTATTCATTTTTCAGTGGACTTAGAAAAAATTCCAGATTTAAATTATGACATTCAAATTCCCAAAATTATTGCTTTGATTCAACAATGGGAAAGAAGAATTCTAACTCCCATTGGAAGAATTACAGTACTTAAGAGTCTTATTGTACCTAAATTAAACCATTTACTCATTTCCCTACCGAATCCTAAGAAAGATACAATTACATTTTTGAATAATGAGTTTTTTAGATTTGTTTGGAAATCCAAGTGTGACAAAGTCAAACGTTCAATTGTGACCCAAAACTTTTGCATTGGAGGTTTGAAAATGTTAAATTTTAAAAATTTTATAATTTCGCTTAAATGTTCTTGGATCAAAAGAGTGGTGCAAGGGGGACAATCATGGATGAGCATTTTTAAAGCTATCTTTGGTGACATAGGGGTTGGTTTGTTAGAGTTTGGTGATAATTTTATTAAAAAACTTATAGAACAATGCAATAATATATTTTGGAGAGATGTCTTTGATGCTTGGCTTAATGTTATGAACGTACACTCTAACCAAATTTGTGATTCTAACAATAATATAATATTTTCTCCAATATGGCATAACTCAAACATCAAAGTAGAGAAGAAGTCTATGTTTTATAAAGAATGGTACAAAAAAGGTGTAAAAATTGTTAAAGACTTTTTACATGATGATGGGTCATTTTTATCAAAATCTGAAATTGAAAAAAGATTTCATTTGAACAAAGTATGTTTTATGCAATATAACAGCATAATTAGTGCTGTTCGAAAGTTTGTTAAAGACTCAAATTTTTCAAAGGAGAACTATGTCAATTTTGTTGGTCCTTTTCTACCCTTTTACTGTGTTGAATTACTTTTGTACAAGAAATGCACTAAACCTATTTATAATTTAATCAATACAAATGTCCAATGTATTATTCCAAACTCAATCATTCGATGGAATTCAAAAATTGTCATGAGAGGCTACTCCGAACTAATTTTACAGGATATTTTCAAAGTATGTTTCAAAGTTACAACAGATACTACTGTACAGTGGCTACAATATAGAACTCTACATAGAATTCTTCCTGTAAAATCGTATCTAAAAAAGATAAAAATAGTTGATAATGATATATGTTCTTTTTGTAATAATGAAGTTGAAACTATTGAACATGTATTCACATCCTGTTCCTTTGCTTTAGATTTATGGAGTAGTTTAAGTATGCATATATATCATGCTGTTTCAAAAAGAGTTGGCTTTAATGAGTATAACATATTATTTGGAGAGACTCCTCCTTCTAATTCTAACTTAGTCATCAACTTTTTGATCCTGTATACTAAACAATATATTTTTCAATGTCTGTACAACAAAAAAGTTCCAATATTTGCAGGTCTACTATGTCACTTAAACTTTAGATATGAAATAGAAAAATGTGTTGCTATAAGAAACTCTTCTTATGATAAACATAATGATAGATGGTTTGAATGGAAAAATCTTTTTCTTAATATTTAACTTCAAGAGCTTTATTCATTTCAGTTTATGCAAAATTGTATCAACTTGAATAGTTTTCAAAAATTATGAGATCATGACTTGTATGTATGTGTGTATGAATGTGTTATATGTACAGTGTATTATAAAATGAAAAACTGCAAATAAAAAAAAAAAAAAAAAAAAAAAAAAATTCCCAAGATAACTTCATTCACACATTATCATTTTTCCCTCGTAAAAATTCACAGGAACGAAAACAGATTTCCTACGGAGATTTATAATGGGGAATGTTGACATCTTTTCTCCATTCGGAAATACTCGGGACCCCTCGCGCAATTTTTCAACGTTATCATCCGGGCGTCTTCATCTCCTTGGCAATGGAAAAACCTCGTAGACTTTTTATTTTTAGCCGTGTACTGATACCCGACAAGCTAGAGGGGGCGTTTCAAAGGGGAAATCTTGGGATTTTTTCATACTATTGAATGAACATCGTCTGAACCAAGAGGTATTCATAAATATTGAATAATTTAAGAAAATATGCGGCAAAAATATCTTGGGACAGACTATAGGTATGTAAAATGGATGTACTTCAACTGTCACAATCAACGTTATTTCTTATTTCCTAACGATACAATGGGTAAATATGAAGTATAACACACGAGTTTCAGCTGCACTGTCTCTAGAGGTCCCAGTACTCAGTGTGGGCAGGCATACATGAAAACTTTAACCGAAATTCAAAGAGAAAAGTCACGATTTACAAAAATGAGAAGCAATTCAGTGAATTTGAAACATGCATTTCAATTTTAAAAACCGATTGTTTTATCAAATCAAATTCGGGAGTATAAAGCCAGAAAATAAAACTAAAACGTGGACTGTCACGAGCCTTGTTATTTTCCAAAATGTTTAAAGGTCGGATACCTGTACTTTTTAATTTGCTAGTCAGTGGAAACAGGTTCTTATCCATTGAATGAATCGTGATGAAAAAGACTCTGTAGAGCATGACTTTTATTATTAGTACTGTTCATTTACTTATCTACTACAAAGGCCGACGATTGCTACACCAACAAATTTCAATTTAATTTTATTTAAATCCTCGAAATAAGACATATTTCTGAAAGGTTTATCACAGAAAATGTATACATTCATGTAAAACAAAACCAAATTCCAAGACAACGGAAATAAATCCCTTTCAAAATAAAGAAACATTTTAGAAATAGAAGAAATGACTTGCGGCTGCCACTGTTGGTTTTTTTGTTTTTGTTTTTTGTTTTAGTACGCTTCCATGAACATGTTGGGGTTTGTTTTACACACAGATGATTCCGGTGTTATATTATGTTATATTATAGTTCAGTTTGCTTTCACGTTTACACGTACCTGAGACGGTCAGCGTGGAAGCCAGAGTAGTTACTGATAACACAAGACGAAAAGTATTCAAGGAAAAACTGGGAGGTGGGAACCAGCAAATCAAACCGCAGGGCATTCAAAATGACCCTTTCTAATTGTTTTACTTGGTCACGTGAGTAAATGTCGTCACATCCGCTCAATAGATCCTTTATTTCTGGAGGATGTATTTCTTCCTGTAAAATATTTTTGAAAAAGACTTAACGAGCAAATACCTTCGTTTCGTGCAACATGAATAAAAAAGTAGTGTACGCACTGATTTACAGGCGATCAATAGCGAGGTTATTCCGAGTAGCTGCAGGTAGTCTCGCGAGGCTTGCATGAGATCTAGCACTCTATCTACCACATTAACTGCCACAAACAGCGTGTCTTGCCAAAGGTTCAGTTGATGATGAACTCCAGTCAACCAACTGATCAAAAGCCCGCGAATGCCAGGAGTGACCTTTCAACAAATCAATCAAAAATTATAAATCAATACCTAAATGAATACTCTCTCTCTCTCTCTCTCTCTCTCTCTCTCTCTCTCTCTCTCTCTCTCTCTCTGTCTCACCTCGGGTTGGTTGTCTAGGCATGACGTCACTTGGTATTTGTATTCAATACTCAGACGGTGTTGATAAATATGGTCCAGGTGTTCCTCAAAGCCAGAGTGATCCGCAGTATGAATTGAACAAGGTCTGAACTGAAAGCTGCCGAGGTGTTCCGGGGTGAGACAGAGCGAGTCCACGCGCCAGTCCAGCACGCTCTCCAGGCATTGCAGGTGGATCCCGTCGGTAAAGCCGGAGTCCGTCAGGGAGGGGACCAGGGTGTCCGTGTCGGTGGGGGTACACGGGCCGCTTACCACCTAAAAAAACCAAGAAAATAATGTAGTTTTACGATCATAAGAAATTCTCGGGATTTAATATCAATCCGGGGTCCGTCAGGGAGGTTGACCAGGGTTTCCTAGCTGTTTGTTGGGATACATGGGCCGTGGGGGTTTTTTTGTTACGTAACACGAAACCTACCGAGACCAAGCTCTCTCTCTCTCTCTCCT
Organism: Magallana gigas; assembly: GCF_963853765.1. Classification (NCBI taxonomy): domain Eukaryota; kingdom Metazoa; phylum Mollusca; class Bivalvia; order Ostreida; family Ostreidae; genus Magallana; species Magallana gigas. Next base: position 56,453,482 of record NC_088858.1, on the reverse strand, counting down.
CTCTCTCCCTCTCTCTCTCTCTTAATGTATATGCCCCCCTGAGAGCCCTTGATTGGTTAATAAACACATAGGTGCTTGAGGACAGGACCGACTCTCCCCCCCCCCCCCCCCCCCCTTTCCACATCCCCACACCCCCCAATTATAAAGACCCCGGGACTTTACTCTTTTTTTAAATTAAATTATCCTTTTTTGACATATTTCTAATCTAATTTATTCATTCATTGCCCAAAATTACCTAAAACAAACATTTTATAAAAATCAGACCCTCTGTGTATTATATAATACAAGAAGGCTGCTAAAGGGTTTATCGCAAGGAAGATAACTCGTAACATCAACTTTTTTTTATTTTCTCTTTTATGTCTTCCATTGTAATACATTCAGTATGAGTGCCTTCTTTTAGATTTTCCAGTACCCAAAACGATAAAAAAAAGTTTTCAATTCTTCGCGGATTGATTAGAATTCATACTTCTAATGAATTGTACTTTTTTTCGAGTTTGCCATGCAATTTCTCTGTTTAAGGGCAGAGTTATCTTCCTTGGGATAAACCCTCACTTTCGTTGATTCTAGATGGATCGGTTCAAAACTTGCAACTTGTCGGTGTAAGTTGTCCTAATTTACCCAATGAATGTATTTACACGGGCATGGCATGCACATATATAAATTAGATTAGAAATATGTCATAAAAGGATAATTTCATACGAAAAATGAATAAAGTCCCGGGGGTCTAAATACTGCACTGCATTGCTGAGGCAATATTTTATACCTGTGTGGAAAATCTTTACAAATTATATTAGATCATATAGATGAGTAACAGATAGAGAGCTAGTCTCCGTTACTCGGCGAGAGTTGACCCAATGAAATTGTAGGATTTTCGTGCACTGCGCTCTTCTAAGAAATGAATTTTAATGGCTTTTTTTTAAACGTTACGGAAATTCTCAATCTATTCTTAGTACTTTTGTCATGCACGAGTTATTTGGTGCTCAGTGTATTTTTGATTATTGCGACGTATTATCACAAGAGTATTAGGAGCTATAAGTATCCCATCCCTATGGTGGCATAGATCTGCCACCACTTGTCAGATAATTATGTCGACTTGTCAGATAATTATGTCGACTTGTCAGATCTTGATGTCGACTTGTTAGATAATCATGTTCACTTGTCAATTCTTTAAGTCGACTTGTCACTTATTCACGTGTTGCTTTAACCTTTCCACGCCCAATTTGTGCCATCCATTTGAAATAATATTTTCTGACAAGTCGACATAATCATCTTTTAAGTCGATATAATTATTTGACAACACGACACAATTATTTGACAAGACGACATAACATCTGACAAGTCAACATCATTATCTGACAAGTCGACTTACAATATGAATGATAGTTTTCTTTAAACTAGTTGCCTTATAAATATTTTTTCTGTCATATAATTATGTTAACTTGTCAGATCTTTATGTCGACTTGACAGATAATTATGTTAACTTGTCAGATCTTTATGTCGACTTGTCAGATGATTATGTAAACTTGTCAGATATTTATGTCGACCTATTATACAATTATTTAATGCTTGAGCAGTCAATAGACCATAATATTTTTCCCGAGGTGCAGGGAACAGCTCAGTATGATCTATTGCCCGAGGCCAACGGCCGAGGGCAATAGATCATACTGAGCTGTTCCCTGCACCAAGGGAAAAAAATTCTGGTCTATTGACTGTTCAAGCATTAGATAATTGTTTTATTACCTAATTCCTATTTTAGTTTTCGGGGTTTACAATTTGCATATTGCAGATGGTTTTCGTGCCATTATGCTATATACTAAGATTTTTTTTTCATCTTTTACATGCACAAAACCTATTACATGCATTACAACATCTCAATTTAATATTAGTTTACACAAAGAAGGGGGAGTCTTCAACCCATTAGATTTTAAATAGACTTTTACCTTATATGAGGCTTTAAAACTGTTGATTATTTGATACTCAATTTTGATAACATTGAATTTGGTTTCACCAAGTACTAAAAACAGCGTCTATGTAAAGGAATATACATTCCCTGAGAACTATCCACCCCTGCGAATGTGTTCGGAATGTTTTCTTTATCGTTGCTAAGTATGTAATAAATCCAGAGGTGCTCGAATGAAAGTTCACGAGACTTCACCGAGATTTGTTCAGTTCCTGTGAAATTTCTAGCGGGAGTATAAGTGTTCGGATAATATTCTCAAAATACCTAAGTACTGGTCGATTTTCATATCATATTCTACTTTGATTTAAGTTAAAACATCAACATCTTTTAAGATGTATGTCTTTTTTCACAATCTAGCGGTTTTTTGAATTAAACGATGATATTCAGAACAGAGTTATCGTTCGTGTTCAACCACGTGTAGAGTGATTTATAATATAAACATTAGGTTGCTTAATAAAATCATAGCCATGTTTGATGCTTGTGGTGTGCAATACCAATTTTTAAAAAATTTAATGGGTGAATGTTTTGCATAAAAACTTAGTGTATCAAGCCATTTTCAAGGAACATTCTGCATAAAATAGTACAGTTTGTTTCATTATTGATGTTATTACTAGGTCAGGCGCGGATCGAAAATTCATTCTTAGAGGGGATCTCTACTACGCATGTTAATTGTCGCAACAGCAGAAAAAACTATTTTTTGTATTGTCACATTTATTTCTAGAACACATTTTATCCACCAATTAATGAAGATAAAGTGTAAAATCAATAAACATCTAGAATTTATATTTGACTACAAGTACCTAGATTCTCTAAAATAGACTATAAACACGAGGCACGATTTTTACTGCGAAACAGAAAGGGTCAATTAAAACCACGTGGTCTAAAATTTAAATGACAATAACACTCGCAGGGGTGTATCGAAAGGATGTAACATTAACATACCCGCGTTCTGAAATACGTTGCCGGTCCAATAGATCGCAGTCTATTGACCGGCGGTCTAATAGATCGCAGTCTATTGACCGGCAGTTCAAAATAGACGCAAATATTTAATTTGTAATAAAACAACAAAATCCCTTTGATTAGGTAATAAATGATATTTTGATGACAAGTAAATGGCAGTTAGTGGCACTAACACGCTTTGACACCAAAATATTGAGTTTCTAGTCACTATGGTTATTTTCTGACAAGTCAACATAAAGATCTGACAAGTTGACATAAATATCTGACAAGTCGACATTATCAAATGAGAAGTTGACATAATTATCTTACAAGTGGTGGCAGATCTATGCCACCATACATCCCTGCCAATTCTATATACTGTTTATTGTACAAGTTGTACATGCTTATTTATACGTATATAAAATGTATTTTTTGTGCTTTGCGATTTGATCTAGTATTTCACTCATTTGTAACGTAATTCATCTAATTACATTTAATACGATCTTGTAACGAACGCATATACATATGCAATTCGTTATGTGTATGAACAAATTAGATAAGAAAAAATATTTTCAGGATTAAACGCGGGGGAAAATAACAGAATATATTATTAACTATTAACATTTCACAGTTTTGGCTATGATAAAACGACAAACTGAATTTGAAACGTATATAGTCAAATACAGTTCACCAATGACGCGAAGTCAAAAATTTAACATTTCACAAAACAATAGCCGAAATAAACCTAAATATAAGTAACGAGTAACCATTCTTTGAATATAATTACACATGGAGATAAGTCCCTATTTCTTTAATAATTCTCACTACTCTAAGTCGACGGAAATGTCACCCCCCCCCCCCCCTTCTAACGAATCTCATTAAAATAAGACTTGTACAATACGACGTCCTTTATAAAAAAAAATCATAAAAATTAGATTACCTGAAATCAAACTAGGTACATTAAATTAAATTGTCATATACACTGATTTGTAGAATCTAAATTCTAAAAATTTTATATGCTATAATGTAATAGAGCGTGCGTATCTCAGAAAAGTGTCTAATTTCATCTAGACTGCCCTCGTTCTAAATAAAATGGATCATTTCAGAAGGTCCAATTCCCATCCCATCATCCCAAACCCGAAAGTTCAATTTTTGGCATCTTATCAAACACTGAATCCTCCGTGCTTGCTGTGACTCTGTGAGTCCGTCAGCTGATTTTACCGGGACTGTATAAACACACAGCGACGGCGAGTAGGGCTAGCTCCTGCGCCGTTGTGTGGCCTTTCTCTGAACAGTTTTTAAACAAAAATAGTTTGCCTTTGAAACACGAACGTGTCATGGATTTCGTGACCACTTTTCAATTTCTCAATCTAATCTACGACAAAGTGTTGTAACAAAGTCCTATTTACATCTATTGGAGAGAGAGAGAGAGAGAGAGAGAGAGAGAGAGAGAGATTTACGTATGTATTGATATGCATCATTTATCTGAACCTGTTTATTTTATGCTCGTTTCCAATATTGCGTTTGACCTATTCTAGTTCGGAATCAGCTGATTTCTAACCTGTTCCTCTCCGTAGATATCTAATGAGACGTCATCATCGTCTTCCGTGAGCTCCTGTTTAATCAGCAGACACTCCGGCGACAGAGAGGGACTGTACTGGGTCCCCCCTCCGCTGTCCCTCCCCATACTGCCGGGGGCTCGAGTTTGGTTCATCACTTTACACTAAATTACAGCATTCTCAGCTATGGTATGGACGCAACGTAAACAGTCGGGTACTGGACGAGTCCATATCAGCAGGGGTGACAACTTTGTCTTAGGATGGGCCCGATGTGGACTAGCCAATTTCTGGCCAACGTTCGTGTGTACTTTGGTTCATTGTGTTAAAACTTCGTTCGAAAAACAATAAGCTCAGGACGGGAAATGCGAGATTTTTTCCACGAAGAAAGAATACAAAGCTCAGTGCCGTTTCGATTTGTCATAAGTTCAGTTCAGGTCATTCGTGAAATTGTCAGCAATGAAGCTTTTTGGCGCCACACAACTGATATATCAGAAGTTTCACTCTTTACACAATTCAATGACCGATACAGGCTTCTAATTGTTTTATTTGGCTTTTTGGTATGTTTTTCTTTAGAAAATTGGGTAATAGGTTTAAGCGCACTTAATATATACGATTTGACCTGAAATATAGCCTATTGCAAACATCAGACATTTTCAATATTATATGTATTTAGTTTAAATTTATTCAAAGAAACGGAAATTACACAATTACCATGCTCTAAGAGAGTCTTAATTATCTTACACGACATCATTAAAAAAGACACCATTATAAATTCAGTACAGTGTATCCAGGTTTCGAAAATCATATTGCTGAGGTTATTTTAAGTAACAGGTACTCTCCGTCTAAACACTGTAGGCGAAATAATGGGAAAAGGCGCTATACCTCTTTGTTGACTTCCAAAGAACTTATTTCACAGCTATATTAAATATATTTTTAATTAATGCCACGTAATATATTTATATAAAAATGTATGTCAAGGAAAACAATTTTTAATATTTCTTATAAGACACATATTTACATGAAGATAAATGCATTGAGATCTTGATGCCCATGGAACGGACACCAATGCTTAAAAAGATTGTCCATCTAACGATACAAGACGAACGCACCCACAGACGAACACACGCACGTACGAACGCACGCACAAATACAACAACATGCAATTCAATTCGAGCCTCATCGGAATTCTAAAAATAGTTACTAAGATGTGATATAACATACTTCACATCGAATTTGATTTAATATTAATCTTTTTCATATAGAGCAAATCTCTCTCTCAGAGTTAATCTCTCTCACTCTCTCTCTCTCACTCTCTCTCTCTCTCTCACTCTCTCTCTCTCTCTCTTTCTCTTTCTTAATAAAGTGCATGAAGTGGCTGGGCTGGTGAAATCAATATCCCCCTACTTCTAAACCGCTATGCACGACCTCCCACCCCAACTACTTTGTACTTTAAATTAAGTGAACTAAGTTTCTGAATGATTAAACGTAGCTGCTCTATCAGCAAAATAAATTAAAATTAGAATCAACATCTTCTCAAAGATGAATAACTTGTATGTAGACTTGTTCGTGATGGGAAATTTCAACAAATCATTCCCCAACAACAGGTGCGATTTGCGGGGGTGGTCGCTCATCGGGACGGGGTAATCCCGCCAACAGCGGGGGCGTGCGAGAGATCTTTGATGCCGATCTATAAATAACTACAGACTTACATGTATAGGGGAAATCAAATGTGTATCCCATTTATACTTTCATGACCATCGCATTTGGAAATATCCTCTCAGCAATAAATAATCTAAACACTTTGGAGTCACGAGTTGAGTCAAAACACTTCAAGACATCGGCACTTGAGTGTGCAAATTTTGTAAGCGCCTGTACCATAGTTCCGACATCTGTCTTAGAGCACACAGCTCTTTTTAATTTCATTTGACTCTATATACACTGCACGTACGTTTGAAGTTATGAACCATAAGTTCGTATTTTTAACCTGTGTTTTTTTGGGATTAATCAAAGTTTCTTTGGAATTTAATAAAGGTATGTTCTTTGAAAACTTGTAATCCTAGCTTTGTCATGATATGTTTTTAAGTCACAAAAATATGTAAAATATCTGTAAAATTAAAATGACAAACTGTCGAATAACCACGTTTTACATGTTACATACCGTGAACTTTTGTTCATTGATTGAAAGTTGAACAAGATGCCGTAAGTTCGGCGTTTCTGATGACGTCAGATGTCTACCTGACGGGGGAACTGTTCGACGAGGAGGAACGGCAGGGGGCGCTGGTTCTGTTCCGGGGTGAGGACGAGGCTCTGGGGACAAAGTTTATCGTATACCTGGAGTTCACGTCGCATCAAGGTATTGTCCAGGAATCAATTTGATGAACGACCGCAAATCTGGGCAATTTCAACATTGAATTTTAATTGAATATTAACTTTTATCATTCCTATATTTATAAATAAGTTCATTATAGATAAATACATTGTTTTCCTAGTCTTATGAAATATTTATTAAGTAAGTTGTATAATAGAACGCTTAAACTCTTTGAAAAACTTCAGAAATGTCACCACACTGCATTTTTCTTTTAAATTGTGTTTGGATTAAATGATTCCGTTGGGTTTTTTTAATAGTAATTATCCATGTAAAATCCCGAGATGGAAAGGAACTTCAAATAACGTTCCCGTGTCAACCTCAGCTAAAAGAGAAAGATATCCGAATAACGCTTCATTTCCAAGATCTGCTCAACTCTCCCAATAAAATCCTACTGTATATTAATTGTAAATTGGTGGGCAACGAAACCAGTTCTATCCCCATTAGAGAGGGGCTAGTCGGTACTCAAAGACAGGTAAGACTCTCATCCAACCTTCTCTCTCTCTCTCTCTCTCTCTCTCTCTCTCTCTCTCTCTCATGTTGTTTACATGCAAAGTTTTTACGGACGATGAATAACGTAATCAAAACCATTTCTATGCATGATTGACACTGGAAACATGTGGCACCGTATATACTTGTCAAAAGCAGAAAACAGAAGCAAATTCCTCACGTTTTTAGTACCAACTTTCTTACATTAGCTTCCAAAAAATGAAACCTCACAGCGCACATTATGTGTTACAGATTTTACAACAGCATAACACAGCCCTATTATTACGACGACCTTTGACCTTTGTTGTTTTTTTCTGTGTAGCAAATCAACCCCAGATTTTGGTTTTATATCGGAAGTGACGTCCGACCAATTCTTCAGAACCAGGGCTGTCCTGTCAGCATACCGACACAGAGCCCTTCTTCCAGGAATGTCCACGAGACCATCGTCCGAGTGGTGCTTCCCAAAAAACCAAAGGATAAGGAAATGACGTCATCAAAGGACAAAACGGACCACTCTGCGCGGACGTCAGGGCACCAACTTCCGGAAAGCCGTAATAAGATAACACTTCCGGATCCTAAGTCCACAAACACTATGGGTATTAGAATATGTTCATATTCCCGATGTCTAGTATAATATATGCGATTAATTGTTATGATACTGCTAACGTGTAAATACTAAAAAATGTAAATGTCACATATTTTAACTAATTGGATATATCAATAAAGAGCCGTCTGGATTGCTATTAGAGTGTACTTTGCATTTGACAGCGATATTTACATACAGCTAACATGTCAAAGTGTTGTGTTCGTGTTCGAATGCAATACCTCTATATTTTTTATTGATTCAAAAATATCAAATAGCAAGAATGTCCATTTAATTGATCAAACGATCTGAATCGCGGAGGATATGATAAGTACCCGCCACACATTGATACTGTAATGATACCTGAAGTGGCGATCTTTATAGTATCAGGCACGTAGCATCGTTTTTGAAAGGGGGGGGGGCCAGACCCATCCAAAAAATCTTGACAAGCAAAAAAAAAAAAAAAAAATTACTTTTTCAAAATCCTAATCCGTGGGGGGGGGGGGGGGGGGGGGGGTGGGGGGGGTGGGGGGGGGGGGGGGGGGGCTGGCAAAGTATATAACTTCAATTTCAATCCTAATTTCCTTATTTTCATATAAATTTTTTACATCAACCAAAAAAGTGGGGGGGGGGGCAACTCCATGATAATTCAATTTTTATATGTAAATTTTAACGAAAACTTTTGCTGCGAGAAAAATAGGGGGGGGCTTGGCCCCCCTGCTCCCCCCCCCCCCCCCTGATGCTACATGCCTGAGTATGCCCCAAGGGAGTGTCTACAGAACGGGGGAGAGGGTTCAATCACCTGAATATATACTTATAAAAAATAAACACGATAGAATTACATGCATGTTTCAATACAAGTATTTAATCTTTCTATAACAAATACCATGGCATCGGTTTTTAATTGGACTGTGAGACTGGTAGATCTGTAAGACCCGGATGTAAGACATGTACAACAGTAGGCTCATGAGGGAAGCCTCAAAAATCTCGTTGGTGAATAGACACAATCTAGCCCTGCCCTGAATGAAGGAAGCTCTGTTTTTGTATTTGTAATAAGACTCTGTAGGACTGATGGATCTATGGAATTTCAGATCCTGCCGAAGCCCGAATTCTTTCTACATCTTTACAATCGTTGACTTCCGCCGTACAGCAGTTACAACGGGAGATAACCCTACAGGTCGGTTAAAAAGTTATTTAAATTCATAAAAAAAATCATTATTTAATACCTTTTGTGTTCACAAAACAAGCTCAAAAAATGTTTATATGTACATAAATGTAACCATAAAGTGTAAAGAAATTATCTATTCACTTCTATATCCAAACGAAATGTTTAAACATACATCCACCAACTATTATTTCTTCTGTTTCTAACGGAAAGTGGTTGCAATTCATGGCTCTATAGAAACTGACAGATCTGAAATCTACACCATTCAGTTGTAACCAATTTCAATTTGTTGAAACCTTCAGCAACCTAAGAAAATTCACGGTCTAAGCGAAATATAAATGATGTGATATCAGACACAGATTGCCATATAATACGTCCATGTTATTAGTATGTCTTTTATATAGCGTACTGATGAACATCAACAATAATAAAGTTAATTTTACTTACTTTTTCCGATCAGTTAATTAATTTGTTAAAAGAAAGATGTAAATATAAACAATAAAATGCTTTCTTTTAGATTTTTGTGGTTAGAAGTTAGCGATCATTGCAGAAATTTTTTTAGAAAACCTAACGGGGTTTATGTAATTTTACTGCAATGTCGCTACCTTCATAACCACATGATTCCCCAAAGAAAAAACTTTATTGTTTAAATCTTTACACTAGTGTACACATTCTAAAAACGGAAAAAAAAATATATAATAACATGCACACACTGTTTGGAAAAAATGTTTTAGTAACTGTCAGGCACGTAGCATCAGGGGGGGGGGGGGGGGCCCACTTTTTCTCGCAGCAACTAATTTTTTAAGATTTACATATAAAAAATTGAATTATCATGGAGTTGGCCTCCCCACTTTTTTTGGAGGATGTAAAAAATTGATATGAAAAGAAGGAAAGTAGGATTGAAATTGAAGTTATATATTACGCCCCCCCCCCCCCCCAAAAAAAAAAGGGAAATAAGACTTTCCCAAAATCTTCAAAATCCTAATCCGTGATTTTGAAGATTTTGGGAAAGTCTTATTTCCCTTTTTTTTTTTTTTTTTGATTGTCAATATTTTTTGGATGAGTCTGCCCCCCCCCCCCACTTTCAAACGCGATGCTACGTGCCTGACTGTTAGGCAAGTAACTATCCGATAAACGCTAAGAATAACATAATTATTTACATTCGGGGTACATCACCCCTTGTTTTTCAATAACACGTCAAATCTGATCACGGTGTATGAACACAAGTAAACGTCATCACGCGTTTTGTAGAGATTAATATTGCAAGATTAAATGAAATGTTCAAATATACGTAAACAATTTGATATGCATTTTTATTACATACTTAGTAATAAATAAAGGTTTTTTGCATATGTGATACAGATGACATCACAAAACTCGTATCGGGCTGATACAGGTTATCAGCCCTAGATACGGATCCGTATCACACCCCTTGCGGAACTCCTCTGCCTTCTTTCGTTTCGGCATTGTGCATGTTTACATACGAAAAATAAACATTTGCTACAGTTGACATTTCAAAGTGCATTTTACTACAAACGATAGCAACTGTTTAGGAGCAGTTAATTTGAAAACCTGGGGAAATCTGGTTCTGTTGCTATATGTTTAGTAAAACAATAATAAGATCTCATATTTTTATTTAATAGATGTACACACTACTTTCAAATGATATTTAAAATCAATTTGTTTAAGTTGGTCCTTTTTTAAAAATTTTATTACTAAGTATGTAATAAATATAATAATACATACCCTTTTTCCATATCACAGCCTGTATCAGCCCTCGACCAATATCATCCCTCGGGCTGATATTGGAGTCTCGGGCTGATACTGGCTGTGATATGGAAAAGGGTATGTATTATTATCTATTTATCTCATACGTGTGGTGTATACTACCTTTGTGATAAACTTTTGCTTTATCAACGAGTAATGATATATCACATACTTCCGGTCCGAACTATTGTTGACACAGCTCATGCGTCAACGCTTCAGTGATCCAGTTTTTGAAGATTTTCCCGTATATTCCACACCACTATTTTTACTACCAAAACTTGATATAAGATGATATACTATAATATATGGCATATGATATATTTTTTCATATATATTCATTGAATCGTTCATTAATTGCTAGAGTCAGGAGACGCGCTATCTCCGCGAGGTGTTGAGCCGCTGTGAGATGTGCAGAGGCGGAACTCCTTCCACCAGTAAGATCAATGCAATGTTAATCTGCCACATACAATCGAATTTCAAATACATGGACCGTAAGTTTAGCACAATGATCTAGCATATACTATATATATGTTAGTAGCTTAATGTTATTATATAATTAATTGTCATGTAGTAAATTTATTTATTGCCACCCGGTAAATTCAAAATTTACAATATGACATAATGTAAAATATTGTACTTTTGTTCGTTCAGTCACTGCTGTTTTTTAATGTCAGAAATAGTGTAACAGGCCTAGGGTATCAAAGGCATCCTTCTGTTAGCGAACAGTCATATGGGTGTAGACTTCAGACTTTTAATATCTGTGAGCGAATAGTCTTTGATTTGAACTGTTTTTGTAGACCGACCGGAAGTCGTGGCCACGTGTCAGGAGAAGCCCTGTTTTAAGGGCGTGGTGTGTGAGGATACGTCACAGGGCTTCCGGTGTGGAGCGTGTCCTGTTGGTTTTACTGGAGATGGAATCACGTGTGCTCCAAACATCACATGTGACAACAACCCGTGTTATCCAGGCAACTTGATGTTCATACATTATTATTTATAAACGTGTTCATTTTAGATTTAACCTTTTACTCAATTTAATTAAAATCAGACTTGTAAAATCAAACCTCTAAGATATTTTATATATAGACAATTTTAGTTTTAGTTAAATAGTAATATACTTGAATGGAGTTTGTAACAGTACATTTTATTTTTAACCATAATTATTTATGGAAACAAGGAATGATTATTTCATTGCTTTGTTATGATGTTTATACAATAGTCTTCATTTTGATATTAGAATCATAATTGATCGCTTACTATCAAAACTGAGTCACACATTACCTGAAATGTCTCTCCACAGGTGTTTCGTGCACGGAAACGGAGGGTGGGGCCCGGTGTGGTCAGTGTCCAGTGGGGGTCACCGGTCACGCCTCACGGGGCGGTTGTCAGACCGTGGAGCGATGCGAGTCCGATCCTTGTTACCCAGGCGTCGCGTGCATCGAAACGACCTACGGTTACACGTGCGGGGACTGTCCAGAGGGAATGGAGGGTAACGGAACAGCCAATGGCTGTGAACCTATCCCTGTACGCTGCGAACATTTCCCATGCTTTGATGGCACCACGTGTTTGGATACCAGTGATGGGTACCAATGTGGTGCATGCCCACAAGGAATGACCGGAAATGGGACCAAGTTTGGATGTCGTCCTATTGAATGTGCGGACAATACTTGTTTTCCGGGAGTGGAGTGTGTGGATTCTGCTGCGGGATTCCAGTGTGGCTCTTGTCCGGACGGGTACAAAGGAAACGGAAGTCACTGCACCGATATCGACGAGGTTCTCGATCCCGCGATGCAACCACACACAATTTATTTTCTAATGATATGACCTTTCTTTGCATTAATTCTTGCTTTATCTTTCCCAGTGTAGGGTATTCAACCCCTGCAGCGAGATGTCGGCATGCATCAATCTTACTCCCGGATTCAAGTGTTCGAACTGTCCTACTGGATTTTCAGGAAATGACGTATTTGGTGTCGGCGTTGAAGGCATAGAATCCTTAAAACAGGTTTAATGCTGCGTGTTTTCTTTTTCCTTTTTGTAGACTATTTGTAATTCTTTCGCAATCTGCCCTTATGCAACTTGTAAACTTCAGTTACTTCACTTTTTTACCTGTATAGGTTTGCGAGGACGTTAACGAGTGTGAGGACGGGAAGAACGGCGGCTGTGTGGATTACTCCCATTGTACCAACACACTGGTATGTTATATACATGTATTCTCCCATTGTACCAACACACTGGTATGTTTAATACATGTATACTTCCATTGTTCCAACACACTGGTATGTTGTACCATTACTCCCATTGTACCAACACACTGGTAGGTTATATACATGTATACTCCCATTGTATCGACACACTATTCTCTTCAAATCAACCTACTGGTAGTGTTTTTCATTACCATGTTCACCACAACGATTACCATGCTACCGCAGATATTTTATGCATTGTATTTTGATTTTGATAAGTTAGCATAGACTATACTCTAATGTTACAACCTTTTAAGAGCGTTCGATTGACTCTCCTCTATGACAGGGCTCCTTTGTATGCGGGGACTGCTTTGAAGATTACGCAGGGAACCAGACGGTCGGCTGTCAGGAAATGACCACGTTATGTCCAGACGCCATCACCGAGTGTCACAAACACGCACTGTGCATTATGGGAACTTCCGGATATGACTGTCAGGTACAGTGAAATATCTACACAGAGATAACTATATCGTTGTTTATGGAAAATAAACTTCATATTCTGTTTAACTTTACAGTGTAGAATTGGTTACGCAGGCAACGGGAAATTTTGCGCAAAAGACAGTGACCTGGATGGAGTTCCTAACATTGAACTTCGTTGTAAAGAATTCCGGTGTGCAAGAGTAGGTTAATTCAAATTGTGATGGTACTGTATATTGATAATACTGTTGGATAATAATAGCAAACGTTTCACGAATACAGGATAACTGCCGGGAGGTTCCGAACAGCGGCCAGGAGGACGTGGACTTGGACGGGATCGGCGATGCTTGTGATGAGGACATAGACGGTGATGGAGTCGGAAACGATCCGGTAAGAGATGAGTGTTACAGACATATTCTAATGTTATAAAACAAACATTGATAATGCTTCATACTATCGCGATTCGCACCGCGATTGAAATCACAGTCTTTAACATAGAGTAATCGTAGTATTCTTATCAAATCTAACCAGATCTTGAATATGTCATGGCAATCGTGTTAAAAGTAGGAAAAGTGAATTTGGATGGTGAAAAATTCTTCGATCAGCACGATTAATTTTCATTCGTTATCATTCGTTATCATCGTATCAAATCACCATACATCGTTACCAAGCGCAGCATGTCAAATTCGTGCCATCTAATCGAGATGGTCTGGATCTGTATTGGAGGAGACATGCACCACACTGCGCTGCGATCATTTGCGATCGAATCCAAGCCTAAAATTTAAGAGAAGTTTCACGATCACCTACAATTGGTCAATCGCAGTGTTTGTAACAGATCGCTCGGGGGTGGGAGCCTAGCCTAATGAATATGCTTAATGTATTGTAGGACAACTGTCCGTATGTGGCAAACCCGGAACAGGAAGACTCGGACGAGGGGGACAAAGATCGCCATGGTGACGCGTGCGATAACTGTCCTAGTGTCCCCAACTCTGACCAAGAGGACACGGACAAAGACGGCCTAGGGGACGCCTGTGACCCGGATATTGATGATGACGGTAAGATGATGATGACGGTGAGATGATGATATTGAAGACGACGGCGAGGGTTAACAAGGGATCGAAATCAAATCGTTTCACAATCTCTTGTACGAACAACAGGTCTGAGTAGAAATGTTAAAAACATAAAAGATGAAACATGATAGAACACCGTGTCAGTTAAAGGTTTAGGCTAATCCTTGAGATAGAAACGGTGATGTTATAGAGTAAAAAACGTTTGAGTTTCATTTTGTTTCCTTTGAAGTAACATTGCAATGATCATCACTGGATTGCAGTTGCTATTAAATCACTGTCCTTACGGTATGAAAGTCGTAAGATCTAGCATCCTGTCATGTATTGATTAACACCGTGATGTATTTCTTGTAGGACTTTTGAATGAGGTGGACAACTGTCCAAAGGTAGACAACCCCGATCAGATCGACTCTGACGAGGACGGGGTGGGAGATCTGTGTGATAACTGTCCGTTCACCGCCAACAAAGTACAGGTAACTGTCCGTTCACTGTCAACAAAGTACAGGTAATTGTCTGTTCACTGCGAACAAAGTATAGGTAACTGTCTGTTCACTGGCAACAAAATATAGGTAACTCTCAATTCACTGCCAACAAAGTACAGGTAACTATCCATTTACTGTCAACAAAATATAGGTAACTGTCCATTTACTGTCAACAAAGTAGAGGTAACTGTCTGTTTACTGCAAGCAAAATACAGGTATCTGTCCATTTACTGCCAAGAAAGTACAGGTAACTGTCAACTCACAGCAAACAAATTACAGGTACAACACCCATGGACTCCCTGAGGCTTTAACAAAGCATTCTCTAATCACGGATACATATCTTTACAGAATGACTCGGACCACGATTTTGTCGGCGACGTCTGTGACACGAATGAGGACGAGTAAGAATGTTGACTTTAATCTCGATGATTTTGTTTACTGTTAATATCATAAGCTAAGTCATCAATGAGACTGGTTTAATATTGTACAGGGATCGTGACGGTGTCCAAGACAACTACGATAACTGTGAGTTCCTGCCCAACGCCGACCAACTGGACACAGACGATGACAACCTGGGTAAGGCGTTCATACCAAAGGTACAACCTGGGTAAGGCGTTCATACCAAAGGTACAACCTGGGTAAGGCGTTCATACCAAAGGTACAACCTGGGTAAGGCATTCATACCAAAGGTACAATCTGGGTAAGGTGTTCATACCAAAGGTACAACCTGGGTAAGGCATTCATACCAAAGGTACAATCTGGGTAAGATGTTCATACCAAAGGTACAATCTGGGTAAGGTGTTCATACCAAAGGTACAACCTGGTTAAGGCGTTCATACCAAAGGTACAATCTGGGTAAGGCGTTCATACCAAAGGTACAATCTGGGTAAGACGTTCATACCAAAGGTTCAATCTGGGTAAGGCATTCATACCAAAGGTACAACCTGGGTAAGGCGTTCATACCAAAGGTTCAACCTGGGTAAGGCATTCATACCAAAGGTACAATCTGGGTAAGGCGTTCATACCAAAGGTACAACCTGGGTAAGGCGTTCATACCAAAGGTACAATCTGGGTAAGGTCTTCATACCAAAGGTACAATTTAGGTAAGGAATTCATACCAAAGGTACAATCTGGGTAAGGCGTTCATACCAAAGGTACAATCTGGGTAAGGTCTTCATACCAAAGGTACAATCTGGGTAAGGAATTCATACCAAAGGTACAATCTGGGTAAGGCGTTCATACTAAAGGTACAATATGGGTAAGGCGTTCATACCAAAGGTACAGTTTGGGTAAGGCGTTAATACCAAAGGTACAATTTGGTATGGCCTTCATAACACAGGTTAAATCTTGGTAAGGCCTTCAAAGCAAAGGTAAGAGTTTCTGACCAAGGGAACAATTTTTGTGAGTCTTTCTGTCCAATGTTTTTTTTCACGTATTAAGCAAATAGACCAGTCCAGTTCAAGAAAGTCTTTTGACCAAAGACGCATTAACTTGTTAAGGAAAGGGTTGGTGTCAATGGCTGTTGTTGATCTTACACGTAGTGCTCACACCTTTGCTGTAATATTCTTACGCAGGCAACGTTTGTGATGATGACGATGATGACGATGGCATCCTTGATGATGACGACAACTGCCCCCTAGTGTGGAACCCTGACCAGACTGATTCAGATGGTGAGTCGATAATCAAAGAGAAAATATCCATAAATCTACACAGATGAAAAATTTCAATTGCAACAGGTTGCCTCTCCATAAAAACTTAAAAGCTCTATTTTAAACACCTATATTACGTATGTGTTGGCTTGAAGTTTGTTGTAAATCAAACCGACTGATGTATAGGCGATGAGTACGGAGACGCATGCGCAGAAGACAGTGACGGGGATGGCTATGCTGACGTAGAGGACGTCTGTCCGGAGCATAAGGACATCCACTCCACCGACTTCCGGACCTTTCAGACTATCCTGCTGGACCCGGTAGGAGATTCTCAGATTGATCCAGAGTGGCACATCCGTAATCAGGTACATATATCGAGATCGTTGTCCAGATTTTCTGTAGCTTTGATTTTCTTTATCTGACATAGTAAGTTTCCTTACTAAAACACGTCGATTGATACTAGAGTCCTCGTGACATATTTTCATTAATACGCTTGTCACCACTGATTTATGGAAAAGGGTATCAAGTACATACCTAACGTATGACACATACCAAGAATTCTTTATATCTGAGAAATAATTCGATGCTTTGATTTGTTACATATTTTCTTTGGAGTTGTCTTTCTGCAATGTAAGCCGAAGCATTTCATGATGTAAGTTTACGATGACATTAACATAGAGAGAGTTTTTTAGGGGGCGGAGATTATACAGACAAAGAACAGCGACCCAGGGCTGGCAGTCAGTGAGTACACGAACGTGAGGTTACTGCATGACGTATGATCTAATACCTTAGTTTATCGGATTCTAACAATTGCCATTACCTAGGAAATCCAAATTTTTCATACTATCATATGTTCTTTTGCATTATAAAGCATGCTTCGTTTTCTTCGTCAGGTAATACCACTTTCTCTGGAGTCGACTTCAGTGGAACATTCTTTGTTAACACCGAGGTAGATGATGACTATGCAGGGTTCATCTTTAGTTTCCAGGACAGTTCTAAATTCTACTGTATCATGTGGAAGAAGTCTGCGCAGACATACTGGCACCCTACTCCATTCCGCGCAGTCGCAGAACCAGGGATTCAGCTGAAGCTTGTGGATTCCAAAACTGGGCCCGGTGAATATCTCCGAAATGCTTTGTGGCATACTGGAGACACAGAGGATGAAGTAATTAATCACAAATATGTTTATTTTGGGTCGTATTGGGTGGCTTGGTGAATACTAGTATTTTATATGTAAAACTGTCCCTATTCACGGTTCATCTTCCCAATTAGTTTACGTGTTTTGAATCTCTGCAGGTAAAGCTTCTCTGGAAAGACCCCCGTAATGCTGGCTGGAAAGAGAAGACAGCGTACAGACTAGAACTCATCCATCGGCCAGACATTGGCCTCATCAGGTATGCCAGGACGAGAAGCAGTAGTAATCCGTCCATAAATAAATAAACCTATTGTATAACTTACTTATAATTGGACTCTATTACAGGATGTTGTTATTTGAGGAAACCAATCTGGTGGCGGATTCCGGAAACGTTTATGATGCCACACTGCGAGGCGGGAAGCTGGGAGTATTTAGTTTCTCCCAGGAGGGCGTGATTTGGTCCAACCTGGTCTACAGATGTAACGGTAAGTTCACTAATCACCAGTGTTCTAGCTTCAGCTTTAATTTAATTTCAAAATACTATGGTTTCATTAAATGAATATTCGTTGAATACCATTTTTGTGGATTTCGTTGTTAAGTTAATTTATTCACGAAAAACCTGTCTTTACTCTTAACATCCTAGTATTGTATTTGGGATTATTAGCCAAGAATTAACATACAACGTATCCTTAAAAGTGTTATATTTTCATTAAATCCGCAAAATTGATGCCTACAGTCGTTCACTTTTCTGCCCTTTGCAGACTACGTTCCTAGTGGTTTACTGAGGGAGGGGGCTGAACCCCTGGAGCCTATGGACGGGTTCCTGGAGGACTCGGGGCTGCACGAGTTTGTCAGGAGACGTCGCTAGAGATTCCTCTGTCGGCCTCACTTACCAATACTCACACCAAGTCAACACCTCAAAGATAAAAAGTTCCGGAAAATGCTACAAAAACGAGGAATTGTTTAGATGTCAATTTATTAAAACTTGTGTTCGATCTGAAGTAAAAGTAAATAACGTTTGCTATTTCCACAATATGCATTGTGCATTTGTGTGAATTATTGTCTCTAATAAGCCCAGATAAAATTGAATATTTGGGGATTTTTTTCTCTGAATGATAAATATTCATCCTTTAGAATGATAAAGAACATTCAGCAACGGACAACACTTCATGGTGGTTGAGAGGGGGTATTACCGAAACGTAACGACTGCATGAAACAGGCAGGCATTGTACATTGTCACTACCTGGCGTTGTGTCAACAAGGTCTTACTGTATATTTACCCAAACGATGATCTTTTAATGAATACATGTATAAAACAGTGTGTTATTGCCTGGGCTAACTTCCGCTGATTCGAGTTCTCAACATAAGCATTGGAATCTAGGAATATTAACGTTATACATACCTGTGCAAATACTTTTTACACACTTTTAAAAAAATCGTCGACCACATCTGCGACAGCACTGTTCTCATAATGTTAGATATCATTGAGCATAATGTGAGGTATCAATATTAATGAGCACAATGTGAGATATTCATGAGCACAATGTGAGGTATCAATATTCATGAGCACAATGTGAGATATTCATGAGCACAATGTGAGGTATCAATATTCATGAGCTCAATATGAGGTATCAATATCAATTGGCTCAATGTAAAATATCAATGAGCTCAATATAAAGTATTAAAGTCCATGAGCTCAATGTGAGGTATCAATATCCATAAGCTAAATATGAAGTATCAACGTCCATGAGCTCAATGTGAGGTACCAGTGTTTATGAGCACAAAATGAGGTATCAATATCCATGAACTCAATGAGATATATCCATTAGCACAATATGAGTTATCAATATCCATGAGCTTTATGGAAGATATCCATGAGCTCAATGTGAGCTATCAATATCCATGAGCTCAATATGAAGTATCAATATCCATGAGCTCAATGTGAGCTATCAATATCCATGATCTAAATGTCAAGTATCAATATCTATGAGCACAATATGAGGTATCAATATCCACGAGCTCAATGTGAGATATCCATGAGCACAATATGAGTTATCAATATCCATGAGCTCAATGTGAGCTATCAATATCCATGATCTAAATGTCAAGTATCAATATCTATGAGCACAATATGAGTTATCAATATCCATGAGCTCAATGTGAGATATCCATGAGCATAATGTGAGGTATCAAAATTCATGAGCTCAATGTGAGGTATCAAATATCCATAAGCTCAATGTAAGATATCCATGAGCTTAATGTGAAGTATCAATATCCATGAGCTCAATATGAAGTATCAAAATCCATGAGCTCAATATGAAGTATCAATATCCATGAGCACAATGTGAGGTATCAATATCCATGAGCTCAATATGAAGTATCAATATCCATGAGCACAATGTGAGGAATTAATATCCATGAGCTCAATATGAAGTATCAATATCCATGAGCTCAGTATGAAGTATCAAAATCCATGAGCTCAATATGAAGTATCAATATCAATGAGCTCAATATGAAGTATCAATATCCATAAGATAAATATGAAGTATCAATGTCCATGAGCTCAATGGGAGGTATCAATATCCACGAGCTCAATGGGATATATCCATGAGCATAATATGAGTTATCAATTTCCATTAGCTCAATGTGATATATCCATGAGCACAATGTGAGGTATCAATATCCATGAGCTCAATGTGAGATATATATGAGCACAATGTGAGGTATCAATATCCATGAGCTCAATTTGAGGTATCAATATCCATTGTCTCAATGTAAGATATAAATGACCTCAATATAAAGTATTAAAGTCCATGAGCTCAATGTGGGGTATCAATATCCACGAGCTCAAAGTGAGATATCCATGAGCACAATATGAGTTATCAATTTCCATAAGCTCTTTGGGAGATATCCATGAACACAATATGACTTATCAATATCCATGAGCTCAATGTGAGATATCAATAAGCTCAATATGAGTTATCAATATACATGAGCTTAATGTAGGATATCCACAAGCTCAATGTGAGGTATTATTATTCATGAGCTCAATGTGAAGAATCAATATCCATGAGCTCAATTTGAAGTATCAATACCCATGATCTTAATGTGAAGTATCAATATCTGTAAGCTCAATGTGAGGTATCAATAGCCATTGGCTCAATGTACGTTAGATATCAATGAGCTCAATATGATGTATCAACATTCATGAGCTAAAAGTGAGGTATCAATATTCAAGAGCACAATATGACTTATCAATATCGATGACCTCAATATGAAGTATCAATATCCATGAGCACAATGTGAAGTATCAATATCCATGAGCACAATGTGAAGTATCAATATCCATGAGCTCAATATGAAGTATCAATATCCATGAGCTCAATATGAAGTATCAATATCCATGAGCACAATGTGAGGTATCAATATCCATGAGCTCAATATGAAGTATCAATATCCATCAGCACAATGTGAAGTATCAATATCCATCAGCACAATGTGAGGTATCAATATCTATGAGCTCAATATGAAATATCAATATCCATGAGCTCAATATGAGTATCAATATCCATGAGCACAATGTGAGGTATCAATATCCATGAGCTCAATATGAAGTATCAATATCCATGAGCACAATGTGAGGAATTAATATCCATGAGCTCAATGTGAGCTATCAATATCCATGATCTAAATGTCAAGTATCAATATCTATGAGCACAATATGAGGTATCAATATCCACGAGCTCAATGTGAGATATCCATGAGCACAATATGAGTTATCAATATCCATGAGCTCAATGTGAGCTATCAATATCCATGATCTAAATGTCAAGTATCAATATCTATGAGCACAATATGAGTTATCAATATCCATGAGCTCAATGTGAGATATCCATGAGCATAATGTGAGGTATCAAAATTCATGAGCTCAATGTGAGGTATCAAATATCCATAAGCTCAATGTAAGATATCCATGAGCTTAATGTGAAGCATCAATATCCATGAGCTCAATATGAAGTATCAAAATCCATGAGCTCAATATGAAGTATCAATATCCATGAGCACAATGTGAGGTATCAATATCCATGAGCTCAATATGAAGTATCAATATCCATGAGCACAATGTGAGGAATTAATATCCATGAGCTCAATATGAAGTATCAATATCCATGAGCTCAGTATGAAGTATCAAAATCCATGAGCTCAATATGAAGTATCAATATCAATGAGCTCAATATGAAGTATCAATATCCATAAGATAAATATGAAGTATCAATGTCCATGAGCTCAATGGGAGGTATCAATATCCACGAGCTCAATGGGATATATCCATGAGCACAATATGAGTTATCAATTTCCATTAGCTCAATGTGATATATCCATGAGCACAATGTGAGGTATCAATATCCATGAGCTCAATGTGAGATATATATGAGCACAATGTGAGGTATCAATATCCATGAGCTCAATTTGAGGTATCAATATCCATTGTCTCAATGTAAGATATCAATGACCTCAATATAAAGTATTAAAGTCCATGAGCTCAATGTGGGGTATCAATATCCACGAGCTCAAAGTGAGATATCCATGAGCACAATATGAGTTATCAATTTCCATAAGCTCTTTGGGAGATATCCATGAACACAATATGACTTATCAATATCCATGAGCTCAATGTGAGATATCAATAAGCTCAATATGAGTTATCAATATACATGAGCTTAATGTAGGATATCCACAAGCTCAATGTGAGGTATTATTATTCATGAGCTCAATGTGAAGAATCAATATCCATGAGCTCAATATGAAGTATCAATACCCATGATCTTAATGTGAAGTATCAATATCTGTAAGCTCAATGTGAGGTATCAATAGCCATTGGCTCAATGTACGTTGGATATCAATGAGCTCAATATGATGTATCAACATTCATGAGCTAAAAGTGAGGTATCAATATTCAAGAGCACAATATGACTTATCAATATCGATGACCTCAATATGAAGTATCAATATCCATGAGCACAATGTGAAGTATCAATATCCATGAGCACAATGTGAAGTATCAATATCCATGAGCTCAATATGAAGTATCAATATCCATGAGCTCAATATGAAGTATCAATATCCATGAGCACAATGTGAGGTATCAATATCCATGAGCTCAATATGAAGTATCAATATCCATCAGCACAATGTGAAGTATCAATATCCATCAGCACAATGTGAGGTATCAATATCTATGAGCTCAATATGAAATATCAATATCCATGAGCTCAATATGAGTATCAATATCCATGAGCACAATGTGAGGTATCAATATCCATGAGCTCAATATGAAGTATCAATATCCATGAGCACAATGTGAGGAATTAATATCGATGAGCTCAATATGAAGTATCAATATCCATGAGCTCAGTATGAAGTATCAAAATCCATGAGCTCAATATGAAGTACCAATATCTATGAGCTCAATATGAAGTATCAATATCCATCAGCTAAATATGAAGTATCAATGTCCATGAGCTCAATGGGAGGTATCAATATCCACGAGCTCAATGGGAGATATCCATGAGCACAATATGAGTTATCAATTTCCATGAGTTCAATGTGAGGTATCAATATACTCAATGTGAGGTATCAATATCCATGATCTCAATGTGAGGTATCAATATCTATGAGCTCAATGTGAGGTATCAATATCCATTAGCTCAATATGAGATATCAATGAGCACAATGTGAGGTATTGATATCCATTAGCTCAATGTGAAGTATCAATATCCATGATCTAAATGTCAAGTATCAATATCTATGAGCACAATATGAGGTATCAATATCCACGAGCTCAATGTGAGATATCCATGAGCACAATATGAGTTATCAATATCCATGAGCTCAATGTGAGCTATCAATATCCATGATCTAAATGTCAAGTATCAATATCCATGAGCACAATGTGAGGAATTAATATCGATGAGCTCAATATGAAGTATCAATATCCATGAGCTCAGTATGAAGTATCAAAATCCATGAGCTCAATATGAAGTACCAATATCTATGAGCTCAATATGAAGTATCAATATCCATCAGCTAAATATGAAGTATCAATGTCCATGAGCTCAATGGGAGGTATCAATATCCACGAGCTCAATGGGAGATATCCATGAGCACAATATGAGTTATCAATTTCCATGAGTTCAATGTGAGGTATCAATATACTCAATGTGAGGTATCAATATCCATGATCTCAATGTGAGGTATCAATATCTATGAGCTCAATGTGAGGTATCAATATCCATTAGCTCAATATGAGTTATCAATTTCCATGAGTTCAATGTGAGGTATCAATATACTCAATGTGAGGTATCAATATCCATGATCTCAATGTGAGGTATCAATATCTATGAGCTCAATGTGAGGTATCAATATCCATTAGCTCAATATGAGATATCAATGAGCACAATGTGAGGTATTGATATCCATTAGCTCAATGTGAAGTATCAATATCCATGATCTAAATGTCAAGTATCAATATCTATGAGCACAATATGAGGTATCAATATCCACGAGCTCAATGTGAGATATCCATGAGCACAATATGAGTTATCAATATCCATGAGCTCAATGTGAGCTATCAATATCCATGATCTAAATGTCAAGTATCAATATCCATGAGCACAATGTGAGGAATTAATATCGATGAGCTCAATGTGAGGTATCAATATCCATTAGCTCAATATGAGATATCAATGAGCACAATGTGAGGTATTGATATCCATTAGCTCAATGTGAAGTATCAATATCCATGATCTAAATGTCAAGTATCAATATCTATGAGCACAATATGAGGTATCAATATCCACGAGCTCAATGTGAGATATCCATGAGCACAATATGAGTTATCAATATCCATGAGCTCAATGTGAGCTATCAATATCCATGATCTAAATGTCAAGTATCAATATCCATGAGCACAATATGAGTTATCAATATCCATGAGCTCAATGTGAGATATCCATGAGCATAATGTGAGGTATCAAAATTCATGAGCTCAATGTGAGGTATCAAATATCCATAAGCTCAATGTAAGATATCCATGAGCTTAATGTGAAGTATCAATATCCATGAGCTCAATATGAAGTATCAAAATCCATGAGCTCAATATGAAGTATCAATATCCATGAGCACAATGTGAGGTATCAATATCCATGAGCTCAATATGAAGTATCAATATCCATGAGCACAATGTGAGGAATTAATATCCATGAGCTCAATATGAAGTATCAATATCCATGAGCTCAGTATGAAGTATCAAAATCCATGAGCTCAATATGAAGTACCAATATCTATGAGCTCAATATGAAGTATCAATATCCATAAGCTAAATATGAAGTATCAATGTCCATGAGCTCAATGGGAGGTATCAATATCCACGAGCTCAATGGGAGATATCCATGAGCACAATATGAGTTATCAATTTCCATGAGTTCAATGTGAGGTATCAATATACTCAATGTGAGGTATCAATATCCATGATCTCAATGTGAGGTATCAATATCTATAAGCTCAATGTGAGGTATCAATATCTATTAGCTCAATATGAGATATCAATGAGCACAATGTGAGGTATTGATATCCATTAGCTCAATGTGAGATATCAATGAGCACAATGTGAGGTATTAATATCCATGAGCTCAATGTGAAGTATCAATATCTATGAGCTCAATGTGAGGTATCAATATCCATTAGCTCAATGTGATATATCAATGAGCACAATGTGAGGTATTAATATCCATGAGCTCAATGTGAAGTATCAATATCCATGGGCTCAATGTGAGATATCAATGAGCACAATGTGAGGTATTAATATCCATGAGCTCAATGTGAGATATCAATGAGCACAATGTGAGGTATTAATATCCATTAGCTCAATGTGAGATATCAATGAGCACAATGTGAGGTATTAATATCCATTAGCTCAATGTGAAGTATCAATATCCATGGGCTCAATGTAAGATATCCATGAGCTCAATTTGAGGTATTATCGAACACAATGTTTCATCAGAAAATGGGGGGAGTTAAGTATTTCATTACTTATAACTTCAATTTTTCTCATTTTCATTCCAATATTTTACATACTCCCAAAAAAGTGGGGGGCCAACTCTATGATAATTCCATTTTTACTATGTAAATATAAGAAAAATAGTTGCTGCCAGCCCCCCCCCCTCCCCCCTCATGGCTACGTGCCTTTCAATGTATATGTAACATGTATAAACAAAAGAAATTCACTGAATTCCGAGACAAAAGAATTTATAGTGTAAAACCCTACAACATTTAGGCTGACCAAACAAGGGACATAATTCAAATTGCATTTTGAGGAGTATAAGATCAATATGTATAAAATCAGGGATTTTATTATGTTATTATCATGAAGCCAGTAACTGGTACAGTAAATCGAAGAAGCTCGGCAAATTCAGGGCGTGCTAAAAAGCACAAAACAAGATGTTTTTGGTTTCAAATAATGATATAATCTGACCGCAGGATAAATCAGGAGTTCGCCATATAAAGTATGTCAAGTCAAGAAATAAGGATATACGAAAAGAAAACGTTAAATCTTAGCTAATGACTGGTACAGTGCCTGTATACTCTTGCTTCGTTAAAAAAAACAACCACTATACATGCATAAATTTTTAAAATTTTGAATTTGTCAATTTTTGTTTTTTAAAAGAACTAGAAAACTGACCAGTCAGGAAGGGCCCCGCTATGACAATTAATATAGAGAAGTGAAAAAAAAAACTTTGAATTCCATCCTCTTTATATTAACAATGATGAAAAATAAATGCCCGGCATAAGATGTAAAGAACTGCAATATACATAAGGTGGTAAAAAATAATATGAAAATTATAAGTAACAACTGTATTTTTAAAATTGTATTTTTCAGAAATGACATAATGAGGTTATTATCTGATTACCCGTTAAAATCAACAGCATTAAGGCAGAAAAAATATAATTAAAAAATAAAATAGTGAAAAAGGATATCTTAATAAGTTAATATATATCTTGATATTAGAATTCAATAAAATTATCATAAATTTATTTTATGTATGGTATTTTAACCAAAATAAAGTATGAATATTATATTTTAAATCCATATTTCAAAGAATGTACACAATACTACACATCATTCAAAATGGACCTTAACTTCAAAACAAAGTTCATTTGCAGACACAGGCAGAGCAGTAATTAATCTCAATATGACAGATAAAGATAAAGCTTAGGATTTTCTTCCTGTGGAAGGTTAATTAATCCCAAAGGACAAATATTGCACAGCCTTTCAAGTATACAATGGTAACATTCTCAGCAGTTATCTCTCTTTGCCCATTCATTCTTATGCATAGTTAAGGAATCTACCCCACCACCCCAGCTCCAAACCAGAAGACATAGAGAACCAAATTAGCATCAAAATATGTATTTCTGCCTACTGAACTACCATACCAACTACCATACCAAATTTGAACTTGATTGGGCAACCATATAAAAAGTTATTAGAAAAAAACCAGGTGTCCAGGTAGCGTAGTGGACAATGCACTCGCTTTTCACCGCTGCGACCCGAGTTCGATCCCCGTGATCGACAGAGGTCGTATGTGATAGGGTATGGCGGTCGCCCGCTTGGACACCAATGACCCCCCTCGCGCTAACATCCGTGCCAACGAGAGATATAAATATAAGTTGTAGAACTTGTTTATCAATCGTTGTAAAATAAATAAAGTTCAGTTCAAAAACAGACGGACGGACAGACAGAGTGATTACTATAGGGCACCCGCAAATCCTTGCGGGGCCCTAATTACAATTACATTAGATAAAGATCGACATCAAAGGTAGCGCTTTGACAAAGCTTCTTGGCTACGTAATAGTTTTGGTTACACGATATTAAAGCTGACATGAATTCATAAATACGCATTATATCCCTTATATATCTCTGACTACCGCCATCTTAGTTGTCGATTCCTATTGGTCTGCTCCCCTATATAAGGCCGAGTGCACTATTCATGCTTCACCGCATTCGGGTATTTCATACACCCGAACTTGTAAAAACGCGTTTTGAACAAAAATAATAGACAACCACTGCACTGGCAAGAAATATCTAAATCCAGACACTATGGTGTTCCGATGGGGCCACTTCGACCTTCGCACTTTCGCCTTTAGGTGGAAGATGCGACAGTGCGAAGTTGCGAAGGCGAAAGTGCGAGAGTGCGAAGGCGAAGGAGCGATACTACTATCGCTCCTTCGCCTTCGCAGCTTCGCACTCTCGCCTCTGCAACTTCGCACTTTCGCCTTCGCCTTTTTTGATACCATTCAGAAAGTCTTGCTCGATTACATAGAATTTGATGCAGGCATCGTACTCTCCAAGGTTTTCCGATTAATCCATGATATTATTGGTACGCATGCGCTAGGCCATTGTGCTTACTATGAATGTTTATAAATATTTTAATGTGACAAATATGTTTACCAGACAGGCACGTAGCATCATGGGGGGGGGGGGGGGGGGGGGGGGGGGGGGCCAGCCCCCCCCCCCCCCCCCCCACTTTTTCTCGCAGCAACCAATTTTTTTAAAATTTACATGTTAAAAATGGAATTATCATGGAGTCCCCCCCCCCCCCCCCCACACTTTTTTGGGAGTACGTAAAAAATTGGTATGAAAATAAGGAAATGAGAAGTGAAATTAAAGTTATATAGTTCAGATGTCCTTTTATACAGCTGAAATTGTCTTTAAACGATAGAGAGCTCCAAAATTATAAAAAGGCGAAGGCGAGAGTGCGAAGTTGCGATGGCGAAGGAGCGATAGTAGTATCGCTTCTTCGCCTTCGCAACTTCTCATTTTCGCCTTCGCATCTTCGCTCCTTCGCCGTCGCACTTTCGCCTTCGCAACTTCGCACTCTCGCACCTCGACCTAAAGGCAAAAGTGCAAAGGTCGAAGTGGCCCCATCGGAACACCATAAAGCACAGATACTTAAAAAATATTCGATAATTGTAGACCGCTTTCGTGTGTATGTTATACCATCGCACATGCGCAAACCACACACTGTGGCAGATCGAGCAATGTCAATGTTTGCATGGCTTTTAAAAACGGAGCGTTTTTGTAACAAGAGGCCCATGGGGCCACATCGTTCACCTGAGCAACAATGGGTGTTCAAAAGATATTGTGCCATATTGTCCCTCGGAAGAATAACAAAAAATAAATATTGTAAAGTATTCGAATTTTACACTTATTTTTGCATACACGTAATCTTTGACATTGTACCTTCATGAAATACTATTTTTTACCAGAATAAGAAAATACTACGCAAGATATAAAACTAAACATTTGGTAGGGATACACTGTTAAGTTGTTAACTTCCAATTCCCTATATTTTCGTTCTGCCCCCCCCCCCCCAACTTTGTAAAGCGATCAAAATATATGAGAGCATATAGGTACATTTTTTCATCAACTACTTACTAGTTATTGTATTTTTAAAAAAAATATAATAGTTATTGTTTTTTATTTTAAAAATCCTACATGTATAGGTGTGAAGAAGAAAATTGTACCTCAATGTGCTCAATTCCTCAAATTAAAAACATTCAAAAATTTCATTTGTCTTCTCCATTATAATTAAATGACTGTTATTTACTTCGCGTACAAACCAGGATAATTTTCCGCTCTGATATTTTCTTAGGAATAGCGATATTTACTTTATCCCCGCAACAGAAATTTGTCAGAACTATGGAAACTGTTTTAAAGATGTCGTTTTTATTTACTCGTGTCTGAAAAACTATCAAAATTGATGTAGATTTCACATTATTTATTGTATAAAGAGGGGGCCCCAGAGAGTAGGTATATACAGAATATCATTCTTTTATTTTGTTTGTACAAGTATTTAACATACTCTAATTCATATAGAATTTCTAATGTTAAACCAAAATTTCAGCGTCAATCGTAGAATTATAAGCAAGATACAGAGCTCACAGTTCGCCTAGGTTTGAGTCATATTTTGTTCACATGAGTTTATTACATTCAGCTAAAGATTTTTAACTTGGTATTTCCTATTCAGTATATAAAATGGAAGAAAAGAATGGCATAAGATTTTTAATTCTTTTATTCACTCAAGACCAGTTCGCTGGTATTTGAGGTTCAAAATCAGTTTATACAAATGTACACAAACACAGTCAAGGATCACATGTACAGTAGGAGTAATAATGACGAACAAAGGTTAAATTTAAAATACAATAAGTTGTTAAAGTTGGTTTCTGGAAGAACAGACTTTGAAAATTTTCTTAATTAATATTGTCAATTTTTTTACTTTTTTAATCTTTAGTTTTTAAGATCTGTGTACAAACATAGAATCGTGAGCAAATCCCTGTATCTTGCTTATAATTCGAAGCTTAACACTCAAATATGGTTAGTAAATAGTGATTGTAAACAATTAAACACAAGAAACATGCACTATAACAAATAAAGAACACAATTTATTTTTTCGAAATGAATCATATATATACATGTACATACCTACATATTTCCGTCAGCTATATCAAACTCTATTTAAACTGAATAAACTCGAGAAAATGCCGAGCATCTCAACAAAACCTATTGCATTAATCTACCATTACACAAAAGATAATGCCGAACTACCGATAGAATGAATTTTATTTCAGTACTTTTTTGATACATCAGATTTTGCTTAATTTGCGCAGGTAAACAGTTAACTGTTTGATTTACCGAGGTCTCTGTTTGATTTGATACGTAAAAATCACGAAATACAGACGATAGTTCCCAGGTTACAAAGCATAAATAATGAAAACGAAACGAAAATCAGAACAAGCTAACACCAACGTCATGTGTGAAAACTGTCAACGCATTGAAATATTTAGCCTCAGTTTACTTCACAAAATCGGCACCAATATATTTTGCATGTTTCATAAATTTCCCTTCATACGCGAACTGTTGCACAACAAGCAAATTCATCATAGTCAGATCGACCCTTTTTCGTATAATGTCATGGCTGCTTTAAACAAAGAACCTCGTTTTAGAAGTATGGAATACGAGTCTTGGTAAAATGGGTATGCAAACCCGGGCGGTGGCAAAATAAAAGCCAAGGCAGATCGGCAATCGTCAATTCCAAATAAGCATTATTTTGCAGCAACATTTACAGCGAATACAAATATACTGGTCCATCAAATATCCTGAAATTTTAATGAGATTGGC
This sequence comes from Magallana gigas, assembly GCF_963853765.1. Lineage (NCBI taxonomy): Eukaryota > Metazoa > Mollusca > Bivalvia > Ostreida > Ostreidae > Magallana > Magallana gigas. The sequence continues at coordinate 56,422,428 of NC_088858.1, read as the reverse complement.
AGATTAATAACTACCAATCTTTTGTTTTGCCCAGGCCAAGTCTTGCCTACCCATTTTACCGGATGCCGAACCCGAAGCTATTAAACTGATTGAAACACGCCTTTCCTTTATTATTATTTTCGTAATAACTCAGATTTGAAACAGAATTAGCCCTTAATTTTTGCAATTTATATTTTCCTTCCCATAAGGATAATCTATGCTAAACTACGTTGAATCGGACTCAGTAGTTCTTGAGAAGAAGATTTTTAAAAATGCACCCCCCCCCCCCTTTTTCTACACTTCAATTGTGAATGATAGCGTACAATGAGAAATCAAGGATATTTTCCCCTGTAGTTGATTACAATTGATAATGTATTTCTTTCACACATGTATGTGTAGTTTTTATTAAAATCGTCCAAATGTGATGAAAACAATCAATTGAAACTGATTTTGGAGTCAGTGTTGTTTCCTTTTTTGGGAATTGGGATTAATACAATTGATTTGGACCACGGAGGTGGGAATATGCCGGGGAATTGCATTTTTCAAAGGCTCATTGGTACAGGGATAAGTAAGTCGCTGAATTCATAAAGTATATCCGTTGATTAACTGGTCGTTTCCTGGGCTTTCATTTGTTTTCAGTTTTCGTATACTAGTTTCTATTTCCTTTGCAGTAATATCGGTGTTGAATCATTCAAACATGGGACTATCTGAATCAATGTAATTTGCAAATGAATTATACGTAGATGGATATTCATTAGCAAGGTTTTAAAAGTAGTCGATATTTTTTATGCTGTTGATTTTCGTTTGCTGGAATGTTTTTAAAATGCTTCTCTTTATCTGGTGTATACCATATCTCCTCCCTGTTGTCTCCTGTAATTGTTTTGAGGTGTCTGATAAAGATTTTGCTTTGGTGAGTCATTTATAATTTGTTTATTTGAATTATCGAAAAGTTGAGTAACATCGGTGCATTCCTCATCACAAAAGTGTTGAGTCCAGACTATTTATACATGTAATATTTCTCATTTGGATATACATGTATTTACTCATTCAGTGTTTATTTCCCCCTTATGTTTGCTTTGTAAATCCGTAACGTTCATTGTTCAGTATCACACTTTAGACCTGATCATGAGGAATCAGCACAAGTTACGGGCGTCAGCACGCCTCTGTCCTTTCATCTCACCAGGCCCTTATAATGTCCCATGAATTACTTTACAAGAGAGCCAAATGACGTCAATAAACAATTGGGTGTTTTTTTCTTACCTTGTTAATTACAACTTTGTCAAAAACATGTTATTGACCGTTATCTGAATGTGTGATTGTTGTTGTTATTTCCCTGGTTTATTAGAGAAAATTATATGTGTTCACAAAAGGTTGTCTTTAGTCTTGTCAACAGAGAAATTAAATTTAAAGTTCTCTACAAATAAGAACAAAAGACACTATGGAAAGGTTTGAAATTTATTTCTGATAGTACAATTAATTTTTTTTTATCAGACAGTGTATTCACTCATCCCTTCAACACAAAAAGATTATACATGTACCTGTTTTTATATTGGATACTGATTAAGAAAACAATTCAAACATTCTCACAATGGCCGCCTCGGAGATCTCGCGCATCCAACATATTACTTGTCCAGAAAATAAATTATAAAGGAACTATTGTGCAAAAACACGATTTAGACTTATCAGAATGAAATTCATTCAAATTGTTAAAATGATACATAAAAACAGATACACCTCCCACCAATCGTACGCCTTCCAGACATCACGTGACCCACCATTGATGCCTTGACAATATTGACAAGGTAGCTTTGGTTTCTTACACTTCGTGGACACAATTTGTTCTCGAATTACTTTCTGTAATCATGAAAGCCCTATGATACACACACTTTCTTTTATGCCAATTACAACACAACATCAAATGTTGTGTGAAATTAGGACACATATAAAATATCTAAGCCTAGGAACATCACACATCGCCAAACATCAAGTCGAGTGTCGTGGTCTCAATACGTGATCAGAAACTCTAGCAATAGAATAAATGGGTTCTGCATTTCAAAATCTAAATTTAAAAAAAAATCCCCCCAAAATTGATTTATTTCAAGCCGAATTTCTCTCATTAAATGTAAAATTCATTTAAAATTTATCTATCACAATATCATGACATTTTCTGTATTCAGCGACCGAGTTATGAAACTAAATCAAAGTAATGAAATAAGAAAATAATTTAGTTAACATTACAGTAGCTATGAATCCTACAACTAAGCTAACAGCTTTTGGCCATGTGTAAATCGGTGCCCACACGGCAGTGTAGGGAGAGATACAGAGTCCCTATACATTAGCGTATAGGGCTGGTCAGATTCAATTCCAGATTTGCTAAGCGGCCCTTACTATTGCTGGTTATGGACTCGGAGACAGAATACTTGATTGAGTTTCTTCCCAAATGATGGTAAATTGACAAAAGAAGAAAGTGAATTGTATACATATTCTACAATGATGTATATAAATCTGAGAAAACAAGAACCATGGTATCAAATGTAAACAAAACTGTATGTACAGTACATTTCAAAAAGCTCTTCATATAATACATCTGCCATTCTTGAGAGGAAAATTTATCTAATTTTCCGCATGAAAAGTAAATAAAAACAACTATTTAAAATGGTTGTAAACAAAAAAAATATCAAACAAAGTTTGTTTGAACTTGGGATACAGCTGTTCCTTGGCACTGGTTCTGGGTTAACAGCACTGTGTCACTGTTTTACAGACAGTTAACTTGTCACTCTATTGTACAGGCGTAAGGTTACCTATATATTGTACAGGTGTAGATTTACCTATTTATTGTACAGGTGTAGAATTACCTATCTATTGTACAGGCGAATAGTTACCTATCTTGACCCCGCTCACAGACAGGTGTAGATCACCCTACTGTACACAGGCTGGCAAGATGGTGTTTACAGATTTTTTGAGAGAGATGCAAGAACTCAAGAGATAAACAAAATGGCACATATATAACATAGACCATCACACATCTGACGACAGAGTCGAGCCTCTGCTACACACACAGGCCTGGCTGCAATATGACGCAGTCATCATCTATAAACCATTGTTTCCCACTGTCTCAAGCTGATTACAGGAATATTTCATCTTACAAATATCTCATTGATCTTATTAATAAGTTCATATAATTTGCAAAATAAACATTTACTAAGTATTATAATAACAATTTATCACACTTCAGTCCTCAGAAATATATTGCTGTTTGGCAAATTTGTACAATAATTGGAACATCTGAACAGGGTCTTCATTTGGACAAGTTATCAGACAGGGAAACCCTGTGTGTACTTAACAATAACCATCCATGAAGTGAATGGGTCAGAGATTTGGGTCTTCTGATTCACTCAAAAGACCAATTGATGGCGCCTCTAGCCGAGGGCTGGCAATAAGAACGATCCCTTCCAAAGACCGGCGTTAACGGGAAATAGTGTACATTGTCCCCCACCATCGGTTCTTGTCATTTCCGCCTCTTTCCTTTCCGTGGTCTCTTTCTCCGTGTGAAACAACAGCACCTGTGGTGAGAATCACAAGAGGATGTGTGCAGCCACAAAATGAATCATTACATCCACTATAGTTTTTTTGTACGCTGACCAAACTCTCTTGACCAGTCTAAGAATTTAGCCACTTCCGCAAACACACACACAGTGACAATGGAATTAGTATAAATAATGACGGCATTGTAAAATATAACACAGATAACAAAATACAGTCACTTCCCCTCGGACTCTTGTCTCTGCCTCTGGTCTCCACACCCCACAGATATTTCCCAGTGGTTTAAAATACTCTCACTCACTGAACTATGACCACAAGTATCTTATTGCAGTAAAAAACAACAATGGAGAAACACACCAGAGATGGCAACATGTAAAAGTTTGTAACTTTTAAAAGACTATTTAACAAAAAAATCCATAAAAATAATTGACTGTAGTAAAGATGCTTTGTTAACGAGTGGTCTTCTTTTTCTTGCGTCGGCGGAAAAAACAGCATCTGAAAGCAACAAAGATTCAAGCCTACTAGCACAGTTTTAGAGAAATAAAACAGACAGTAAACAAGTCAGCGGTAAATAACATACAACATAATCAAATAGAAAATGGAGGAAATTGAAGAAATAACCTAACTTTGAACAACAGGCTCTCTCTCTCACTTTCAACAATTGACTCACTGCTCATTTTCCATATACAAGAGGAATTTTTATTATATAAAATTACATAATTTGCCCCACTACCATGTAACTTTAATAGCACATTTCTTTTTATAGGAAACTCATGATATGTTTGACTGATGTTCCACGCTCTTATTTTTTACAGTTGATGCAGGAACAACAATGTAGTAAAATAATTAATCTAAATTACAAAAAACAAATTTTTTTTTTGGTTTTTTTCCTGGTCTAGTTAGCATGGGAGGGAGGCTGGACCTTGACCTTGAGTGACCTTGGCCTACTTACTTTGTCTCGCTGTTGTCTTCCTCCTGCCGGTCCTTGCTGAGCTGTAGGGTGGAGTGTTGGCCCATGTCATTGTCTTCTGTGTTTACGTCCCCATTGTTGGAATTCAGCACCTAAAAAACCAACCCTTCATGGTCAACACTACAGCTATATCCACACGCTTTATTTCCATGTTAAAAGTTACTGACTTTTAATAATTCCTTTTGATTTATTTTACTCTTTTATTTATTACTAATAATTTCAGCAATTATGTACTTAAATAAAAATCATTCCGTCATTTTCCAGTTGAAAAACGTTTGTTGCACGAGTTTACAAATACATGAAGCAATAAGAGAAATGTAAAAACGTGAGTGAAATAAAATATATGTAATGCATCCAATAAGGCCTTCGTTCTATTACTGGGGATCAGTCATACAAGATGTTTCTGTGGTTGGCAGGAGCATAAACATTGTTATTGTCAAGTGATAACAGTCCGCTACATAACATCGTCAGACAATAGACGTGGATATTGAGACATCATTCATTTGATATATGTATTCTTTGTTTTACTTAGATATTAGACGTATGAGTTGTTACAGCTTAGTATACGAGGAGATAGTGAGCAGTACCAGGCAGCAGAGAGGGACAGTGCAAAGCAAACAGCGATCACATGATTCATTATGAATATCACATGATAAACAGCTGATATCATATGAACTTGTATCGATATCTCATGATCATGTGATCTCTTATATGTGGTAAGAAATGATTGAGTAGATTGGAGTAGAACAGTTTACTGATATCTTGTTATAATACCAAACATCAAGTAATTCTATCGTGGTTCAAAAGCTGAAAATTGGCAGGGCAATTTTTTGTTCTCTTAAAGCCACGTTATAACACAGTAATCAGTTTGAAGTGTGAATATCTGCCAATATATGAATGTCATTTCAATTTTCTTTTCTGGATAAACTGCAAAAAAATTCCTAAATCCACAATTACTTAATATAAGGTATTGATATTATATTGATATCACATGATAAGATTCATGATCAAAAGATATCACATGATCAAAAGATATCACATGATCAGATACAGATATCACATGATAAAATACAGATATCACATGATAATATACCGTATATTGTGACAATAGAGCTGGGTACGGCTGTGGAACACAAAAAATAAAATCTTGAATGAAACAGAAAAGGCACAAATAATAATCTATGATCAGAGAGTAAACAATTGAATTGATCTTAACTAGACAAGCTTGTTACATTGGTCATCATTAATTTAACAGGATGCACACCCCTGCTTCTAAGCAGACGCTGAAACAAGGAATGCATCATTTTGTGAAACATGGCTTAAACAAGCAAACTTATACAACGATAAAGACTGACCTACTGCTTGATTAAATGATAGCAAATTTAATAGGAAAATGAACAAATGGTACAAGATACATGATGTACAAGCCAAAAGTAAAAAATATTAACTAAAACGCATAAAGCTCAAATCTCCAAGCTTCACCGGGATCCCAGGCATAGTTGTACGACAGTCAAAGTCGGCTTCATAGCAAATTCAGGACAAAATTCCCAAAGTGACAAACACTACAAAAATGGAGGGAAATTGAGAAATTACCTGCACTGAGCCCCCGTGCCTATCGGGCGCGAGTCCGGCGCCCAGATAGTGAGCGGTGTGTCGGGAACTCTCGCCCCACGCTAGCCCCCTCTGATTAGTACCGGGCTGAAACGGCAAACCAGTGATGCAGAGTTGAATGATGGCTATATTACAGGATGAAGATGTGGATCACGTGAATTCTCTATCATGCCCAGCAGGGGGTTATGGCCAGAAAAATAAACCTGACATTATTTTGGTTTGTTGAAGCATGAGAGAATAAATAAAAGACCTTGTCTAAAAATAATTTTGAACAGATTTTCAGGACAAATGGCTGAGGAACCTCTAACAGTACACAAAATGTTCCTCTTGCTGTTGGCAGCGACACATTACACAATATTGTTTCAGTAATCAGCAGGAGATAACTAGGGAGGGGTTGTTAGGGAAGTCAGCTTCTATGCATGGGAGAGAATCCGTTTTTACATGATCCTATAAAGTCATCAATATAAGGCAAAGAAAATCAATGTTTAGTGTCTCTGGCATCCCTTAATTTTCTGTTTTAGGGGAAAAATTGAGTTATTCCCCTTTTCAAATCTCACTGCCAAGAGACTAAAGATTAATTCTTTTTGGCCCGACACAAAAACATGTTAAAGAAATGATTAGTACTTAATCATCCATCCCACTGAATGAAGGTGCATCATGACATACGACATGATTACTGGGTACTACATTGAACAAACCTCAGACATTTCTGTAAGAGGAACTTATGATTTCATAATAAACTAGTGATTCGACTTCAGCCTGTCTTGAGGAGGAGACTCATTCATACATTAATGAGTTGGTACAACAATACAGAGATCAATTAATGAGACAGACACTTCATGATGCTGAGTATGAAACAAAACGACACAGAGCCAAGCATTACATCAGCAGAAGCAGATAGCTGGACATGGAGTAGTCGGCCCCTGATTCTAGTTCTAATAGCCAGCATGCATACCAACATCACAAAATGCAGAAAAGACACTTGTTGTTTTTCATCCATGAATCAAACACATGTAACATGTTAACAAAATCAAAGCTGTTGTTTGTAAACAAATACATACATGTATGACAAAGCTTGTACAATGCAAAATACAGCAAACATCAAAAATAAGTATCAGAAAAAAACAGCTTAAATCCTAATAATTTCTATAACTTTAATTATTAATCTATTTAAAGGCATGGCCATATTTCAGTTGGAAACTTTGATTTTTCCATTTTAAATGCTTACCAAGCTCAACAAAAGTATTTATATTTGTGCAATAAAGTGGTCGACCACAATTCTGATGTCAGTTGTTGAGTCAGAGTTAAGAAAACTCACAAATACTTCTCATGCAGACAAGGCTCCTAGCATATTTTTGCTATATATATTGGTGTTAAATGTTTTAAATATTTTTTTCTGCATGTAACTTAACTATGGAAAAAATCAAACAGTTTCTATTTTTTGTCACATCTCGCTTAGTAAAAGATACATTATTTTCTATTCAGAAATCTCTATACAAAAAATAAATCCTAGCACTAGCTAGTCAACATAACAAAGAATCATAAGCGTTGTATCTCACTTATTAACAAGTCAATGAAGTTTAAATTTGAGCTCACAGAGTTCAGCATGAAATTTCAAAATGTTCAGCTCAAATTGTGATCACAGCCTTTCAACCAATTTGATGTCAACTATCAATACTTTACAGATGAATAAATAGAAATTAGATTCACACATTGTTACACAACACAGTGAAACACATTCAGAATGGTTTGATATCAGGGAAATAGTCGGATTTCTTGTGTTAGTGCAAAGTCAACACAATGCTGTCTCTATATCTCATTAATGAAAAGTATGGTTTCTAAATATTAAAAAAAAAACCAGAACACTGGCAATGTCTCGGTATCTCACTGATATACATACAATAAGAGTAATAAGTTAAAAGTCTCCTACACCAATTGTCTGGTAACATCTACATATATCTACTGTAAATAGCTTAATTCTCAACTTGAATGATGTCTCAATAACATAAGAGGAGACCAAAGCACCTTGATATCTAAAAAAGATGCCTCAGTATCATGTAAATGAATGCATAGTTATGAAGAATTGTGCAACTTCAAAATGATCTCATTATATCACTAAATCATTCTGGAATATGGAGTGTTTTTTTAATTTCACACACCTCTAATATCATTAGTTGTGTTAACCCCCTCCTATTCATCCCTTTATATATAGGCTCTGTCCTTTGTACAAAGCCATCAAGACATGCTTACAACAACAGCACATTATCAACTCTGAACTTGAATCCTTATCTTATGTTTTATTTATCTGAAATGCATCAACAACAAACCAAAGTTTTCTAAAGAATTCAATTAATATTTTGAATTATCAACACTTTTGTGAGATTTTCAAGTTCAGAGATTGACTTTTGACATCATCAAGCAGATTAATAGATCATGCAAAAGAGGCTCAACAAATGCTTGGGTAGGGTGAAGAGCTGAAACGAATATTTCTACACAAAACATGATACATATACATGTAGCAGTATGGTCCAGAAGTCACCAGGGCTTTGTGCGTATTCCTTACACCAAATATTTGTATCTGTATATACACCTTCAAGTGTTCTCAAATATTTAACCAAATAACCCAGAGTTGGTTCCCCTTACATTGTTTTGCTTCTAGTTGTGCAGTAGCTTGAGAATTACAAATATATTGACTAATGAGGAGAAAATTACATAGGTTATTTCATAGCAGATTTTTCTGTATATCAATCAACTAACTTACTATATTTCCCCTTCAAAAGAAAGTTGATTTCAATCACAGAGTTTCTTACATTGTTGAATAAACTCTTGAATAATGGAAATTAGTACACACATATAGCTTTCCTTTCCACAAACCTTATTCCATATATTGTGGATTAATTGGGTTAATAGGTTTAATAGGTCTTTGGTATATACTAGAATATATGGAGATGAATAGGTGCTTTTTTTTCTCTATGAAGGCCGAATCAAGATAAATCACATATAAGGGGTCTGTTTTCTTACCTCGTGTGGCCGTTGTTTACTCTGAAAAAAAATGAATCAATTAAAGTCCTTGCAGACACATCCCCTTAATTCAGTTTACAACTATATTCCAAAACGTACATGTCTAGTAATTAAGCTTGATCCACCCTGCCATCCCTTTCCTTGATAATTTCTCTTGACAAAATTTGTATGGTCATTTGTTTTCACTGAAACTTCGCTTCAGCTCTTGAATAAGAACACATGCACCAAGATGAATGAAGCAGAGAAGCTTTTGAAACACACAGCTTGTAATGATTATTGCAGACATAGAAGTTCACTAAGATCAGAGTGTCTTCAACCAATTACATATTGTGTGCATCAGTAAAAACACTGTAGCCCCAAAGAAATCCAGAGAGTCAATCATAGCAGTACAAATTCAAAACCAGTGCTCATGCAGACAGACTGATACGAGGCGACATTGTCACCAGACAGACTGATACGAGGCGACATTGTCACCACAGACCACCAGTCAGTGGCACGCACTATATTCCTTTTGGGGGGCCTATGTTACCTTCTTTGGTTGAGGGTGGTGCCGTCCGGGGGTCTCACTCGGTTTGGAGGGTCCGATCGCTTCCTGTGAGGGAATGGGCACCGGAGTGGACTGTGAAGACAAGAAATGTATCTCCAATGTTCAATAATTCTCATACTACACAAATTTATAGAGCCAAGATATTATCATTATCACCAGTAAATAGGAATTCTTCTGTGACACAACTTGATATAATAATAGCTAAATTACCATCATCACCAGTATTAAGGAATTATCATGTGACACATCTTTATAGCAAAGTTTTTATTGGTATTTTACATACATGCTTATTTTTTTTTTAAAATTTCTTTATATTTCAATGTATATGATAAATAGGCCCAATGGGTTGTTATTGAACTGGACTCTCTTACACTAGCAGAGAATGTCGAGCTTATAAATCTACTTCACAATGAGTGCACAGAGTAAGGTAATCAACAATGCTTTCCCCCGGTGCGGGAGTAACAGAGAGTTTTACCTTACTCACCTGCCGGCCGACCCAGTCAAAGTCCCAGTCACACTCGTAGCCCTTCTGGTACATGAGATCAGTGAAGAGTCGCCGCAGGTAGTCGTAGTCGGGCGTCTCAAAGAAGTCCAGCCGCCGCACGTAACGCAGGTACTGGGCAAACTCCTCTGTAAAAACACACACACAGTTACTACAGGGGTATAAGAGAAAAGCATGAAGACAATTAAAATCAAAATCTTTTAAAGGGTATTCTTTCTGTATCAGGTACAAGTTATGAAACTTTGAATATACACAGCTGTTTAATAAGGAAAATATAAAGATTTTCTTCTGCAAGGACTTAAACACTGTTTGAGCATTACACTTTTATACTGTGGTACACAGTGGATTAAAGAAACAGTAGACAGAAAGTGGTGTGCTGTAAAGTGACAACTTGTCATCATAAAGTGGCAGAAATAGTAAATCTGTATAGTATACACCTACAAGTTCCTTCTAGATAGATTTGGACAGGTTTATTATTGAACATGTCAGTTTTTAACAACATCATCTTGGATATGCACAGATTATCTTGCAAAATTCTCATACAGGATTTTTATGGGGCGAGACTTACTTGGGAAGTTCTCACACAGGACCTATATTGGGGGGTGTGTGGGGGGAGGTGAGATTTACCTGGGAAGTTCTTACACAGGACCTATATTGGGGGATGTGAGGGAAGCCCAGACTTACCTGGAAAGTTCTTACAAAGGACCTATATTGGGGGTGTGGGGGGGAGGTGAGACTTACCTGGGAGGTTCTTACAAAGGACCTATATTGGGGGATGTGAGGGAAGCCGAGACTTACCTGGAAAGTTCTTAACAGGACATACATTGGGGGTGTGTGGGGGGAAGTGAGACTTACCTGGGAAGTTCTCACACAGGACCTCTATGGGGGTGGCCCGTTTGGTGTCCCCAATCTTCTGGTAGCGTTCTTTCAGTGTGTCTGCCTTTAGCCCCTGCCACGGTAGGCTTCCTCGCAGGAAGTACATAAACATGTGACCTAAAGCCTCCAAATCGTCTCGCCGACTTTGTTCTACAAATAGCAAACAATGAATTTACCAAAATGTAAAAGAATTCATGTCGCACAAAGTCCTTGTTTACAGGGATATATATGCAAAAAATTATCTTTATGCACTACAAACTTCCTACTATAAAATGTAACACACAAGCTTAAGGCAAAGAAAATATAATTCACATATGGATATGGATTGTACTCAAACCTGTTACCATCTCGACCATGAACCAAAATTTGGTTCAAGGTCACTACATTTCATTCACTCATGAGTACTCTTTAATAGGTAATATGGGCAATATTTGGCTAAGGAGAGATAAAATGTGTAACAGACAACTTATATCAGACTTACTGAACATAGACAGATCATTCAGTGATCCCTCAAAGCAATGCCCAAAAGAAACTTAGGAAATCACATTATTTTTTACATTTATATTGAATACGTATAATGAATGTCTATAATGAACACTTTCACTTCTAGTACAAATATTATAAATATTTCACCACTATATGCACCATGAATACTTGACCTCTAATTCTACATAATTATGTATAATAAACACTTTCATAGACATACACTTTACATGGACATATCAAACAACTTTCACTTTACATGTACATATCAAACAGTTTTCATTTTGCATGTACATATTAAACAATCTTGCTTCCACAAATATTATAAAATTTTCACTTGTACATCCATTATGAATACTTTATTTTCTATGTGCATTGTGTGTCACTTTTACATCTGATCAGAGGTTTGTGGTACGTACCTTTCCCTAGATGTGTGTTAATGCTCATATAGCGGGCGGTCCCTGTCAAACTCTTGTGTTCCCTGTACGGTATATGTTTGTGAGTTTCACTGTCAATGTACTCTTTGGCTAAACCAAAGTCTATTATATGTATGATATGTTGTTTGTTAGTCGACTGCCGTCCTATTAAGAAATTCTCCGGTTTCACATCCCGATAAATCAAGTGTTTAGAATGCACAAACTCCATCCTAGAAATCTGAAATGACAAGATCAGTGGGGTTAGAATCTTACAAGTTGTATATACCTGTTTTTATTTCCACTGACAAACAAGACTAGTGCTGAATCACTTACCAACTGTATGGCTATCATTAACACAGTCTTGAGGGTGAATTTTCTGTCACAAATGTCGAATAAATCCTCTAAACTTGGCCCCAACAACTCCATTACCAAAGCATTGTTCTTAGCACTTGGTCCGAAATAGTACACATTGGGAATACCCTCTGAAAATCAGAAAACACCAATCAAATCATGTAGTATTCTACAGAGGCTGAATACTCCCCTCTATAAAGCAATTACCTTGGTTGAATGTCATGACCTGCTGTCAGGTCATTAGCGACCATCTTTTCACACAGACTCTAACTGATGAAAAAAAAATCCCTTAAATGGGAAAAAGGCAGACTTGTACTATTTGTATACATAAACATGATAAAACCATGTATCTGTTACATACATGTATACAAGGTGTTGGGCAATCAGAAAAACACGTTACATGTATTGTTCCCTACTGTGCAGTCCGGTGAACTGAATATTTACTCTTAAATTTAGTATAGAAAATAAACTCAGGTAATTTTTTCACTGAAATTAAACACAAGTGCCAAAACAGAAGCTTGCATTTTTCTTTGGCCCAATTCATCGTATGATAGCTGGATAGAGGGACTAAATATTATTCTGACCCAAAGAGAATTAAAATGGGTCATTGACTGGCTTGTCTTGTAGCCAACATTAACTGTTTGCGGGTTATTGAGATCTGAAATCGATATCAAAACAGTTACAGACAACACCAATTCAATGCCATGCTAGAGGTTCTGTTTAAATTCAGTCACAGACCCCACACTGGCTAAACAAACAGAGAGTAGGGGTGTCAAAAGTCCTCAGCTGACCGTGTATAGGACAACAGCTTGTGAATTGTGCAGGACTTTATTTGATACACAGGTAAACATGTTCAGGTGAATGTAATCCAGTTGTCAACACAAATAGTGACCAGAGTTAAAAGTTGCTGATCCTTTTCCTAATCTCTCACTGACCAGTATAATACGGCCCCCAGGCCCTGGAACCCACCAGTATCCCTTAATTCAGTCTACAGCCTACGGCCCTATATGTTTCTCAGTACATATAAAAAATCAGTCATCAAAATTTTTTTCACATGTGTGAAATCATATCATTTATCAGAAATACACAGGCAAGAAATAAGCTGGACATGGCACAATATGCAGAAATTAAATTCTTAGCGGAATATATACCAGGCATTCCCTTAAGGCACTGCTCACTTCATTTTAAACAACAAGGTGTACAAGTCACATTCTAAAAATTGCTGAAATTCATTTAACACAGGAATGTACAAAAGTTTGAGCCTAAATGAATAAACCTCAATTAATTCAGCAAGAGTCCTAATTAATTCTTCATCACTGAAATTCTTTCCTGGAATTCATCATATGAATTTTTTCTATGCAAATATGACATTCATAATGGTAAACAAATCTGTTTGTCATATCAAAGCTGTCTGAAAAATCAGTGCTGCTCTAGCACTGGTGTAGAGAATGCCTGTCACCTGCATCTCTCTATCTCTCTCTCTTTACCCCCACCCCCCAACAATCCCCGCCCACCACCCAGAACCCCCTGTGTACAGTTATAGGGGCAATGAGAGGAGGTGTTTCCTACAGCATTAAATGGCTCTGAATGAACAGTGTTGTTCTGTTAAGTAAACAGTTCACTCAAGACCCAGTTACTAACAGTGAAATAAAGGAAGTAAAATCTCCACTAGACTGGGGGCACATTGATGCGTCAGTTCATGCATCACCTCCGTCAGGCAATTGTTTGTAATGAACTTTAAATTCACGGACAATGACCTCCAGATTTGTGCTGCATAACTTCCGTCAATATCAATTAAGTCACAGCTAAAAATCCTATTGTACAACTTCTAATTCTGCAATTAACCAGAATCTCTCTTACAAACAAACTCTCTTACAAATTGTTTTAAATATTACTTGGGCATATCTTACACCACATTTTACTTTCCCATTCATTTTGCAAGCAAACTAACATTTTTAAACCTAACAATCACACTGGGGTTTTAATTCCTGAAGCAGAATTAGATACCTATACCTATATTTATTTGACATGTTTCAACCAGACTTTGTCCCACTTTTGAATGATTAAAAAATACCATTAAAGAGCAATTCAAACCAACATTAAGAAAACATTTTTAAAGGAATCTTTACCGACATCAGACATGTAATTTCTTTTTAACTTATCCGAAGAAATATAAAAGAATGAAAAATTTCTATCAGAAATTGATATTGGGGATAGACATCTTTGATTCATTCAGAACTCAACAGAACACCATTTAAAACATAATCATCCATGTTCTGGCCTGTCATATGTTATGCAAAATTTCTTTATTTTCAGCTGTATCCTTTCACCAGATGAGATATATGGTGCAATCAGACACCTTACACATCTTTAATTCTTACAAAGTTGGGAACGAATATATAATTTAGACCCAATGAATATAATTTAGACATACAGAAGTACATTTATTTAACAATAGTCCAGAAATAACCAAACTTGAGGAAATAGAATCCCGGGACATAAAATAATGCCCAGCTGTATCACACCTCTGTAAGGAGGCAATGTGAGCTTCCCTAGAGGTCCTCGTAAAGCCCTAGTTCCATTTCCTCAGTGTCTGACATTTACACAGCTTGGGATTAAAAGAATCCAATAATTGTCTCAGCATGTTTCCTAAAGACTGAAAGGAATTTTTAACTGACCAATCAGAATTCTTATGAGATAATGGGATGAGGAGTCAGATCAAGGGATTTTTTGGTCAGTCAACACTGCCCACATACACACTACATACAATTCCTTTAACCCTTAAATTCAATAATTTCAAAAGTCTTATATTCCAAACCATAATTTCATCAATTTGAGATGATGTTTCATATAGGATCTCTCATGATTTGCGATGGTATATGATTTTTATCCAACGAGTTGTGTGTTTTCTATCCCCGAGCCTTGGCGAGGGGATAGAAAACACACAACGAGTTGGATAAAAATCATATACCATCGCAAATCATGAGAGATTCTTTTTATCACATGTTTTACCAAATATTTTGTTAATCCCAACTTTTTCTGTAAAAATTGTGATTGTGAGCCACACAACACATTATTTACAACACGTCAACAACGTTACGCATGGAAAAAAAGTTCCTTGAAGTTTAACAAACAGACATTCATTTTCGATCATTTTTTTATGAATTCATGACAAACAACTGAAACAACATTAAATGTTTCAAATTTACATCTCAACACCCCTCAACTGAATTAATTATTTACTTTTTCATTCTACGTCAATCAACCGTCTAAACCTACGTAATGATTAACTATGACGTCACGTGGCGTAAGAACACACAGTGGAATATCAAAAATTTATCCCATGAGTGATATCCACCGTATATTGGGATAAACATGTGATAAAAATATTTTCCATTATATTAATGATACTTATGTACTACAATGTAATTTGTTGAATTTTTCAAATCAAAAAATGTAAGCAGGTTCTTTTAATAGACCTTCATAAAGAATAAAGCAGTGGAACCACATTCTCTTCAAGCTCCAACACTATCAGATTGATCCCTCCCCACATCTAGGACTGACAGAGTTATCTTACCTGACTGTCCCAGCTGTTTGTAGAATCTGTACTCCAGGTGTAGCTGGGGGGCTCGAGATTTCATGGGCTCCTACAAAATATAACACAGTAGGGTAAAGACAGGGGCACCCAACATGTAAAAACTGAACCTTATATCTAAACCGCAATAAAAAGTGGAACATATGTATAGTGTACTTGAATAACAAGGCAAGGAAAGGAGACAATGATTGCATCATTCTAAAAATAAACATGTCTGATGTACATTGGCTGACTAATGCTGTAAAATCACTATCAACTCCAAGTTTTCTGATTCTTTACATTACATTCTACCTTTAATTATGCTTCACATATATTCTATTTGCTTTGGGCTGTCTGAATGAAAGACTCACCACTTAAAATTAGTCTTCATTCATATTAGATTTATTCTGTGTTCAGTGGTAGAACTCAGTAGGTCATATTTGGGGGGAAAACAATCTTCCCATACACTTGGACACAAGTTAAAGTACAGTGATACCCTGTCATTCCTTCTCACAAAAGCTGTTCCTCTAGGACCTCTTTTATAATATTGCTAGGACTGATGCCCCCCCCCCCCCCCCCCCCCCCAAGTAACTGAACACAGAGTCCAGAGTAGCATTTGTTTTTCCTTTTGACTGGGAGTATCACACTTTTAAGGGTTTGGTGTGTTTTGAGGGCGATTACAAATTGTGAAAGAGGGTGAGGATTATAAGGTTGTTGTAGCATGGGATTTTGTTCTAGCTGTCTTATCAGCAAAACTTATCTTGTATTAAACCCATTTTTTTTACTGACATAAGATTTAGCTTAGCTTCAAACTATTGATTCCAACAGGAGACATTAGGTTCACTAATAGTTGTGTATAGGTTATGAATCATCTCTATCTGGCTAAGCTGATGATTTAGAAACTATCACAACTAGTTATTATAACCTGCAGTCAAAACTTGTTATCTTATCACACTGGATCCTGTGGAAGCTAGGATAATTAACAGTGCAAGTTATGGAACAAGGTGGGGGGGGGGGGGGGGGGGGGGAGGTTGGGGGAGGGGGAGGGGGTCGCTAGAGATTGTGTAGTGTAGTGATCTCTAACTGGTCGTTCCATACAAAGTAATAGAAAGCTTCACATGATCAGGTATCTCTAGACCAGCGTCTGATCATGAGGATGTGCTACATCTCAACATATCGGGAGTAAACATGTTTGTGACACCATTGGTGAATCAATGCTGAAGTTGTTGATGATGAAGACAGTGTCCACGGCCTTGTTATGGTTGAGGTTTCCACTATGATGTGTAGTGACATGGAGTGTGGAATGTAAACAGACAGACAAACAACACTGTATGACTTCTATCTCAGCAATGTACAGGGAATAGATCATAACACCCCCCCATTCAACATTCAACACTCCCCACTCCAGACTCCAATACTTCACAGCTCACACAATTCTATACTTACACATTTCACAGCCACATGTTCATTGTTGTACAGATTCTTCCCTGCAAAAAAGAAAAAAGAAATGATAAGTTAATTAACCTATAAATAAGCACGGAACTAAATATGTTTGTCATATTATGTAAGCTGTCAGGAAACAATGCAATGCATGTCAATGGATTAATGAGCTCACGGAAGAATTCTAATCATTTTACTACCATATACAAAACATGGTTTAGTCATCTTTTGCACAGTGACAAGAACATGACAATAAGAATATGGAGACAGGTTTCGGGTGCAGACAACCTCCCCCCCCCCCCCCCCCCCCCACACACACACAGAAGTTTTGATATCTGGGCAGTGATCTGTGACTGCCGTGAAATCAATGCTTCCCCCATCACTTTTACATTACTAGTTCTGTCTGGTTGTTTGCCACTTAAAACTGGATTTGTTCTTACAAAATGCAGCCCAGTGTCTTAGACAATTGATTGACTCATAAAAATCTGATAAAATTGATAGATACATAGAAAGCAACACTGTGATATGACCAGAGGCACGTGTACTCGTAGACCAACAACTCTTGTAATGTACTTGTAACTCCTGTACTGTACTATTCAGGTCAAAGGTCATATCTATATCTATTAACGTGTTCAGCTCAATCAGAAACTCTTTCTAATGTTTTTTTTTAATTTTAAATATTTGTTTCTAGATTTGCTAAAATGAATATCAATATCAGGCAGATGAACAACAATGGGCTCAGAATTTCAAGTACAAAAATCAATGAAGAAATGACCAGTCAACAAAGTATGTAAAAACTAGACACAGAAATTGTTAGCCTTCTTCACCACCTTACAGTCGTTATAATGAACCATCTAAAAGAGTGGTTATAATGACAGAAATCTGCTGGATGTCTGGGGCGATATAAGATAAACCTCTACGTACACACTGATCAATATATATAATCCATTTCCCCGCTTATGCTCAAGTGTTTGATAAAAAAGCCTGGGGGCCTTCCATCAGAAAGAGTACAAAGCTCACAGGCAGTTGTATGATTTCAGATGTAACAGAAACTAAGACTTCTATACCAGATTATTTTGTAAGCTTCCAAATGCAGGCAGCATTAGATGACAAGGAAAGTCAGAGACAGACCGAGAGTTTAAGACAGATTGGACATCTGATACATCAGGTGAGCTACAATACCTGGATCTACCTGTAACAACAGGTACGCCTCGTTATTGGGCGCTGAGGAGCTGCCACTTTTAAGGGCGTCACACCCCTCCTTGTCACAAATCTGACCTTTGTTCTGTGTACATGTACTCCATTTTATCTTTTGGACACAATAATTATTCATAAATTTTTTAAGTTCAAAGTAGTTCAGGGACAGATGTAGAAGCTTTTCATGGCCCTAACTAATGTACAGTAGAAATGTTGTTGGTTACTTATGACTATGAGCAATACTTGTTTATTCATCAGTTCTGGGTTATGGAAGTGGTTAATACATATATATGCATAAATTTCTGCAAACTTGAACACTGAGCCATGAGTCCAACCTTTTACTTCCATGTCATTTGTCAATCTGCAGCGAAGCTCACTGGAAATCAATACAGAGCAGAGCCCCCAGTAATGCCTGTGAGGACTCTCTCCTGCCACTGTTTTATATAGCCCCTACCCCTGTGTGTCTGTCTTATATAGCCCCTACCCCTGTGTGTCTGTCTTATATAGCCCCTACCCCTGTGTGTCTGTCTTATATAGCCCCTACCCCTGTGTGTGGGTCTTATATAGCCCCTACCCCTGTGTGTCTGTCTTATATAGCCCCTATCCCTGTGTGTCTGTCTTATATAGCCCCTACCCCTGTGTGTCTGTCTTATATAGCCCCTATCCCTGTGTGTCGGTCTTATATACCCGCTACCCCTTTGTGTCTGTCTTATATAGCACCTCTCCCTGTGTGTGCCGGGGTAATATCACAGTTCTACACACTCTCTTATTCTCTTCCTAAAAGTTTCTACACTTTCAGCTAAATTTAGTACAGTTACATGTAACGTAGAATGGGAGAACAGGATAATCTAACTTTAAAGTGAAGTACTGACACAATCCTGCACAATAACTCGATCTGGTGTCTGCATTATTGTCTCTACTCCTTGTGAAGCCATTGTAATCCATAAGAGACTTACAGAGCTAGATTTTAAAAGTACAATGCTATAGCATGTGTGCAGATTAGTGGTCATAAAAGTCTCATTAAACAGTCCAAGGACTGGAGTAAGGCAGGGACGGTGTCAGTGCTGGTTCAATTAATCTAGAGCTGACAGTGTTGGACCATTGTCCAGAGTAACATAATTAATACATCCCTTGTTCACACAGACTGAGAGGTACTGAGGTCTCAGTACCTGTCGTTTGTCCACTTCTACCTTACAACATCAATAAATCATCACAATTAGCACTCAACAAACACAGCTGTACATTCAGCTCAATAAAATTAACGATATGTGCATACAAGTGCAGTGGAGGCCCCAAACCTGCTGAATCAGCAGATCTGTGGCATGCCTGTAGACAGCAGAAAGGAAGCTACAGGAGAGCCTTGTCCTGATACACAACTCAAGGCCGTGATGACAAGTTCACTGGATGGAGGGAGGTTTCTCAATCTACATGAATGCATGCATACTTCTACATGTTGTATGGGGCAACTAACCATGAAGTACTTTCTTTAAAAGTAATGTCAAGTAAATGGGAGAACAATTAGCCTGATTAGACAACACAGAAGGTCGATATACCCGAGCACTGAGGAGCACAAGGAGTTCCAATAGATTGATTCCCGTTACATAAACCGATCATCAACTACCCATAACAGTTTATTACAATTAGAATTCTGAGGCTTGGCATAATGGCCACATAGAGACAGTATTTCCTATAGACTGTAAATGTAGTTACAATGTGTATATGTATTGATTGGAATGCATATAAAAGACAAGCCCATGAGTTAACTAGTACACCTCTGTCAACATCAGGGTCATGAACTTCCCTCTACACAACCACCCTGTCTGCAGAGAAAGTCACTGGCTTTATAACAATTTTGTCTACACAGAAAGTCAGTCACTGGCTATATGACGACCCCCTCTACAGTCACTGGCTATATGACGACCCCCTCTACAGTCACTGGCTATATGACGACCCCCTCTACAGTCACTGGCTATATGACGACCCCCTCTACAGTCACTGGCTATATGACGACCCCCTCTACAGTCACTGGCTATATGACGACCCCCTCTACAGTCACTGGCTATATGACGACCCCCTCTACAGACACTGGCTATATGATGACCCCCTCTACAGTCACTGGCTATATGACGACCCCCTCTACAGTCACTGGCTATATGACGACCCCCTCTACAGACACTGGCTATATGATGACCCCCTCTACAGTCACTGGCTATATGACGACCCCCACTACAGTCACTGGCTATATGACGACCCCCTCTACAGTCACTGGCTATATGACGACCCCCTCTACAGTCACTGGCTATATGACGACCCCCTCTACAGTCACCGGCTATATGACGACCCCCTCTACAGTCACCGGCTATATGACGACCCCCTCTACAGTCACCGGCTATATGACGACCCCCTCTACAGTCACCGGCTATATGACGACCCCCTCTACAGTCACTGGCTATATGACGACCCCCTCTACAGTCACTGGCTATATGACGACCCCCTCTACAGTCACTGGCTATATGACGACCCCCTCTACAGTCACCGGCTATATGACGACCCCCTCTACAGTCACCGGCTATATGACGACCCCCTCTACAGTCACCGGCTATATGATGACCCCCTCTACAGTCACTGGCTATATAAAGACCCCCTCTATAGTCACCAGAAAACAGGACTGATGATGCATGGTCAACTACACAGCAATCATAATGACTGCCCAACCGAGAAATCCTCTACTTCCTAAGCAATTTTGGGGTCATATCTTTAGAAGTGAACTAGCAATGTTTTCAGTACCGTTTTAAAATAAGTTTTACTTTTTACTCTAACTTGTTTTCAATCAATTTTCAAAATAAAGCATGCACTTGTCAATTATATTGGATTTTGATCCACAAAAAAGACACCTGAATTCAGCCAGCTTCTTCACTGAGGGATTACAGAGGATAAGAACCATAAGCCTCAGGTATGTTTATGTAAACAAAGCATACAGTTTGTATGTACACAAGATTCAAAGCCTAAAACCTCTATAGGTATATGTAGATGTGACTCCAGCTCTACAGGTACATGTACATGTGACTCCACATCATGATTGTCATAACAACCGATATCTACTGCAATTCTCAATAATAGTGCATTTATTTTATTATAATAATGGAGGGAAGTCATAAGAACTCTGGGCCCCTGCTACTGTCTTCATAAATTATAGACCGAGGTTATATTGTACATTAATATTAAACATTATAACAGCATTGTTTATCAACACCCAAAAAACATACGGCATTGACTAGTGTCACAATAACGTGGTTAACAATTAAACTCTGAGCTCGACCTGATGGCTGTAGAGAGACTGTGGGTTGACGCTCAGAAGGGAAGCAAGTCATTGAAGGCGACAGGATGTCTGAGCCATCGTTAGCTGTCCGTCAGCCGTACACAGAGCACAGCAGAGTGTTCTGTACAGGGATATCTACATCCTTTCTTCTTCTGTACAGGGATGTCTAGGCTAACAGTCATTTATATTGTACGATATTGTATCGAGATTCCTAATACAATGATCCTACTATATATACAGGGGTATTTATAACTAAACCTCAGTGACAGGTGTATAGGGACATACATCATGTACATATTGCTATAATACAGATACTAATTACAATCATTGTTATATCAATGTACAGGGATCTCTGAACAATCACCTGCTGTTATGTTTATTCATATCATATAAAACATGTGTTGTAATTGTCTAATATCTCTTTCAATGTTTACTGGATAATATGAAGCTGTGTAAATGTAACCTAACCTAGTAATACTGTAACACACCATCACCATGATCAAAGAGTGAAATTCATGTAATATCCAGACAAATACAGGAATGCCATCACAGAGTGAAGTCATGTAATATCAAAACAAATACAGGAATATCAAGAACTGAATGTCTCTGAAATCAGAGCTGTCAAACACAATTCAACCAACATTTCATATTTTTTCTAGTGTTGAAATGAATTTCCTGAATTTTTAGTTTTGTGGCTTCTTTTCCCCCAATCATAAAGCCCTGTCCCAAAATGATGGGGAAAATTAACTCCACTTATGAAATAGATATCTACATGTTCATCTACACAAAAAAAAACAGCAACATATATACAATTCATTGCATAATATTTGAAGCTTTTTGTACTCTGTGGCTTTTTAAGTTTTAGTTAAGTACAGATTAAGTGAATAGCCAGTCGTTACAACTCAGTGGAAGAATCTGGGACGGTAATTTCTCCAACATATAGATATCAATTTGTTATTTGCAGAAATTATTGATTTGAACCATTTCCAGTCGTGTTGTGCGATACACACTGAATCATACATCGAGATTCCTCTACAGAGATTCAGGAAGTATAAACAGCTTGAGAACGGACTACCTCAACATTGGAGACATCACACAGCCTCGCGGTGTCCGTCAAAACCACTCCAAATTACATGGAAATATACATCATTTACACAATGCAATGTGAAGTTCAAGATGTTTACCAAAAACCATTTCATCACTTTTCTGATTAAATTGTTCCTATTTCACAAAAAATTCAATGACTAGATCTAATAAAATCTTTTGTACTTAAACAGGTTTCCGAAAATTTAATAACTTTCAAAACTTATAATTCTCTGATATGGCATAAACATTTTATTGAATGTTATACAAATAACAATATGATACACTCATTTGTACAGATATACGGCTTTGATAAAGCACAGTTTAATTTTCTTAACCTATCAATTTTGAAATGAGTACACTATAACAAATTACCATAAGGCTTTTCTAATTAAACCATAAAAAATGTGTAACCAAGGAAGAACATGCATGGAAAGGTCTCAACATTTACACAACACTGAAAGAATGAGAAAACTGAAGAAATTGTTGCTCCAAAGAAGAATAAAATGAACGCTGGAAATTTGGGATTTTCTCAAAATGATGGGAACGTCAGAACTTTGTTTTACAAGCGTGAGATTGATTCTGGTTCAAAACCTCTCTAGATTTAATGGATTATCTCTCAAACAATTTATATCACTTGTAGCATATTCATGAGAATATTATTACTTCATAAAAAAAGTAGTGGTATATCTCAAACTCTATAACACAATACAAAGGCAACTCCAAGATAATGACACATGCATATCTCAAATTTATGTTTCAAATCCAGAAACATTTCATATAATCTGATCAGAATCCAAAGTGTATCATTCAACTGTTCATCCTTCATCCAGCTACCTATAATAAAGATCCTCGAAAACTCTTGTGTTGAATCATCTTTGCTCAAGGTTATTACAAAGAAGACCTTTTAAATTTTTAACAGTAGACAATATTGCCACTTGAAATCCCCCACTTTGTTGATGTGTTTACCCTTCAGACCATGATGTCCTTCACCCCTGGCAGGCTGAGAACACCAGGATACAACAACGACACTTGAACATAAATGACTGACACATGGAAATAGTTTGACTTGACACACACTGAAACAAAATGATAAGCATTGATTTCATTTCAAGTTTTATGACATTAACTGCCACACCCTTTCAATCTTTTGTTCATGGAAAGCACTACCCTCACTCTTATAAAGCTTGCCCTGGACATTCCTCCCCTTAACTTATATAGTCTTATAAATTCTTACCCAGTCTTAACTCTCCAAAGTTACCACATCCTATCTTCTTTCCCACTCTGAAGTTGGGTCCCACCATCATTGGGCCAGCTGAACTCCCTGTTCTGTTCTGCATACTGCGAGCACTTTGTTTTCTTCCAGATCTGGATGCTTCTTCGTACTCTCTCACTTGAGAGTGCATACTATTTCTCAGCAACTTATACGCTATTTCTGATTCTTTGACGAACAAATGTCTGTTTTCACCGTTTCAATGGAATCTCCACGTTTAGCACATTTACGACTTCGGTCATCTGATATGCCAACTCAATCCAAGGTTTTCCTTGAATTCAGGTGGAGGTGGATGAACTTTTCCCATACTACACTGTTTGTAAAGTAACCATCTATTTCTCACATACTAATCCTATCATTTTCACGACTCATTTTTCAGAAAATAAGACGATGACATGTTTGTTATTTTATCATGGTTTCCTCAATCGGGAACTACGTTACAGCTGCTCGGACGATTATAAATTATTCCGCAACACAAATAAAAATGTTTTACTCGTGACAAAGTCGTATAAATTTTGGTATTTTGCATCCGATTTAATGATATGGTAATTATTCTTGACAAAATAAATGAAATAATGAACGATTTCAATAAATAGGAACTATATTTTTGTGCGACTGTGTAAACCGGAACAAGAACATTGACCGCCCGGCAAAGTGCGCAAGTCGGGGATTCCCGTTACCAGGCGGTCGGTTTATTTATAATAAACATTTGATATGTATGACAGAGATACCAAAAACGAATATTTCTGTATTTGGCAAAATCTAATACGCGATCATCATACAGAAAAACTTTCTGTTCATGTGCAAATTAAAAAGTTATTTATGTTTCTGAGAAAACGAGCCGGTATATATCACGCCACTAAACGTCATTTCCGAGTTAAAAATAGGTCAATGCCCGTTCATAATTCGGATATAAACGAAATAGATTTTCCTAAAACATGTTAAAGGACGTGGGTTTGTTATCTCTTTAATTTTTAAGAGAGGGGGGGGGGGGTTACAAAATTATATCTTTATCTGTTTATAAGCAATAAGGAAAAAGTAAAATATTGTGGAGAAATATACATGAGTATATGAAGCGACATTTTAAGGAGGCTGGATGCGGATCACCAATTCAAGTTTTTATGCATCAGAACTTTCAGATATGACATCTTTGGTCATAAACTATCATTTAGTAGAGAAAACATTCCAAATATCTCAGCTTTTAAGATTGACTGTTTTCTGTATATCTTTATAATATAGAGACACATTCCAAATATCTCAGCTTTTAAGATTAACTGTTTCCTCACAGAGATTTTTTCCATGTCTCGCGACGAGAACGCCCATAACCTCTCGGACATTTATTTTAAACTCTTTAGATATCTTTATGTCTTCATATAAACAATTAAATGAATTTGCAATTTTTCCTCACAGAGATTTTTTTTTTCCATGTCTCGCGACGAGAAAGCCCATAACCTCTCGGACATTTATTTTAAAGTCTTTAGATATCTTTATGGCTTCATATAAACAATTAAATGAATTTGCATTTTCCGAACTACATGAGGTCTATTTTTCACAGTGTATAATATATACTCACAGTAAATAACAACGTCTTTAAAACAAAGAAGACCATCGAGCAAATAAGACGCCCGGCAAATGTCCATGGCTTTAATCCTAAAATACAAATTTTAATTAGAAGATGGGGGAATAAGATGGCGCAAATGCCCATTCGGTTTAGTAGTGAAATACAATTTTAAATTTATTTTTCCCCAATTAAATCTATTCAAAATAATATATTATAATACAACTTTGCAAAAGCAAAATTTCTAACTATAGTCAGTTTTTAATATATTTAACAAAAAATAAGAAAAATATTGTCGGAAATTTTGGTGGTATCGAACCCGTAACATAAAAACCCTAGATATAATACGGTTAGCTTATGCCAGGTACTCTAACCACTGAGCCATTTCAGACACAACAAAGGCGGCTTTTTAAATATTATGTTTGACTAAGGTCACGAATTACCGGACTTGTATTATTTTTTCAATACGTTCAGTTGTTGGGATACAAAATGATATTTTTAATGTATAGTGGGTCATCTCTTCACGTTTTTGTTGATTGAAATCTGTTTGTTTTCCATTAGACCTTAATTACACTATGAGAAAAATATGGAGCACAGACCCACTCTATGAAAGAAAATGCCTTTAAGTTCTAAAAAATGACAATATTTGCAGGTTTTGATACGTATACGCCTGTTTGAGTCAACATATTCCAAGTATTGAACATACCTACAGGTTACAAATCAATGATTCGTTAAATATATATTGTTTTAAATGATTTTAAAAAAAAAACCATCAGAGGACTATGTGCGGTTTTATGCATTTTTTGCCCCCAAAATCAAAGTTTTAAGAAGAGCTTTAAAAATACGGTGAAAGATAGTTAAAATCAAATTAGAAATAAAGGTGTAAAAGGTTATCACCACAGTGACGTCATAATGTAGAAATGACGTCATGAAGATTGCATTATTTTGATAAATTGTTGTTTTGTAGCAAAATATGGGTGTTTTCCGATGGTTTTTCGACTGGGAAACATCGAGCGCAGGCTTGCTCAAGTACCATTTTTTAGTATAATGTGTATAACTATCTGAAAAAAAAAATATATGTTAAAATCGCACTTGAGCAGACCTGCGCTCTATACTTCCGAATGCAAAATATACAGTAGAGAAAATTGAAAATATTTTCGTTTGTTTGCAAATTTGCGGGAATTAGGTCATTTAGATGACGTCATAGATAAACAGCGAACAAGCAATGATGACTAAAATTAGGATTAAAGTTTTAGGCATCCTCTATACAGTGATTTGTGAAGATTTGATTTTTATACGATACTATTTAAAAATTGGTTGAAATCGGGGGCAGATATTTGACCATACCGCACATAGTCCTTTGTTGATACTTTAATTTTTTAGTAGCCTGTCCGACCGCGTATGGGCATTTTACACGCCTTAGCCACCCATCTTCTTTATTTTTTTTTCATTAAATTAAATTTGTTTTATTATGATACATTTCTAAAAACAATTCATTACTATAGTCAGTTAAAAATTTTTAACATGAAGAAAACAAGACATTATT
The DNA here is from genome assembly GCF_963853765.1 of Magallana gigas. NCBI lineage: Eukaryota > Metazoa > Mollusca > Bivalvia > Ostreida > Ostreidae > Magallana > Magallana gigas. The sequence goes on along the minus strand of NC_088858.1, from coordinate 56,395,139 downwards.
GCCTAAAGCTTTGGTAGTATTGAAACCTCAATCTAAAAAGACCTTATTGTATGCGGTAATCTACGGACAATTGCTCTATATTTAAAACCGTTTTAACAAGAGCTTGGACTTTGGGTAATTGTGTCAAACAGCGCTGTGACATAGATATGTCTATTTCATTGCTGGCCACCCAGTCATGGCTTTTTGAAATCAAAAGATTTGTCTGGGGTTTTTTTTAGATAAGAATACGCAATCGGTGCATATTTCTCTTGAAACCGTGTCATTTTTAACCTGTTTACGCAAGATTAGAACCATTTTAACAAAAGCTTGGACTTTTAGTAGGACTAAGCTATCTATTTCTTGCGTCAAAAGAAGTTAAAAATGACACGGTTTCAAGCGAAACATGCACCGATTGCGTATTCATAGCTCAAAAGCCAGTCAAATCTTGTTGATTTCAAAGAGCTATGACTGAGTGGCCAGCGATGAAATAGACAGGCCTACGTCACACCGTTGTTTGACACAACTACCCAAAGTTCAAGCTCTTGTTAAAATGGTTCTAGATAGCCACGCCTTACTGAAAGTCTAAGGTCTTTTTAAAATGGTTCCAAATGCCATAGATTATTGGTAAAATTATTGGTATAAAAAAATAAATATGTACAGAATTCCTAAATGCGATTGGATCTAATGTATATTGTGGGTCCGATCACTCCAAGTTTTTATAGATTGAAATTGATTCAATTCCCACTAAATTTTACTTAACCTATGATAAAAATATTGAGCACAGAGCCACTCTATAAAATAAAAGGCACTGAAGTTCTAAAAAGTGACACTACCTGAATATTTTGGTACGCATACACCAGTTCAAATCAACATACCCGGTATGTTCTATTGAATCCATGAAAGGATTATATCTCGTTAAAACATACATAGTTTGGATAGAATTTCTAAAAATCATCAGATATATTTTAATATTTTTATTTTTAGTATTATATCCATCCTAATATAGGCATTTACCTGCATTATCCCCTCCGGCCTTCTTTGTACATAAAACTTTATATCACGAGTACATATATAGTGTCTCAAAGTAATTTGCATGAACCTTTGATAATGATGAATACAGAAATTGAAATTATTTAAGGGCCTGAGATTGTTTTCTTCTTCTTATAAAGAACTAGAGCCAATGCTTCCATATAGTGACCTCCTAGCCTACCCATAATGCAATATAGCTACTATTGCGGAACATTATGGGTAGGCCAGGGAAACATGCCAAGTGATCTCCTTGCTCTCTTCTATCACAAATTATATCATTTTGGATTCTGAATTCCCGTGTTGTATTTCGAATTTAGTAGATCTTATACCAAAGACTAACACAATTTTCTTTTCTTTTGTAAGAGTGTACTGAAAGAACAAGTAAACAACCATATTAGACCGTCCGCCGCTTTCGGCATTTGGCTCCTTATAGAACCATTTTAACAAGACCTTGGACTTTCAGTAGGACGTACGTAGCTATCTCATTCTTGCGTCAAAACAAGTTAAAAATGACGCGGTTTTAAGCGAAATATCCACCGATTGCGTAGTCTACTAGTCTTAGCTCAAAAGCCAGACATATCTTGTTGATTTCAGAGAGCCATGGCTGAGACTAAAATATACAGGCCTACGCCACATTGCTGTTTGACACAACTACCTAAAGTCCAAGCTCTTCAGTGTTAAAATGGTTCTAACAAGAGCGTGGACTTTGGGTAGTACGTGACAAACTCTGATTTAAGGAAGGCGGGGTCTACTCATGGTTAACTGTCCAGTCATTCAATTGGCTAATAGATTTGAATATATTGAACGCAATGACACTCGCCCGACTTCATCCAGGGATGTATATTTCGCTGAAACATCGTCAATTTCACACAGCAGAGCAGATCTTTCCGGTTTTAGTCTATGACATTTTATGAATATCTATGAGCTTCTATTAACGAGTTAGAAGAAAGGAGGTCAATTATTTGAAAGCTTGTTTTGATGAGCAAACTAGATAGTAACATCCCATGCACCGAAAGTCCAAGCTCTTGTTAAAACGGCTCAGTTGGAGCGCCTGTTCAAACAATAGGGTTAGGGCCTGTTGCACCATTGTTAGATGCCATGACACCTCATTGCTCTAGAGCATTAATTAGGTTCAGATTTTATGGCACTAATTAAGCTCCACTACCGTGACTCTGAATTAGGATCAATGGCCAGGGCCTTAATTACATAAATATTTCTTAACAATTAACATTACATCATATTGATTTCTGTAGCTTTAATTTTTCATATATGAATAACAAAAGAGTAAAATATATATATTGTTTAGATTTGAAAGTCTGAGTCTTCTCTTAATTAAAAATCACAATATGCTCATCATTATTTTCCAATTTTATTCGAATGCTACTTTTTATCTGAATCCTTTTTAGAGGAGTTCCGATAGAATGTTTACAACGATGGCCGCCGTTTTTGAAAGAAATGATTTCGCTCTGGAATAAAATGTCTGTGTTGTAAAACTAGTACGTTATCCTTTATTTGAAGGAAACTATGGTGGAAAAAGACAAATTTTTAGTTGTTATTTCCGTTTTAGAAGGTAAGATTCTTTCAATTAAATGTTGCTTTTGAATGCAATATTGATGAAACAGACAGAGACAGGTCTGTGCTCGTTTTGACAGGACCTGAAAAGTGAAGTACTGGATGTTGTAATTGAAAAATTCATTGATACATTCGAACTATCTGCATATTTATGTATATTGATATTTGATAAAGAAGCCCGGAGTTTAAATCTGTTGTAATTGGTATTTTGAAATCAGTTCGAAATTTCTCTGTTTGATATTCACTTGCTGTTACAAGCAAGATTGAAGACATAATCGTTGGATCTATTATTTGAAGATATCAAAAAATACAGCAGATCTGAGCCTTAGCTCACAATGGATTTAACTTGAATATCCATGCCTTATCCTTTTTTGTTGACGTGTTTAAAAATGGCTAAATGCTTCTCACACAATACAGTTAATCCACTCAGTTAATCTTGGGGTGTCCAAAATGAATGTTAGGAAGTAATGAATTGGTATCCATTGCTTACATTTTTATAATATTATTTTATGTGTGAAGGTCACCAATTCAAATCTGGCTAATTCGGTCCAGAGATTTTTCACCCAAAATAAAGTTTGCAAGTTGCAACTGTTTGTCATTTATCATGTTTATGGCACTTACAATTTTATTGTAAGGAAAAAAATAGCTTTTAAATAAAATGCTTTTGGATACTTTAAAACAGAATTAATAACACATTGTATATGATACATACTGGGACAAGAGGGAGAACCTGTCCTCACCTACAATGCAGAAATTTATTGATTAGTTTAGGTTATATTTAATGTGATTTCCTCTCATTAATGTTGAAGTAGGAATTTTTTTTTTTGCTTTATTTAAACTATTACAGTACTTTATCGTTAATTCAGATTTTAATAACAGAAGTACCAGAATTTTATGTGCTTAAAATCCAATAAATCTTATAAAATTCTCAATACATGTCATTAACAAGATCCATAGTGATTTTTATCATGATCTAGTGAGTTTGACAATTTTATTTTTGATTCATAGGTAGACGATTCCCAAAGCGAGCTAAACACAAGATTGTAATTGAAGCTCGTTTTGATGGGGAGCTTTTGTCCACAGACCCTGTTGATCACATAGAGACCCCAAATTTCACACAAGAACTAGCATGGGAACTAGACAAGAAAGGCCTACAGCAACACCGACTTCAGAGGACTTCCATAAAGATCCAGTGTTATGCTACAGATGGATCCGGCACGGTCAAAGAGGCGGTGGGATACGTGGTGCTCGACCTCAGATCCATCACCACCAAACAGGTCAGGCAACCTACTCTCAGCTCGGGCAGGTTTTTGTACATATGTCATATATAACAATACATGTATGTATATGTGATACTTTCAATAATCCAACATTTTGATGACATAAGTCTATAGTCTATGCAAATTTGATATCGATCTTTCGAGTTAGCATCATCAAAAAAAAGATTGTTTTTTTTTCATCAAACAGCAAGCAAACAATAATGATCATGGACACAAGAAATCTGCTGATAAAATTTGTAATAAACATTTAGCAGTAGTCAGGATGGCAAGATGAAATTCTTTTTCTTTTTCTAGACTCCCAAATGGTACCCTCTTCTTCACTCCAAGTACAGCAAGAATAAATCTGAGATACGATTAGCTATTTATCTAGAAGATGACAAAAGTGGGGAGCAGGAAACATCCTTCAAAGCCAAAGATGCCCCCGCCAGACGTATGTTATACATGCACCGTAATCACAAGTCATTATTTATATACAACACGTTTATATAGTCAGATATTTGAACTTACAATGTCAATGCAAACAAAACTTAATTGAGTCTCAAACAAATGATTGTCCACAGTTATCTCTCTGTATGCATGGTATGTTACTTGCAGTAAAAGAGCGAGACCCAAATACAACACACAACATGGAGACTCAAACCCCAAAGTCTTCCCACTGTAAAAGACCCAACAAAATTATTTTTCTGTTTATTTTGTCACTTTGTTTTCTTGAAAGGCTTTTAACTTGTTTTCTGTTTTTTAACTGCATGTAATTACTTAACTGTATTGCTTTCTGTTCCAGTTTTAAGGTTGATTCTGTATTGTTTTTAGTTTCATCAGTGGAGACAATGATTTAATAATTTTGTTGGTTGTTGTAGTCCTATGGTATTACTCTTTATTATTTTAAAGTTTATTGTTGGAGACTACTGTTCAATGATCAGATTGATTGGTTGTTATAGTCCTTTGGTATTACTCTGTATCATTGTAAGGTTTATTGCTGGAGACCACTGTACAATGATTGATTGTTTGTTGTAGTGCTGGACGACACCCAGAGCCTGGGAATTGACCCTCGCCATTTACAGCCCCTCCTTAACGAAGCGGAGGGCTTCTATCAAATCGGACCGAAGCTGAAGTGTAAAGAACAATTCATCCTCTCTGTCACCATCGCACAGGCCTCAAACTTAACCCAGGTACGCTCTTTAGATCATTGATCTAGTTTGTCTGTAAGGTTTAGTATTTGTTGATAGGAGAAAAGCATGGACCTATTTGTAGTGAAAAATCAACAGTAACCTAACACTGTGACCTCTAATTTTTCCAGTGAATCTTTAAATAAAAGAAAACCAAGAAAATTAGATTAAGAAAAAAACCATTTATGTGAAATTTTAAGATTTCCCAATCTGAATATATTGTTGGAGAAAAATTCTCAATTCTATGGACCGTTGACCACCAAGTTTGAATAAGTCTGTGAGACACTTGTCAGTCAATCAGAAGAATTGTACTATTTTGTTTATTTTAGCTGATTCCGAGCTCCCAGCCCCTCCCTGTGACGGCTAGTGGCTACTTCTTCTACTTCTCCCTGCTCGGTAATGATGTGACAAACGAGACTTTTCACGATTTGATTCATCCGAACTTTCCAGCTGAGCGGGCCTCCGTCAAGATCCGGAGTAATGTGGACACACTGCGAGCGTTCTTTTCCTGTCAGCCTGGAATACAGGTAGAGCTTGGTGTCATTTACAATGGATTCACACTTAACTGATTGTCAGTTTATTGGATAATTTTCAGATCAACCGAAAAATAGATGAAGCAAACTGTCGGTTTTTGTAGCCCTTAGCATAAATGAAATTAAATTCAACTTGCTGAATATTTATTTTAAGGTACATCTATGTTGTGGTGAACAGTCATTAGGAAATTGTGAGATTCCTTTGAAAGACCTTCTAGTCAAGAACAGCACAGAGATCTACATGAAGCCAGTATCTATCGAGGGATCATTCCAACTGGTCCCTCCTAACAAAACTAAGCAGCAAATCACCCCTGCCCCTGGGGATCTCTCCCCCATGGTGGGGGTGTCCATCGTATTGAGGAAAGAGGAAACGGTAAAGGAACTATGATTGCTTGCCTATCAGAACTATTTAACTTTCACAAATTCATGATCTGATCATTACACTGACAAGTTGATTCAATCATGTTCGTACTAGACATATTAGACATCATTATCATTAGTGTGGATTTTGAAGGTTATGCCCTCCAGTGCAACAGACAACACCCAGGAAACCAAAGTGTTGGGGTCCCCAGTCAGAGACAGAGACCTGAGCCCACCCAGGAAAGCTGCCTCACCCCCTGCCAAGGCCAAGAAATCCCCAGGAAAACAGCAGGACAAAGGCCGGGAACCAGCCAAAAAAGAAAAAGCTAGGGCAGAGGATGAGTACGAAGATGACTTTGAAGAGACCCAGGAATTTGTCAGTAGTTTCGAGGAAGACAGTAAGTTTGTACTTTTAAAAATGTGAAAGAATATATAACAAAATTCATGAAGTTTTTTTAAAAACTAAAATGTTTAGTCAAACATATACATGTAGATATAATTTACAAATTTACACAAGAGCATCCATTCAGCAATAATAAATATCAGTTTGTTTATTGTTGTAAAATATCAAATTTTTTATTTACCTAAGATTTTAGTATGATTTCATGATGATAAGATATAAAGACATTGTTATGATTTCAGAAGGTGCTAAGAAAACCAAGGATACAGGTGCCCCCCGCAGTCCGCACAGAAAGGAGACAGGTGCCCCCCGCAGTCCCCTTAGTCCAGTCAGATCACACCCAGGTCAGCCTCACACTGCACCCACACTAAGGCTAGCTTACTAGGGCACCCACACTAAGTCTAGCTTACTAGTGTACCCACACTAATTCTAGCTTACTAGGGCACCGACACTAAGTCTAGCTTATTACTGCACCTACCATAAGTCAAGCTTACCAGTGCACCCACACTACGGCTAGCTTACTAGTGCCCCACACTAAGTCTAGCTTATAACTGCACCCACACCAAGTCTAGCTAATTACTGCACCCACACTAAGTCTAGCTAATTACCGCACCTACCATAAGTCAAGTTTATCACTACACCCACACTAAAGCTGGCTTACTAGTGCGTCCACACTAAGTTTAGCTTACTTGTGTACCCACACTATGTCTAGCTTACTTGTGCAACTACACTAAGTCTAGCTTACTAGTGCACCCAATCTAAGTCTATTTTACTAGTGTACCTACACTAAGTCTTGCTTACCTTGGTGCTCACACTAAGCCTAACTTAATAGTGCAACTACAACTAGTCTAGCTTTGTTCAGTATAAAGCCATATAGTGGTTTACAATGCAGATTAATATTTATATTGTAAATCTTGTTTTGACTTTTCGTGGCCCCTCTCTGACTCTCTGTTCTTTCACACAGTGGACAGTCAGACCACCACCTCCACTCACCTGGCCATACCGCCCGCCGCCCACCACTTCACCTTCTCCATCGACCTGCGCAGCATCAAGGACTTTCACAGCACCGCCACTCTGATGGTCTTCCTCAGGTAAACCATATAAACCATATAATGTTTATTGGAGATCAGGAAGCTGACCAGAATTCTGTGTATAAGAAATGGTGTGGCTGTCCCAGCACTCGCATATCAATCGGTATCATCAGCATCCAAGTATGAATAATTAGTTAACAAAGGATATATACTGAAAACTTCATCAAAGTCAGTGGCAAGTTGAAGAAATTTTTTTTTACACCTGTAGCTAAGTTTTGTATTTAGAACCACTTTAACTTTGAAACCAGTACATGTATACTTTGTTCTCTTTATTCTGTCACTTTATGAAACATTAACCAGAAATAATATTATGATTGAAGTCTTTATTAGTGTTTATGATACATTTCTTTTATGTTGTACATGTATAAAATATGGAGAAATGCTTTTGTTTTACACAGATATTCCTATCCTTTTTTTGGGAGTGCGGCACCAATTTTGACAAATCCACCGGTCGAGATAAGAAAAGGAATGGAAGTGATTCTGCCCCAGTCCTTCTGTGCATTTGACTTTGCCTGTACCATTCAGCAGCTTCAGGAAACCTTTCTGAGGTAGATTTTGATTTTGATGCTGAGTTTAATTCTACAAGTAGGTTCAGTACTCAGCTATTTTCCTAATTTTCAGATGTGAATGTTTTTGAAGTTCTTCAGGCCTTAAAAAAGATAGTACTGGTAGATTGAAGAAAGTACCTTAATGTGTTATCGTGTACCTGCTAAGTTCATGTAATGTTATAATGATCATAAAAAACTGCAATTCAATACTTTATTTACATGTAGGAATTTTATGTTTCAAAAGCATGGCTTTTTAGCTCACCTGAGCTGAAAGCTCAAGTGAGCTATTCTGATCACATTTTGTCTGTCGTCCGTCTGTCCGTAAACTTTTCACATTTTCAACATCTTCTCAAGAACAACTTGGCCAATTTCAACCAAACTTGGCACAAATCATCCTTAGGCAAAGGGGATTCAAAGTTGTGAAAATTAAGGGCCACACTCATTTTCAAGGGGAGATAATTAGAAATTAATGAAAAATTTCGAGAAATTTTCAAAAATCTTCTTCTCAAGAACCAGAATGCCAGGAAAGCTGAAACTTGTGTGGAAGCATCCTCAGGTAGTGTAGATTCAAAGTTGTGAAATTCATGACCCCCGGGGGTAGGGTTGGGCCACAATGGGGGGTCGAAGTTTTACATAGGAATATATAGATTAAATCTTTAAAAATCTTCTTCTCAGAAATTAATCAGCCAGGAAAGCTGAAACTTGTGTGGAAGCATCCTCAGGTAGTGTAGATTCAAAGTTGTGAAAATCATGACCCCCGAGGGTAGGGTGGGGCCACAATTGGGGGTCGAAGTTTTACATAGGAATATATAGAGTAAATCTTACCAAATCTTCTTCTCAGAAATTAATCAGCCAGGAAAGCTGAAACTTGTGTGGAAGCATCCTCAGGTAGTGTAGATTCAAAGTTGTGAAAATCATGACCCCCGAGGGTAGGGTGGGGCCACAATTGGGGGTCGAAGTTTTACATAGGAATATATAGAGTAAATCTTACCAAATCTTCTTCTCAGAAATTAATCAGCCAGGAAAGCTGAAACTTGTGTGGAAGCATCCTCAGGTAGTGTAGATTCAAAGTTGTGAAAATCATGACCCCCGAGGGTAGGGTGGGGCCACAATTGGGGGTCGAAGTTTTACATAGGAATATATAGAGTAAATCTTACCAAATCTTCTTCTCAAAAACTAATCAGCCAGGAAAGCTGAAACTTGTGTGGAAGCATCCTCAGGTAGTGTAGATTCAAAGTTGTGAAATTCATGACCCCTGGATGCAGGGTGGGGCCACAATGGGGGGTCGAAGTTTTACATAGGAATATATAGAGTAAATCTTTAAAAATCTTCTTCTCAGAAACTAATCAGCCAGGAAAGCTGAAACTTGTGTGGAAGCATCCTCAGGTAGTGTAGATTCAAAATTGTGAAAATCATGACCCCTGGGGGTAGGGTGGGGCCACAATTGGGGGTCGAAGTTTTACATAGGAATATATAGAGTAAATCTTTGAAAATCTTCTTCTCAGAAACTAATCAGCCAGGAAAGCTGAAACTCGTGTGGAAGCATCCTCAGGCAGTGTAGATTCAAAGTTGTGAAAATCATGATCCCTGGGGGTAGGGTGGGGCACAATGGGGGTCGAAGTTTTACAAAGGAATATATAGAGTAAATCTTTAAAATTCTTCTTCTCAGAAACTAATCAGCCAGGAAAGCTGAAACTTGTGTGGAAGTATCCTCAGGTAGTGTAGATTCAAAGTTGTGAAAATCATGACCCCCGGGGGTAGGGTGGGGCCACAATTGGGGGTCGAAGTTTTACATAGGAATTTATATATATAGAGTAAATCTTTAAAATCTTCTTCTCAGAAACTAATCAGCCAGGAAAGGTGAAACTCGTGTGGAAGTATTCTCAGGCAGTGTAGATTCAAAGTTGTGAAAATCATGACCCCTGGGGGTAGGGTGAGGCCACATTGGGGGGGGGGGGGTGTTAAAGTTTTACATTGGAATATATAGTAAATCTTTAAAAATCTTCTTCTCAGAAACTAATCAGCCAGGAAAGCTGAAACTTGTGTGGAAGCATCCTCAGGTAGTGTAGATTCAAAGTTGTGAAAATCATGACCCCCAGGGGTAGGGTGGGGCCACAATGGGGGGGGGGGGGGTCGAAGTTTTACATAGGAATATATAGAGTAAATCTTTGAAAATCTTCTTCTCAGAAACTAATCAGCCAGGAAAGCTGAAACTTGTGTGGAAGTATCCTCAGGTAGTGTAGATTCAAAGTTGTGAAAACATGATCCCTGGGGGTAGGGTGAGCCCACATATGGGGGGGGGGTGTTAAAGTTTTACATAGAATATATAGAGTAAATCTTTTAAAATCTTCTTCTCAGAAACTAATCAGCCGGATGATTCTTTATAATTGTTAAGACTTTGGCTCCAGGACAATTCTTTGGCCTCACAAGAAGGTTCAGAGTTTGATGTAGCTTAATATCCCATATATAAACAATTGTAAGGGAACTTTTTGAGGACTGCAATACTCAACATGTGATATGACTATAAAATCATCCTGTTAGAAAAGGGACTAATGATTATAAACATAAGAATATCCAGTGGGAAAAAATGGATTTTATTTATACAGGATCTACATGTATCATTGTACATTGTCCAGATTGTTTGTATTATGACTCCATTAAGCTGATTTTATCATACCTATTGTTCCTCAGGTGAGCGATGTGGCCCATGGGCCTCTTGTTTCAGTAAAAGTAGAGAAATTGTTTGCTAAATTGATAGAACAAGCATTCCTGTTTATCATGAGCAGTGCACAGATTTCATTGTGATACCATTACATTAGGCTTTTAATTACCTTGTCTGGATAAAATTTCTGTCACCTTTTGCAGAGGCTTTCAACATTCCTATAAAAAAAAATGCACATTGAATGTGAATGTATGTACATGTGTATATGTTTTTGTTCTCTCTGATAATGTTATTTCAGTGCTTCTCTTAAAAAGAGATTTTGCTTTATTTTTTGGTTGCACAGAGTGTGTTAACAATTTCTATATTCATAGTTATATGAGGAATGCGGTAGAGAGCACAACAGGTTTATGGGGTGAGGATTGTGTATTTCAGAGTTCCCCTTGTGATTGAGGTATGGCACCGAGACAAACAGCTCTCCCAGGATGTGATGATTGGGACCGGGGAACTACCGCTGGACCGCATCGTCACCACAGACAAGTTCAAAGTCTCTGTATGTATTTGTTTATATATTCAACTCTCTGTACGCTGTACATACCAATGGAGAATTAAAATCAGTTGTCAAAATTATGAAATCATTCTCCATGCCAGATGACTTTTACTACTGCTTCGATCAACAAAAAGCTTCAGATAGTTGATTCTGTACTTGGTTATATGCTGTTATTTTTACCTGTGTTTACCTGTGTATACCTATGTTATACCTGTGTTATATCTTTGATTTACCTGTGTATTTTAGGGTAGCACAGGCTCACCTGGCTGGAGACAGACCTTCCATGACAGACTGGGAATCACAGCCAGTGACAGGTACACACAACAGACACAACAGATAGGGAGTGTTTGTACACACAACAGATACAACAGATAGGGAGTGTTTGTACACACAACAGATACAACAGATAGGGAGTGTTTGTACACACAACAGATAGGGAGTGTTTGTACACACAACAGATACAACAGATAGGGAGTGTTTGTACACACAACAGATACAACAGATAGGGAGTGTTTGTACACACAACAGATAGGGAGTGTTTGTACACACAACAGATACAACAGATAGGGAGTGCTTGTACACACAACAGATACAACAGATAGGGAGTGCTTGTACACACAACAGATAGGGATTGCTTGTACACACAACAGATAGGGATTGCTTGTACACACAACAGATAGGGATTGTTTGTACACACAACTGATAGGGATTGTTTATACACACAACAGATAGGGAGTGCTTGTACACACAACAGATAGGGAGTGCTTGTACACACAACAGATACAACAGATAGGGAGTGCTTGTACACACAACAGATAGGGATTGTTTATACACACAACAGATAGGGAGTGTTTGTACACACAACTGATAGGGATTGTACACACAACAGATAGGGATTGTTTGTACATACAACAGATACAACAGATAGGGATTGTTTGTACACACAACAGATAAGGAGTGTTTGTACACACAACAGATACAACAGATAGGGATTGTTTGTACATACAACAGATACAACAGATAGGGAGTGCTTGTACACACAACAGATAGGGATTGTTTATACACATAACAGATAGGGAGTGTTTGTACACACAACAGATAGGGATTGTTTGTACATACAACAGATACAACAAATAGGGATTGTTTGTACTCACAACAGATAAGGAGTGTTTGTACACACAAGGGATACAACAGATAGGGAGTGCTTGTACACACAACAGATACAACAGATAGGGAGTGTTTGTACACACAACAGATAGGGATTGTTTATACACACAACAGATAGGAAGTGTTTGTACACACAACAGATAGGGATTGTACACACAACAGATAGGGAGTGCTTGTACATACAACAGATAGGGATTGTTTGTACACACAACAGATAGGGATTGCTTCTACACACAACAGATAGGGAGTGCTTGTACACACAGCAGATAGTGAGTGTTTGTACACCCAGCAGATAGGGATTGCTTGTCATTTTGAAATGAAAAACATGAAAAGTGGGGACATTCATTTTCAGATGAGGGCTTTTTAGGTCACCTGAGTCACTCAGGTGACCTATTGCAATTGGTCTTCGTCCGTCGTGGTGCGTTAACAATTTTTAACTTCTTCTTGAAAACTACCAGGCCAATCGTTACCATTTTTGGTGTGAAGCATCTCTATGGTAAGAAGAATCTAAATTGTGAAATTTATGGCTCTACCACCCCTGGGGTGCCGCGGGCGGGGCCAAATATGCCAAAAAAGCAAAATTTTCAAAAATCTTCTTCTCTACTCCCAAGCATGTGAGGAAAAAACTGGTTGCATGGTTATGATGTCCATGAGGCCCTCTACCAAAATTGTGAAATTTATGGTCCCTGGGTCAGGGGTTCCTGCTCTAGGGTGGGGCCAATATGGCCATATAGTAAAAATGTATTAAATCTTAGAAAATCTTCTTCTCTACTACCATATATATTTGTTAAAAACTAAATGCATTATTATGATGTCCATGAAACCCTCTACCTAAATTGTGAAATTCATGACCCCTTGGTCATGGATTCATGCTCTAGGGTGGGGCCAATATGGCCAAATATTAAAAATGTATTAAATCTTAGAAAATCTTCTTCTCTGCTCCCATATATATTTGTTAAAAGCTAAATGCATGGTTACGATGTCCATGAAACCCTCAACTTAAATTGTGAAATTCATGACCCCTCGGTCAGGGGTTCAGGCTCTAGGGTGGGGCCAATATGGCCATATAGTAAAAATGTATCAAATCTTAGAAAATCTTCTTCTCTACTCCCATATATATTTGTTAAAAACTAAATGCATGGTTATGATGTCCATGAGGCCCTCTACTAAAATTGTGAAATTCATCACTCCTTTGTTAGGTGTTCAGGTTCTAGGGTGGGGCCAATATGGCCATATAGTAAAAATGTTTTAAATCTTAAAAAATCTTCTTCTCTACTCCCACACATGTGGGCAAAAAACTGAATACATGGTTATGATATCCACAATCTCCTTTACTTAAATTGTGAAATTCATAGCCCCTGGGTCAGGGGTTCAGGACATGGGGGGGGGGGGGCAATATGGCAATAAAGTGTTAATGCTTATAATGTTTAAAAATCTTCTTCTCTATTCTCACACATCTGTATAAAGAAACGACTAATATTTATGTTTACCAGGAAGTCCTCTACTGAAATTTTAATTTTCATGTCCCCTGGGGTATGGGTTTTGACTCTAGGGCAGGGCCAAAATGGTTGTATATATGTTAATGCATATAACGTTAAAAAATTTTCTTCTTTACTCCCACACATCTGAAAGGAAAACTGAATTCATTATTTTGTAGACCAGATCTTTTAGTTTTTCACCAAAATTATAGGTTTCACAGTTCTTTTTTAATTAAATGTGGTTGTCATTACAAATTTATAATTTTTCTACTCCAGTATGAAACCTAATTAAAATTAGATGCATATATGAGACTCCATGACAAGTTTGTGTATGGGATATATGCTACTCAGGTGACCGTTAAGGCCAATTGGCCTCTTGTTAGATTTAATCCTTTAATTCCTCTTCTATAAAGTTTATCCGTGACATATGAATGCCTTCAGACAATGAAATGTCTGCTTGCTTTGTATGTAGCAGTCACCAGAAGGTCGGCGAGGTTTGTTTTGTCCTGTGTCTAGAGGACTGGGGACCAATCACAGCGCAGCAAATTGTCGTCCAACAGGAGGCGCCACCGGTAAGTCAGCAGATTTGATTGAAGTCCCTTTGAGATTTTTGTCAAAGAAGTCCCTTGAGATATTTTGTCATAGAAGTCCCTTGAGATATTTTGTCAAATGAGAACATACTTTGTATATATTTTCTACATGCATTTTGCTTAAGATATGTAAATCAAACCATTCTTTATCATTACCTTTGATTTTGAATTTTGACAATATAAAATTGCACATATGCCCTTGATAATGTAGTACAGAATTAATTTATTTTCATTAATTTGTATTTTGTTAAGCGTTTATTGGTAAGAAATACTTGATATTGGAGTATTCATAAAGGTATATCAAACAGCATTGATTATTGATTGGTTGTAATCTGTCTGTCCAGCAGCCAGTGATTGGATCCCCGGCCCGGTCCCCAAAGGTTTCCAGGAAGGTCGTGAGTCCGGAGCAGCCCCGGGAGACTGCTGAGTACCAAGCAGCCGTGGAACTGGAGATGTGGAAGGAGTCCCAGGAACAGATGTTTGAGAACCAGGTCAGCTCCCACAATTCCTTGCTCATCAACAAACAGCTCCCACAACTCCTTGCTCATCAACAAACAGCTCCCACAATTCCTTGCTCATCAACAAACAGCTCCCACAATTCCTTTCACATCAAAAAACAGCTCCCACAATTCCTTGCACATCAACAAACAGCTCCCACAACTCCTTGCACATCAACAAACAGCTCCCACAATTCCTTGCACATCAACAAACAGCTCCCACAATTCCTTGCACATCAACAAACAGCTCCAACAATTTCGTTTTAAGCTGTCACAGTTCCCTGCACTGCTCCAGTACAATAATGGTCAATCAATAGGTAGCTCTAGTGATTTTTCTAAGATACATTAGGTTAAATAATTTCAAAAATTGCAAGGCAGAGTGATCGCATACTGAACAACTGATTATCTTATTTTATACTCAAGTTGTAAACCAACATTTATATTTTAAGTGAAAGTGGAAAATCATACTACATGAATACAATCAATTTTATTCTATTCATATTATAAATAACACTTGTAGAGTATTATTTCTATTAATATCTGCATCACAAAATATTTATGTAAAGAGTAATCAAAAGTATTCGAAAAAGTAATTATAATTACACTGAAATTATTAGCTGTAATCAATTAAATTTCGATTACAAGTAATCGAAAATCTCTTCGATTGCAGATTACTGTTGATTACTTGAAAAAGAGTAACCGTTACAATCGATTACAATTACTCAATTATGATTAGGCCATTGCAAGTTTTTTCTTTGTTTAGGGTCCACTCAAAACTCAAAAACCTATCTTTCTATCAGGAAAAAAACCCACAAACCTTAGAAAAAACACACAACTTTAAAGGTTCAACAAAATAAAATTTATTAAATATTTTGAAGTATTTTCTTCATTTTGTAACATACCCCATGCCTGTCCAGTAGTTGCCATTTGTTCAGTGACTTGATATAAAGTTGATGTAAAGTTGATTTGATATACAAGCAAGACTTATTTTTCTTGAAAATTGAAAAAAAAAGTTTAATATTTATAGATTTGGTAAATACTTGTTCATAACTTGTATTGATTATGGTGCATCTAATCAGATTGATGAGTTCTGTTACTACATATGCAACTGTATCTGTTGTGGATGCCTTTTTAGCTAAATTTTGTGCTGTTTTATCTCATCTGCCAAAAACGCCAAAAATTTAACTAAAAGATTTCAAAAAATAAAATCTCAAAAAATTTATGTAAAACATAACTACTGGAATTAAGAAGCAATATATTTATATATAAGTTTTGTGTCATAAAATTCCTTTTTTTCTACAGCTGAAGCAGAAAGAAATAATGTACATGAAGGCTTTAGCTGAGGAGTGGAAGAAACGAGACAGAGAGAGGGAGATAATCATGAAGAAAAAGGTTAAGCTCTGTTTTTATAGAGAGAGAGAGAGAGAAAGAGAGAGAGAGAGAGAGAGAGAGAGAGAGTTATCTTATGTTCTCTGCTTTGCACTTGTCTATCTTCTGAGAGTCAGTTCACTGAACTTCATACCCAAATGCCCAGTAAAACACTGTCACAAGGGAGCAGGGAGGGCAATCAAGGTCATTGCATCCAGTAAATTTATAAAATACTCTAACGATTAGAGGAATTAACTGACTCCCCAGTAAGTTATGAGCCTCATTGCTGTAACTTGTTTTACTGTATTCAAAGATTTAATATACTTTTCCTGTAGTTGGCTGAGTACACTCAGTCGGAGGAGAAGCTGAGGAAGACGCTGCTAGATCTACAGAAACGCGAGAAACAGATGGCAGCCAATGAACAGGAGGTAGATGCAAACAGTCTGTCATATGTGTGTTTGAATGTATTGAACATAATCAGACACCAAGTCTGATTTAATTATAGGAAAAATTTGTATTATATGTTGTCAAAAGAACCAGCTTATGATATAGACAAAGTTAGGGCTTATCATTCAGAGGTGGATAAATCTATTTAGGTGACGCGACAGCGTGTGGAGCTACAGAGAGAACACGACCGGAAGCTTCAGGAGATGAAGGAGGCCTCCCACAGGATGAAGGAGGACTGTCACCACCAGGTGGAGCTAGAGAGGTCAGTCTGTTTCTAAATATAGACAACACTGATAAATAAACAACCACCAGTTGGAGCTACAGAGGTCAGTCTGTTTCTAAATATAGACAACACTGATAAATAAACCACCATCAGGTGGAGCTACAGAGGTCAGTCTGTTACTATTTATAGACAACACTCCCACCAGGTGAAGCTACAGAGGTATTATAGATAGTAGACATTAATACATAAGAAATAAACAACGTTATTTAGTGAACATGGCGTTATGAATAGCAATTGCTCTGTTGGCATATTCCATGATGCACGCTAGCGCTAGCCATGTTCACTAAATAATCGTTGTTTATTACTTATATTTGCATTTTACCACTCGCAAATGCCCTGTACTAGCCTAGACCTTGACAGTTAGCTTTTGCATCAAAAATAAACATTCAGACTGTAATGTATTTTAATTCACATAGATTTGTTAACAGAATCAATGATATGTTATAACAGTAAATCTTTTAAATGTTATTATAAGACAGGTTTTAATATTAAATACATCGATTTTATGGAGTTGGAGAAAAACACATGATGTATCGTATAGTGGTTTAAATCTATAACGTCATGGAAAAGTATATGACGTCAGACCTTTATGACGTCATAGTATACAGACGGAGCAATTGCGAGTATAGAAAAATAATTGCAGTTCCTCCCTATGGACTTACAGTGG
This sequence comes from Magallana gigas, assembly GCF_963853765.1. Taxonomy (NCBI): domain Eukaryota; kingdom Metazoa; phylum Mollusca; class Bivalvia; order Ostreida; family Ostreidae; genus Magallana; species Magallana gigas. The sequence goes on along the minus strand of NC_088858.1, from coordinate 56,377,475 downwards.
GAAAGAACAATGCATATGCAAATATATGTTAATTAACAAATAGCAGGTAAACTGATTTACAGTTGTATTAGGTCCATGTATTTGATAAATGATATTTCTTAAATGAAACATCTCATTAAAAGTTTAGTTTTTTTCTTTAGAATGAAGGTCCGAGAAATAGAGGGCATAGTGGAGCGGTACAAGAATGAGGTCAGTGACCGTTATATGGGAACCAGCAAACACCAGAATGACAGTTCAACTTCTTAAGTCATTTTATGCAGTAGATATATTTTAAATTATAGAAAGTACATGAATATGTTAAGAAATCAAATAGATTAATGAAATCAGAAAATGTCTACTGCAAGATGTTGGTTTAGGTTTAGATTCAAATATTGATTTGTTTTCATGAATGTTAGTGGGGCATACACTTTTAATTAGTAATTTCTTTGTAGCTTGGTGAAATGGAAAAGAAATACCGAAGCTTGGAGAAGGACTTTGCTGTTTATAAAGAACAACAGAACAGTAAGCCTGAGGTCCGACTTCAGTCAGAAATCAACCTCCTGACCTTGGAGAAGGTAACTAACAAACGCAAATAACAGTACATCAAACCTTGTGTCAGTAATGTGAGATTTATGATTTGGAATGATGACAGGTCAGGTTTAGATGGACAGAAGAAATCACAATAATTTTTTAAAGCATCTATCTGATTTATCAAGATCTAAAGCATTTATCTGATACAGTATTTATTACCTACCACAGCAAGATATCCAGATCAAACTGTCTGGGCACAGCTCATTCTCAGATTCAATAGAACCATAATTTAGTTCTTTAGCAAAAGATAAAAAAAAATTGAATTGAGAAGAAGAGATTTTTTTAATTAAGAAGAAATCCATAGCAAACTGCCAGAACACAGCTCCTCCTCAGATTCAATAGAACCATAATTTAGTTCTTTAGCAAAAGAAATAGTTTTTTTATTGAGAAGAAGAGATTTTTTTGAATTGAAAGGAAAACAAATGCCTGAGAGTGAGAGTGAACTCTGTTGTAGGTGGAGTTAGAGAGGAAGATTGACGCACTGTCCAAGTCAAAGCTTCACTACAAGCAGCAGTGGGGGCGGGCCCTAAAGGAACTAGCCCGCCTGAAACAGAAGGAGCAGGCGTCGGCCAAGGCGGAGCTAAAGCGACAGCAGCAGGAGCTGGAACACATGAGGCTGAGGTACCTCGCAGCTGAGGAGAAGGAGGTGGTCAACTCGGAGAAGAGGGAGCTGGAGGAACTCAAGAATGAACTCTCAAAGTAAGCCCTCCATTATCTACAGTAAAACACAGCTATAGGGACAGGGACAAACCATTTTGTTATGAGAAGTTTTCAAATTTGACATACACCTTGTATGTCTTAGTTTTTTGGTCGGGGCATGATCAAATCTATCATAAAGCCCTTCGGTCCTTATTGGATTTGATCATGTCCCGACCAAAATTATCACCTAATAATACTCAAAGAATGATTCCTTTTCCGTAAAAAAAACAATAATCAAAGTGTCCAACAAACATAATGCAGACATAAATTTGTATTTATTTTGATGATTTCAGGTTGAAGAAGTTAGAGGAGGAGAAGGGTAAGTTTGGGAATGAGGACAGCCCCAGGGACGGGACACGTCCCTTCCAGCCCGACCTTGACCTCAGTCTGGATGACCACATCAGTCGTCTGATCGAGGAGCGAGACACACTTCTCAGGACTGGGGTCTACTCGACCCAGGACAAAATCATCGCCGAGCTCGACCGACAGATCCGAGAGTCCATCGCTCAGAAGAAGACCAACGCCTTATAGCGGTACGCCGGTGTCTACTCAATGGGGGGATTCCTGCTGACCAAGCACTGATATTAGTACTTCTTATCACAGTTACAGTCATCATACTGTATACATCTCCAAATAAAGTCATACACTGACTGTATCTATCTTGTGAACAATAAACCGTTGTGTATGAGCAATTGTTCAGGTTTTAGCACCCATTCTCCGTTTTATTACAAGTTACTATTTATTTTAGCATTTATGCATGTAGAAATAGAACAAGTTTCATGTAAGTCTTCAGAGAGGGAAATACATTGGAGACGGGAGTATTAGCCTTTGTTAAAATTGGGTTATAAACAGAACCATTTTTATAGTCTGTTTGTAAGTTAGACAGAGGAACAAATATTTATGGATGTTTGATATATTTAAAAGCATACAAACTGAACAAGATTTAGATGAAAAGTGAACATGTGCAAAGAAATAAAATGAAGAAATTTATAACAAGTCTAAATGTACATTAACCTAATGGATTTCATCATGGTGTGTCTTTTCATTGTCAATGTTTTGTCACTGGAATTGTTTGTACTCATCATCAATAGAAATGTTTGTGTTTAAGGATATATGTAGGATATGTGTCTCGCACTGTTAGTATGATGGACGCTACAAAGCTTATACACAACAAGGACTAACCAGCTCAAACAGACTGGTAAACATACATGCAAATGTTACATTCTCATGACACATGCTTAAGACATGGTAGCCTATACTCCACAGTGAACAAATTCGGAATGAACCTCATGAAGACTCTTCTAAATGTGTAAAAGATACACGCTAGTGGTGATTTTATGATTACACAGACTTTTATGTGGATAAATATGTTTGTGTGGTATCTGGATAGAGTAGACACCAGCATTGTTTTACTCAGTTGTAGGAGACCCGTTATGGGATGGGCGGTAGTGATGAAGTAGATTTATTTTTATTTTATAGTTTGCCATTTCATCCTGGCATAAATCCAGCTGGCTTAGAAAGAGAGAGACCTAGTGTATGGAACATTTGGTTTACACACAGTCTCAGATGTATACATTGGTGTGAACAGAATGAAACTTGTGTTGCTTTTTGTTTAATGTAAGCAATATTGTGATATGTAAATAACAGGCTATGTATTTAATGTATATAATGTCAATTGTATTAACATATTAACTGAACAAACATTCAATAAAATCGTAAAATCTTCCTACCATAGCAGTGCATTGTGATTAAACAATATATATTGTAATGAAGAATGTGTTGGATAGATTATGATTTAGTTGAGGTATAAGAAAGTAATTTTTACTGGGTAATCGAGAATCTTTACTTGGCAACAATCGATGACATTTTACCCAGAAACGCGTGTTAATGTAGCAATTTATGACCAGAACTGATTGCTGATATATATAAGTTAAAATAAATTTAGAAAAACAAACATCCATTGGTGAACAAGTGGGTAAAATGTTACAAAAACAGGGGGAAAATATGTAATGAGACGAAGGATAGAAATATTACGCATTTACAATGTCCTTGATCTTTTTGAAAGCGCTTTGGACAGCTGCTGGATTCAAATGGTTTTGGTAATTGGAATGTTACCTGTAATGGAGACCAAGAGAGCCAATTGGATGTTACATAATGCTTAGCAGAAAATGTTTTGCTTAAACATTAATATTGCATTCCAAAGTTGCTAAAACTGGACGACTAATCTTGACTATTCTCATAATGTTTCTGGCTTCTGAGACTGTAAATTAGTGATCTGGTTCTCCGCCCTATTATCAGACACGAAATTATTTTGTTCTTGATACGATTTCCCAATATTAATTAAAAAAAAACTCGTTGGCTAATCCTATTGCAAAAGTGAGAAACAACCCATTCACATTCTATAACTGCAGAAATCCATATAGCCTACAGGAGCATAGAACTGTAGAGAAGTATGGGTATCCTGATCTGAGGATAACCTTTTTGAGAAAGAAAACCTGACTTTCCGTGAAGTTAATGAAACTGCATATCGGCTTTAATGTTTTTAAATGAGTAAATTAATAGAGAAAGTATAATTAATCAATATATTGCTTTTTAGTTATGATAGATAATAATTGAAAGTCAATTTTCTGCTACTATTTATATCCCTGGATGAGATTTAAATTTTTAAAACATTATTTTTTGCAAAAAATGTCGGTGTTTGTTGCCCACCGACCCCCGTGATAAAAAGAAATTTTGAAATTTGATATCAAATCAAAATCACACTCCGATCATATTCTAGCAGATCATTTGGTTACTGCAAAAAAGTTGACGTTTTTGAAACCAGACTTTTGTTTAATAAAAATTTAAAACCGTCATTTTCCGCCACTTTATGACCCCAAGGACAAAACTAAAATTTCCGAAACCTTATTGCGCATTTAGGACACCCCTAAACTTATTCCAAGAGATGATTTGCCCACTGTTGAAATTTAAGAGGAGTTCGAGGAACCAGGGTTTTTTGTTGTTGTGAAAAACGTCATTTTTTAACCAATTATTCGACCCCCAGGACTACCAGAGAATTTTGGAAACTTTTTTACAAAACAACATGACACCCCAAATCAAACTCCAAGAGTTCAGTTTGCTGGTTTATATGATGTAAGAGCAATGTGAGAAAGTAAAATGTGATAGATGGTTACAACAATATACCCGAACTTTCTTTAGAAAGTGCAGATACTGAGTATGTAAATCAATATAAACCACCAGTTAATTCATACAACACTTCACAACCTCTTGGTATTCATTCTTAAAAAACTTTAAACGCTCTTTTGTTGAGAGTGGCTGGAGCATAGCACTGAAACATGTTTTTCTGCTTATTGTAAACTATGCATGCAGACAATGTTAAAACATACAGGGATAGTCGTGAATGTGTAGATGTAGATAGAAAGTGGAACCGTAGTTGGTAGTTGCATGCACTTAAACTATAGGTGAAGGTCGGTATGACGACAAGTTGCGTCTTTGCCGTATTGCATTTGTAGGCTGCCGTATTGCATTGAATTGGTCAGTCACGTGATTTAGATGGACCTCCAGATTACCAGAACATAGACCAAGTTGCATTGTCAGTGTTGGGATTATTAGGGGGCTGTAAGTACACGTAATTATTATATCTTATAAAAAATTAAAGTATTATTTACTCATTGATGCATGGATATAGATGAACTTGAGCTTTCATTTAACTAGGTCAAGAATCAAGTGCGGTCGATTCTGCTTTAAGTTAAAGATTAGTTCCCTTAGCAACCTGGTTATATATTTTTAAGGGGGATGTGCGGCCATCTTGTACATTTGAGGATAAGAATGTAACCATTTCTTCCTTTTATATCTTTTGGCAACATTGTTGGCCAGTTTCAGGCAGAAACAACCAGCTGAAGAAATGTTTACATTCTTATCCTCAAATGTACAAGATGGCCGCACACACCCTTTAATATAAAAAAAAAATGGAATGGTTGTAGAAATTAGTTATCGACTGAATGTACTATATGCTACTTATTTTCTTTTGTTTAAGCTATGGGTTAACTAAACCATACTGATGGGCGGAACTAAATTATCGAGGCTTAATATAGAATGGGACAGGTCACAATACTAGTATTTCGTCTATACAACGGTAGTTTAAAGCGATAATGAATTTTTAAAGTTAACAGTATATAAATAGTGCCTGTTTGGGAGGGTAACAGTTGAAATTGACACCCCGAGAAAACTATTGTCAACCGACGCGAAGCGGAGGTTGACAATGGTTTTCGAGGGGTGTCAATTTCAACTGTTATCCTCCCAAACAGGCACTATTTATTTTGTTATACTGAATGTCTTAATTTTAAAGAAAACTTAACTGTTTTTACATAGGAATAACGTGAATTCTACGGCGAACCGTACGCGCATGATTTTCGCGCATGTAACAATTTTTAATGTTACCCGTTGCTAAGTGCGTTGCTAACGCTGAGGGTAATAGAAAAAATTATGAACTGCGTCTAAACCAATCAGATTTCAGTATTTAACATGAAAGTATAACAATACACTTTATAGCATGAAATACCAAGTTGAATACCATGTGACTCATTTTGCTTGTTTTCTCATCTTTCAGCATCTTTTGTACAAATAACGCCATGATACATGTACTATCTTTGCCTTTCGATCGATAGAAAGTGCGCATTTAGGCGGAATAAGAAAAATTACCAACAAGTATAAATCGCGCACCTGCAGGTGACAAAACATAACATAAAAGGAAATTTTTTTTTGTTTGCTGCGCATTCTCGAGCTCCTTATAACCTCTCTATTGCAGGGTATCTAAAGAAAACCAATAAAATGATGTACGGTATTCCAACATATATGATATTTAAGTGAATAACTAGTCTTGTGACATTTGATATATAATCCATTCAAATAATTGAAATGTTGAATGACATTAACTTGACCGTTTTTATTGCAGACTCCAACTCACCAGCATGGACCCCCGTGCCCAGGATGCGATGCGATGTGACATGTGTGAAACAGCCTTGGCGCAGATGCACTGTGACACCTGCTTTGTCAACCTGTGTAAGGCCTGTGTGGGGGAACACATGTTTGATGAATCCATAGATCACAAAATCGTCAAGTTTAAGTCTAGGAAAACTACTCCTATCTATCCTTTTTGTTTACATCACTCTAAAGAACGATGCGAGATGTATTGTAAACACTGCGACACACCAATTTGCACCGCGTGCATAACGTCTGACAAACATCGCAGTCACAAGATCAATCAAGCTCTCCAAATGTGTGATATTATTAAACAGGATATTCGGAAGGATATTGATGTTTTGAGAGTAAAACTCACCCCAGTAGTACAAAAGCTGATATATGATTTAGAAATGAAAATTAATGAGGTTGAAGAAAAGTGCGAAGAAGCTAGCAAGTTGATTAGCAAACAAAGCGACGATTGGCATAAAGAGATTGACAAAATTGTCGACCAACTCAAAACTGAGCTTGAAAAAAACAAAAGATGAAGGAGTGAACCTGCTGAAACTTCAAAAGTCAGAGATAGAGCAGACATTTTCAAAAATAAATGCTGCCATACAATCCAATGAAGAAATGCTAGAATCAAATGATGTTGGGCTAGCGATTAACTTCAAAAGTCAATATGCGAAATTCTGTAAACTTCCTATTCCTGTCGATGTCCCGATACCTTCATTTACGCCTACAGAAATCAACTCACAGAGTCTGTTTGAGCAGTTTGGTGTTTTGTCAATGGGATCATTAGACTGCAGCATTTCTTCCACTGACATGTCAAGTGGACCTGATCAATTGCTGCGAAATGAAGCCGAAGAAATCGCATGTCTTTGCACTGGGTTCACCTTTCTTTACGGCATTGCATGTCAAAGTAACGATCAGGCCTGGGTAAGAGGTGGTTATGCAGACAAAGAAATGAATTTTTTAAAACTTTATGATATCGATGAAAGCAGAGAAATCAAATCTTTTAGCCTTGATACTGTGCCTTCGAGTTCAATTGATGTTGCATTGACAAAGCGTGGACATTTGATATACAGCTGTTCGTTTACAAAAACTGTTAACATCTTTAGAGGCGATAAATTAGAAACCTTGATCAAACTAGAGAAGTGGTCGCCACGCGGCATTTGCGTATCCTCTTCCGGAGACATGCTTGTCACAATGACACAAAAGAATAAATCGAAAATGGTCCGTTATTTTGGTACCATCGAGAAACAGACCATTCAGTTTGATGACAGACGGAAGCCAATTGAAGATACCGATAGTTTTCATTTGTATATTACAGAAAACAAGAACAACGATATCTGTGTCGCTGGAAAGGTTATGGTAATGTCATTCAACAAAACTGGGACATTACAATTTCGCTACACTGGTCCTAAAAATCCCACAAAATGGAACCAAGCTTTCTGTCCAAAAGGAATAGCCACTGATAGATATTGCCACATCCTAATCGCTGATACCGATAACAAATGTGTTCACATCATCGACAAGGATGGGGAATTTCTGCAGTTCATTGACTGCGGAATGAGAAAACCTTGGGGATTGTGTACCGACTCCAGCGGCTTCCTTCTTGTTGCAGACAGCAAGAAGAAAAGTGGAGAAATTGTCAAATTCAAATACCTAGCGGACGTAAAGGCCTAAACCTTTTAAAAACTGTTAATTTACAGTCCTTTCGTTTGAAATGCCAAGATGGATGAATGTAAATAAAAGGGAATTTTAACTTTTACGTTGACCTCTTATGTAGCAATATACCTTCATCACCTGCATATGGTGTTTTTGTCTCTCAGTTAATTCGACACACAGGGGCATGTTCTTCGTATGAACAGTTTCTAAGACGAGGCAAGCTACTGACAAACAAGTTGATAAAACAGGACTATCAACAGTCCCGTTTGAAGTCATCTTTTCGTAAGTCCTATGGTTGATTCTATAACGACCTTGTCAGCAAATACAATCTTCCACTGGGTCGCATGCTGACTGACGTATTTCATACTAATTGTTAGACCATAATGAATCACCTAATTGTCTACGGACTTTTCCGTTTTCCCCCGATTACGACAAAGAGCACACGGCGGGTGTGACCGGTCAGCAGAGCAGAGGATGCTCACTCCTCCATGGCACCTGATCCTACCTCTATCTTTTTAGAGGTCCGTGTTGCTTTGCTTTGAATTTGTTTTTCGTTTTATGGATTTTTGAGATGGTTGACAGTTTGTTATTGTCATTTTTTCGTGCATCTCTAAAGACTTGAAATTTAAAAAAAAAAACTTCGGTTCTTGTTGATGTGATGATATCCCATAGATTATATATACTTTAAATTAATGGCATGAAGTTTAAATGCATGTTTACATTAAAAGAAAAACCAAGCCTAATGCTCAAATGTAGGGACATTGTTAAACAGATGTTTGTGGGTCTTTTAAAACAAAAAATACAGAATGATGATGAAAATGAATTACAACCGGTAATATTTTCACGGTGTCTTTTTCCTTCTCCATGTAGACACAATAAAATGGTTCAAAATTTATATTTTTTAATCTTTAATCTGACAATTAATACTTTGACCAGTACTCTTGTGGTCGATCTTTGAAAAGTTTGCACGGAGGTCAATTTTGACCAGTACTCTTGTGGTCGATCTTTCAAAAGTTAGCACTGAGGTCAATCTTTAGAAAATGTGCACTGTAGTCAATATTCGGAGAGTGATTACTGTGGGCGATCTTTAAATTGTGGACTGCAGTCAATCTTTAAAATAGCTGAATTATTAGTCCTCTCATCTTACGTTGCCATCACTGCTCCCATCCTCTGACCATCAATTCGTTTCACATTTTAATGTTAACATTGTGATGCTAGTAAAGGCAGTAGAGGCACATGTCGAGATATCACCGATTCAAGGAGAGGGAATGGCGCACCCCCCCCCCCCCTAAAATTGTCAAAATAAAGTTCAATCATACTCCTTCTGGGGAAAACATGTACAACTTGCGAGTCTTAATTTTCAACTTTTTGGAAACATGTGATTTCTCTTCATAAGACTGATTTCAACGGTATAGTATAAAAACCCATATTAGTTACTCTCTCCTTTGGTTTAAATTTGACTAGTAACCTAACTTTAAGTAATTGTTTTTACTAGCTCCTCCATGATTATCATAATACAAGCTGACACGGTTTTCTTTTTAAAAATCTATTTACCTCGTCCCATTGAACTTGATTTTTTTAAGCTGATTAATGTACAGCCATTCTTGATATAAAAAAAAAATGAAATGTTTCTTTCATTCTGCAAGGAAGGGTGTTTTTGTGGGATTTTAAGTTATAAATCTACAAACCTTTAAGAATTGTAAATAATTTTGTTACTCTTAATATTATCAATCACGAAAAGAAATATCACAAAAGTCTAAATTTTAAGTCATCATTTTTCCCTATTAAAACTCTAGAAACCAGGAACTTCCTGAGGCTTCGCACCCTGCGCCCATACCAAGGCTTTGCCCTGGACCCACTGAGGGTTTAAAGGCGGCCACAGATCCCTTGCCTAATACTGGTGTCCTCTCTTGCTTCAAATCTTGGATACGACCCTGCCGTAGATACTTATGTGTAATGGATTTTCCGTTTTTAACATGGCATATGTTTTTTGTTTTTGTTTTTATAGATCATTTATATCTATAACTTAATTATATAATTAAATGTGACCATGCATAAATAAACCGCTTTTCCTTATATTTGTATTGTGTGAAAATCAAATGATACAGCTTAGACTTTGATCTTAAAATGTGTATGCACTTTAAAATTAAATTTAATGTACAGTGTTTGAAATTTGGTGCCTGGCTAAGACCATAGTCACGTCACAGTTTTTGTGTGTGCATGATCATGGACCAATGCGTGTTGAACTGGGTTTTTCATATAAAAGAAGCTATGTATTTCTTTAATAGACTTTAAAAGTCGTATACTGGCACTGTACCAGTTATCGGCTATAATTTTACGTTTTCTTATTTCTTGATATATTGGAATAAAACTTTTCATACTTTAAATTGTGAACTCCTTATTTATCCATCGGTTAGATTATATCATCATTTAGAACCCAAAACATATTGTTTCTGTGCTTTTTAGCAAGCCCCGAATTTGCCTAGGTTTTATGATTTACTGTACCAGTTATCGGCTTCGTGATAATAACATAGTAAAATCCTTGTACATGTTGATTTTATATTCTGCAAAGTGTTGATTGAATTATGTCCCTTGCGGGGCCAGCCTATAGGTCGTAGGGGTTATTATACATAAATAAACTCATAAAATTATTCTTTTATCATCATACGGTAATACACACAATCGTACGCTAAGCAATGCATAATTATACAATCAGGCGTTCAACTGCGCCATGAATCTCTCGGAATTTAGTGAGTTTCTTTTCTTTATAAATGTTATATGTATTGATATTATATGTCAAATCAAAGAAGGGATATAATTGCGTATCACAAAGAGGTCATATTCTATTTTTAACTTATTACGTCACTTCCCCCACTGCTGAAAGTGCAAAGATGTAAACCAGCGGTAAACAATGATCGTTCAAGCTCATGGTTAAATCATATTCAAGAAAGTTTTCAAGCAAACTTACTTTTCTTTATTAGAAACAGACAACTGAATTAAAAAATCTCGGATATTCGCGTGCTATAGACCCGAACTCTCAGTTTAGCCAATAACTGGTCTTAGCCGATAACTGGTACAGTACCAGTTGAGGATTTTAAAGTACATTTTGTACTTTATTTATTATTTCACCAATCAAACAAAGCTATTTCATCGGCAATCTTATTTAAAAATGTAATCAGTAACTGTGAAATTAATGAATTAAAAGTAAGTTCAATCCTTCATTCAGTTGTTTTATAATATCACGTTTTCTGGGTTGTCTTTTATTACATTAATTTGCAATCGCGTAAAATTTGAACTAAGGATATCCCAATATGATGAATTATATTATCTACTTTTTCTGTCCTTGTTAAGATAGCAAATCACTACACGTAGTGTAAGAACACCAGTATATAACTAGTTACCGACAATTGCATAACAATAGACGGTTGTTTAAAGAGACAAATTATCCTATTTTATTACAAAATTGTTATCACTTTGTTTTTTGTTTTTTCAAACGCTCAACAAACTGATAACGCATGTTTCATGACTAAATTATCATCTAAATTAAACAATTGTCTCAATCACCATCCATTTTAAGAAATAACACATGTATACAAGGTTGTTTTCATGACGGTGATGTTATTTGGCTTTTTTAGCAGAGTCGCCATTGATACATATGGACCCCAGTGCTCAAGATATGGTGCGGTGTAACCTGTGTCAGCAGAGATGCACCGTGGCACCTGCCTCATTAACGTGTGTAAGGCCTGTGTGGGTGAACACATGTTTGATGAATCTATTGACCACAAAATCTTCAGGTATAAGTCTAAGAAAACCACAATTCTTTATCCTTTTTGTTCAGAACACTCCAAAAAACTTTGTGATATATATTGTAAACTTTGCAATCTGACTATATGCACGTTATGCATTACATCTGACGCACATATAGGTCACAAGACAATCAGTTTTCTTGAACAGTGCGAAATCATTGAAAACGATATTCAAAAGGATAATGATGATTTGCGATCAAGCGTTACCCCAAAATATCAGAAACTGTTATATGATGTAGAGATGAAAATTAAAGAAGCTGAGGAAAAGTGTGAAGAGGCGGACAATTTGCTCAAAAAACAAAGCGATGACTGGCATCAACAGATTACCAACATTGTTGAACAATTTAGAGCCGAGATTGCAAAAACAAAAGAGACAGTATTAAACACTTTTAAAGTACAAAAATCAGAAATAGAGGAAACATTGTCTAAAATAATTTTTGTTTTAAAATTCAATGAAGAAATTCAAGAATCAAGTGAACTGCTAAAAGTGATTGTCTACAAAAGCCAAAATACGCTTTTTCGAACACCCACTAATGTTGATATTCCTTTACAGATGCCTTTCTTTTCGCCTAAAAATATCAACCTTGAGAGTCTTAAGCAGCAATTTGGTTCTTTGTCATAAAATGAATCCTCTAACTTTTCACCCACACCATAGCCAATGAAAAAGAGCAGCTCGTACTGAAAAAACCAATAAAGATTGCAGTTATAGACACAAATTTTAGCCCTCTTCAAAGTATTGCATGCACAAATACATATCTGTATATAATCTGGGCTATTGACGTTGGGGCTTTGAAACTGTTTGAAACCATTGAATGCAAAGAAGTCAAACGAATACACAACTATAAACGTACATTTTTAATTTCACCAAAAGACCTTGCTGTTAACCAAGATGGAGAATTAATTTACAGTTGTTTAGATACAAGAACTGTGAATATTCTAAAAGGTGAAAAATGGGAGACATTGATCAGACTAGAGAATCGGTTGCCACGAGGCATCTGTATAACTTCGACCGGAGCCATGCTAATTACCATGACACGAAAGAAACAATCCAGAGTAGTGAGATATGCTGGAACCATTCCGAAACAAACCATTCAATTTGGTTACAAGGGTAAAAACACCATACCATACTCTGAAAAGCCTTTCTAATATGTTACTGAAAATAACAACAGAGACATTTGTGTCTCTAGGGGAGAAGTGGTAGTGTTCAAAGAAACTGGGGAACTAAGATTTCGATACAATGGCCGTTATCCTCCTCCAATTTGGAATAAAGATTTCAGTTCAAGTGCAATTACCACAGACAGATATTGCCATATCCTAATAGCTGATACGGGAAATAAGTGCATCCATATCATCCATCAAAATGGGAAATTTTTGCAGGACATTGACTGTGGAATTAGGGCACCATCGGGGTTGTGCATAGATTCATTTGGTTTCCTTTTCGTTGTTGATAAAAATAGCAGAAGTGGAGAAGTTGCGAAATACAAATATCAAAAGATAAGCGAAGCTAGCATTGCGAAATGCAAGAACCAAGAGATAAACAAAATAAGCATTGAGAATGGCAAAAACCAAGAGACAGACAAAGCTAGCATTGCGAAAAGCAAGAACAAAAAGATTGATAAAAATAGCATTGCGAAAGGCAAGTACCAAGAAGTAGACGAACCTAGCATTGTCATAGACAAGTACCAAGAGGTAGACGAAGCTAGCATTGTCATAGGCTAGTACCAAGAGGTAGACGAAGCTAGCATTACTATAGGCAAGTACCAAGAGGTAGACGAAGCTAGCATTGCTATAGGCTAGTACCAAGAGGTAGACGAAGCTAGCATTGTGAAAAGCAAGTACAAAGAGATTGATGAAACTAGCATTGCAGTAGGCAAGAACCAAGAGCTATATAAGGAATAAGGAATCATTCTTTGAGTATTATGAAGTGATAATTTCGGTCGGGGCGTGATCAAATCCAATAAAGCCCAAGGGGCTTTATGATAGATTTGATCACGCCCCGACCAAAATTATCACCTCATAATATTTAAAGAATGATTCCTTATTACTTATATTTATATAATTTTAAGCCATCGTACGATTAAATATTTAAATATAAATAAGCAAACCCCCGCTGGCGCCTCAATTTGGCGTCATTTGTATTATGGGTTATATAGTACAAAATCGATACGTAGTGTTATCATAGGCAAAGACACTGGAAAATGTAAATATAAAAGAGTAAGAATATTAGAACGGATGAAAGCACATAAATTGGTAATTAATAGACAAAGTGTTAATTAAGACAAATAACATGACTATGATTGAATCATAGTGTCAAAGATAGATAACCAGGGTTGCCAGGTATTGACAAATTTATGCATTTCAAAATTTTTACAAGCTATATATTTTTCAACCTTGTATTTGTTGAATAGATAAGATAAAAGACCAGAAAGGCATGGCAGTTTGCCCTTTTTTAAACAAGTAAACAAATATTGTTTCGAACATAGAATATTTAAATTAATAACTTTGTTGTTTTTAGACATTGGAAGTTCACCTAACAAATATTAACTACATTAAAACCAAGTCTTAAGAAAGTTGCATGGTAAATATGCAAGCTTAGGTTGTAGATACTTTTTCACAGTTTATGAAGACATGCTGAATGAGGACACCACCTTAATTTTCTTTAAGTAATGATTCACAGGTAGAATTCTATGAAGTAATCTAAATTGTAACCATTGAAGCTGAGTGTCTTTGGTTGTTTTAAAGCATACATTAAAAGCATCATTAACACATATTTTGGCTTCGTATTGAACTAACTCTGATTCCCACTTGGATATGGAAGTAGGAATTACATTACAAGAGTTTAATTGTCTCTACACTACATTAGTACATTTGTTATGCAACAACAAAGATTTATAATATATTGGAATATATGGAGTAATAAACCCTTGGTATGAATTTTTTGTAAGAAAAGATTTAAGATATCTTGATATGGCACTTACTACACTGTTATACTGCATAATACAGACATTCATATTAAATCTATGTTGAAAAATATCATGTGGTAAAAGATTTCCATCCACATCAAGAAAATCGCTGATTATTTTGACACCCTTTTCATACCAGCTTTTTATAAACAGTGTTTTCATACCCACTTTAATATTCGTGTTATACCAAACAGGAATACTATTTATATCATTGCAGACACCCAGAAGGGAGACAATTTTATCTCTCAATAAAGACATTTTTGAATTTGTTTGGAATGCAAAGTGTGACAAAAATAAAGCGTTCAGTTATAACTCAAGACTATCAACAAGGAGGGTTAAAAATGTTAGAAATGAACAAATTTCATTGAAATGCTCATGGTTGAAAAGGTTGATTAAAGGTAAAAAAGTCATGGATAGATATTTTTGAAGCTATTAATGGTGTACAAATTGTTAACAAATTACTTGATTTTGGTGATGCATTCATATCTGAATGTGTAATTCCAAAAAATAATGTTTTTTGGCAAGATGTTTTCAATTCTTTTCTCTGTATTATAAAATCTTTTAATGGGAGTTTCGTCAAAGAAAACCTCCCTAAGTGGTTAATTTTTGGAATGATTAAGGACTTTACTACAGTCACACGACCAATTGGAGTTAGAATTCTTCTATTCCAGTGTTGTATCATACTTTTTATTTTAGGAATCTGCATAGAGTAGTATAGGTCAGTAATTTGTTCTAAATCAACAGAAAAACAGATACCCAATAAGTTAAATGTTGTTGAACCCCAATCAAGTTTCCATCTAGAGTGATGAAACACCTAATTTGAATTTTTTTTCGATCCTATCCAAATTATTTTTGTTTCCTTTTTAGGATTCCTTTTTCAAATATATTGGTGGTTGATAGAATCCAAACAACCACTTATATGCTTTAATAATAGTTTTAAATATCAATTCTTGGGGTAGCATCGTTTTCTCTTTACACAGATCCACCACTTAGATTTATTTTCACTTACAGGCTTCCATATACTAAATTGTTCTATAGGGACAGTTCAACGCCACTTTACCAGAGTGCGGGTGGTATGTAGTTAATTTTCATTTTATGCTATACTATTAATAATATCTGTAAACAGTTAACCAGTAATATAAACCTATTCACCATGATTAACTCAATTGTTTTAAGCGTAAAACAGATTTCTTGAACAATATATCACAGGAGTCGCTCACTTCGTGAGCGAAGCTCATGGCTGGGTTTTTACATATTTTGACTCTATATAGGCCTAGGTATTATTTATTGATAAGATTGCCGACTCCTGTGAATATATTCAAAGTATATAAAACTTATCGTAGTACGGTACGCCATATTTGCAAAATTGACCCCATTCATTGATAAACAAAGTTTAATAGCCCAGAGACATAAATAATTTATTAAATTATTTATTTAATGTTATTTATGTCTCTGAACAGCCTAAGTATTGATAATGATAACAAACCCAAATATATATAATATATAAGCACAAACATAGCAATAACTCTCAAAATTGACCTGCCCATAGTGTATGATAAAGATATAAATAAAGCACAGAGAAATTCACCTTATTGGAGCTCCACCTCAGCCCAGGACGGGGCTTGAACTCACGACCTCTGGAACCCATTCTATATTAAAAACTTGTTTATTGTTAAAAATCGTATATGATATGTTTAAGCACTACAGAGGTTTTTTTTTTTTTTATAATTTCTATAATTTAAATCCATCCAGGTACAACAACACTAGGAATTTAATTTTGAGTATTTTTGTAAGAACATCTGTATGGAACTAAATTGATATATCGGTTATCATTGCAGGTTTCTTTGAGGCATCATGGACCCCCGTGCCCAGGATGTGGTGCGGTGTGACGTGTGTGACAACAACACAGCGGAGATGCACTGTGACACCTGCTTTGTCAACCTGTGTAAGGCCTGTGTGGGGGAACACATGTTTGATGAATCTGTAGACCACAAAATCGTCAAGTTTAAGTCCAGGAAAACCACCCCTATCTACCCTCCCTGTCTACACCATAGCAAAGAGCGATGTGAGATGTATTGTACGCACTGCGATACTCCAATATGTTCTGCATGCGTTGCATCTGACAAACACACCGGTCACAAGATATCTCAACTACTTGAAAAATGTGACATCATTAAAAAAAATATACAAAAGGATAATGAAGAATTGCAATCAAAACTTGTTCCATTGTACCAAAAAATGTTACATGATTTAGAAATAAGAATCAGAGAGGTTGAAGAAAAGTCTGAAGAAGCTAGCAAGTTAATAAACCAACAGGGCGATAAATGGCACAAAGAGATTGACACTATTGTCAGTCAACTCAAAACTCAGCTTGAAAAAATAAAAGAGAGAGGAGTGAAAAATTTGAAAGTCAACAAAGTGAAAATGGAAATAAATTTGTCAAAAATTAGTTCGGTCTTACAATCAAATGAAGAAACGCTAGAATCAAATGATCTGAGAACAGCAATCGAATACAAAAGTCAAAATGCCAGACTCAATAAAGGTCTGGAGATTGTTGATGTTTCGTTGCCTAATTTTACGCCCATGGAAATCAATCAACAGAGTATCCGTGAGCAGTTTGGTGCTCTGTCGACTGACGTTTCGGAGGATCATAGCCTTACCTCGACACATCAGCTACTGATGGATAAACCTGTCGAGGTGTCATCTGTATATACAGGGATTGACTATCTTCAAAACATTGCATGTTTAAAAAGTGATCACATATGGGCAGCCCATGGTGCTGCATCACTCTTCGACTTCAACAAGAAAGAAAAGATCAAATCATTAAGATTTGATAGAGGTCTATTTGAACGCGTTTACGATATTGCTGTGCTTCAAAATGGAGAATTAGTTTATATCCTTTCTCGAACAAACGCTGTGTACATTGTACAGAACGAGAAAGCAGAGATGCTGATAATGCTACACGATTGGGTTCCACGTGGAATTTGTGTCTCCTTCTTTGGAGACCTGCTAATCACCATGACACATGAATGTCAATCCAAAGTTGTTCGGTATTCTGGAACTGTGGAGAAACAGGTCATTCAGGTTGATGATACTACTAGGTGTGATTATTTGTATATCACTGAAAATAGGAACAGGGACATATGTATTTCAAGAGAAGACATCGTGGATGTTTTCACGGAAACTGGTGAGCGAAGATTTGAATACATTGGTCATCGTCCTCCTCCGAAATGGAACCAGGCATTCTCTCCAAAAGGAATCGCCACAGACAGTTACTGTCATATCCTTATTGCTGATATCAATAACAAGTGTGTTCATGTTATTGACCAGGATGGGAAATTTCTACAATACATTGACTGTGGAATGAGGAGACCTTGGGGACTGTGCATAGACTCTCATGATTTTTTGTACCTGGCCGACAATAAGAAGAAGAGTATGCAAATAGCGAAAGTCAAGTTTCTCAACCTGTGATTTACTTCTAAAGGAACAAACGTTACAAAAAGTATCTATAAAAACATTCAAAAAGTGATTTACTTATTTTTGTTCAAATGCGTTACTATATTGATGATCAGCTATATTTCAGTTTGATTGATATGGTCAGCCAGCTGGTGTACTTAGGACTGGTAGTAGGTAGGCAAAAAAAAGTAAAGCTCTATAGAGAGATTACATATTCTTACTGTGTAATAAACACGTTCTTTAATTACATAATATGGTAAATAGCTTCTCTGTAATGCTTTATTTAGTAAATTCAAAAGGTAGAATCTATCTACTCTATTTTCACAGCATATACAATTATACCTAACTCAAAAGGTGGAATATATCTACCTTCGTTGCATACAGTTATACCTTATGAAAATATTATCATTGGTTTTCAATAGAAAATGGAATGGGGGAGAGATTGACATGATAGCCGAAATACTTTTCGTCACTGTCAAATAGCCTGATAGATATATAACTAAATATGTAATAAAAAATTGTATATAACACATATTAATTGTGTTTTACGTCAACTAAATTGTTAATTTATGTTTGAAACATTTTATACAGATGGTTTGGATGGATACGCAATTCAAAAGTTTTCAAATTTATCCCATACATTCTGCTTTGAAGTAAAAACTGGCCATAAAAAAATAAAGCAAACTGATTTTAATCTTGTTGAGATTTAAAATATCATTGTTCAGCATTTCTAACTCTGAATAAAAAAAATTTGTGGGGTCATTTTTCTTTTGAACTTTTAATTTTGAGCACTGTTCGTTATTACCGCAATTCATAGAATGTTTGTGTTTTTTATTACTCTTTTAAATTTTATATATCTGTATGAATAAAACAAAGCTTTCTAATATATGCAATCAACGTAGATATAATTGTTGAGTGCAGGCATTTTGGAAAAAATACTGTAACAGGGTTTTTTGGTATCTATCAAAATGTTTTGAACAATTTGTCGGTAATGTTTTATATTCGAGGCTCAGAGAATGTATTAATATATATGAATTGCATTTACCACAAATTTCTTTCATAAATGATCTTGCCTCTTAATAGAATTCTTAAAAACAGGTGGATTTTGAATGAAAACTGAATTTTTAAAACAATAGAGTATCTCTACTGTTTGAAGGAGATGATCAATTTTCGCAGTTTTCATGGATAAACCTTACCCATGAATTGATATTATGAATTCTACAAATAATCATTAAATACAGAAGAACATCCACAAAAAACATCCTAAGAACTTTTGACAATTGATGAGATTTGACTGCAATGAACTATTTACTACTAATTAATTACACTGTAAATTATAATTAATTCAAGTAATTTTGAATAGAAATACAGAAAAGTTATAAATTCTTTATTACACTATTCACAATATAAATTTGTATCAGAATGTATACATTGATATAAACATACATATTTATTGAGTATAGAAACATATATATATATACACACACACACACACACACACATTAAATGTTCATGTCTGTCCTAGCTCTTTCAATCATCCAACTCTTTCCCTCTTGTATACATGTATGTTTATTGAATGTTTATTGAACTATCTTCATGTTGCCCCTTGAGGACCTTTCCCATGTTAATTGGTCAATAAAGAAATTGAAATTAAAATTATACAAGATTGAATTAAGATGGAAAAAGTTTTTCATACATTCTTATGACTATCAAAATACAAACTTTAAACCAATTCACAATATTAATTCTTTTCAGTTTATATTACATAAAATATATATATGTTTTACATAATGAACATCCTAATGAAAGCTAGCACCAAAATAATTATTCAATATACACAAAATCTCTCTGTAGAATACACATGTACAATTTAAAAAAAATGAAAACCGTAAGGATACACAGAGAATACACAGTCACTGTTTATTTGTATAAACTGATACAATGTGTTTATTTGTATAAACTGATACAATGTGTTTATTTGTATCAACTAATACAATGCAACTTATACAGGTAAAAATGTACTAGCACCAGAACACAGAATCATCTTCCTTGTTCTCTCCCTGTATCGTTTAGTAATGTATATGTTGTGGATTATCATATGGCATTTATTCACTATCGTTGACCTCCTCCTTGCAAAGTTGAGTTACTTTGGTGTCAAAGGAATACTTCAGCAGCAAGTAAAAGCCTCTTTGACTTAGTTCATGTCTAGCACACTACAGGATTTGATTCTCTCCCTTTCTCTGGGTCTTTATAATACTGTGGAAAGAGGGGTATTTTCACTGAGGTCATCCATTGTTGACTAGGCCAATCAGACGACTAGATATCTCCATAATACCCTGGACAGTAGGGGATTCTGGGTAATTTTCCAAGGGGTTTCTGCCATTCTCACAGCACTCTGTTACCTTCTGGAAAGACATTTAAGCACATCATTATATACTATATATTAGATGCATTAATATTAAGTAGATAAATGCCATTGATTTGAGATTATCTTAATTATATAGTAGTTGTTCTTTTGTCCTGAATTATCAATCATTTCTTAAACTGATCAGAGTCAAGGACCAAAAGCGATACTGGGATTTGAAGATCTGTTGAAATTTTGTTTGTGATTGCTCAACATACATGCATTGGCTACAATGAAAGTTCCAGTAGGTATAATTTTTTTCAAAATATTTTTCTTTTCAGAGGTATTTACATCCAACTTTGGAATGTTTTAATTTAGGGAAATGAACAAAAAAATGATTTCCTGATCTGCAAAGTTTACTGTATTGTCAACAAAATATCTGTTGCAAAAACAGAAGCCTCTGTGAAGTCATGTTACTGAATAAAAAAATGAAAGATTTTCAATTTATTTATTGTTTTCCTTACTGGATCCATGGGGAGACTTCCTAATATGGGTATGTTATGACTCTCTGCAAGGGACACAACTCCTCTCCCAGGGAAAACTTCAGATGTCTCCTAACAAAGAAAAAATATCAAAAGTTTCATCTGGCAGTTCAATTTTACAACATGGATTGAGAAATTATGATCCAGAATTAGTTTTTGGTGGAACTTGTGTAAAATTCAAACTGCCTTGTATTCTAACTCTGGTTACTGACCTTACAGCAAGGACACACCAGTCCACTCATGTTTTCTACCAGACCAAGGACAGCCACTCCCATCTTCCGGCAGAAACTAATTTCTTTTTTAATGGTTGCCACGGCAACTTCTTGAGGGGTGGTGACTAGAATGGCTCCGTCTGGTTTGACGTTTTTCAGAAGTTTGACGATCGCCATGTGCTCATCACTTGTTCCTGGAGGAGTATCTAGTGAAATAACCTGTCTTTAGTTCGAAGTCAGAATAAATATTGTGAAATGTTTTGTTTATTAAGAAACGTATACATGTAAAGTCTCTGAAGAATCACTCACCACAAATCAAGAAATCCAATTTCCCCCAAAATGTATCCTTAAGAAATCTTTTAATTAGTCCTAAAATTGACAAGATTTCATTTAATGTATTGTTTAGGAAACTGTCTTTATTGATTGAAATAATTTTTCACCAACGACAAAGAAAACTCATTTCTTATTCACTATAAATGTAAACCTGTTTTTCGTGGCCCTCGGAAAATGACTGATGTTGTATCAGAATCCAACATGGAACCGACAGACATCACTTTGACGTCTTCGTTTGGTGATCTGCAAAAGAATAATTTGTCACTTCATCAGTTATAATATATAAAAAGAATAAGATAAACATAACAATGCATGTAACTAAATAAAACAAGATACATGTACATGTACTTGTAAATATAAACAATCATTTTACCTTCATTTTTCAAAATATAATTTTTAAATTGTTTCTAACACAATTAAGGTCATCTAATGGGTGTTACAACTTACACTAGGGGTTTCCATCCATATGGTGACTGTACAATGGGCTGGTTTTCTACATTGAAAAGTTTAGGAATACTGGGCCCACATATATCTAGGTCAACCACACCCACCTTGGATGACTGGCATCTAGCAAGAGCCAATGACAACAGGTAGGCAACAGTGGATTTACCAACACCTTAAAAAAACGAACTTTGTAATTTTGTTTTCAAAAAAAAAGGTTACATGAGACTCTAAGGTTTGATATTGTGTCTGTTAAATGCTATTACCAGTAAAAAAATTTAAATTTTCACAGGTTCATTGTTTAAATGATGAAACCCTTTATTTTTTATGGCTTTAGCTATTGGGGGTTAAAAGAAATTTTAGAATAAATATTCAAGCTCACTGACATTTCAATTTTCAGAAAAGTTGTCAATGCTCAACATAGTGATAAGAATCTAACTAAATGAACAAAGGCAAGTCATTTAAGATAATTACCTTTTTCATTTGGCAAATTATAAGAAGACACAGTGTTATCTACTTTACAACTTACCTCCTTTTCCAGATAGAATCAGAACCTTGTGTTTAATGGCACCCATTCTTACATCTATTATTTCTTGGTCAGGATCTGCTCCACCTAAAGAAAAATAAAAGTAAAAATGAAACAATCTCCAAGTCAATGGTTCAAAGTACAGACAACACAACTGAGACTTTCATTACCATCATAAAGTATTAAAAAGTAAATGAATTAAGTAACAGGAAGGGAGGAAACATGATAGATCAAAATGGGATTCAAATCCAGCCTCTAAATCTGAGTCCAGTGCTTTTGCTACCGAGTTTCTGGTCCCTACTAGTCATTAATCTGACCCTTAAGGTAGTCCTATACTCGGCACTAAATGGGCTCAATCATTAAAAGCTTAGCTTTAAATGATAAATATACATTCTAGCAATACATATACAAAAGAAAATATGTATGTTTACATGCTAGTTTGTTAGTTATCAGCTCTCAGACGGGTGTACCCCCTTGCGAAAATTATTGACAATTATGAAATTTGCCAGACGTCCGTTTTTCCTAAAAATAATTACCAATTTTGGGAAAATTAGAACTGAACATACAAAATAGAGTATAAATATTTATTTAAGCCTTATCTCATCAATAATTTTGCGCAAATTTTTGTAAGTAAGTATGCTTTATGGACCTGATGTATCAAAATAGAATACAAAAAATCCAAAGCTAGTATCGCGTTTGGTAATTTTTTTACTATTTTATGGACTCAAACTTATATTCATGGTGTTTATTCTATAGATTGACATCTTATAAAAAAGATTTGGTAAAATAAATAATATGTTGATGGATTACTTTTCACGCTATAAGCTCTAAACCAAGTAGACTCTGAGGAAAAAATCCGTAAAAATCACATTTTGCTACAGTTTTCTGCCTAGATCTGTCAACAATGTTAGATATCATTTAAACATTAATTAATTGACGATTGATTAAATTCGAAATAGCTTCTGTATCTAAATTTAAACCGGTTTTATTAAAAGAAAAATTCCGGGGGGGGGGGGGGGGGGGGGTCAAAACAAAGAAGATATAAGCATACCTGAGATTCTGATTAATCAGAAATTTCATTTTACTTTAACAGAATCGAGTTTCTGAACATTAATCATTTCTATCTCTCATAGAATACATTACTGTTCTAATTGCTTATTATTGCCTTTGTTTACAACAGCGATGTAGAGCAAAATCAATACCGGGTATCAAAAACGCTTTGTAAAAGTCGAACCAATATTGTAAAATCCGTATTATGACGTAGTGCGATACTCGGACTACTTTAAACAGTCACATTCCTTTCCCTAAAGGATTTCATATGTCTTGTTGTTCATGAAGATTCACATCCCTTGTTCACCATCACCTCGCAGTATCAACCCAAAAGTCCGATAGGTATTCAAATATAATAGAAAGGGAGAAAACTTGATTGACGCAGAATCAAACCTGGCCTGGCCTACTGAATCTTCATCGAAGTGTTTTTTCCATCAGATGCCAGTAACTAAAACTTGTCTGTTTATTTATGTATGTGAAAAATGTTGTAAAGGTAGGAATGGTAGAAATAATGATGGACAAGAGAGGGATTCAAACCTGGGCCCCTTCAAGCTCTATACCAATCGAGCTATCTGGTGCCGGTATTCAGACAGTTCTGACCATCACTCAATCATGTATCATTTTGTATTCGTAAATTTACATTAATAGGTTTATCCAATAAAATTTCCTAATGATTAATCTCTTAGAAAAATACTTTTATAAAGACTTCAATTTTTTAACGCCTCTTCCAAAAGGTACGTCTGTCAAAATTTTTTAGTCTTGATGAATCTTGCTTAGATTAAAGTGTACAAGATATTAACTTCTACTTTGTAGAAGATATTAACTGATTAACCTTGCATTCTACACAAAGTCTGGCCAGGGCAGCCTTCACAAACAGAGCTTCTTCCAGCATCCTCCTACAAACAATAAATAAAATTGTATAGCAGTATTGGGATACAGTAGGCATATTATACTCTGTCCCGAGTTTTTGCTTCCACCACTTTTTGCTTGATATTTCAATAATAGTAAATACCTTTGTGTTCAAACTACGTCCATCCACTATTATGAAAAATGTCCAGATTATCTGTTTTTAAACGCCCCCTCTACCACTTCAGGTTTCAATACACAACCAAAAATTGAAAGTCTACGGAAATTTTGCATTGTATCAGCCATTAATAAGCCCGGATGATAATGTTAAAAAATTGCGCGATGTATTCCGAGTGTATTCCGAAAGGAGAAAAGATGTAAACATTTCCCATTACAAATCTCCGTAAGAAAATTGTTTATGTTCCTGTGAAATTTTATGAGTGAAAAGAAATAATTGTTCAATGAAGATATCTTGGATATATTCTCTTCCATCGATTTTAATTGTATTTCTTTCACAGGTATGTGTATTTTTATTAAAAATCATCAAAAATTGATGGAAGCAATAACTTGGGACAGACTATAGACCCACTATAGCTGCATTTTGAAAACTAAAGTGGTAAGGCCGACTTGTGGAACGTTTCGATGATTATTAAGACAGAAGACAAGTCATTGCTATTTTGCACGAAATAAATGTATTTACGGGTGAAAACTTACACTATTAGCAGGGCATTCAGTGAGTTTTTCATCTAGAATTTCGAGAGAATCCATCCCATCACCTCAAAATTCCAATCGGATATTTACAAGAGGACACTAATTTTAGAACCGTATGTTCCGATTTCTTCCACACGTGGCTTTTTTTAAAATGTCAATAAAATAACACATAAAGAAACGATTTTATGAATCAGTATATAATTTTATAAGGTAAAATATGCCTACAAAAATGAATTACGATTTGTGATGATTTATTTATGTTCCGGATTTGGACCAGATATCAGTAATTTTTCAAGATGGCGACTTCCATGTGAAGCATGCATCGTATCATCCAATACTGAATATTGTCACTAACTAATGAAAACTGTGGTCCAATTCAGTCATCGGTCACCATGAAAAGAAAACAGGTATTTAAGTTATTTGAAACGTGCATGCATTAATTGCATGATTATTGTAGAAATCCTTTTTTATGGTATAAAAATTAAGTTATAAAATAGTTAAGGATAAATTTTGGGATTGTGTAACAGAATCAGAGGCTGGCGTCGTCTCTGCTAGAACCAGTGTTTGAACGCCAGCAGAGGCAATATCTGCCCTATCACATTAAGGAATGTTTATATATCAATCAAAGATAACTACAATTCAACATTTAAATTGAATATACAGCTTACAATCACATAACTGTATTCTTATCTGTGACTACACTATCATTCATACGATTATTTATAGAATTTTTTATTTAAAACATTTTT
Organism: Magallana gigas; assembly: GCF_963853765.1. Classification (NCBI taxonomy): domain Eukaryota; kingdom Metazoa; phylum Mollusca; class Bivalvia; order Ostreida; family Ostreidae; genus Magallana; species Magallana gigas. The sequence continues at coordinate 56,351,597 of NC_088858.1, read as the reverse complement.
AGCAGTCTGTAGCATTGGCTGAAAGTATTGACAGTGATCAAGAGAACTCGGAGTCGGATGAAAGTTTTTCTGATGATGGAGAGGGTGATACAGACGATGCAGACCAAAGTGTTGCAAGGAACTCCAAAACACCGCCAGAGAAAAAAGCCAAAATCTCGAAAAAAGAGCTCTATCGACCCCCGACCAATGAGGAGTTAAATCAACTGAAGGAAACAGAGAACCTGTTTCACTCCAGCCTCTTTAGACTTCAGGTATGCGGCACTGAAATTGTATTTTGGACTGAGTAGAGATGTGCTGTTTGAAAGTCAATCAGCATTATGTATTAAATGTATTATGTTTATTATGTTAATTTATATTTTCTATATTGTTAATTTCTTTGCTAGGTCAGTGAGTTACTGAATGAAGTCCAGCTGAAGGCGAAGCGGCGGAAACAAATGGAGGAAGCTGTGATGACCGTGTCTCAGATGATCAGGTCACTGAAGAGAACCGTGGAGCACGAGGTACTCTCATTAGACAGTGTATCAGTCAGTCTTGTAACCTAGTTAGACAGTGTATCATCCATGCTACCTTATTATTCAGTGTACATCCTTGTAACCTCATTAGACAGTGTATCATCCTTGTAACCTCATCACTCAGTGTATCATCCTTGTAACCCCATTAATCAGTGTATCATCCTTGTAACCTCATCACTCAGTGTATCATCCTTGTAACCCCATTAATCAGTGTATCATCCTTGTAAACTCATTAATCAGTGTATCATCTTTGTTACCTTATTACTGTGGAATCATTAAAATTCGTGGTGACTCAATTTTCGTGGTATTTGTGGGTAGCCCTTCCCCACGAATTTACATCCTCAACGAAAAATTTTTTAGAAAGAGTATTCTTTCTTACTGAAACTGAAAACTGACGCACCAAGGAAATTACATCCCCACAAATAAGCAAAAAACCAACAATCCACGAAAATTGCCCCCCACGAATTTAAATGATTCCACAGTATTCAGTGTATCATTCTTGTAAACTCATTATTCAGTTGCTTTATCCATGCAAGAATTCAGTATTGTGTTTTAAAATTTAAAATCAATGGGATTTATGTACGAATGATTAAGCTGTTAATCAATAATGACTTATGTCCCATGCAAATACATGCAGGAAATTAAATTACAAGTATTGATAACAAAAAATCTAATTCATTATCAAACCATTAGTAATACAAATATCTACCCATGAAATCATTTTGTACTTTAACAAAAAATACCTTTCATTCATCAGTTGCAGTCTCAAAAATGGCTGAAGAACATCAAGGCTCCAATTCATCAGAAACCCAGGGCTGTTAAAGGAAAGTTCCAGTTTGTGCCCCCCGCTGAAATCCTGACCACTGGCAGCTTTGTGACCGGGACATGTATCAAGCCCAACATTACTGTAGATCTAGTGGTGGTTATTCCCCAGGTAAATGTTTTGTACAATTATTTTTACTCTCATTTATGTGTACATATGGAAGATTTGAATTTTTTTTATTACATTTAGATTGAAAGCTGGTGCTAAAAACATAGGGATGTCTTGTTGTGTTGTGTTTGTTTCAGATTTTAGTTTTATACCTACTCGGACATGATTTTTTTCTTTTTTTAAATTCATCTCATGGATATACTTTTTTTAGGAGTGTTTTCAGGAGAAAGATTTCATGAATCACCGTTACTTGAGGAAAAGAGCCCTCTATTTAGCTGTCATTGCCAAGAGGCTGCACGAGATTCATGGATTGAAGGATCTCCAGTACACATATCACCATGGAAATGCACTGAAGCCAAGTCTGATTGTAAACTTTCCAAGTAAGGGGAGCTCTTAGTTAACACTTCGAAAAACACCTCATTTTTTTTACAAGGCAAAATATGTGATTTTTACACTTGAAAGTTTTTGAACAAAATATGTTTTGATTTGAAAGTTTTGATACATTAAGGTTTTATTATTTACTTGTACCATTTTATCATCCAATACTCTGTTCAGAATAAATTCTTCATTTGAATGTCTTGGAGATTTTTGTATTTCTGTGCTGTACATTCAGATAAACAGTGTAGAGGTGTAAACTGACTTGGATTTTCGTGAACTTCTAGGTGGAGAGCACAGGCCAGTCTGTCTTAACATCACCGCTGTACCAGAGGATGGGGTGTTCAAACTCAGCCGGTTCCACATCAGTAAGAACAACGTCCGTCGCCAGTGGTTCCTTGAGGAAGGGGCAGGGGACTCCGATACAGGTAGGATACTCCTCCTAAAAAATCTTAAAGCTATTACTCACCTGTCTTATGCATAGGTAGGAGTCCTCCTCAGAAATGTAAATGTCAGTACTGATATATATCATCTGACTTTATATTGGTAGAATATTCCACCTAAGATATTTTAAAGATTTGCATACATGTATAATTCATCCTCAGAAATATTAATGTTATATTATGAACAGCGTTTCCCCTTGTACATTTCTGTGTATACTAGTGTGAGAGTTATACCATAGTTACACTTGAGTTGTGATTTTATTACAGATAAGTCCTCCCCCACACCCTTCTACGTTATACCATAGTTACACTTGAGTTGTGATTTTATTACAGATAAGTCCTCCCCCTCACCATTCTACGTTATACCATAGTTACACTTGAGTTGTGATTTTATTACAGATAAGTCCTCCCCCTCACCCTTCTACATTATACCATAGTTACACTTGAGTTGTGATTTTATTACAGATAAGTCCTCCCCCTCACCATTCTACGTTATACCATAGTTACACTTGAGTTGTGATTTTATTACAGATAAGTCCTCCCCCTCACCCTTCTACGTTATACCATAGTTACACTTGAGTTGTGATTTTATTACAGATAAGTCCTCCCCCACACCCTTCTACGTTATACCATAGTTACACTTGAGTTGTGATTTTATTACAGATAAGTCCTCCCCCACACCCTTCTACAACAACACTGTCCTCCAAGATCTGACCCTGAGGGAGAACGCGACCTACTTACAGAGCACGCTGGGGGACAACCCAAACCTCAGGGACGGAATCGCTCTCCTCAAAGTCTGGCTACGACAAAGGGAGCTAAATCAGGTATGGAGCAGGAGTAAACTATATTATACATTGAAATTTACTGTAGGAAATATTTACCTCCAAACTCAATTCATTATATATCACTTTTATGAGAAATAAATTAAAAAAAAAAAAGAATTGCAGATTTATGTTGAGTTTACATTGGATTAAATGACTTGGCTAGATCCAGGATAACGAATGATTTTTACATAGCCCTCTCATTTATCATTCATTGCCTCTATGAGATATTTATTGAATTATTTCAAAGAATATCAGGTATTGCTTAATTAATTGGATATCCATGTAACAAGGTTTCATAAGATGTTTATATTTCAGGGGTTTGGCGGTTTCTCGGGATTTCTGATTTCCGTGTTTGTTGCGTATTTAATCACTCAGCGGAAAATCAACCATTTAATGAGCAGCTACCAAGTCATGCGGAACGTGCTTCTTCATCTTGGTAAACTTCCATCCTAAATAGCTCAATTTTATACTAAACAATGATAATATGCCCTTGAATAATTGAATTTATTGATAATTAATAACACATTATACAAGTGTTTTTAATGAATGCATGATAAATGTGAAGAATATTTAAAGCTGTTTTAATGTTTTAGCCCAGAGCGATTGGACAAAAGAGCCTTTGACCCTGTGTTCATCCTTTGATGCCTTTGAGCAGCCCGACCCTTGCTTGTTTTACGAGCACTTCGCCGTTACTTTTGTGGACGTCACCGGTTACGTTAATTTGTGTTCAGATATCAGCAAGGGCCTCTATGATCGGGTAGGGACATACGTCCTAGTGCTAGTTCTGTGTAGTCATTATCCCTCCAGTTTACATCACATTAAGTTTGAAGAAAGTATATTCTGGTCTTTGTTTACAAATCTTAACCTGTGAATTATTGTGAATAACTGACATGTCATTACACAGTGCATTGTATTAAGACAAGAATGGGTCTGTAATATTTCAATTTGATATTAGAGGAGGGAGAAGGTGGGTCAGATAAAGTAAAGAGCAGGTACTATTAGAACGTGGACAGGTGCTATCAGATTGATGTTGAGACGGGAATATTATGTGTGTATAGAAACTGCTTCCACCTAATACGGTTATGATTTAGACACTGTTGTTGTTTAATATTATTTGTGTATATAAATTGCCCCCACCTATGTTAGGTAATGATTTAGACACTGTTGTTGTTTGACAGGTTCGACACGAGGCAGACTTGGCCCTCAAGTTCCTCGAGAACCACTCAATGGACAGCTTTGCTGCCCTCTTCATGACACCTGTGGAATTCTTCAGGAAATTTGATGTCACATTTCAGTAAGGCAGCATTAAACACAATATGTTGTCACCAATGTCACTTTTCTATGTTATTACCTTCAAAACAATTTATAAAAACCTGATGTGTTAAACTTGTGAAATCACTTCCTGTTTATACAATGAGTTATTATCAATAGCCATGAAGAATAAACTTAATAAACTTAATATACATAGACCTTCCAAATTATGTGATTTTTCAGAATCCAGAACATTTCCAAGACTGAAGTAGAAAAGTTGGGTATAGAGAATAAATATGTAGACTATGGTGGGAACATTGTCCAGTCCCTGGGGTCAGACCTACACGCCCTGATCAGTCGTGGACTGGGGCAGAGGGTCTGTGTCACACAGGTCAGACAGAGTCCGACCCCCAAGGTATGATCTTAGATCCCTGTATAGAAAAATAAGGTCACAGCAAACATGATTAATTAAGGAATTCATGTTTACAGCAAAGTTAAGTTTCATTCCCCAGTTAAAAAGTTGTATTTACCGGTACACTAATCCAATAGAGCAAATAGCGGCAATAAGGAATCAAAATTGTTATCCCTGGTGCTTTGCCATAACTATCTTTTAATGGATTCTTACATTTACATTTATTGTTATTTGTTTCAGAAGGCATAAACTATTCTTATTTATAATTGAATGGCTCAGTTATTTTTCACTCTGAGTACGTACTGGGAACTAAAAATTCATTGTTTCAAAGCCATCTAATCAAGAGAAGAAGTATAACAGTCAGAGATTATCAGACAAAAACTCATGATTATAACTCAAATGGACATGTTCCTGGATATTATATAAGTGAAATGAAAGAGAGAATGGAGAAGATATATTATAAACTGCCCCATGTTTTTGACAGTGGGACATCTCTAGTGACCCTCCGGACTGCGAACCAGCGGAGCCTGTCCAGGTCGGACTGTTGCTGAACCCCGAGTTTGCCTTCAGTGTCCTGGACAAGGGACCCCCCGCGGAGTCTCCGGAGGTTTGTTGTTGTTTCCTGTATTATATTCTTTAAACCAACCATTATTCGTGACGACTTTACTTCGCAATTTACCTGAGATGAACTGGTTTGCAGCGATTAATTTTTGCCACTATGCCTTATCTACAACAACTGTATGACAAATACTGGTCCACAGCAAGAAATATTCGCAACAATGAGGCTCTCGTGAACCTTGCACAAATTTTTTGCATGCGAATAAAAGTTGATTAACATAACATGTGATCCTGTACCAGTACTTATTGGTCTGCAGGGTTATTTGTTAATATACATGTATGTATGGTATATAAAGTGTCAAACATAAAGTAAACTCCTGATTAGTCTCTCCATACACTGACTCTCCATACACTGACATGATTGTCAGCGAGTTTGTTAAACTTTCATTGGTTTTATAACAACTTAATGTTTTCCAGTCACTATTTAGAAAGGAAATCCCTCTACTTTTTAGATATTTAAAAAAATCATTACAGATATGTGATGACTCTTCATAAGCAGGAGTTAGCTATCACTTTATTGGTGAGATTTCTTTCACAAAATTTAGAAAAAGCCAATGGAATAGGCAATCATAATTCATCAAATTGATAAAAGTTCAAGAAGTTTGCTGATGGTACATGTAATAAGGCTCAGGAAAAACTGGCTTTGGTTCTCAATAAAGTACTGATTGCTTTAAAATATAACTCATGACATTGGCCATAGAGTTCCTCGACTTCTGTTCTCAATAAAGTACTGATTGATTTATAACATAACTCATGACATAGACCATAAAGTTCCATGACTTCTGGTTCTCAATAATGTACTTATTGATTTATAACATACATGTAACACTTGACATACATGAACATGTAGGCCAAGGAGTTCCTCGACTTCTGGGGAGACCGGTCCGAACTCCGTCGATTTAAAGATGGCAGCGTGTGTGAAGCTGTTCCATGGACCAAGAAATCTCTGCTGTCAGAGAAACGAATGGTGTGCTGCCGAGTTGTACAACATGTTCTAGAGAGGTAAGTTTCTTGTCAATATGTAATACATCCAGTACTATTTGTTAGAATGTTGTCAAATACATGTATATTCGGCACCATTTTACAAGAACTCCTAAAACCCAAGATTTCTTTTTTGCAGGCATGTTGGAATCAGCTTAGAGTCAGTGAAATGTTTTGTTGATCAGTTGGATCCTTTGTTACAATGTCCTGTAAATAACGACTCAGATGATGTGTGTGGGACAGGGGAGGAGCAGCATAACGATGTGATACAGAAGTACGACGAACTCTGTAAACTACTGAGGAACCTCAAGGACCTCCCCCTGTCAATCAATTCCATACAGGGCTCCGCCCCCGTCTTCAGATACTCAGAGGTCAGTGTTCAAGGGCGCTTATGAATGAAGTTAGCAGACAGCTAACTCATTTAATGTTTCTTTTTTCTGTTTCATGTACATTTACTGTGTATAATGGTGGATTCAAATCATGAAGATGAAAAATTATTTTACAATTTAACCTCTGCAAAGATACATGTAGTGTATAAGGATACATGAATGCAATTCTTTATGTCTGTCTCCTTTCAGTTATACATGTACAACTCTTTCCCTCTTGTGAACCAGTATGTGTTCATTATGAGTGATTATTGTACATTCATCCTGTTGCCCCTTGAGGGCCCTTAATTGGTCAATGAATAAATTGATATTGTTTTCATTTTCAAGACAAATGTGCATCGTAATATAAGGCAGAGCATTCATGTTACATGGACATATATCTAGTAATTATATGTTTTGTGTATGATTTTCTCTATGCATGATCTATTTCTGTGAGCAGTAGAGGGATAGTTATAGGTAATTCTTATGTTATGTCATGCTTTTATATAGAAATGCAATTTTTAGTACATAAAAGGAAATGTGCTGGAAAAGTTTAGCAAATCTGTGAGTGCCATCCTAATGGTGTACATTGATATTTGTGTAGGTTTTCCCTCCACTACCGGCGCTGTGTAACAAAGAACATGTGGTGGAAAAAGGAGGGAGGGATCTACCCCAGAACTACACCAAACAGTGTCCACAATACAACATGTCACTCAATGGTAGGTGATCTAGAATTGGACTTTATCCAGAAACTACTGCAACAGGACAAAATTATAAATCTAGTTGAGCCTCGACAAAAGTTCCTGAGTGCTAGTACCCATGAAGACCAACCTTCAAAATAACTATACATGGAGAGAACATTTAATCTTGCAATAAACATACCACAATATAATTATGTACATTTAGTATTGCAATGATCAGAGCTATGGTACTATGTGACATCGTAATAAGTCCGTTCCTGATTGTGTAAATTGACTTCTTCTTGCATTGATCTGTTTACTGGATTAGTTCTTGTTTGTGAAGAAATTAATCTTTCCTTGTAGTGATCTGTTTATTGGAGGGCAGTGGGAAATGGCCAGATGAGAAGAAAGCATTTAACCGACTAATGGCTGCCTTCCACATACAGCTTGCAGAGTCAATAAAGACACAGTATGGTTTTCCAGTCTCTGTGTACCCGAGGCACATTGATGTTGTCAAGGTAACCAGCATCCTGTATTAACCAATCAGAGACATTCTTAGAGATAAGATTCTAAATAAGGGGTTTATTTTGGCAATGACATAGTTTTGACATTTAGATGAATCCCTTATACAGTCTGTTCAATATTTTCCGATGCATAAAACCAGGAGATCTGTCCAAGGAAGGCAGTAATAAAACCAGGAGATCTGTCCAAGGAAGGCAGTAAAGGCAGTGCACTGTTGCTTCCATGTTCAAGGCTTTCTAACCTGCTTAACTAATTAAACATACTTTAGGCAGAACTGATAAGAAACACTTGACCTTGGGAAGATGGACTTCTTTGAGATCTTTGGCATGTTAATGACTCCGACTTATCTTTTTTTTCATGGCAGGACAACTACGTTTTCCGGGTGGTGCTGGGATACACGCGGGAGATCGCGCTCACTAAGATGGTGAAGACGCCGGAGGGGATGGTCAAGTACAAGGACAATGAGGAAGCCCTGACCCTGGAGAGAGAGATCCAGGGACTCCCCCGCCTCACCAGTACACTGCATGGGTAGGTACAACACACGGGTAGGAACAACACATGGATAGGAACATCACATTATGTGAATTGGTCTCCTAGTAGAACGCTGCATGGATAGGGGTCTCTCAGGTTTAATTGACAAATGTATTGTCATATTCGTTGTGTATAAAACTCAATACAAAACAAATGAACTCAAACCTCAACTGTTTCATGTTGTTTTAGTATTGTATATCTATGATATTGCATATTTAATTTGCCGATCCTGTTTTTATAGTGTCCATTTTTTATGGTAAATAATTATTTTTCTGACCCTGTTTGATGTTACGTTTGCAGGATCCAGCAGCTCCATGCCTCGTTTAGCTCCACGGTGAGGCTAGTCAAGCGGTGGATCGCGGCCCAACTCCTGGCCGAGTTTGTGTGTGATGAAGCGGTTGAGATCATAGTGGCTCACCTGTATCTCCACCCCTCACCCTACACCCCACCCAGGTAAACAAAAACAACACCTAACCCTACATCCCGCCAAGGTAAACAAAACAACCCAACACCCTACACCCCACCCAGGTAAAGAAAAACAACCCCTCACCCTACACCCCGCCCAGGTAAACACAAACACACAACCCTTCACTCTATACCCCACCCAGGTAAAGACATACTACTCAACACTGGCCAGGTGGTCAGTGATTTAATGTAATGATCCTGTAGAAATTGCTGACAAAATTGTTTTGGTTGATGAGGATAAATTATATTGTTTTTCTTATATTTAGTAAAAAAAGACTCAGAAAAAGTTTTCATGTAGTATGGTTATTAATAGCAAGCTCTCATCCATCTCATACTGAGTGTAATGAGTTGTGTAGGAGAAAGTTTCTGACATAGACAGGTTTTGAGTTCAGTTATTGTAGACTTATTTTGTTTCCAGTTCACCAATGGTGGGCTTTCAGCGGTTCCTTTACCTGGTGGGTAACCACGATTGGAAGAACAGTCCACTGATGGTCAATCTGAACGACGAGTTTACAGGTAAGTTCTTAATTACAGGTGTAAACTGATCAACATGTACGGGCCTGTGTGATGTTTATATAGGTACTATTACACATGTACAAAGTATATTATGTATTGGTATTATGTTAAATCTCGAGGATGAGAGTATAGGTATCTTCATGTATCAGAATCAGAAAGGAGAACTTTTGACATTAACTTGTACATGAAATATCAAGAGATTAACAAGCAGCCATTGTTTTACAGCTGAGGACTACCAGGAGATCCTGGGGAGATTCCAGAGGGAGCGTTCCTCGCGGCCCCTCATGTTCCTGTCCACTCCGTACGACAAACACGCCTCCTCCTGGACCAGACACGCCCCCTCCGCCCCCCTACTGCAGCGACTGGTTGTTCTAGCCCGCGGGTCACTGGATGTCCTCAACCAACTCATACAGGAAGGGGCAGACAACTCCAGCTTTAAGGTGAAGAAATTAAACAAATGTCAGATGGTGAATCGAAAGCTTAATATTGGGACTCTCATTTGAGCATTTCATTTAATTTGTGGTCATTTTTACTTCAAGACAGATCAGTATGACTAGTAATTAAATGCATAAAAAACAATACATTACTCAGTAGAGCTTTTTAACAGACTATATATTCATGTGATTATTTCAGAAAGGTTTGACTATTGAGAAACAGAGTTTGGGAATCCCTGAATGTGTTCATGGTTTACAGTTTGAGTCAAGTCAATTCCCATAGTAATAGAGATCCTCTGAACTTTTCCACTCTCTGTCATTTTTAATGGTGTATTCACCGATACCATAATTTAACTGAAGTTTGCACATCAAGTAATCAAATGTACTCATAAATCCTCCACAACAATGTTGACTTTTGGACTGTTTTATCTATTTTTCTACAGCAACTTTTCCGACCTCCACTTGAGACTTATGACCTCATTATACATCTGGCAAGAAAACAGTTGCCACGGCAACATGAAGCAGTTGATCGGGAGGTCATTCAGCTTCCTGTGAAGACAAAAGGTCGCGTTGCTAAGACTACTGACCCCATGGACAAGCTCCAGTACTTCCCTGTGTACGACTATGACCCGCCCTCTCTGTTCCTGAACGAACTCAAGGTGATACTTGATTTGTACAAACTCAGGGTTGATATTATACGATTAATAAATTCTATTCACTTCTATTTTATATTCTACTGTTATAAAGTCATGATTGATTACATGAAAGATGACATAATATCTATCTTTTTTAATAGCATGTATATGCATTTAATTTTATGTGGAAGCCATTAACTTCAATAAAGATGCTGTTTCTGATTTATTTTTATGATCAGATGTTTTCTGAACCAATCAACCCCCCCCCCCTTCCCCCTTTCTAAAAAAGGGAGAGGGCTGTATTAATGCAGCAATGAATCTGTAAATATCAAAATGGTTAAAATGAGTTCAACAGTTTGAGTGTTTGTTTGACAGGAAATATACGGTGACTTTGCCCTGTTCTTCTATGACAAATATGGTGGAAAGTACATAGCAGTGTTATGGAAACCAACGGCGTTCACCCCCAAAGATTTCAAGGTCAGTGATCAAATCTGTTTGATATATATTTTGTGCAAGAAAGGAAGTTGGCTATACATGTGTACCTATTTATGTGTACATGAACAGTGTACATATGTAAATGTATGCATTGTACAGGTTCAAAGACAATATACACCTGGTCCTGCCTGTTCCTGTTAATGTCATGTATACAACAGTAATAAATAGTGATAATCACATTAGCTGTATGTTTATTGATATGCATTGTGTATTCTGTATGATCTTGTTGATATTGTTGCAGGTGTCCCATTTGGCGGGGAGGAAAGTGAAGACGATGGAATCGGGTGATAAGGACGTTACTGTGGTGCCTAACCTTGAGGCCATTGTGGACGACTTTAGAATTCTTGGACGAGGACTTGTGTCACACATTCATGTACAACAGAGCAACTTAAAATCCTAGTGTCACACACAAAAAACACAAATCCTAGTGTCACACACAAACAACACAAAATCCTAGTGTCACACACAAACAACACAAATCCTAGTGTCACACACAAACAACACAAATCCTAGTGTCACACATACATGTACAACACAGCAACACTAAATCCTAGTGTCACACACAAACAACACAAATCCTAGTGTCACACATACATGTACAATACAGCAACACTAAATCCTAGTGTCACACACAAACAACACAAAGTCCTAGTGTCACACATACATGTACAACACAGCAACACTAAATCCTAGTGTCACACACAAACAACACAAATCCTAGTGTCACACATACATGTACAACACAGCAACACTAAATCCTAGTGTCACACACAAACAACACAAATCCTAGTGTCACACATACATGTACAACACAGCAACACTAAATCCTAGTGTCACACACAAACAACACAAATCCTAGTGTCACACATACATGTACAACACAGCAACAAAAAGTTGTAGTGTCACACGCACAACTTAAAATCCTAGTGTCACACACAAACAACACATATCCTAGTGTCACACATACATGTACAACACAAAATCCTAGGATTACACCAGTACAACACAGCAACACAAAATCCTAGGATTACACCAGTTCAATACAGCAACACAGAATCCTAGGATTACACCTGTACAATACAGCAACACAGAATCCTAGGATTACACCTGGCAAGTACAATACAGCAACACAAAACCCCCAGAGTCACACTGTACAGCACAATATCATCTCTGAGTGGCTTTATGTAATACGTTGCAAGGACAGCTACATGTACAAAGTGTTACAAGGATTGTACATTCTACTTCTAGGACAATGGGAGCACAATGATGTATATTTACCTGAATTTATTCCTGCAAACATCAATAAAAATGAAAATCATTCTTCATTCCATCTTCATTTTGATCTTTTGAGAGGCAGAATATAATAGGTGTATTATTGATATTTTTTTATGAAACCTCATAAAGAAGTTGATCATGGCCTGTGGAATTTAAAGTAACAAGGGTCATGTTTCACTTCATTTATTGTAATGTGTCTTATAGTCATAGACTATCATCTTGTGTGACGTTCATTTCTCTTGACTCTTAGAGTTCAGACCTCAAAGATCGCACTAGGCAGTGCATATTAGAGTGTTAGAGTCTATACAGTAAAACACGGCTTTAATAAACACGCTTATAATGATATGATGCTTACAGTGAAGCAATTTTCATTCCCTGTGACTCTATTGCGTGTTTTTTCCCTATTAGGAAGAATGCCCAAAACCATGAATTTTGACTGCAAAAAGCTTATGTATATGCAATGTAAATACACACTGTTTAAGAAATAAGGATGAGTTTTCATGAATATTGCAGAATAACCTCCAAGGTCGAGAAATGTTGTTTGGAAATATAAAAGCCGAGGCGTTAGCGGAGGCTTTCATATTTCAAACAACATTTCTCAACCTAGGAGGTTATTCTGCAACATTCACGATAACAAGAACTTTATTTCTATTCTACGAACAGCCCAGTATTTCTACAGATCGTTTCTCCTAGAGAAAGACGATCTAGGTCATTTTGACAGCTGTTCCGTGTAACCCCAACATTTTGTTAGTAATGTTTACATGTGTATCGATCAAAGGAATCACATGCAGACAACAGAATTTTTCTTTGGATTTTTAATACTCTTCACTTATTTATAAAATATTTTTGAATCATATTCCTAATATTTTAAGGGCAATCAATACAATTATTACTACTACACGTTATATATTTTATGTAAAAACATGCAGCGAAAATGTGCTAGGAAGGTCCTAGGAACAGCTGCATTGATCTCTTGAAAATAAAGATTTGAGGCAATACGCATTGTTTTGACTGGAACTAACACATGAAATTGAAATGGTTTTAAAACTTTTTACAGTTTGATGTTGTACTTTCATGATCAGTGCGAGACAAATACTAGGTATTTCTTTTCTGATAATTTACTGATGAAGTTGTGGTATATTGGAGAATAATGTCTGCGGCATCTCTTTGATCTCCGCAATAACTGTAGTAGAATAATCAATATACAACATCTCCATTTCCAGTGTACAATGACCATAGATTTTATGTAGGGATGTCAATTTTACTCGGTTGGCTTAGTCAATTAATCGGAGTCTTTAGTCAAGTGATAGTCGAGTACTCGTTGATTTATTTGAAACTATGAGTCCTTTTCAAATCGAATACATGTTGACATCCCTAATTTTATGATATTAACTTTAAGAAATAATCGCATAATCTATAACTAGAAAAACAGAAGCTTAGAAAAAGATTTTATTCAGAAATCAACAAATATTTGATATTGTTCAAATACTGTATAAAAATAACACGTTCAAGTAGAGATTAAAAAAACCATTCAACAAAACTTAAACCGTCAAAAATGATACGAAGCATTCATACATGGTCTATTTCACAGTAAACACGATGATTAATGTACATGTATGTAAAGATAAAAATGAGCAGATTGATTGGTCAACAAACATCCATACATCATGAATCCTGAATAACTGGTGTAAATAGACGCCCATTCTCTCCATTTAAAAATTTGAATTAAAATGATTTAAATGAACTCTCAATCGATTGGACTCGGCATCATAGAGTTCTATTACAGAGATTTAAAGCAACAAAGGGAGGACGTGAGGAGGGAGAGATTGTTTATACAGTACCGGTACATATAATTGTTTTATCCTTGGACAGACTAATTTAACTGTCAACTCAATTGAATTGTTAGTTATATAATTGACAGTTGTAAAAGCATCTGCACATTTCTGATAATATATGGTTTTGTCTACAGACACTCTGTACAGACTATCGTATTTATATCTTCTACATGATATCTCTATTGAAATCTGGTTTTGTGTTTGCAGAGAAAAGCACAGTTTTACAGTTCAACATGAACAATCTACACAGTAATTCAATTGCACACAAACTTGTTTTGTTAACAACACTGTAAACAGCAAGAAACTACACACATGTCTGCTGACAGCAAGCATTACTGTCAGCTCAAAAACATCACATATCTGCTGACAGCAAGTATTACTGTCAGCTCAAAAACATCACATATCTGCTGACAGCAAACATTACTGTCAGCTGGTGATTGGGACTAAACAGTAGTACATGTATTTACACAACAATCACATTAACGCTGGCTTGCAACCAACATCTTGTTCGACGTCGACCTTTGTTTCACAGGTCCTGTCTGTGTCGATGGTCGGGAGTGTCTGAATAATCCTGAGAATCCGCCTCAACTTTAACGGGCGCAAACTGCGCCGTAACATTGTCAGTTGATAAGTTCACTGCTCGCACAGAGTCTGTGTTATCTACGTGTTTGCTGATGACATCGTCATCAATGGTCTCCACGACGACATTAGGGGGGATGGGGATGGCTGGAGTCTTAGGGGGTACTTCCCAGGGAGGTCCAGGTTTGATGGTCAGCCCATACGGGTCAGTGTCAAGGTCATGTGCCTCATCGGGTGAGTGGAGCAGACTTCTGGATTTACCTGAAATTATTTATATTAAGGTTTATTTGAAAATAAGCTCATACTATGAAACAGGTGTTAAGAAATTTATAAAGCATTCATTTGGGAAGTTAAAAATGGAGAAAATATTAGCATCTGATTCAAATGCAGTAGTTTTCTTTATAATTACAGGCATCAACTTTCCTTAAAGAGACAGTATGGCGCATCTTATCGAAAAACCGACTTGAGAAAATTTTACGATCGGGTTCGGTATTTTTGTACTACTCATGAATGTATAAACTTTCAGAAAATTACAAAGTTCTCCATGCAATAAATCTAATTATTACCTAATCAAAGGGATTTTGTTGTTTTATTACAAATTAAATATTTTCGTCTATTTTGTATGTGTATTCAGATTTGCAAGTGATCTATTGAACTGCCGGTCAATAGACTGCGATCTATTGGACCGCCGGTCAATAGACTGTGATCTATTGGACCGGCAACGTATTTTAGAAAAAGTGAAACTTCTATAAGATTAAAAGATAACTTTATTATGTTTATTTTACAACTGTTCTTAAAATTTATCTTCATAATATGAAAAACTTCGATCTGTAATTTATAATTGTAAACACAAAATACTAAAAACGGAATTAGGTAATAAAACAATTATTTAATGCTTGAACAGTCAATAGACCCGATTTTTTTTCCCTTGGTGCAGAGAACAGCTCAGTATGATCTATTGCCCTCGGCCGTTGGCCTCGGGCAATAGATCATACTGAGCTGCACATCGGGAAAAATATTCGGGTCTATCGACTGCTCAAGCATTAAATAATTGTATATTATTTCATTAAAATTAATAATTACCGGTACGTATACCGGTAACCTATCACATAAATACATCGCAACGTGTTCGGGGTTCAGCCTTCTATACTATTACGCATGCGTATTTACTGTAAACAAAACACATGCAGGGCTCGCGAAGAATCACATGGACAGGTTTGCTGATAAAAATATGTCTTTTCTAATTCTCATAGGTAATAACTGTTCAAAGTTTTTTTAAACAACCACATTTATTATTTTGTAAGCATGTATTTCTCGTGTTTATCATAGGAGTTGCTACAACCTAAATCTATTTTTATAAATGAGGCCCCTTGAGGGGTTATTTGACATATTTATGTCTATTCATTTTAAAATGAACCTAAATTGGTAAACCATTTATAAATTATCGAGTAAGTAAGGATGTGTTTCATTTAGAGAATCGCTTTAACCTCGTTTTCCATGATGACCGTAGTGGGACGAAGATCTTGTAGTTTTCAGCACGTGTCAATTACTGTCAATCAAAGTCCACGTGGTACAAATAAACGATATAAGATTATTCCGGTATGTACGGCCCTTGAATTTCCGGAAGCTCATAATTACGTTAATTACCGTAAATATGTGAAAGGGATTTTCATGTATTTCAACTATTACAATAAACGTTATTTCTTATTCCCTAACGATACAATAGGTAAATCTGAAGTTATTCACACATGTTTTCAGCTGTACTGTCTCTTTAATGTAGTAAAAATACACAGCTTCAATGATAAGTAAGTTTGTGAACAATTACAATAATTTTCATTGTCGCATTATTATCTCCTTAACATAGATACACAGAGATTGTTATTCAATCATTAATATCGACAGAGATTGTTATTCAATCAGTAATAATGAAACCACAGTGCAGAGTATAAAACCTTTTGTGATTGATGTAAATCACAGACTTAATAATAGCTTTACATTCCTCTTACCGGGTATGGGGATGGATTTAGGGTCGGACAGTTTGTCCTGCTTGATTCCGAAGGGGTCGATGTTGGGGGCGATCAGGAAGGCGAAGGACATGACCAGCACCACCAGGCAGGTGCTGGCCTGGGGCTTACTAGCCTTGGACAGGACCAGGGCCTGGAGCTTCTTCAGCTGCTGGACCAGGTGCCTGTAAGCAGCATTCAATCTATGCAATCATCATGTTAACAGTCATAATGGCTTATGGGGTACATTAAAGGCATTTACTTCAATTTAACTCCACATTTTTAACTTTTGTTTGTGAAGCTACATTGATAGTTCTTAAACATCTCATTGACCCTCCCAAATTGAAATGACCCTCTCTATTACTGTGGAATCATTTTTATTCGTCAATGTTCGTGGGTAGCCATCATTTTTCTGGTTTGTGGGGACGTAATTTCGTTGGTAGCAAGTCTATGATAATTTTAATAAATTTTGAACAAATGCTTGTATATACTATTGTGGGGATGTAATTCATTGGCAACGGTTACCCCAACGGTTACCCCAACGGTTACCCCAACGGTTACCCCAACGGTTACCCCAACGGTTACCCCAACGGTTACCCCAAAAGCCAGAAAAACATTGGTCCCCCACCAACGATGATGATTCCATAGTTACTCAGTAAATGACCCCTCCCTACCTAACTTTTATTAATAAAATAAAATCATCCCACTAAACCCATTAAACAAGATTCCCTTACGTATTTTGTTTCTCTAGGCCGTCCACTTTCTTTTTGAGCTGGCTGTTCTCTGTTGTTGACATTTTGACCCGTTTCTCCAGTCCCTCCACGTAATCCATCTTTCTCTTACGGCTCTCTTTGGCCGACGCCTGAAACAATAAAACTCACGTTACCAAATATCACCACGGCTCTCTTTGGCCGACGCCTGAAACAATAAAACTCACGTTACCAAATATCACCACGGCTCTCTTTGGCCGACGCCTGAAACAATAAAAATCACATAACCAAATATCACCACGGCTCTCTTTGGTCGACGCCTGAAACAATAAAACTCACGTTACCAAATATCTCTATACACAACTCCCTATTTACTTTAATACTGTGTCTTCATTGATCAATCATTCCTAAGAATTAAAGTAAATGACATGCACAAAATAGGACTTTATGTGTTTTTAATTTATCATTTATCACTTGCTACAAAATGTCTTACATTCATGTCAATAAGCTGTCTAATATTTTTTACTATAAATGTGCAATATCAACCCAAATATCAATGAAACTATTCCCACAGCACGAATTATAATTTGACAATGACCTACTGACCTTGTTTCTGATTTTGCGGCGGACGGCTTTCAGGACCCTCTCCTCCTCCTTGGTAAGTGGCATGTTGGTCGGTAGTGTGACCCCCTCCCGGGCCAACAATTCCTGCTCTTCCTCGGTTAGCTGCAGCTCTGGGAACTACAGGAAATGAACGAGGATTAAACTATGGGAACTACAGAAATACAAGAGTATTCAGCCAAGGTATTAATCGTTAAATCTAACAGCTACTGTTGGATTGGTCAAAATACATTGTATTAAAGCATCCATTGTGTATCCACAATATTTGTGTAAGTGGATCCACATTATAGATCCTTGTTTGCGACAGTGAATACCGTTATTATCAATAACTACAGCCAGAGGTTGGGCCGAGGAAGAGAATGTCTAGCTTGTTTTTTTTATCCAACACCTATGGCCTCAAAGTTTGTATTTCTCTGTGGTGAAGTTTTTTTCATTCTTGTTTTACGTAAAACCTACCAGTCACAATTACAACAATGCCAACAACATCAAAAACAAAATATGCTGCACAAATTTTGAGCACAAAAGCTCATGAAAACTAAAAATTGTCATGTTTTCAATATATCAAGCATAAAACATAGATTTTTTTTTCAGAATCTAGCTATTATAAAGAAGTACAGTGTAGTACACAGACCACCTGTGGTCCTTCACAGATTGCCAGCTACAGGTAACAGTTGTGGGAGACATGACTGTAACACACTGCCTACCTGTGATGATGAGGTGACACTGGATACATCCTTCATTGTGAACGGCAGAGTATCGCTCTTGCTGGAGCACACTTTGATGATTTTGGTTGACTTTACGGAGCTGCCGGTGGGAGTCTGAGAAGAGCTGCTAATTGTCTCCACCATGAGATCAGAGTCCATCACATTGATTGTCACATCAGAGTCCTTGGTCCCATCTCCAAAGGACAGAAAGTCTGTGTCTCCTAGAAAAGCACCAGTGTCAATGGTGCTCATGTCAAAGTTTTTAAAGTCAAAGTTTTCAAAAGTAATTGGGGTAGTATCACTGAGGCCTTCATTTGGCGAATTGATTTGAAAGTCCATGTCGAGATTTGATTGGCTGCGAGGGGACCCAGACAGGGAACTCTCCCTGGGGCTACTCTGGGGGGGATCCTCACTCATGCTGTGGGGGGAGTAAGCTCCTGTACTGGATATCCCACTGTCACTAGCAGCACTGGGAGATTTCTGAGCAAAGTAGTCATGATCGTGCACTACATCTTGTGATTTGGTATTTAGCTGCTCTTGATCGTCAAAGAATGAGTGGATGTCAGCGTCAATGAGGGCGTTCTCCAAGAGATCAGTCTCAGGCAAAAGTCCGAGGTCAGACTACAACAGATAAAATCATTACATTAAGTATAATTCTTTGTTATTAATAACAGCCAACATTTTTTATATCCCTTCAGTGTATTATATTATATGCAGACAGGTATTTCACAATGTAATCATCTTCCTTATCTCATATATATTGCACAAGTCTTAGAGGAACCTAATATTAAAAAGATGGAAGACAAAACTATCTACAACTTTACAACAGCTGTAGAAGATTGACCTTCTTTATCAATGTCATTGACACATGCGACATCAATCCCTACAGATTCATTTAGACTTACTAAGATGTCATCGCTAACATCCCAGTCTCCCTTTATAGGATTGTTTTCTTGATCACTTTCATACATTGACCAGTTTTCATCACTGTCACTGGACGACATAAGAGCATTCAGATTCTGCTCCGTCATTTCACTATCACTATCCTCGACTGTATTCATATTATCACAAGCCTTCAATTCACCAAAAAGAGCAAGTTTTTGTCCCTTAAAAAGTTCTGTTAAAAAATTTTCAATGCCATCGCTTTCATTTTCCTGACTGATTTGTATGTCAGCAAGGCACGTAGCAAGTAGAGCCATGTCACCAGGACGGCAGCTTGTTTTGAACTGACTGGCTGACAGCATGTGCATGACTCATAACCTATATCTGTCTGATGTGTGTGTTTACTATTGGCTACGATAAAAGAGGATGATGCAAGAGAGACTCTCTTATGAATGCCAAGTTTCGTTTGTTGATATTTCTTTGCTATTTGCCAACAATTCTAAGACTATGATACACGCCACAAGTGTATGACTGCACGGTATAGTTACAAGTTTAATCACTACAATGCAAAGGTTATACATGGTTTTACTTGAGCAGTTGAGAATAACTCTTGGTTAGTTAACAAGATGTGACAATTAAATGAATAACGTGATAACTTACGAAATCGAGGGTATGTATGTCTGGCAGTTCGCTCTTCAGGATTCCTGCAGATTTGTCAAAGAGCAGATCTAACACATCGGGGTCACTTTCGACAGCCATGTTTGTTGACACCTCGTTTTCTATTTTTACTCATGAACACGTCGATTTTTAGACGTGTAGACTTGTTCGTCAGTTCCAGCCACGTCACCCGAGAAATCCACAACAAAACAAAGGCACGTGTCTGTCCGTCCCTTGGCTCGGCATTAACCACTGCGCTGTTTGTTTATTTCTGTTTACAATGTCGTCACCCGGACTTCCCAATTTTCTTACTTCCAGCGGAAAAAATCAAATAGTCTTTCGACAGCACACAAAAAAACACTCAGATATTGCACAGTAAGCTGAAATTCTTTCAAAATAATGCAAAATAAGAGAAAATTTAAAAATAGTCCTAAGTTTTCGTCATTGACTCGATGCTAAAAATAAATACTTACAACGCCTCCAAAATGACGTGGAGCCGGAAGTTACTTAGAGATATCACTAAAGAACGAAAAATAGGATGAAATACGTGTAGAACTCTGCCACGATTATTGACAATATTTTGTAAAAACATAGATATCAAATTTAGACGTGTATTATTTTCTTTTCATAGTATTAATTACGGAGTACATTTCCGTTTTACATATTTATGTTACCATTGGTTACCAGACCTTGACTGACAATAGGCTAGGGTTAGGCCTATATGCAGTATCATTTTTTTAAATTTTAAACATTAAGAACCTGGGGTTCAGTAAAATGTACTGAGATGTTCTCTTTAAAGTAACCAAAAACTCAACAATTATTTATTTTAAATTGTATTTTTTTCTATTTCTGACCTTGACCTTCCCAACGACCTTAAATTTCCTTCTCCTTATTCTGCATATTGATTTTTGCTTTTGAAACAGTGGTCATCAAAATAATTGTAAAGAACTATATATGATAAGGGCCTTATATGTCCCCTCCTCAAAAATTAAAATAATCAAATTACTGAAATTTTTAGTGCTGGTACATATATGTATATGCATTTTATGTTCTTTCGTAATTTTCATTTTGAACCAATGTCCACAAATTTGAAAATTTTACATCAAAAACTTATCCTTATCTCACTATTGTTTGCATTTTTATATTGCATTCATGTAGTTCTTTTTTAATCAAATTTCAAAAAAGGACATGGTAAGAGCATGCAATTAAAACTGTGTTATAATTTTTGACCTTGACTTTACTTCAATCACTTTGTGACATTTATCTCTGATTCAAAGACACAAATAAAGATATTTTTATCAAACATTGAAGGACACCTTGTAAGAACAATGAAACTGTGACCTAATTTGTTGACCCAGACTCTCGATCTTTTTCTTTAGTTTGCATTTAGCTCAGTTTTAATAAAACTGTTCAAAAAGTATTTATGAAATTTAAACAAAGGTTGACATTTTTTTTTACAACTAAAGTAATTTGTTTAAATACATTTAAGTAATATATAATTAGGTACCTCTACATGTATGTAATCAAAATGCACAGACACGGCATTATCTATTTTTCTCATAATAAACTGCATTAAGTAAGCAGTTACTGTAGATTGATTCATTGATGGCGTGAATACTGATGTTCTGAATTACTCTGAACTTGGTGAACTCTGACTGAAAGGTATTAATGAATACATGAAACATTTGCCAAAATGAGATTAAGTTTACCATCAGGAAAAACAACAAGAACTAGTTGTGGTTGCTATACCATATTTTTGTTTATCACTGATGGATTTTTCAAATAGCTGAAATGTTATCACCGTCTTGCATAGTCATATGATTATTCATCCAGCTGAACATGTGAAATATACCCAAAAAATTCTAGTGCTGATCGTTGTTCCAGTGTGAGAAGTTTTGTGTCTAAACAATTCAGCATCATCTATCCTTTTCTTAGGACAAAAGACATCTAACAACATCATCACAACAAAATACTGTACAATCTCAGTAACATTTTAATATCACAGGGGCACAAATTACTACAAAATACTGAAAAAGTCTATTGAGCACCAAAATGCTTCTGATAAATACCAATTATTTTATCATTAATATTTTTGAAATACTTCAATCGAATTGTCCATTCCTTGGCTTTGTCAATATTATTGTTACTGAAAGCTTTGGATATTTCGGACACACAGTTTTTGATGTTGAGGTCGTTTGACATTTGGATTGGTTGGAGAGCGTCAGGTGTGTCAGCGTCCATTATATCCTCATTGACCTCCATGATTTCCATTAGGAATGCTTGGTCCGCTTCGCTGTTGTCCTCCTCTATCGGGACGCCCCGCCTCTCCAGGAGGTACTGGGCCCGGGGGAGGGGCTTCAGGAGAGTGAAGTATGCCTTGTTAACACAGGATGACTGCTCCTCCGCTATCTGCTTTTCTCTCTGTAAAATAATAAATTTTGGATAATCGGCAAGAACAAAGCTATCACATGTGCATGTCTTTTGTCTTTTAAACTTGAATAAATATTGTTCTCTTTATTTTAGCACAAGTATCTTTTTAAGTTTTCTTAGTAACAATGGGCTTGAATTAGATTGAAATAAAATCTTTTCCCCATTCTTTCTTTAATAAAAGTTTATTATTTACAAAAAATGGAATACAAGGATGCAGCCAAACAAATTCTTGACCAAGTCATACATCTACATTAACAATAAAATGTTTTCAAAGTTGGAGGTCCTATGGATCTATGTATCAGTAATGTACTGCAGTGGACACATATATAGACACTGTATCAGTAATGTACTGCAGTACACACATATATAGACATCGTATCAGTAATGTACTGCAGTAGACACATATATATAGACATTGTATCAGTAATGTACTTCAGTACACACATATATAGACATTGTATCAGTAATGTACTGCAGCAGTACACACATATACAGTAATGTACTGCAGTAGACATATATAGACACTGTATCAGTAATGTACTGCAGTACACACATGTATATACACTGTATCAGTAATGTACTGCAGTACACACATATATAGACATTGTATCAGTAACGTACTGCAGTAGATGGCTTACCTCACTCTTCAGTGTGTACTTGTCTGGATGAAGCTGTCGCTGGAGATCTCTGTACTTCTGTGTCAGTGACGTGACGTCAATGTCAAAGGACTGCGGGATACCCATCACCTCAAAAAAGGTCAGGCCCTTTATATCCTGCACCACGCCACACTTACAAAAGAACAGTTCCTCATTGTTGTCCACTTTATTCCCACACTTCCAACACGTTCTCTCCGAAGTGGTTGAATATTGCCTTCTGTTGACATTTGTTTGAGATAAAGTGAAAGTTCGCTGATTGTAGAAACAGAAAGTAGAACCAGCTCGTTTAACACTGATCCCCGCAGATAATTGATTCCTTAAACATTCTCCATGGTTTGAATGAATTCCATTCACCACCGATGGTAATTTACTGCGAAGATTTGCAGCAAGACGTGAACAGTTTCTGAAGGGCGCAGCCATCTTTACTTTTTCGGTACTTCTTTAAAATTTCTATTGAATTATTAGAGTAAATGTCCAAGGCATACCGAAAGTACTTTCGAAATCGCAACGAAACGAAACGAGCGTGCCTAAAAGAGTGAAAAATACAACCAGGTAAATAATTTATTAAATTACCAACTAGAAATCATTTTTAAAAGTATTTTTTGTATTTTCAAACTATGGATGAATTTACAATCATGACTGAGAGATAAAAACCGAAGTCGTTGTCATTTCTTCCTATTTGTTTTGACCATGAAAACCCCTGTAATATTAACAGTTTAAAAATAATTTTAAAAAAAAATGTTGAAAGATGTATATATATGACTTTTTAAAATGCATGCTTTGAGTGAGCTATGATCCAAAAGATTTTCTTTTCAAGATTGTAAAGAATTCATTGTCTGTTCTGTTTACTCTCTTTATCACATAAACATGATAAACAAGTAAGCAGTGGTAAGAGGAGGTACATATAAATATGATTTCAGCTCATTTATTTCTTATCATGCTGTATTATGCATCCTTTAATAAAGCTGGGTTGAAAGTTGTTCTAGCACTCACAGACACCTGAGGTTATATACTTTTTTATAATAAAAAAACTAGATTTTGACCCGTGCGTGCACGGGTTGACATTGCATGTCGGGCATTTATGAAATGTATACATTGACACACCATATTGTTGACATTTACATAACAAAGGTATAACTTCAATGATGCTACATTGCATTAATTTCACAACACTTTCCTTGGCTAGAACAATCTAAGTGTGTCTTGGGAAAGGCCCTCACCACAGTTAAAACGCCTCCCATATACCCGTAATGTAACAGAAAATTGAAGTTGCATTGAAAATAACAGTCAATTAAATTAATCATAATAAACCTTTCTGAGAATATAAATACCTCTCATCTAAAATTTTAATCCTTATAATGAAAGAGTTCAACACTTTTTCACCAACGTACACATATTTTCTTTGCTACAGATACAAGCGCAAGATTATATAAAATACGAAAAATCCAGTTGATTTCCAGGGATTTCTTGAGGAATTTTTGTTGGTTATTAATAATCACAGCTTAATTGAGAACAAATAAAAACAAATTGGTAATCTTCAAGTACCAATGTTGTTAAAAATATATGAAACAAAAGACAGTACTCTTCCGATATATCGGTATTAAAGCCCAAAAATTCAAGTCTATTATTTTAATGTAGTTTAGATACCATATACCCTCGTAGTATAGATATATACCCTCGTAGTATAGATATATACCCTCGTAGTATAGATATATACCCTCGTAGTATAGATATATACCCTCGTAGTATAGATATATACCCTCGTAGTATAGATATATACCCTTGTAGTATAGATATATACCCTTGTAGTATAGATATATACCCTCGTAGTATAGATATATACCCTTGTAGTATAGATATATACCCTCGTAGTATAGATATATACCCTTGTAGTATAGATATATACCCTCGTAGTATAGATATATACCCTTGTAGTATAGATATATACCCTTGTAGTATAGATATATACCCTCGTAGTATAGATATATACCCTCGTAGTATAGATATATACCCTCGTAGTATAGATATATACCCTCGTAGTATAGATATATACCCTCGTAGTATAGATATATACCCTCGTAGTATAGATATATACCCTCGTAGTATAGATATATACCCTTGTAGTATAGATATATACCCTCGTAGTATAGATATATACCCTCGTAGTATAGATATATACCCTCGTAGTATAGATATATACCCTCGTAGTATAGATATATACCCTTGTAGTATAGATATATACCCTTGTAGTATAGATATATACCCTCGTAGTATAGATATATACCCTCTATATACTTAATTCACCCCTTCACAGTAACCCCAGTACTGCTTTTTGCAGGGCAAAATAACATAGTTTTGTGAAATATACAGTAACGTCAATTGTTTCATTTATATACATCATTTATTTATCTACCTACTAAAACTTGACAAAGTATATCGATATGCCCAGCAAGAGAACAGTACAGTAGACATCATGAAGGGGTCTATAATACACAAGGTACACATCGCTGCCATCTTGGATTTATTTAAAACTGTGTCATCAACTGGAATTTTGCTTAAAACTTATCAGTAAAATTGTTTTGCGACCCTCTTCGTCTTCCAATCGGTCCTTCAATACTACGTCTAGTCAGTTAATTAACTTTTTTGATCAATTGTTCTTAAACTTTTAACATGTGAATTTTCAAGGAAAATGTCATCCACTGAAGTTCTGCTGAGTCAGTGATAACTTGGCATGTTTTTGTCAATTTACATTGATAAAGGACTTAAAAATGAAAATGATACTTATTGTAATAGATGTTTATGTATAAATTATAAGGGAGCACTGGATTAAAAGCCTTTAAAGTTTTTTTGAGTCATGTTTCAGACATAAGACAACAAAGACATGTCTCAGTTAGGGCATTTGCTGATTAAAGAAATTAAGTTAAGTTTTTTTTCTTTGCCTATTTCTCTTTTTAAGCCATGAGTAGAAAACAGACACCTAGCGAGTTTTTGAAGCAAATCATTGGACGCCCAGTGGTGGTCAAATTGAACTCTGGGGTTGATTACAGAGGTATGTATACTACCGGGTACTTACTGAGAAATTTAAATCTCAGAACATAAACAGATGTAACACCAGGTATAAACCTAGTTTTTCTGGCACTGCTGCATCAGGTCAAATCAAAAGGTGAATAACTCAAGTTTTACAAATTAGTGAAAATATGAAAATTGAGTTATTTCCCTTGTCAAATCTTGTAAGAAAATTCAAAATTAATTTTACACTTTCAAAATATTTACCCTTATGTAACACTATTTGATCAAATGGTTTTATTCCCGCATAACAGCAAAGACTGGGTCAAGAGGTCACAGTAACACATGAATAATCTGGGTTACTTTGGGCTTTATGGTATTTATTTCCTGATTAAATCTGGCCCTATATGTTTGATATGAATCGTTGTCCAGGTGTACTGGCTTGTCTAGACGGCTACATGAACATTGCCTTGGAACAGACTGAGGAGTACGTCAACGGACAGTTAAAGAACAAATATGGCGACGCATTCATCAGGGGCAATAATGGTAAGACGTGTGATGATATCGATAAGTCACTTTATTATACACCAGCAATGATGTAGTTCATACTGTATCATAGTGCATCATTTTATACACAATTTAATATGCATTTATTTTAAAACTACATGTATATCCATTGTTTACTTTTTAGCTCACCTGAGTCACTCAGGTGACTTGATGCTATGGCACATTAAGCGTTTTCTGCTTCTTCTCAAAAACTACCAATCATTCAGATTTAGTATATAGAATATTTGTTTTCTTCTTTCCTGAGCATCCAGCAAACAATTTTTAAAACTGTAATTGGCAAAGAGCTTCTGACATGATTATGAAATACATGTACAACATTTTAGATCTTTTGTATTTAGTTACCGCAATCTTGATATGGGATTTTACTGCCTTATATAATACAGATAATGTTTTGTTCTTCAGTTCTGTACATCAGCACACAGAAGAGAAGAGCATGAAGAAGAGTGTGTGTGATCCTCATCATCCAGACTTGTTGTGAATGTAATGACTGGACAGTGATCCAAATGTTGTAATGTCTGCCGTCTGAGTGTACATCCAGTGAACGAGACATTTTTTTAAAGTCATTAAATCGTTTTTAGTTCAGCAGCCCTTGTTCATTACAATTATACCTTTTCCCATCTTTTGCCTGTTTGTATTGGATTATAAAGTAAACAACCCAATATTTATATAAAATACTGAAAATGGAAGAATTTTGTTAGTATTGTTCTTTATACAACAGAAACATTGATTTACTACATTAAATTTTATAGTAAAAGATATACTTGTTCTTAGTGTTAATTTAACAATTTTGTCATAATTCCTAAATCACAAAGCTGCTTTTTAAAGATTTTAAAATTTAACAATCAACTATTTATATGGAAAAGAAACATAAACATACAGAAATATAAAAAGTGTGTGAAATATTTTGGCGTGAAAGCTCAGATTTTGAGATTGTTGTGTAGGCATGGGCCTCTGGTCAGTAACAAGGAACATAATGTAGGTCAGGGAGCGAGTAACACGTTCAGGTGACCAACCTGACCAAAGGGCCTTATAGCTAACGCTGCTTATGTCAGAAACAATGCTATTTATTTCTGATAATGCTTAACAATTAATGGCTTGATTGATTAAAATATTCATTAATTTGTGTACATGTATAATGGCAATTGTACACGAAAAGCCATATCCCCACAAAACTAAACAAAAATGGAAATTTTATTCAAATACGCAGCAAAATTTAGTGACAATGAAAATCTAACAAATCCTATTATATTCGCTACCAAAATGGCTTTCTTTTAAATATATAGAAGAAATAATATACAGAGCACTGAAGTGGAAAACGGAAAATGCCTTCGTATATTCATGGTGATAATGGCAAATTCTCGTGGATATAAAATCTTTACGTTACATACATATACACAAGATTCAAAGATAAAAAAAAGTACAATGTAAATATTAAAATCTTTTGTTTGATTAACTAAGTTAGTTAAGCTAGTGAACTAAGGATGGGGTGAGGATTAACACCTATCAAGGAGCTCATTAACAACAGAACATTTACGTTATGTATTGACGTTACTTATACGAGTATATAGTTCATTAAAATTACACAACACGTTAATAACAAGGAGATTCTAAGAGAAAGAGAGATCTCAATGAATATTTAGATTTTTTTCGACAGAGAAGAATGATTCTTCTCTGTAAAAAAAACAATCTAAATAATCATATCTCTCTCTCTCTCTCTCTCTCTCTCTCTCTCTCTCTCTCTCTCTCTCTCTCAGTCTACAAAGTCAACAGACAAACACCTAGTTTTATTGAAATCATAGATGCGTCGAGAATCAGTTCAGCATACACGCTGTCTTTACTTTCTGTTTTATTTCAAAGAATTTACAGGCGTATCGATTACTATTATGTCACTTGGAAAATAATAACTTCTGCTTCGGGTTTTCTTCTTTTTTTTAATTTTATCTATACATGTATATCTAACTTCCCATTCCGCTAGTATCTTATCAACGAAGTACACTGTATATTGTATTCAGCAGAATATTACATGTAGATATAATATTTGAGGTTTTGCATTGATTGATTGCATGTTGCCAGTGGTAACTGGACAAGTTTAAAAGACCGGCACCTGCGCACTGTTCCCCAGTCTGAGGACAGACAGACGGTCAGAGTGGACCCTCAAAATGTGGGTAGGTAATTTTGCGTTTTAATTCTGCAATGTTCTCCAGAATTATTCACACAACCAAAAAAAAAATAGAAGGAAAATAGGTAGGAAAAATCATGATCAGATGTTTGTATAATGTATAATTCAAGAATTACGAAAGTTTCAAGAAGGGGGGGGGGGGGGGGGTAAACTCTTGTGCACAGCTTCAAGGTTCCACGTATTAATTTTCTGTTGTAAAACCAGAAATCTTTTTAAGATTTTTCTAGATATGATACGCTGTCACAAATATTAGCGCTTGTTCACCAAAAATATATCAATTTTAACCAAGAATAGATATTATATAATTTTGACCAAACTCTGACCATCTGCAGAGCATTTCCACTACACCAATTTTAATCAAATTAATTTATAAAACTGAAGGAAAAAACAGTAAGTTGTATTATAAATTAATAAGCTTTTGAAACAATTAGCCTAGGTTGTATTATCTGATTTAAAAAATGCGCTATCTTTTATTAAGATAAGATAATGCTGAATTGGATAATCGTATTCAATATTTACACTAAGTTGACTAGACAAATTATAACATTGTCCTATGACCAGTTTAAATGTATTATCTGATAAATATTTTGTAGTTTCGTTTTGCATTTCCTCTAACTGCCACGCATTATGTGCTTTTTCTGAAAATGTGCATAATGGGTTGCATTTGTATATCATGTTTGCTCTTGGTGTACAAAAGAATTGAAATTCCTCAACCTTGACGCTTTATAGATACACCCAGTCGGTAAATGTCGGTAGAGAAATCGATGACTGAGTTTCCACAGAGCTGAGCAGTCTCTTAGCTATGGCCTCTATTGACGAGGGCGAGGATCAAACTTCAGACTTCAACGACGATAATCAGGGTAAGACAAATCCATACCTATGCCAAGCATGGATCTAGAAAATTTTCCCGGCTGGGGGGGGGGGGGGGGGGGGGGGTAGTAATAGGCGCGGATTAAGATATTTTTTTCCGGTGGGAGGACATTTTTCTTTGCTAGGGGAGGGAAGTTTTAAAGCCTAATTTCAGTATTTTTACGACCATTTCATGAAAACACTATTTCTGAATTGTTGTGAATCTAGTTACAACATCCCCCATTGTTTTATTTAACTCTCTGTTTACTGACTTGCTCTGCTAGAGGATAACGACCAGGAAGAATACGTAAGCTGGCCATTTTGTTTATATATGTATAATTTATACAAAAGTATAATGATTGATTCAACTATAATTTTCTATTTTCGGGTTAGTTCCTTTAGTGGATAGCGACTACGAGGGGATATGTAAACCGCCCATTTGGTTTATTTATAAATATAGTATAATGTTTGATTTAATTATTATTTTTTGTTTGCCGATTTGTTCCTCTAGTAGATAGCGACTACGAGGGGATATGTAAGCCGCCCATTTTACGGCAGCTCAAGAACATTTTGGATCAATACCCCGACGGATCGCAGATCATCCGGGTAAGTTGACAAGGGTTGGGGGGGGGGGGGGTAATGGAATGGGTATAGTTACATGTATGTACATGTATTTGTTATAGACTGGTTTATGATAAATTCTGATGCATGCACTTATCTCTTTGATTCTCACCTTTTCTTTCTTTCTTTTTTTTTTTTTTGAAAAAAAAAGTGTTTGGATTAAATAATGAAAGCTATATGAAATCCGTCTTCAACTCTTTCTATCTGAAATTGCAAACAATCTACGTCAGACAATTAGTGTTGGGTGTGTGTAAATAAACGACCAAGTCTAAAACGCTACGGTTAAAAATATAACAGAAATACTTCCTCATACTTAAATATCTGTTTTTATGCGAAAGAAAACATATTAATGCAAAGTTTGTCTCGATAAATCTGATATGCATGTGAATGGAAGACACAACAAAAATGTCTTGTATTTTTTATGTTATTTATAGTTAATACCCTTGCTTGAAATTTAAATCTATTAAATAGTATTTATTGATTTACATTGATACTTTAAGAGCTTTATTTATTAATAGGGGTGACTTAAAAAAAAATCTTAGTGTTGCTTCCCTTGGTTTACAGGAATTGGTGCAGAATGCCGAGGACGCCGGCGCCAGAAGTTTTAAGATTTTCTACAAGGAAGGGGACGATGTACCAGCATCACAGACGTCTAAGTTGAGCTATAGAAGCTATTTCAGGGTACTCAAACAATCTGATTGAATTCTTATGTATAGATCTATAAATGTTTTCCAAATACACCCACTCTGAACCATGCAACTGTTTTAATTTTAACTTGGTTTGTCTGTTCTTTTTATGACATTTAAATCTTAAATTACTCACTTGTTGGTTTTTTTTTTTTATTAATTCTAATAGTCTGATTGAAGTTTATTGAGTCTTATCGCGTTTAGTTTTAAATCAACCTTGAGAGTATTGCATTTGTTTTAGTAATCTTTTATTTACCGTATAAACAACTAAATACGTTATTTAATGTGTTTATCATGTTTACTCCTTACCATTTTTTCATCACTTGACATTTATTAGTTCATTGTTCATCACAAAAGAGTCCAAAATAATAAAGTTTAGCAGTTCCTTTCCTTTTAATCCACTTTGTCTGAATAGACACCTGCTCTTTGCGTGCACAATGATGGCGTCTTCACTGCAGAAGACTGGAAGGGAATCAAAAGTATCTACACCAGTGTCAAGGAGAAAGATGCGCTTAAAGTTGGCAGGTTCGGACTTGGCTTCAAGTCCATTTTTCACATTACGGGTAAGTTCACATGCACAGAGAAGATGCAAGGAAACAGATATCCAGTGTGTTGAAAAGCATCCTCTCCGAAACCGCCTATGTCTACGTTTCTTATTACAATAAGCTTTATATTTCTAAGGTTCATGTCGTTTTCATTTTAGTGCATTTTGTTGGACCAAAAAAGCAAATAAGATAATGTCATTTTTACACCAGCCTTCATTGTAATGACCAATATAAAGAAATATTAAGTTTTTGCTTTGGTAGATTCTCCAGTAATTATCAGCGGAGAACAACTGTTGATCATAAATCCCCTTGAACTACCCCACCGTGTGTGCCACAAGATTCCGTTCCGAAAGTTGAAGACACCGAAGTACAAAGAGGCGTGGTCATTGATGAGAAGTACCCTTGGGTTGGAGGGAGAAGGACTGTTTGGGTTGAACGAAGCAGCTATTGACAACCAACATTATCCAAGTACTAATTCTAAATGATGATTCAAATAAAAGAATCATATTATTGAGGTCAAAATTTTATGATACATTATTTTCATGGTTTTTTTTTTCAGAAACTTTATTTTGGTTTCCACTGCGTCAAAAAGAGTCTGATCTTTCAAATAAAATCTATACATCGGACAAAATGACAGAATTGTTTGAATCATTTGAAGAAGAAGCTGAGACAATTCTCTTATTTCTGAAATCTGTCAATTTAGTCTCTATTTTTGACACACAGTTTCAAAAGAAGTTTGAAGTTAACTTGAAAGGTATACGAGATGAGGACATAACAGAAAAAAGGGAATATATAAAGAATCAGGTGAAGGGAAACGAGATTCCTGAACAATCGTTATGGAGTGAATATAAAGCGGTTCTAACAACATGGAAACCGACATCAAAACAAGAAAGAGGAGTACAGGAATCATGGCTCGTTGTAAATCATTTCAGAGGAAAAAATGATATGGTAAACTCGTCGATGTTGGAACTGGCACAAGATGAACAACTTGGTTATGCTCCGTATGTTGGAGTTGCATTTCCATTAACACGCAAAATAGATGGTCATGTCTTTTGTTTTTTGCCTCTTCCTTTTGAACCAGATGGTAAAAGTCTGACAAATTTGCCCGTCCATGTTAATGGTTTCTTTGCTCTGACGTCCAACAGACGACACATGTTATGGGCTTCCCACGACCAGCATGAATCAGATGACAACCGGCTGAAGTGGAATCATCTGCTTATTTCTGAAGTACTCTCAGCAGCTTACATTAGATTAGTTAGGTTGCTTCTTGAGGATTCCAGCATATCACCGAATATTATTTACTCAAGCCTACCAAACGCAGAAACTATTGACCCAAAATGGTCGATTTTATTGCATCCATTCTACACAGAAGTGTTACATATGGAAATATTTCATACAGAAAATGGGGATAATCAAAATGGACGAATGCTTTCTTTTGAAGATTCATTGTTTTTCTGTTTTGATCGTGAAAGAGAGAAAGTGTCAAAAAAAGTAGAAGAGACCCTTTGGAAGGTACTATCGGTGTATACAGATGATTTAGTTTGCCTTCCATCCCATTTGCAGTTTATAGTCAATAGCGAAGACTTCCGACATACAAAACCACGTACAGTCAATGCAGAATTAATGTGTTCTTTTCTCAGAAAGGATCCGAGGTACAAATCATTTCAAAAATTCCAAAAACTCCATATTCTACAATATTTTTTAGACAATACAAGTGAAGACCAATTTGAAAATATTCAGCTGTTACCGACCAACGACTCGATGACATGCGTTTCAATTAGAAATGATATGGAAACAGTGTACATCTGCTTGAATGGCGAAGAAAAGATGTTTCCTCTTTTGGATAGACAACTCATCTCCTCGGTACCAGAGAACGAAATCGTTATCGATCAATTAAAGAAAACAGTACTGAGTTGTGAAACAACAGGTTAGATGTTTACTTATTTACTAGATTTAACAATAACAATTAAAAAAAAATAGCAATAGTCGAGGACCTATTTCGGTTATTAATTTTATATTATTTGTATTTCTAGGTAGATATGGCATAAAAGAATTTGCTTCACCAGATTTTGTGCCTCTTCTTGAAAGCTCAATAGAGAAACAAAAAATAAGCGATGGCATCCCGCTATCGAAACAACATGAAATCTCAAAATGGATTTCCGAAATTTGGCATTATCTTTCTAAGAATGAAGAACTGATAGAAAAGGTTCAACACCTCCACATTTTAGCAGAAACCGAAGGAGAGAAGAATGTCAGTGTTGTTCAACTTCATGTATTAGATGGGTTATATGTCCTAAAGAGACAAGGTTCTAGTTCCATATCCGGTGCAGTATGCGAAGGTCTGCAGTCATTTGGCGTTACATTACTGAATGCACTCCCAGGTTTTATGCCTAATGCTTCTGTAGAAAGATACGTGTGCTCTCCAACAACCAGTGGTGTTTGTGACGTAATGGTTAAACTTCTACGCAAAACTACCAATGAACGTTATTTAATCCAAAAGTTCGAGGAGCTGTCGGCAAGTAAACGAAAAAAGCTTGCTGTTTTTATGAGTCAAGCAAATGACATGGATGACACTGTAAAAAACTTTCTGAAGGAACTCAAGATATTTCCAATACAAAACCACAATACTTTATGCTCGGTTTCTGAGGTTGATAAAATAACGCCCCTAAA
The DNA here is from genome assembly GCF_963853765.1 of Magallana gigas. Classification (NCBI taxonomy): domain Eukaryota; kingdom Metazoa; phylum Mollusca; class Bivalvia; order Ostreida; family Ostreidae; genus Magallana; species Magallana gigas. The sequence goes on along the minus strand of NC_088858.1, from coordinate 56,317,132 downwards.
GTATGCAGAATACCCAATTTCTCACCCGGATACAATGATTGATGGAAACTTTAAGGGAATCCAACTTGCAATTATGCTGGGATGCAGTCGTTGGACCGACGAAGAACTTACATTAGATATTCTTACAAGAACAAAAGATAACGAGATCTGTGAAAAAGATAAAATTGATGCATTCATGGATTTTTTTCTTAGTAGAATACAGTTTGCTACCCCTAAACAAATTGAAGTGTCCACTTTGATTCCATTTATTGAATCTGAGGACGGAAAACGAAGAACACCACAAGAATTGTTTGAGATTACGGAAAATCTAGAAAACCTGTTTTACGAAGAAAAAGACAGGCTTCCACGAAATCGTCCATTTGTAAATAAACATATCAATGGATTGAAAAAGTTGGGTTTAAAATCGTCAGTAGATATTTCAATCAACGATTTGATAAAAACTTTGAATTTTATAATTGGAAATGACAGCAGGCTTTCAAACGAAATAAAACTTAAGATTAAAACTTTTGAAAACTTGGCAAATCGGCTAGTTAACCCATCTGATTCGGCTTTACAAAATGAGAATTATATATTGGAAAAAATGAGAAGTTCTTCGTGGATGCCACCAAAGACCAAGAAACCTAAACACTATCCACAGAAGATGCTATGGCTTTGTCGCGAGGACAAACTCCAAAGTCCAGACAAAATGTATCATTCTGAGTATGAAATGTTGGTCGGCTCTGTAGCCTTGGTTGCTAAAAGCAGTTTGAATAGCGAGCTTCTAGATTACTTACTACACCAAAAACCCAGCTCAGATTTAGTACTTAAACAAATGCTTTTCCTTTCTGAAAACTACAATGACTGCACCAATCGATCGGAGTTCTTGCCAATGTTGACAGCGATATACAATTACCTTGCAAATGAGAGGCTTCAGCAAAGCACCGTCGATGTTTATAGGGAGAAGAATATTGTATGGACCGGAAATGTTTTCGCAAAACCAAAGGATGTCTTCATTGACTTTATTAATAATTCAACGGAAAAGGTGACACTTGAACCTTACATGTATCAGATACAGCCAGAAAATGAAAAGCAAAAAAATCTTTTTTTACAATTAGGCTGTTTAGACGAAATTGAAATTGAAAACATTCTGAATATTTTGTGTGACATCAAAGAATGTCAAAAGAGTTTGAGCTTGGAGAAATCAAAACACAATTTACTTGTTGTAGAAGGAATTCTAAACGTCCTTGAGGAACAAAATGACAAAAATCTTTTGTCTGGTGTTGAAATTGATCGTATTCTTTTTCCTGTAAAAACCAGAGATAACTTGTTTGAGCTGTTGCCAGCAAAAGAATGTACTTACGTTGATTACAAGAGGGAGAATGACGAAGTAGAAGATGACGAAGAAGACTTAAAATTTGTCCACACTAAGATTCGAAGTAGCTTGGCTGAAAACCTTGGGGTTCCTTCTCTGACCAGGCGTATTGTAGAGATTAAAGGAGTAGAAGACATTCCTTGGGGTCAAAAGGAAGAGCTAACAGACAGGCTAAAAAATTTGATAGAAGAATATGCCGATGGGATAAGTGTGCTGAAAGAAATGCTTCAGAATGCAGACGATGCCGGTGCAACATGCTTACATATTCTATACGATGAACGAACAAATGAAAATGCAAAGACAGGATTAATTGACAAAGGAATGGCCGAATGCCAAGGACCTGCGATATGGGTTTACAATGATGCAAAATTCGAAGAAAAAGACTTTCAAAATATCATTAAACTTGGAGCTGGAACCAAAATGGCAGACTTAACAAAAATTGGAAAATTTGGATTGGGATTCTGTTCAGTTTATAACATCACCGACGTACCAAGTATTCTAAGTGGAGATTCGTTGGTAATTTTAGATCCAAGAATGATTCATCTCGGAAAAGCTCTAAAAGACGACAACCCTGGTCTGCGGTTTAGGATATCTGATTCAAAGACCCGCCGTCGTCTTAGACACCAGTTAAGACCATATAATGGAATATTTGATTGTGATTTTCAAAGTGAAAGACCAGTTATGTCATATGAAGGAACATTATTCAGGTTTCCATTACGGACAGCGAAACAAGCCGATGAAACAAAAAGACAAATTTCCCCAAAACAATACACGAAGGACGATGTTGCCAAGCTTATATACAAATTTATTGAAGATGCAGGAAATCTTATGCTATTTATTCAAAATGTGAAAAAAATTGAATTTTTTCATTTGCATCCGCAAGCCTTAGAGCCACACCCGGTTTACAGTATTACGCGTTGCTCCCAAAATGGCAAATCAAATATTTTGGTTCAAGCAAATCCAAACTTAGACATTGAAAGAAAACAACCAATACAGACGGTGGAGAATATTTGTATTTCAATAAAAGTACAAGAAGAAGTCGAACAGCTTCATCACCTGTTTAAACAGGAGAAAATCACGGAAAATGCGTCAGATACAAAATGGGTCATAGTCTGGCAAATTGGTACCAATGCGCAAACCTTACCATACACGCACACGAAAAATAATGTTATTGTTGGAGGAATAGCAATTCCTGTCATGCATTCGTTACTGCAATACACAGAAGTAGAGCAGTCCGCAATGCCTTTTGGATATTACCCACATGGTCACGTCTTTTGTTTCTTGCCATTGCCTCAAGAGTCCTATATTCCAGTTCATGTAAATGGTTACTTTGCTGTAGAGTCAAGTCGGCGACGGTTAGTCTCAAAATCTTCCGACAATTTGATTTCAGAAGGAGCTGACTGGAATATATTTTTATTAAGAAATGTGATATGTGATTCATATCTTTGTCTGCTTGAGAAGCTGGCAGACCTTTTTTATAAAGGAAACTGTTATGAAAATTGGCCACACCAAGGAAAAGACAACATGATAAATGAATTAGTAATTTCATTTTACGAAAAGCTAGTTACATCAAAACGCAAACTGATTTTCAGGTACCAGGACTCAAGCAACATTAGGAGATATTCTTTTAAAGAATGTGTCTTCCTAAACCCTGTCTTGAGATACGAGTCTGAGGACAAAATATGTGAAAAAGCTTTAGAATGTTTCTTAAGATTTAATTCATATGAACCAGAGAAACATGCAATGGATCTACCCAAAGGTACGTACGAACAGCTCAAGATGATACCAACTTGTGATTCCCTATTAAAGGAAAACATTTGTGACCTTAAGACCTTTTACTTGGATTCGTTTTTCCCGAGTCTCTCAACAGAATTTTGGAACCAGTCAACTGAAGAGAGAAATAAGCTGATTTTACTTGCCTTCGAATTGGAAAATGAAGAAGTGAAACACGTGATTAAGAAAACGCAGTGCATACCAACTCTACCATACGGAAAATTACGAAAACCATCAGAACTCATTTATCCTGATCTATACAGCAATAGCTTTTGTATTTCAAGACTTTTCTATGAAAATGATGAACGATTTCCATCTGAGGAATTCAGTAAATCAAGCATTGTTAAGGAACTGAAAACTATGGGCATGATGACCGACACACTTACAAATGAACTTGTTATCGATAGAGTCAAATCGGTAAAACGACTTGCCCAACAAGCTGAAAAAATGTCAGAAAGATGTAATTATATGCTTCAGTACCTAGAATTAAAAATGGAAACCCACAAACAAGTTCAACCAGCATTACAAAATATAAAGTTCTTGCCAGTTTTACAGAAACCTTCAAATTGGCCCTTTAAGTGGTATGCTATTGAGTCGAAGAAGTTTGAGTCAGGGAAGAAACTGTGTCTTAAAAACTGTAAGAACGTAGCAGGATGTGTCTCTTCCATCGTTAATTTAGATGGTCGATATGAACGAGTGCTTAAATATTTAGGAGTACAGGGCACCGAAGATATTTACGAGACCGTTCTGCGTAACCAATTTGAAGAAATCACACGTATCACCCCAAGTGAAAAATTTAATGAAATATGGGAGATATACAGGGATGTTTACGCGTATTTCAATGATATCGATTGCTCTTTTCTGTCCACCTTTGAAGACCAATGTTGCCTTTTAACAAAGTCGGGATTAGTCAAACCAAACGCTAGTGCTCTGGAACTACGCTGTGATTTGGAACCTTTTTTGTTTAAAGTAGATGATCGGTGGAAAAAATACGAAAATTTCTTAAGGTGCATTGGAGTAAAAAAGACTTTCTCAGTCCATTGTCTATTTGAGACTCTTAAAACAATTGATCTAAAAGAGGGAGAAACATCAGAACATGTTTCCAAAATCATTGATATTTTAAACATGCTGTCGGACACTAAAAGAAGAGGGGGTTTTCAATCTATCTGTGACCGCGAAACAGTATTACTACCAGACACAAATAAAATAATGAGAAAGCCAAGTGATCTTTGTATTGATGATGATAGAGATATAGACACAAAAGATAACTCTTTTCTATTTGTTCACGGAGAATTAAACGCAAATACAACATCACTCTTCGGGATCAAATCAAAGTGTGCTCAGTTTATCAAGCGTTCTGCTGTAGCAGTTTCTTTTGGTCAATCAGAAGCATTAGTAACACGGTTAAAGGGAATTTTAGAGGATTATCCTTGCAATGTATCAATTCTGAATGAATTAATTCAAAACGCCGATGACGCTGGAGCAACAGAAATTCACTTTGTACATGACCAACGATCTCATCCAACTGATTTGATTTTTGACAAAACACTTGCGGATACACAAGGACCTAGTTTAGTGGTGTATAACAACTCTTGCTTCTCGAAGAGTGATATTGAAGGAATATCAAAGCTTGGTGAAGGCAGTAAACGCTTAGACCCAATGACAACTGGACAGTTTGGAATTGGATTCAACGCCGTGTATCACATCACGGACGTTCCGTCGTTTTTAACCATTGGTGAAACAGTCCCAAACGGTGGTGCCTTAGTCATGTTTGATCCTCATTGTGATTATGTTCCATTGGCGACCCCACAAAATCCTGGCATGATGATCGAAGACATACAATGCATTCAAAAGAATTTTCCAGATATGTATCAAGCTTATCTCACTGAAGAAATTTCTAGATCAACAGGTACTTGGTTTCGATTTCCACTAAGAACAACAGCTATGGCAAAGAAATCAAAAATCAAGTCAAAATTCAATTTGACTAATCAAACACTTCAACTCTGGTTTTCTTCCTTGGAAGCCGATATACCCAAGTCGTTACTGTTTTTGTCCAACATTGTGAATATATCGCTTTCGGTAATATCAAGCGATGGTCAGATTCAACAAATAGCATCTGTGTCGGCTAAGCGGGCTCCTACAGTAAAAGAAAAACTCCAAAAATTTAACAGCGATGCCAAACGATATGTAGACTCTTTACGATCAGGGGAAATTTCACTTACAGAGAAAGGAGTATCTGCGCAATACGAACAAGAATTGAACATTTCAATCAAAGATAAAACATGCAAAGAAACGTGGTGTGTTTCACAGGTATGTGGTGTCTATGCCGATGGAACTGTTGACAAGACGTTGCTCGAAAGTTTTAAAAGTAAAGAAATAGCGTTGTCCCCAAGAGGAGGGGTAGCTTTTGAAATTACATTACAATCTGACTACAGATCTTCTACAGCATTCAATTTTTTGCCATTAGATATTAAAACTAATCTGGCAGTGCATGTTAATGGTCATTTTGCAGTCAATTCTGCACGGACGAGTATCTGGGAAAATAATAAGCCACAGGGACATCTTAAAGGAATTTGGAACAGTTTTCTTCTTGAACATGTTATTCCTTTTGCATACATAGAACTTGTTTGTTTCCTTCGCGAAAATTTGTTTCAGAATTCTGAGATGAATATCGAGCACACAATATGTGTTTACAATAATTCGTTTCCAATTTTGAAAACTGTTGAAAATACCCGTTGGAAAATATTAATTGAAAGGTTTTATCAACTAGCTCTTGATCAAAAAGTCGAAATTTTCCCCATTTTCCTTCCCTCGGATGTATGTGGCAGTGTATGCGAATCAAACCATTTCCTTATCAAAAAGATGTACAAAGTACCTTCCGGTGCATGCGTCTCATTTTTGTCCCTGAAGATTGAAAATCATCAGTTTCCATCGTATTTTTGTCCTCCAGACTCCAAATGCGTTTTAATTTCTAGTGAAAACGCACTTTGGTTTGACTCTGATTTGGCAACACTTTTAAAACTATTGGGTTTAAAACTATTAGATTGTTCAAGGGACATTGCTGAAAGTGTGCAAAGCACTTTACAAATGCCAGAAAGTGTCCTTCCTTGTCTTTGTATCACAGACATCATGGAGTTCCTGAGATCATGGAAATCAAATGCTGTAGACAAGTGCCGTATTTCGAAGGTTGGAGTACCGATAACAGAGACATTGTTTAAAGATATTAAAACTTTAGGGAAAATCGTGAAAGTTTGTTTCGGATTGAAAACATATGAACACCCTGAAGATCTAGAAGGTATTCCTTTATGTATTCAAAATGACAATGTACTCCAAGTGTTTTCAAAGATAAACAAGAAATTTGTGTCTGAATTTTGTGATTTATTTCCAAACTCATCACAACAATTTTTGCACGTTGAATTTGTAAGTATGTTTCATAACAAACTTCAAAAAACCCTAGATTTTCTAATGCCGTTAAACATTGAACACTTTTCAAAATTGCTGTCAGATGATTTCGGAAATCTGCATTCAAATAAACCCATTCCATTGATTGAGAATGCACAGAATGAGAAATGGTTTTCAAGATGTTGGGAATTCTTGTCAGTGTCCAACCAAATGAGTAATATTAAAACATATGATGACTTTTTAAGTTCATGGTGCTTGATACCTGTAGAAACAAGATCAAAAAGGGAATTGTATCCTTTTAAAATGCGATTTGCTATTTTGGATGCAAGGTCCTTTTTTGAAGCGACGGGGGATGTTAGCAATGAAGATCAAACAATAGGAAAATTTTTGTCTAATCTTGATATCCCTTCACCTTTCTTGAAATATATCGGCAAATCTTTCAAAAAAAGACAAACTGTGAGATCTTTATGTGCCTCAAAAAATTCACCAGAAATCATTCTTGATTGTATGATATATCACAAGAACTGCTGCTTAGAATTAAAAAATGCTAAAGATCTTTTAGTTTTTCTGTACAATAAGTTACGAAATGACTTCAGCAAACTCAAAAGCAAATTTAGAGAGGTAAATTTATACAAATCATTCGACGGAACTTTAACAAATCTCGATACAACAGGTGACATTATCATCCTTGACGCTGGATGCGTTCCAACAAGTGGACTGGGGTTGTTTTGCCAAGATAGAAACCTGAAAATTCTCGAAAATAATGTTTACCTTTACGAACTCTACGAAAAGCTCTCATTGGAGAGAATTGCCAGTATTTCGTTTTATGAGAGGTATTTGCTTCGATATCCGGAAAATCTTGATCATGAAACTCGAATGAGGCACATTCTTCACATCAATGAAAATTGTCTTTTTAAGAAAGGAAGTGATTTAATGAAAAGACTTATTAAAGATTTCCCATTTGTTAAGAATGCTAAAACCAAACGACTGCAAAGAGTTTGCGATTTCTTTACTCCGTACCCTCGAATATGTCGCAGAATGTTCACGGATGAAGAATTACTTCCTTTAGACCCATTCAAGGATGAGGAGTGGAAAGATTTGTTGTATTTTGCGGGTTTAAAAACCAATATTCCTGTAGAAATGTATCTTAGATTTGCCAGGAACATTGAAAGACGACAGGAGAAAGAAAAAGACCAGAATTTGTATTCAGACTCAAAACTACTTTTGAATGAAATTCTTAAAATTCCAAACATACATAAAGAAGAGCAGTTCCTTCGACAACTAAGGGAGGTCAAATTTATCATCCCTTATAAGGTTAAAAGAGGGTACTTGGAAATTTTATGTGCTTTTAACACTGCTTCCCTGATTTCTTTCGAAAATGCTGTTTATCCTGAGAGTGAGCTACTGACATGGTCAATGTGCAAAATTTTACCAGATTTGAAGTGGCAAGACAAAGAACATTCTTTGAAAGTGGAGGAGAAGTTACTCATTAAAAGAATACCCGACTTGAGAGATGTTATCTCGCATGTTCACAAACTGTGCGATAACATATATTTAGCCGTTAAAATTGAGCAAACTAACATAAAGTTGGTGGAAAATGTCGGTGAATTGCATGAATTTATGGAATTGATTTACACAAAACTAAAGAATATGGCTGTATCTGCTAGAGCAGTGAAAGAAATGGAGATTGGGTTTAGTGAAACTCCATTATTCTACAACGACAAGAAAAATTGTTTTCTTAGATGGGACCAAATGGTTTTGGAACTTAGAAGAGAAGACGAAATTTCAACCCACCTATGCAGAGGGAGTGAAATATATGGGGCGCACTTTGATTTCTTCAGAAAACTTGGTGTTACCAACGAAGCTACCTATTTTCATTATGTACGAGTGTTTCATGTGCTCAAATCACTGATCGGAGACAGGCCACTTATGGGCGAAGAATTATCTTTGTGTCAGAAAGCTATGAATGGATTGTTGGAATCAGTCAAAAAATTGTCCAATCTCTCAATAACTGGAGAAGAAAATTTTGATAAATTGAATGAGTTCCCTTGTGTTTACATACCAACAGACGCAAATAGATTGGAAAAATCGTTCGATCTGACAATATGCGATATACCAGATTTTGAAGAGCGGTTAGAAGGCGTTAACGATATTAAATTCGTTAAAAGAGCTCATTCCAGTTACTCTCGAAATAAGTTGCTTTTATTATTGCCCTCAAATTTTAGACCTAAATGTATTTCACAAGAGGTAAAAGAAGTTGTGTGCAAAAAAGACGGATGTCAATCATCTGAAGAAATTAGAAATCTTAACAAAAGAGTTCACAAAAAAGAATTTATGGATGCTTTATTTGCCATTTTATCACTGTCAAAAATAAGCGGTATCGAAAAGGAAAATTATAGAGCGAAATTGGAGAGATTGCATTTTGAACAGGTGTCTAATTTGGAAACAATTCTTGTTTTTAAATCTAATGGTGTTGAAATTCAAGGCTCAAAAAAACCTAAGGAGATATTCTATGATCCGGATGATTCAATAGTGTTTATCAAAATAAAGCAGGGTACTCGTTCATTATTTCGATATGTTCGGGATCTAGCATTTGATGTCATTGTTAAATGCACCAGTGATGTTGCTAACCGGTACAAAACAGAAATTATAAGATTGCTAGAATCTGAGACAGTCGATGAAATAAATGAGGTATTATCCAGTTTAAAAGTAAGTGTTGAACCCAAATGGGAACCAGAGTTGGGGTCATATGTACCGGAGGATCTTCATGAATATTTAGAGAATTCTATTCAAGATTTGCGGCCTAGTGAGATCGTAGCCTTAGAGATCTTAAATCCAGCGTTTGATGCAGTGGAAGATTATGTTTACATTTATGTCAAGGTTATAAAGAAAACCGACACTAACATGTTTCCCATGTATGAAATTTATGATGGTTTACAAATTCGTCCTGAAATTGCATTTAAACTATATCGGTTCGTTCCAGCAGAGAATGGTACTTCCAGCCAAGAGCTAGAAAGGTATACTGACCTTGGAGGAGAGGTATATCAAACTCGAAAAGGGGTGATCTTCAACGAAATTAAACGCACACTTATTGAAGCATGGAAATATGATGAACGAGATTTCAGACGAGTTAAGAATAGATTATTGCTGAATTGGCATCCAGACAGACATCCAAATAACCCTCTTGCGACTGAGATAACCCAGTATATTCTCGAGATTTGGCGTCGGTTGAAGAATGGTGAATTCAAAGAACAAGTTCAAAATTGTTCTGAAAGTTTCACAAGGCAGCGAAACTTTTACTATAGACACAGACAAAAATGGAAAGGTGATGTTTTCTATGGTGAACGTAACCCTACACATGCGCAGCCTAGGAGGGAGGACGACGACGACTGGCTTGACGGTTATGCAAACCGACGTCGACATCGAAGACGAAGACATTATTCGGGATGGGCATCCTATGGAGGGGGGAGAAGAACGAGTTCAGCAGAATACCAGCCAAATCCTCAACCTCAAGTTGGGAAGCTGTGGTTAAAACAAGCCAAATACAACATGAGGGCCGCACGCATGGAGATGGATCAATCTGTTTCATCCGACTGGGACAATGGAAGGAATTGGATATGTTACAAATGTCATTTGGTAGGCTTTTAATTCGTCTTATTTATGTATTTTGTAATGTTAATGGGGTTGTTGGGGTTTTTACTTCATACAAATAAACAACAATATGAATATAAATATAAGAATTCAATTCTTATGTTTAGACGTCGTCAGTCCCAATGCACGATATTCAATTTGTCTGCACAGTCTTGGTGCGTTTATGGAGCGTCGACATCCAAAAATAAGCATTCAATGCTAAATATGTTCATTATTTGACATAAATGTATTTTATTTTAGACCATAGAGACCAGCCTGAAGAGTTTACTATATCGTCAGGATGCCCAAAAGGCCTATGATAACCGGAACAATCACGATCTGGTTTCACTTTCACATTGCCTGTCCATTCAAGAGATGACGGAGGCTTGTCGAAGGTTCATATCCGAGGTTTGTGACAACCGGGACTTGATGACCTATCCGTCTGTAGGCCACGTCCCCGGTGAGGCGTTTACCGCTGAACAAGCGGAAGGGGCGTGTTGTATCGCCACGGAAATCATTGACCTCTGTGATGAACAGTGGGGTTCGTAAAAGCAGATGCATGAAGTAAATCAAGCAATCGTATTCACAAAACAGTTAAGTCGTGGTACGTATTGTTTAGGTTGAAAATGAAATTTAGTGTGTTTGGAAAATACATTTATTTATCATATCTGTATAATTATGTAAAGTAACTTTAACCTAACTTTGTGAATATTTGATATCTTTTTAACTGTTCGAATTATTTAAAACGTGGATTTTCTGTAACAGTTACTTGGATCAGCATTGTCTAATAGTTTGTTATTTAGAAGCACAATTTGTCTTTATTCACTTTCTTAAGTTACTGAATTAAGATGAATTATAAAGGATAAATTCGATAATTCTAAATTTATACGAATATAAACTAGGTTGGAACAGTTTATGTTTTTTAAAATTAGATAGCTATACTGAATACATTCTTTACAGTGCTAAAGAGTGTGTGACACTGTTCTGATAGATAGGGTTCATGAGATAGGTAAAGTTAGCTACTAGTAACTGGCTACTAGTAACTGGCTACGAGAAGTAAGAAAACCTAGCTACTAGTAATTGGCTACGAGATAAAATCAAAGTTGGCTACTCGTAACTGGCTACTAGTAACTGGTTTCGAGAAGTAAGAAAAGCTAGCTACTAGTAACTGGCTACGAGATGAAATAAACTTGGCTTCTAGTTACTTGTTACTGTTCATGTGAAAACAGATACCTAGGAATTTTATTTGTGTTCTTAAGATGTACATTGCACTATATCACTGTCAATTGTCAATATATGTCAAGTAGCTGTATATTTAAATTGAAGATATATGCCAGACTTGCTAATATCAACATTCCTTCAAGTCATCCACATAATATTACGACACAATTACTCAGATATCCCTCTGTATGTAGTCGGCTACTTGTGAATTTTGTTATATCTGAGTAATTGTGTCGAAATATTATGTGGATGACTTGAAGGAATGTTTATAATAGCATGTCTGGCATATATCTTCCATTTGAATATACAGTTACTTGTGATATATTGACAAAACTACCAAAAATTAACGATATTTGTAACAAAACCCACAAGTAGCTGACTACATAAAGAGAGATATCTGAGAAATTGTGTCGTAATATTATGTGGATGACTTGAAGGAATGTTGATAATAGCATGTCGGGCATATATCTTCAGTTTAAATATACAGCTACTTGCAATATATTTACAAAACCGTCAAAATATAAGGATATTAGTCACAAAATGCGCAAGTAGCTGACCACATAAAGAGGGATATCTGAGTAATTGTGTCGTAATATTATTTGGATGACTTGAAGGAATGTTGATAATAGCATATCTGGCATATATCTTCAATCTAAATATACAGCTACTTGCAATATATTTACAAAACCGTAAAAAATAACGATATTTGTAACAAAATGCACAAGTAGCTGACCACTTAAAGAGAGATATTTCAGTAATTGTGTCGTAATATTATGTGGATGACTTGAAGGAATGTTGATAATAGCATGTCGGGCATATATCTTCAATTCAAATATACAGCTACTTGCAATATATTGACAAAACCGCCAAAATATAAGGATATTTGTAACAAAATGCGCAAGTAGCTGACCACATTAAGAGCGATATCTGAGTAATTGTTTCTTAATATTACGTGGATGACTTAAAGGAGTGTTGATAATACAATATCTGGCATATATCTTCAATTTAAATATACAGCTACTTGAGATATATTGACAAAACCGCCAAAATATACGAATATTTGTAACAAAATGCACAAGTAGCTGACTACATAAGTAGAGATATCTGAGTAAGTGTGTCGTAATATTATGTGAATGACTTGACAGAATGTTGATATTAGCATGTCGGGCATATATCTTCAATTTAAATATACAGCTACTTGAGATATATTGACAAACCCGCTAAAAAATAAAGATATTTGTAACAAAATTCACAAGTAGCTGACTACATAAAGAGGGATATCTGAGTAATTGTGTCGTAATATTATGTGGATGACTTGACATAATGTTGATATTAGCAAGTCTGGCATATATCTTCAATTTAAATATACAGCTACTTGAGATATATTGACAATTGACAGTGATATAGTGCAATGTACATCTTAAGAACACAGATAAAAATCCTAGGTATGTGTTTTCACATGAACAATAACAAGTAACTAGAAGCCAAGTTTCTTTCATCTCGTAGCCAGTTACTAGTAGCTAGCTTTTCTTACTTCTCGAAACCAGTTACTAGTAGCCAGTTACGAGTAGCCAACTTTGATTTTATCTCGTAGCCAGTTACTAGTAGCTAGGTTTTCTTACTTCTCGTAGACAGTTACTAGTAGCCAGTTACTAGTAGCTAACTTTACCTATCTGGGTTCATGTCGATATAAATGTATAGCTGGTACATTTTATTTTAAAGAATATGGATTTTTTCATTTAGCAAATTAAATAAGATTTTGATATAGAGATCTCAGTTTCAAGTTTTTTGGGTTTTTTTTTTATACAAATGTTTTTAGTTATACTTTGTCATGGTATCTTGTGTATATATATTCATGTTGAATTCTTAGAAGTGTGCTATCCTTTTGTATGATGATGTTTTGTATTTGTCAAACTTCATGTATTACTACAATATTAAACATTCATCTTTATTTGGAAGTGGTGACTCTTAAAATGATGCAATAAGGCATCTTCTAAGAATTTATTAAATCAAATGTTATTATTAAACACTTGCACCAAATTCGTTTAAACATTCAAATTGGTGTATAAATGTAGAGTTATTTTATGCTAGAAGAATGATGAGTTCTACATTTCTGACGTGTGTCATGGTAGTAATAGTGAGTTTTAAATATTTTGTTTTAAAAGGTACGAATTCATGATATATGTTTTATTATGTTTTTGACTCGGTAAAAAGTTATGTTTGATTGCTATACATTTTTTGAAGTTTAATTATGTTATTAAATACAGATTATATTAAGTACACATTGGTAGAGTATTTAGGAACAATTGTTCATATAAAATGAAGACCAATATGAACTATGCAAGTCTTGTTATGGTGACATTATTTCAAACGTTATTTTTGACTTTTCTTTAGTTTTTTGAGTAAATATATTGTGTCATTTCGTAATTGTTCGTTTATGAGTATTTCCCCCTTAGGAAAATAAATCTTTGTGGAAAGTTGTCTTTTAATATTTCTTCTACAATGCATTTTAAAATATTACCTATTTCATATGGTTATAGTTGAATTCATGATGTAGAAATCTTAAAATTAAGTGTTGCCAAACACTATGAAGTTCACTTTTTTATTAAACCAGCCAAAAAAAAACCTGATTTGTATTTTAATATTTATTGCAAATCTTTCACATTTTAACTTAAAATTGAAAATTGAGAGTTTTTCCCTTTCCAATATGGCAATAAATTTAATCAATCTGGCAGCTAATGCGGTAGTGCCAAGGAAACATTACATTAATTTCATTCATTTAATTTATTCCCTGACATGGAGTAAAATACTAATGGCCATAATTCATTGATAACTTGTCTTCAGGTTGAGTTAATTTAAGGGGCTAAAGACCTGTATAGAGGAAGCCATTATCCATGAACAATGAGAAAACAGGGTACATATACATGTCGTTACATACTGACTCTGAAAGTTCTCTTAGTCAACAAATTGACTGTGAATAATCTATTCAGGATTCATAAATAATTGCAAAGGAGTTTAATCTAAAACATCATAGTTCTGTTGTTAAGACAGCAACCAGCATTCTCCATTACACTTTATAAGGCATGAGACATCTCCAATACAATTTATAAGACACGAGACGGAGACATTTCCTCGGCCCTGAACAAATAATTTAGAAGATCCAAATCTGTTTCATTAGATAACCTCACCAATGGAGAACTTAAGTACACTGAACAAGAGTGTTTGTACAGAACAGGGGTTAACATAAAAAGGACTCAAACAAAGCTTAATTTCTGACATCTTCTCTTTATATCCACAGGACATACAAAACAAAAATCAAAACATTACAACAAACAAGTCATAACAGTACCTACAGTCAAATTCAATATTCTGGTCCACACAGATCTCTATACATTGTTCATCTAACAGTGTTAGTCAGTCTTACTGAGTATTACTCTCTTATTAGCAGGTTACACAACAGAACATTGCAACATCTCAGTCATAATAACATATTGCAAAATAAAATAAAGCAGGACAGAGCTACTGGGCCAGTCAATGGTGGACCAACTTTCAGAAGCAAACTAACAATCTTTCTCCGAGATTCACAGTGGTTAGCTGTCAAAAAAATCTGTCTATACGGATGTGATAAAAATGAAGGTTAGGAGACTGTGCATATTATGCAGTATTCCCATATGGAAAACATACATGTAGAATCCTTAAAAAATTCCTATCATTCAGCAGAAACATAGCAACTGTATGACACTTTATAACACCAATTGCTCAAAACAGTTTTACTTTTGGCTAGTTTGATATCATGAAATATAAGTTATTTGAAATCAAAGTCACCAAAAGTGAAACAAAACTTAATCATAAAATCTCTGAAAGAGCTTAATATATGGGACTTGTTTTACGCTACAGATGGTGTGAGAAAGGTTACAATACATAACACTACTGAACTCAAAATAAAAGAACCAATTAAAAAAGTCCACGTCTCTGATATTTCGTACAATCACAAAATTTACTGACAGATAAACAAGTTTACCTGACTTCTTAACAATCCTCTTACAAACAGTGTTTCTAACTGGTATGTAATACAATGTGAATAATTTAATAAATCCTATTTCTCTGTCCTTGGCTTACTCCGACTCGCGCACTTTTCTACAGATTTCTTCAGTGAATTCTGAACACTTGGACGAGCCTCCTAAGTCACCAGTTAGCACCTGTAAGTAAACAACATTAAAAGCTAAAGCAATGAAGAATTATCATAAAAACACATACAAAGAGTTTTCAAAAAACTTTATACCCCTGCTATTAATTTTACCGTATATTTTTTTAAAAAAATTACTATTGATTTTTATCAGTCAATACCAAGAGAATCAAATGAAACAAAGTATAAGTGATAAAGCGCTGCTAGATTTCTCAAAAATTGATGTGTCTAATCATGATATGAAAAAAATTAGACAAAGTGATTAAAAATTCATGTTACAAAACATAATGAAGCGATGCTTTTTAGGTCAGAATAGCACTTTGTTGTATAGGATTGTAACAAAAACTGCTTCATTCAACAAATGTTATCTTTCTTTATAATAAACTATCGAAGGTTTTACATACACGTCATGATAAATTACCAAAGTATCTAATTTTTCAGAAAAGGTTTTCTGTTTTTAAATTTGGATAAGATAATAATAAATTGGATCCATACATGTATGTTTTAAAAATGCTAAATATGTAAACCAGAGCATTTTGTTATAACAAAAAAAGGGATCAAATGAATGATCTTCCAGTAATTGGTATAATCTCAATATAGAGATATATTATCCTGATAAAAGTGTGATATTGTTCTTTTTTTATTTTTGTTTTCCCATATCTGCTCTCTCAGGATAGAAAACCTTTATTCAATTTTAGACATTTGAAATGTTGTTAGTTTCAAATGATGATGTCTTGACTAAGTCTAGAATTTGCGATTGTCTTAGTCACATTTTTCCAAATCAAAATTTATTTAACTTTGTGAACGAACTACTAAGAGGGTAATAAAAATTATCCATCTAAAGATTCTCTGGCCTTATCAAATATGTATTGTTCATGTACTGTACTAGTAGTACATACAATTTAGTTTTATTTGAAAAAAAAATTATGTCAATTTTCCTCTTTATATATTTGAATTTAAATAAATGTCGCCTTCAAGCATAAAATAGCGTCCAGCAGTCTCCTTCATACCTTAATAATTGTGAGTTAACAGAAACAAAGAGAGAATATTTTCTACAGAAGTTATCTCTCTGATCAGAGGGACACTCCACCTTAATATGTAAAAGATTGAATAAAGTACAGGAGTAAAATAAAATTCAAGTGAAAATGATGAGGCATTTTTTTGTGTTTTTCACTGACACCCACCCTTCCTTCTCGAATCACATCAAAGCAGGCCATCTCAATGCGCTGGGCATAGGGACTGAGCCCCATATAGCGGAGCATCATGACTGCACTGAGCAGCAGGGCTGTGGGGTTAGCTTTGTCCTCCCCCGCAATGTCTGGGGCGGTTCCATGTACCTATACAGTAAAGGAACACATGTACTACATTACAAGTAAAATACAGAAAGGAACACAATTAAAACGCAGCAAAGAGACATACAAAACACAAGAGAACATATGTAGTGTTTCTATGAATTTTATAAGGTGATCGTTACAGATAGGCACATGATCAAATCCAATGATGCCGAATAGTTAATGAAACTTAGCTACTTTCGAAACAAGGAATGCTACAATACATCTCTGATTTCCAAATAGCTGTGGTTCTTCCATACATGGAAGAATTGCCTCTTCCTGCTATTTGATGTATTGTTAGACAATAATCAGTTAGGATATTTTGTCTACTTTTTCTCACCTGATTTACTTACCGATTCAAAAATAGCCCCGTCCTGACCAATGTTACCACTAGGTGTCACTCCAAGGCCGCCGATCAGTCCGGCACAGAGATCACTGTCCATAAAGAACGTACGCAATCAGAAACAGTCAGCTTCAGGTTACACAGAATAACTATACAGCTCTACTTGTTTACAGTACATCAAGTATAAAGTTCAACAAGGCTTACAGTACATCAAGAATAAAATTCAACAAGGCTTACAGTACATCAAGTATAACATTCAACAAGGCTAATATTTATTTATAAATTAATCTAGTACAATGTGACCGATTAAATGAAGGTTTGATCACTTCAACTACCTTCATGTAGAAGTTATGATACAGATTTACACAGAATCTTCCATCTTTTGCTTTATTTTTTATCATAAATTGGTTTTGCTTCTACTTTAGTTTTGTTTATAAATCTTCCCTACTTAGCCTTTCAGATGGATACAAACTTCAAGTTTTCAAAATTTGTGACTGATTCAGAACACCTGATGTTTATGACAATTGTGCTCTTGTTGTATTATCTTCAGTTTGAATTATTTCAATCTTACAATAGGCGGATCCCCCTACAGTCAACCTGACATAACAAACCTTAAAATGTCTCCATACAGATTGGGCATCACCAGAACATCAAACTGAGTCGGGTCTTGAACCATCTGAAAAGAAATTCTCCATAAATAACTACATAAGCATTCAGAACAACCATATAGGAACTGTCCTTCATCAATGATTTCTCATGATTCTTAACCTCTTAAGTATGTAATTGGTGGATTGAAAATTATGAATACATGTACATGTATTATGGCCTATGTTCTGTGAGATTGGATGCAAGGCTTGCTATTAGTTTTTAATTGTGGCAACATCACTATACATTTTTAGATTTACCTGTTTAGAAACTCACATGCAAGTTACAAAATGATTTGCAACAAGTACATAATATCAATCTGTTGGATGTTCCTTTGATGCACAGACCGAAAAAATCACCAGGTTTTTTTGCGACTTACAGATAAATATCTCCTTAAATTGATGTCTTTTTTTTGT
Organism: Magallana gigas; assembly: GCF_963853765.1. Classification (NCBI taxonomy): domain Eukaryota; kingdom Metazoa; phylum Mollusca; class Bivalvia; order Ostreida; family Ostreidae; genus Magallana; species Magallana gigas. The sequence continues at coordinate 56,298,834 of NC_088858.1, read as the reverse complement.
GTTTGTGCCTTACAGTTAAACAGACTGTGTCTAGGTACATCTCCTTAGACTTAATGTCTTTGTTTTGTGTTTGTGACTTACATCTAAACAGACTGTGTCTAGGTTTTTTTGTGACTTACATTTAAACAGACAGTGTCTAGGTACATCTCCTTAAACTTAATGTCTTTGTTTTGCTCGGCTACATGTCTACAGCATTTCAGGAATAAACCGTCTGTCATCTTCCTGCAAACCAATCAAAACTCAAGTAAGAACGACAAATAAGACATCTCTACAAATCTCTGAACAACACCCGATATAAAATTCATTCAATTCACAGGTTGTTAAAATAATTGTATAATGGAGCAGTTCCTTGTCAATTTGATGCATTGGTTAAACAGAGAAAAATATTTCTTCTGTGATGTATCATGAGTTATCTATAAATTTATTTTAAAAAACATAGATAGAACTTTTTCTATATTGACTGCAATGTTCATGAATAAAACACATTCAAGACTATTAACAGATTGTCAGAAAATAATGAGATCAAGAGGGAGATTTATGTAAAGATAAGATTCCATCTCTTTCCAACAACAGTTTACATTGTACATAAGTTTATTTACTGAATACAGCTAGTATGTCCCTAACAATGGGAAATTACAACGGCAGCAAATCCGACCCATTTGACTCGGCATCTGGCTTAACTTTTAGGAAGTTATTGAAAAGTTTCAAGTTTAGAACAACATTTTAATGATGTAGGAGCACATGGCTCGATAGTCTTGGGGGTTAAGGCCAGTAACTGAAAGGTAGCTGGTTCACATCCAAAGAGTTTATGCACTAACACGAGGCACTTTATCAACATCGTTATCAGTCCACCCAGCAGAAATTTGGTACCGGCTTATGCTGGGGGTTAACCTGCAATGGACTGGTGTCCCATCCAGGGGGAGTCAATGACTCTGACATCCACTTAGCACCACAGAAACTGGGGAAAAGCACCGGCCTTACGCACCTTCATGGCACAGAGATGGACTTAACTAACTTATTAATTATTATATAATTCAATTAATTCATAATTTGCTTTAATCAATCAACTAAACTGATTGTTTAGTATTAGATTATATAAGCAATTAGCTTATATCAGACCTCTAGGGTCTTTGATTATTCAGGGGTTCACATGTTACTTGCAGTTAATCTGCCAGACAACAGAGAGAGGACTCACATAATGTTGGCTTTGTGGACGGCAGTGACAGTATCTCGGTTGTTGTCTCGAGCATAAGCGAACGCGTACTCGGCCACTCTCATTGACGCCTCCTCTGTAATCTTCTTAATGCTTTGTACCACACCATCTACTATCTGTAACACAAATGACGATTGGTTTAAAAAATTTAGTACTTTAACATAGGCATTTCATTTGTTGTTTGCAGTATTTATGTAATAAACTGACCACATGTTCTATACCGCTGTACTCTCCCTCTGTGTTTTCTCTGATGGTGACCAGGTCTACATCATTGTACGGGGTCTTGTATCCCTCTATGGACTTACAGGGGCGGACATTGGCGTACAGGTTAAAGGCCCTTCATCAAAGACAGAAATAAATAGAGGTAACTTAGGTATATAAAGTATATAATAAATAGAGGTAACTTAGGTATATAAAGGACATAATAAATAGAGGTAACTTAGGTATATAAAGGACATAATAAATAGAGGTAATTTAGGTATATAAAGAACATAATAAATAGAGGTAGCTTAGGTATATACATGTATAAAGTAAATAAAAAATAGGTAACTTATAAAACTATACACATTACAATGTTACATTGTGAAAATAATTGTAATTTATACTATAATGATGTAAAAAGTGTGTGCTTCCAACACACACACATATATATAATGTAAAAAAATAGATGCTACCAATTATTTCAAAATAAAATATTCTTTAAAAATTTTGACAATCTAAAACTTCAAATTGAAAATGTTTGTAGGTTTAAAATATCATGAATTTTTTTTCATAAATTTGTACTGACAACACTGAAAAAATACCCGTTTGTTTTGTTTAACCAAGTTTCAAGAAATTAGCAACTTTAACCTTACTCAGTTACCCCTCCTATTACCTAAAGAACAGAGACAAAATCTGGCTGAGAACTCACTTTCTGAGGGCCAGATTCAGAGACTGATGTCCCTTTCCTATCGGTGTTGCTAAGGGACCTTTGAGTCCAACTTTTGTTCTGTCCATGGACTCGAAGATCTTGGGAGGGAGTCGGAAATTCCCATCAGGGCCTTTGACGGGGGTGACATCAACATCTTCCCAATCAACAGGGGCCTGCAGCCAAAAAATTAAATCCATAATACACTATAGGATTTCTCATGAATTATGATGGAATACATTATATGTGTGTCGATCTTTTCATGGAACATGTTTGTGGTTTCTCTTCAAAGTAATAGCAAAGTTATAGAAACCACAGATAGGCTTGATAATTAAAATCATTTATCACTTGTTTGAGTTCTTTATCTAATTATCCTGCTGTATGGATTGTCATGATGTAGACTGAGTGTGCAAACTGAAGCTTGTTGGCATTATAAAAATCATTGAATAAATTCTAGCATATTGTGCGTTTTTTCACATTTTAGGCACACCAGTCCATGTTATAAAACTCAAAAGTCAGTAATTCAATACCTAAACAATAGTAATTAAATTTTATTTCTTTTATATCCAAACTCCGCCACTCTACATTTTACCATTGCTAACACAGCTAGTATAAAAAGGTTGCACAAAGTCCATCAATTACCCCTGCAGCACTAAAGATATCCTTCACAGACTGGGAGATTTCCGGTCCGATTCCATCCCCTGGAATCATTGTCACCATCTGCCTGGCTTCTGTGGAGTAACATCGTGATCCCTGTAAAAAAAACACAGTAAAATGTGAAATCCCAAATGTGAACCCACCATTAAAGCTTGTATCACACTTATTTGCATAGAGATGGCATGAAAAATAAAGCATTAAACAATAAATTTGCGCAAAATTTGTCATATAATCTGAGACATTGAATTCTAATATGTTTGCCTCTGTGATTGGGGTAATTGGGTCTCAGACATCATCTATAGACACATGACATATTTATCAGTTAATCGATATACAGCGTTAACGTGAAAGTTTTTATCCTTTTATAAATCGTAACAACGGCATCAACTGCTTAAATAATCAATAACTTTTGTCTAAATAGATCCTTAAATGAAACGAAACTACACTGCTTGTTGACAGAACGTCGTCTGCAAATATTCCCACGTGGCCTTTCAAACGCCAAATCCTCTGAACAATTCGATTTCTAGACGATGTAAATCACATTCTGATCAAACAGCTGTATCTTTTTCATACATGACTTTACTAACCTGGTTTGGGATCTCTTGTAGTAGCCTTTTCAACGCTCGCCGAAAAGCCATCGTTGTGACCTTCAAAATGGAGAGTTCCGATATTTCGATTTTCCTGTTGCCGGTCTCAGTAGCTTCGACGCCTGATCTCTTAAGGGGAAAATGTCAAAACTTAATATGTTACCGATCGAGTTGAAGCACATTGAGACTTTATTACGAAACAACGTCACACAATACACAGGGCCAGTAAACAGAACTGCAGTAACGGTAAACCTCCAACTCTCTGTTTTAAAAACAAGAGACCTATGGACCACATTGCTCACCTGATCAACAGTTCGTTCTATCATTCTATTTCGTTTTGTAAAACATTTTTCATATATATTTCTTTGTTAAACTTTGAAACCCCGTTAGGTGCCCCAGTATTATAGATAATCCACACTCTGAGGATGTTTGAGTAGTAATATCGAAAATTGGAGTGTTCACTGTATGCATGCAGTTCTTGAGAGATTATTAAACATATCTCCTATATATTACTATGTTAAACTTTGAACCCCTCTTAAGACCCCAGTTTTTGTCCGGGGGTAAGGATTTAAAAATTCAGAATCTTACCTATAAATACAAGCATTATAGTGTTCATATTGGCATATCTGGTGCAGTTGTTCTTGAGAAAAGTAGTTTTTATAAACACACACCCTCTTTTCACTGAACATTCGCAATTTTTTAAAAAGTGTGGGTTTCGCCTTTTATTTTCTCAATTTTTAATCCCATTCCCATAAGGATGCTGTGTACCAAGTTTAGTTGAATTGGCACATTGGTTAAAGTCAAAAATGTACGTGCATGAAAAGTTTATACAGACCGACAGCTAGACAGACTGACAGAAGGATGGACGACTGACAACAGGTGATAAAAAATTCTTACTTGAAACTTTAATTCAGAAAACTGCCAAAATCCTGAAAAAATTGTGCATATTTTTAACACCTAATTACCGTAAATGCGAGATCTGTCCAATAGTTTTGGAGTGTTCCAGATTACTATAAATGTGCATGGAGTATTTTGACAATGGTTTGACTATCGCTTTCGTGCGGTATACACTTTTTAGAAATATATTTTAAAACCAATAAAAGCCTTGACCTTATAATTACTCTTGTATTTGAAGCAAAGAAAATCAATTCCTTTTTAGCTTACCTGAGCTGAAAGCTCAAGTGAGCTTTTCTGATCACATTTTGTCTGTCGTCCGTCCGTCCGTCTGTCCGTAAACTTTTCACATTTTCAACATCTTCTCAAGAACTACTGGGCCAATTTCAACCAAACTTGGCACAAATCATCCTTAGGCAAAGGGGATTTAAAGTTGTGAAAATTAAGAGCCACACCCTTTTTCAAAGGGAGATAATTAGAAATTAATGAAAAATTTTGAGAAATTTTCAAAAATCTTCTCAAGAACCATTAAGCCAGGAAAGCTGAAACTTGTGTGGTAGCATCCTCAGGTAGTGTAGATTCAAAGTTGTGAAAATCATGACCCCCAGGGGTAGGGTTGGGCCACCAATGGGGGGGGGGTTGAAGTTTTACATAGGAATAAATAGAGTAAATCTTTAAAAATCTTCTTCTCAGAACTAATCAGCCAGGAAAGCTGAAACTTGTTTGGAAGCATTCTCAGGTAGTGTAGATTCAAAGTTGATTCATGATCTCTGGGGGTAGGGTGGGGCCACACGCAGCACAGTTAAGGCTGTCAATAAACTCCGTTCAGACAAAAAGTACGGGAAATGTGCATTATGACATCACAGTATATTACAAACCTCGAAAGTACTTATTAATCTATTTATTAGTAAAATTAACTTATACTAATCTTTTAATTAAAAACAACAAATGCTATTACTTACAATTTTGATGTCCGTTATATCGTACACACTGAAAAAAAAGCGAGATGTCGTTCTCGCTGTACTACAAAATATGACGTCATATGCTTCAAAATGACGCATTAAGATAAATCATTGAAGGCTATCGTGCAGTTTTATAGCGAAGAAAAATAAATGTCATACATTAACGGAAAAGTATAAATGAATATTTTGTTTAAAATTATTATTAGTAGAATGCTACCTATATAGTCTTATTTTCATCTTGTTAAAAGTATGCATCGTATAAAGAAGCCACCTCGGTTTTGTATAAAATATCGTATATCTAAAATCTGAGTACCTAAATAAATCACTTAATTGCAAGGGCATACACTTACCTGATCCCGACAAACTTTTACATGTAAATTTGAAATATGCTATGTAACTTAAAAACTTCTACGATCCTTGTAAAATCTTACAAATTAATTATTTTTTAATGAAATTAACCCTATGACCTTCAAAATTATTCAATATATGCATTATAAATTACGGTTTCTACTAACAAATATTCTTATCTTAAAAAGTTCGCACCATTTTTCAAAATCTACGATATAACATCAAGTTATTTCATAATTCAGTTGTGAATTTTGACATGATTATGCCATTGCAATATTGAATTTTTTAAATGACCTCAAAACCACAAATACATCTGCTTGTACCATGCGACTGCCATATCACGTGACCACTATGAACATAAAATATTGTACTGTTATATATATATTTTAGAAATATATTGCATTCGAGTGAGTGTTATTGATTTTAAAAAGGACATGCCAGTTTAACTAAAGTATACGTGTTTTCATCACAAAAATTTGCCCATATTTTTATTGACTGCCTTAACTGTACTGCGCATTGGGGGTGTGTGTTAAAGTTTTATGTAGGAATATATTGAGTAAATCTTTAAAAATCTTCTTCTCAGAAACTAATCAGCCAGATGATTCTTTATAATTGTTAAGACTTTGGCCAAGGACAATTCTTTGGCCTCACAAGAAGGTTCAGAGTTTGATGTAGCTTTATATCCCATATATAAACAATCGTTAAGGATCATTTTGAAAACTGCAATACTCAACATGTGATATGACTATAAAATCATCCTGTTAGAAAAGGGACTAATGATTATAAACATAAGGATATCCAGGGGGAAAAATGGATTTTATTTATACAGGATCTACATGTTTAATTGTACATTGTCCAGATAGTTTGTATTATGACTCCATTAAGCTGATTTTATCATACCTATTGTTCCTCAGGTGAGCGATGTGGCCCATGGGCCTCTTGTTTAGACGTTGCGGCTATATACCAGATAGCTCAGTTGGTAGAGCACCTGACTGGATATTCAGGGTCCCGGGTTCGAATCCTGATCTGGTCCATCACTATTTCTCCCATTCTGTTACATTTGGTGTCATGACCAACCCCTGGAACTGACAGATTAACCCCTACCAGGGGAAGAGCCTGGGGTGATCTTCGAGGGCGAGGATCATTTAAGGGGGAGGAATGGGACGGTCAGACCGGCTCGAATACCAGCGCCAGATAGCTCAGTTGGTCAAGCACCTGACCAGAGATTCAGGGGACCCTGGTTCAAATAACGGTCTGGTCCGTCATTATTTCTCCCTCCCGTTACACCTTGCATATGTTTGAGGTGACTCCCCCTCCCACCGCCACGGTTAGGGTTTATATAAGGTGATGTCATAAATCAAGTGAATATTGAAATGACATTGATTTGAATGAATAATAATATAGAAGTTGAATGGAAGCTGTAATCCAACGTTTACCGGTATTAAACTTTGACCACTGGCATTGTTTTGATCAACATTGGGGGCTGCCAAAAAATATTTTATCCAGCTTCCGTAAAAATTAAATTACTATCTATCATTTTAACACAGGTTACAAAAATCACACATATTACAAACTTAAGGAAAAAGAGAATATAGTTTGAACTATTTTAAGCACATTATTCACTTGCTGTCAGATTATCTCTGAGAAAGATGACAGACACAAAATATATATGTAAATATTATATCTTTAATTTAAAGACACACACACTCTCACAAACCATTGTAAATTTAGAAAAAAACACAATTGCAAAACTTATTACTATACCATATCATGATGATATGAATATTCGTATGTGGAAAAAATATGTTGTTGAAATAGTTGGGCAGTTGCTTGCACATCAAATTCTGAGGACACAAAATTTTAAATCATAATAACCTTTTCTTCATTTAATGTTCATAAATAAAACTACTTTTCTTTTCTATAATTTAAACATGGGCAATATCACATAATATATTCACAAAGAGCAGATAACTCCTGTCAGACTATGTTTGATAATACCAGTATTAGGAAATATATTAATATTTTACGTCCAGTCCATGCATTCCACAAAAATCATTATTATGACAAATTATTCAAGTAATGACAATGTCCCAAGAATGATGGGGGGGGGGGGGGGGGGGGTTTCAATGCATTGCTGATAAAACATTGCCTGGTGTTTTACATGGATAGCCTCTTAATATAAAAGTTGACTCTATACTATGCACAGCCTGAATCATATCTGTGTACAACCAATGCTGCCTCACTCATTTAATGAGTGGAACCATACAACGTCAAGAGTTTATGCTGCATTATGTGGTTCACAATTCTATGTATTAATTTATAAAACACTATCATCATGTTTATGTACGAAGTTCTCATTCATATATCAGTTATCAATCCTCCTTAGTGCTCCGATCGACGAGGGAAGTCGGAATACAATCGATTTCAAACAGGTGGTAAAATTTTCTCTTCTGGATGAAAAGTTTTACGCCTGTCATTGAACAATAGCATTGCAAAAGGTAACGCCCATCGACCCCGAAGAAAACGATTGACTGTGTTCACTCACCGGAACCTGTTCAATACACAAACTCAATACGAATTTCGATTTACGTCTCAATGTCATAATTGCACCCAAAATCCCGTCAGCAGGTAGTTACATATATATTATACGAATTTCGCTTTATTCAGTATTCCTAATACAATACATGTAAAATGGATCGTATCCGTTGATTCGAGTTATATTTCATTTCAAAATTCTCTCTCTCTCTCTCTCTCTCTCTCTCTCTCTCTCTCTCTCTCTCTCTCTCGTAATGGCTACAAAAGATTGCTTTTAAAATTGCAAGTTTTACGTTAATCACCTATTTTACTCAAATGTAAAATATTTGCTTTGTCCAAAATGCAATGTCTAAAAATAAAATGCACGACTTTGAATTTTACTTTTGCCAAGATTTTTCATTATTTTAAGGGGATTCAGTTTTTTCTTAATTTGATCAAATTGAATGAGAGATATCCATTTATCAGCAACAAATTAAGAAAGCGCAATTACACATTAATTTAAAAATGACTTATGGGAAAAGATATTATGTCCGGGTAGCGCTGTGGTAAGCGCATTCGCATCTCACCGCTGCGATCCGAGTACGATCCCCGTGATCAGTAGTGGTCGTACGTGAGAGGGTATGGTGGTCGCCCGCTCGTACACGTGGGTTTTCTCCGGGTACTCTGGCTTCCTCTCAATTTTATACACCGAGTGGACTAGAAAACGTCTTCAGTTTCCCATACGTTCCAGTGGGTGAACACAGTCAATCGTTTTTGCTTTTTTCGGGATCGGTGGGCGTTACCTTTTGCAGTGTTATTGTTCAATGACAGGCGTAAAACTTTTCATCTAGAAGAGAAATTTTACCACCTGTTTGAAATCGATAATCGATTTCAAACAGGTGGTAAAATGTCTCTTCTGGATGAATAGTTTTACGCCTGTCATTGAACAATAGCATTGCAAAAGATAACGCCCACCGATCCCGAAGAAAACGATTGACTGTGTTCACCCACCAGAACGTGTTCAATACACAAACTCAATACAAAGTTCGATTTACGTCTCAATGTCATAATTGCACCCAAAATCCCGTCAGCCACGTGACCGATCGAGATGATCTCCCCTTGAAGAAAAGAAAACTTAATTTAAGACTTCGATATTTTCTGTTATTACTTTACTGGTTGATTAAAAATAAAAAGAAGAAGACGTGTGTGTATCATGTAAGACACTTAGTCTTGACATTTAATTTCAATAAACTAACAGGTAGTTACTTATATATTATACGAATTTTGTTTTCTTCAGTATTCCTTTAAAATGTTAACTCATACAATACATGAAAAATGGGATTAAAAGAAGTATCCGTTGATTCGAGTTATATTTCAAAATTCTCTCTCTCTCTCTCTCTCTCTCTCTCTCTCTCTCTCTCTCTCTCTCTCTCGTAATGGCTACAAAAGATTGCTTTTAAAATTGCAAGTTTTACGTTAATCACCTATTTTACTCAAATGTAAAATATTTGCTTTGTCCAAAATGCAATGCACCGCTGCGATCCGAGTACGATCCCCGTGATCAGTAGTGGTTGTACGTGAGAGGGTATGGTGGTCGCCCGCTCGGACACGTGGGTTTTCTCCGGGTACTCTGGCTTCCTCTCAATTTTATACACCGAGTGGACTAGGAAACGTTTTCAGTTTCTTATACGTTCCAATAAAAGATATTAAACAGAGACTTGAGCAAGTCTTAAATAAAACCATAGTTTAGTTAACCGTTTCAGGTATGTGCAAGGATTGAAAAGACGCATTGCACAAGTAATTTGCTGTCGTGAACAACGAACCCCTTTGTCTGTTGGAGAGCTTTTCTATTAATCAAACTTAAAGGATGTTGACGAATAACTGCAAATACTGAGACTGTTCTAAGTGATATTCTGGAGAGTGAGAGTGGGATTACTACGATATAAATGACGATACCTTTAGATGAAATGATTACCCAACCAAAACAATGAATCCATAGGCAGGCTCAGATGCAGCAATTTTTTTATGGAGGAAGTTGAAGGTCAAGGTTTAGTATTACTAACTTTTTCATAGGCCTGGTGATAAAGAGACAACGGCGATAGAACGTTTCTTTTAAAACTGAAGATAGTGAATTTCAAAAAGTGCATGCAGTGAAGTTTGCTTCAGTCTACGTACTGGTGTGATTTGAGGTTACAAGTATTTTATTAGGATCAAGTGGTTTAATTTTTCAAGATTCGTGGTTCTTAAAAAAAAGGAGTAGACAAATAGTAATGGATTATTTTATTTCAGTGTTTCTCTGCTGTTTTGCGCGGTGTCGTTATTAAAGGTTGAAGACATTAAATCTGTTACTTTCTTGGTCAATATAATGGCTTATTCTTGTTTCCTGCTTATTTGTAGCCGTCGAATATATTATTAGCTTAACTTGGCTGTGCATTATTTTGCTTAAAAATGATCTAATTATTACTTCAGATTCATCAGATTCAAAATGATCAAATAATAAAAAAGTGGGTTATGTTCTTATTAAGAAAGTTAAATAAAAAAAAATAATAAGCAAAAATTACGCTATTAAGAAGGGGCCCAGTCACTTCGCTCCCTCCGACCCCTTCTTAATCGCGTAAATTTTGCTTTAAATGATCTAACTATTACTTCAGATCCCCGAAGTCAGCCGTAGTTAAAAAGATAATTTGGCAAAATCATTTTTTTAACTACGGCTGACTTCGGTCAAAGTTGTTCACCAGTCGTCTTTTTCAACAGCATGAAAGTTATCACGTGATTTTCATGTGATTAGATAGGCTAGATGAAGTAGGCCTACTATCAATACACACCTGAGCATGCATTGAAAAGCAGACAAAATACTTCGATCCTTATCGTTTTTCAATATAATTGTATTATTTCGTTTGAAAGCGGTCTGCTCAAGAACTGAAGATGTGTCATTAAACAGTCATAAGTGTCCAAAATATAAGAAAATTCAGAAGTCTGGATTTAGCTAAAATAATATGCGTGCCTTTTACTGCAAAACGTATTATGACAAACTTATAGGCTTGCAAGTACATTGCACATCTGATGCGCGAATCCAGAAATTTTTATCGTCGGAGGGGGGGGGGGGGGTCCGAGGCATATTTTTGGTAATTCTATAATGAAATCAAAAGATATTTAAATTTTGCAGGGGGGGGGGGGGGTCCGGACCCCTACCCCCCCCCCCCCCTTCTAGATGCGCGCATCCATGTACTGTTTGTATTTTTACATATTATGTCTACCCCATTACACTATCCTCTTTTGGCATATGATCTTACTAAAAATCTGTTAGATCATATCTTTGAATGAATTAATCTTATATTATATATATTATTTTATATTATATTCATTCTTATATTCTCTTTTCAAAAAAGACCTTAAATGTACGAAACAGTGAACTTGTCCAATATTAATTTGTATTAATGAAATGACTTAAATTTTACAGGACTCTGAGCTCGATTGGACTATCCGCAGGATATTGGAAGCATAATTCTATACATCAATTCATTGTATGAAAGTAATGACGATGATCATATGGCTGTTGTGGACCACAAAACTATTGACAGTGTATTCGGAACGATGGGCAACGTTGATCAGCTTATTCAGGACACTAAAAATAATAATAGTATGAAATATTTAAAACATTACATATGTATATTCTAAGTGTCCAGACGGACAATTTTTTGCATGGTTGGGTATTTATAGCTGAGGGGAAGTATCATAACCATACCCACCCTTCTGAAGCTTGATAACTTATAGTCTTATGTAAATAAATTGCATCAATATCAAAGATATTTAATACGTTTGGTGCTAAAAAAAAGCCATTGTCTCATCAAATTATTTCAATAACAGGGTCATCATTTGTAATGCTAAAAGTATTAGGCCTTCAGGTTTTCAGAAAGTCAAGGTTTTAATTCCATGTATTCAAATATTAGATGAACGTTTACACTGTATGCTTTCTTTAGTGTCAGTGATCATGGATATTGTGTCAACAATTTCACAGAAGAGAGCGTTTTAAGTTAACAGAACTTGTGCCTGATCGTATTGCATATACATGTGTACCATAAACAACAACAACAACAACAATAAAATATGTTCAAACCAAATCCCGAAGGTCCACTAAAATACAATTCCATATACGTGATGGTAACTTTCCAAAATGATTTTTTTTCAGTAGAAAACGCGCAAGGTTTAAGCACAGGGGCCAAGCTCGTTTCGCCATTAATTTCGTATATATAAAGACTTTATTTATGGTTACATTGAATAAATTAAATGTCGAAACGGGTTTGGTCCCTGTGGTTTAAACTTGTCCAGTAGTTTAACTCCTTTACATATTCCATTACAGCGTTATTTAACTACACAACATAACCATGACATTTGAAACTTTTCTTTCTTTCTCTCATGGATAACCTATTTTTTTTTCATAACTTGGGGACTTCTTGCACAGTCAACGTAATTTATCTCGTTTATTGACTAAACCTAAATTAACGTCCAATTTTGTTCACATTAATTCTTACATTTTATAAAAATGCCAACAGTTCCCTGCATGGAATCAACTTACCATCTTATTGTTTAAAATGTTTGTATCGATTGAAAAGCCAGACATATCGATCTCTTTTGTTTCCTGTTTTTTGCAGCACACATTTTTCTTAAAATTGAAGTGGCATGTAGTTGACCCCCACTGGCCGCATGTAATAAATGGAAGTGACAATAAGGAATTCAACATGCATTGAAATCTAAGTTATTTCCTAGTCAACATTTTTTTGGATGCCCCCCCCCCCCCCCAATTCATAAATGATGCTACGTACGTGCCTGTACAATGTGTATCTGCCACCAATATTTGTCAGATCTCTTCAAGTCGACATAAGGATCTGACAAGTCGACATAAACATCTTTTAAGTCGATATAATTATTTAACAAGTCGACATAATTATCTGACAAGTCGACATAATTATTTGACAAGTCAACATAACATCTGACAAGACATCATTATCTGACAAGTCGACTTAAAATATGAATGATAATTTTCTTTAAATTAGTGGCCATATTATTTTTTCTGTCAGATAATTATGTTAACTTGTCAGATCTTTATGTCGACTTGACAGATAATTATGTTAACTTGTCAGATCTTTATGTCGACTTGACAGGTAATTATGTTAACTTGTCAGATCTTTATGTCGACTTGACAGATAATTATGTTAACTTGTCAGATCTTTATGTCGACTTGTCAGGTGATTATGTAAACTTGTCATATATTTATGTTGACTTAACATATGATATTATGATGACAAGTAAATGGCAGTTAGTGGCACTAACACGCTTTGACAACAAAATATTAAGTCTCTAGTCACTATGGTTATTTTCTGACAAGTCAACATAAAGATCTAACAAGTTGACATAAATATCTGACAAGTCAACATTATCATATGAGAAGTTAACATAATTATCTGACAAGTGGTGGCAGATCCATGCCACAATAGTATAAAGACAAAGTTGTATATGATTTATTTTAATTTTTTATTTTGGAACACGTGTAAATATATAGACATCATTACTGTGGAACATATATGCTGAAAATATTTAACAGTTTAACTATATATCATTTACTATACACTGTTATAGGAAATTTGCACTGTTAAGGAAATTGAACCAGCGACCGTATGATTTATTATAAACTATAGCCAATAAAAAAATCATCGATTTTGAATTGATATTGATTGAAAATGCATTTATCGTTTCCAGCACTGTTTAAACAGTTGTCAAAGCGTGTTAGTGCCACTAATTATCATTAAGTTGTCATCATAATATCTGACAAGTCGACATAATTATCTGACAAGTCGTCATAATTATCATATAAAATATAAAAAATATATAATATAAACATATTCTCAAAATCGTGAAATTCCTAATCCGGGGGGGGGGGGGGGGGGGTAACGTATGTATACCTACTGCTCCAAAACAATTCATGCCAAGGAAGAGAAAATTATTCCCAAGATCATTAAATTGATATATGTATTTGCCAGGGGGTGGGGGTCCGAGGCATATTTGCGATAATTTTACTATGTAAATTTAATAAATATTCATTTTCCAGACTCTCCCCTCTAGATCCGCGCATGGCTGTCACTTTGGGAACTATGCAATCGATGTGTAATTCTGATTGTGTAAATTATAAAACTCGGGCATAAACACGTGTAAGATTTGATCGACCCAGTTCCTTCGCATGATGCTTATGTTGCAACGTTATTGTTTACAATTTCTGCAATTGTAACTTCGGGCTCGGCAAAAGCACATCTGACAATCACATGACGTAAAGTCTACAATTAGAATTTTGACATGACCTTATATGGCAATTGCCTTGCTGCGGGAAAAGGCATGCCGTAATCGCTGGAATGGACGAAAAATAAACATAATATTCAGCTAAACTGTTACAATAAGCTTACAATGAACGACACCTTTTCTATGGAAAATACCGGTATTATTTTTATAGAAAAAAATTTGAGGTATGATTGAAACTGGATCAAACAGAAAGAGGTTCATTTATGAAAAAAATCGTTGCCGATGTGATGAATGCGCTAATTTCCGTAATATAATTCTCATGGTATTATAAATGGAAATGCCTAACATCTTATTTCTCAAAAATTTTTTTTACATATAATTCAAACACAGCTTTACTCTTGTTATTTTTCTGAATTAGTTAGAATAAACGACCTGCAAAGATTTGGTAATTTTTCGCGGAAAAATTTATGTTACTTTACATGTATTTATACTTTTTTTGTTGTGTAAGTGAAAGATAAATAATAACACATTCTTCAATTATAATAAAAAAACAAGTGCATATTTTTGTGCGCCGTAAATTGAAGTTTTTAATATGGGAGGCACTGTAGCTCTCAGGTCATCCATCCGAATTTTTTCAGACCGGGAGCTACAGACCTGCAGGTAGTTTACAAGTGGCTGTAAAGCTGTATTATAATAGCTCTCCAGAAAATTTTTATCAACCAACTTCACAAAGTGAGTCTGTATTAAACCGACATTAAGGACGTCATAGTCATATCCCGTAATCATTGCTTGAAATAAAAAAAATGTCAATTTTTACCTGCATGCTAGGCTTTTTTCCTCTATATATTGCCGACAATGCAAAGTAACATTTCTTTAAAAAATTTACACACACATCATTTCACGACAGTTAACCTTATCTTTGGAATTTTCATTTATCTTTTTAAAGAGGGTGTCGCTTCTTATGTCTCATATTAATCACAATCTCAAAACCAATGTCTTTAAATAGTTTGTTTTTCTTATCGATTACTTTGCAACTCAGCTGGCCGACCCCGTGTAATTTTTCGTGAGGGGTGTGTGTGTGTGTGTGTGTGTGTGTGTGGGCCCGGGGTTCTTGTCCAAACTTTGTGGTAGCGATAAGGATGCTTCTGGAGATACTTTCTAATTTGTTGCATATACTCTAATAACAGTCGGAAGCAAATTGAAAGTGTGTGTGTGTGTGGGGGGGGGGGGGGGGGGGCTAAACTAATCATCAGAAATCTTGACAAGAATTCCCAAAATCAACATTCATTCTTTTTAAGGTCTTTTACGGAACAATTTTGTTTGTTGCGAGGAAAAGTGGGGGGGGCTGAACCCTCCCTGATGTTATGTTCCTAATGGTAAGGTCTAACTTGGCAAAAAAAAGTGGGGGGGGGGGGGGCTAAGCCCCCCTCTAGCCCCCGGTTCCGACGCCTATGAATAAAAATGCGTATATATCTTTATACACGTGTATTCAAACAAAGTCATCAAAGGTAAATTTTTTCAGTTCTAAGAAGATATCTGAACCCGATCGAATTCATCACTCGCATCTTTTACATGATGTATACATTCACTTGATAAAATGTACAACCAATCTCATAATTTAATTTTCCGAAAAATAATACTTTCTATGAAATGTTGTTATCCAGAGATAATATGATTATAGGCCTACCTAATGTTTTTTTTTTTATTTATTCCGTCCCTACTCCGGCGATTACGGCATGCCTTTACCTGCAGCTAGCCTTCTTCTATCAGCGAGTTCACCGTTTCCATATATGGTCATTGCCTGACGTCATGACGTCAGGCATATCTAAGGTTTAAAAGTTGCAATCTCCGAAACAGTGCAGACAATGGGACAAGAAATGTCATGATATTTCACAAAAAAGATTATCCGATGCATGTTTAAGATGTCAGCATTTACATTCACAATTGATGAAAATGTTATAAGGCATGTAATAACAACAGCGAGCAAGTAAAAGGGACGTTCCCAATGCAATGCACGTGTGTAATCCTGATTTAAAAATAGATCAGCATTTCACCATATTTGAACGGTGAAAAAGGGGGACGGGGTCATTGCAACAAGTTGTAATATATTGTCTATTACGGTACAATATAAGTAATAATTTGTGTTGGATTATCATTATTACAAGAGAGTCATCAGGTTGGATTAAAACAAATATATATTTATACAGCTGGAATGTTTACTGGAGGAACTAAATCGCCAAAGCGGGTTGTGACCCGATTTTCGTTCAGTTGGGCGATTTCATTTATCTTGAAAATGGGTCGTCGTAACTCGCGTGTATTACTAAATGTACATTACTACATTTAACAATTACTAATCAAGTGTGTTTCTTAATTCGATATATTTCTTCCAAAACATCCGATCCAAAGTATAATATACATGTATTAGCTGTTACAAAACAAATGTCAAAAAATCCATCTGACCCCCTCCCCATGGATCTTTGCCAATGGATGAGTTCATTCGTTGCGTAAACGGTAATTGCAGGATTTCGCGCAACAATGTCTCATTCATAGTTTTTGAGCGCCTATTAGTTGACGAGTCAGTTAATTGGGATCATGCGAATACCCCAGAGCACACCATGTGTTTTCATCACAGGCACGTAGCATCGGGGGTTCGGGTGAGGGAGGCAGCTTCCCCCTCCCCACTTTTTTGGCAGATGGCACTTTTCTTTACTTTATATGATATCATGGATTTGCCCCCCCCCCTCCCTTTTTGTAGGAGCATGCAATAAATGAAACTGCAAATAAGGAATTCTATTTGAATTGAAAAACAATACGTGTTTGTATACCCTTTCATATTTCATATGGTCAGAAATTTTTAAAAATGCATTTCAGTTGATTTTGCATCTTAATATAACAAATATAATTTAAAAAAAAACGACTATTTACTCTCCAGCTTTCAAGCTTACATGCACTTATATGATATGACTTTGTGTACATTCCTAAAAATTTGAGTTAATAAAATAAATGATTTCAAGTAATATAAATGTACATGTTCTAGATCGAAGAAAAGACTAACATTTCGTCTTAAATTTGCACGGTCCGTTTATAAATTTATGATCAGCAGCGAAAATTAAAATTCATTTCTGATATGATATGATAGCCTAATTGATACATGCATGCTTCAATTGAATAATTTTATTTAGTCAGGCAAGCTTTTTGGAAAGCTATTACTTGTAGACTTTACATTTGTCAATTTTGTAACATGTCAGCCGTGATATTTCAGAAAACGGAAATACAAATGCAGAGATTACAGATGGAAAGTGTGTATTATAGTAGCAGGTTACATGTAAATAACAAACAGCATTAAGCATCTGTAGGGAAAATTAGATTGAGGGCCTGTGGGGTCAACTCTAAAGTGTTTATCCCAGAGTTTTTAGGTTATACGATCAAAATTACACTCATTGCCTGACGTCATGTTGCCTGACGTCATGACGTCAGGCATATCTAAGGTTTAAAAGTTGCAATCTCCGAAACAGTGCAGACAATGGGACAAGCAGTATCATGATATTTCACAAAAAAGATTAACCGATGCATGTTTAAGATGTCAGCATTTACATTCACAATTGATGAAAATGTTATATGGCATGTAATAACAACAGCGAGCAAGAGTTTTCAAGTAAAAGGGACGGTCACCATGCAGAGCACGTGTGTAATCCTGCTTTAAAAATAGATCAGCATTCCACCATATTTGAACGGTGAAAGGGGAGGGGGTCACCGCAACAAGTTGTAACATATTGTCTATTACGGTACAATGTAAGAAATAATTGGTGTTGGATTATCATTATTACAAGAGAGTCATCAATTTGGATTAAAACAAATAAATATTTATACAGCTGGAATGTTTACTGGAGGAACTAAATCGCCAAAGCGGGGTGTGACCCCATTTTCGTTTAGTTGGGCGATTTCATTAATCTTGAAAAGAGAACATAACTCGCATGTCTTACTAAATGTACATTACCACATTTAAAACTTACTAATCAAGGTGTTTCTTAATTCGATACATTTCTTCCAAAACATCCGATCCAAAGTATAATGTACATATATGTAGCTGTTACAAAACAAAAGTAAAAAAAAAATTCATCTAACCCTCCCCCCCATGGATCTCTGCCAATGGATGAGTTCATTCGTTGCGTGAACGGTAAAGCAGGATTTCGCGCCAAAATGTCTCATTCATAGTTTTTGTGCGTCGATTAGTTGACGAGTCTGTTGGGATCATGCAAATACCCCAGACCCCACCATGTGTTTACATCACAGGCACGTAGCATCGGGGGTTGGGGTGAGGGAGGCTGCTTCCTCTCCCCTCTTTTTATAGAATAAATGGAAATATCATGGATTTACCCCCCCCCCTCCACTTTTGTAGGAGCAAGCAATAATGAAGAGTTCTGCAAATAAGGAATTCTAATTGAATTGAAGTTACATGTAGGGTTTTTTTTCATGAATTTGAGAATTCATCCTTTTTAATTGCTTGTCAAGATGATTTTAATGAAGCTGCCCACACACATTCAAAAACAATACGTGTTTGTATACCCTCTCATATTTCATAAGGTTGGAAGTTTTAAAAAATGCCTTTCAGTTGATTTTGCAATTAATATAACAAATACAATTTGCAAAAAACGACTATTTACTCTCCAGCTCTCAAACTTACCTGTACTTAAATGATAAGTGTGCATTCCTAAAAAATTGAATTAATAAAATAAAAGAATTTCAAGTGATATACATGTATATATATCTTAAATTTCCGTGTTCCATTTATAGATTTATGATCAGCAGCAAAAATTAAAATTAATTTCTGATAAGATAGCCTAATTGATACATGTATGCTTCCATTGAATAATTTTGTTTAGTCAGGCAAGCTTTTTGGAAAGCTATTACTTGTTTATACTTAGGCTCACACATCAACACGATTGCATATTTGGATTTTCAAGTTTACATGTCTGGATGTTTCAACACGATTACCCTACACCGGGCGCACCCGTATTAAAGCAGTCATGCATGTTGACTGGTGTTTCATCAAGGACAGCGATTTGACTCTTGTTCGAACTGGATCTCCGAGTATCTATATAAATTGACGAACGAGCCACATGAATTTCACTTTAATGCCGTTTGTTAAAGGATATGGATGTTTCTGTAAATCACGTCGTAATTGCCTTCCTGCTCATCGTGGTAGCCGGGACCATCGTTATAGTTGTCATTGTCACCAACTTATCTAAAGGAGACAATAACTTTGCCTCTCGTGGAGCTACATGTCGACCAAAATTTGATTATAAGCGGAAATTGTACGACAATGACACCGTTGGCACGGTGTATGAAATATTACTTGAATCTTTCCGCGATTCGAGCCGCAAGACAGCTGGAAAAAGAGCAAGCGAGGCAGGCGAAGGAATTGGAGATTTGAATGGTATATATTTCAGATTGTCATAGAACAAAGGTAGCTAAGTGACTTAATGGGAAGTTAATCATGGCGACAACCACAGTGATACCTCGTGTACGAACACATGTTAATGTGTACACGTTTATGGTCTGTCGACACAATAAAATAAATTTTTTTACGAAATGATCAGAATTAAAAGCTTATCTCAATTTAAAAATAGGCACCTTCGATTTCGTTACACCGATTGCTCACATGAAAACTCGATCTTGAACGTCATGAAGTATGCCCTATTTTGTTAATTCTTGTTTAATGTGCTTTACTGTTTGAAGCACTGGCCAGTATAATGACGCGCTACTTTCCTCATAGCTTGGAAAGAGTGTGTAAAGTTTAATTAATGTGTTAATTAACTTAATTCTTAATCTCTTTATAGAGGAAATAAAAGATGAATGAACTGCCATTGACCGTGAAAGTTATGATTGGTTGCTTTCCGATCGAGGTATTCAGGTTGCACGGACTTAAAAAATTGTTAAAAAGATTAAAGGAAACTACAATCAATGAAACTGTTAACAGAAGACGATTTATTCTATGAAAGGATTTTCGTTATCTGCATTATCTTGCACAGATATAATGCTGCCTTACTGTATATACCCCCGTCGTATTACATCCAACACAGTACATAAGTGGTAGTAAGAAGGTAACAACGTAAGGTCGTTTTTATAAGTTTTTACAAAACATTTCATGCTGTCGATCGATAATAGACTGGATTCCAAACGCTGCCGCTAGGAAATTCAAGTTGATTACAGCGAAACAGTCTCGTGTTCAACTTAATCTCAGCGAAATTCGTCGAGACTGAAAATTTTTTGACGGACGTCTCTTCCGAATCTCAGACCAGTGCCACACAAAGTGATTCGGGAAAATTTGCCCCAACTTCGGCCGGTTGTTACGATAGAAATACGCTAAATTTAATCATCTGCTCGCTTCAACTTTTTACTTTGAACATCCCTTTAACTCCCTATCAACATAAAATGTTAGGTTCCTACCGTTAAAAGATTTATATCCCACAAAATATGAACTTGTTTATTTTTCAATTCATTTCCACACTCATTTACATCTCCAATGCTGAAGAGTTCCAGTCAAGGTCACAAATAGCCTGTTTCAGATATGATCTTACTAAAAATCTGTCAGATCATCTTTGAATGTATTTATCTTATATTATTATATATATATAATTTTATATTATATTCAGTATTATTATACATATTATTTTCTCTTTTCAAAAAAAAGACCTTAAATGTACGGAACAGTGAACTTGTCCTATTAATGAAATGACTTAAATTTTACAGGACTCGGAGCTCGATTGGACTATCCGCAGGATATTGGAAGCAGGACTCTATACATCAATTCATTGTTTAAAAGTAATGACGATGATCACATGGCTGTTGTGGACCACAAAACCATAGACAGTGTATACGGAACCATGGACGACTTTGATCAGCTTATTCAGGACACTAAAAATAATAATAGTATGAAATATTTAAAACATTATATTTGTACTGACTACCATCAAGGAAGAGTCAACTTGTTGTTAATGCACATCTTTATTCAGTCATTGTATAACTATAATGATGATTTAGGACATGATGACGTGACTTGATGTAATGACACGTGATGTGACTAGATGTGATGTGATTAACTGGAAAAACAAAGAAAACATACATAAGTTTTGATGCTATGAATAAACAAACAAAACACACTCAGCATATGACAAATATCACTAGTAAATATATATGCCCCTGCTCTTGTAAACAATACTTTCACTTATATATATATGCTCTAGTAAATTAGCAAATATAACGAAACTCGCACTACTAGTAAATTACACAATTCAAAATGAATATATATGTACGCCTATGGTAGAGTGCACAAAACATCGCATCCAAACAATGAAACCTTAAATTCCGATATATCATACAATAGAAACATGCTACGATGATACTTATAGCTTTAAATTTATATAACATTCTAGATATATTCCTTGTGCCAACATTCTAACATGTTACTAAAAATACATCTTCACAGTTGAACACTTTTGTTTACACATTTATATCTATCGTTTATACATAACTTTCTGCACAAAACAATACACAAGCAGATTTCATGTTAACTTACCAACTTAGAAGTTTTCTCTCGTAGAAACAAACATAGTAAACATGGTAAATGTAAATGGTGTTCAGCACAGGGACTAGGAAAAAATCTAAACTGCTCGTTCCCCGCGAAAAATCCTAAATAACAAAACCAAATCCGGAAATCCGGAATATTCTAAAATTCAAACTCAATCCGGAAAAATGTATATAATGTTAAATTGGCTATAACAATCCAGCCCCCTAATTGTGGAACATTATGTGACACAATTATACAAATCATAATACTTGATATATAATCAAATTATACACATTGAAAAAGTACCCGTGTCAATAAATGTCATAGGTTGCCTTAGATAAGCAACAAATTTGAAAAAGCACAATGAAAGTTTGATAACACATCACACAGAAGGTTCGTCCATTTCCAAAATA
This sequence comes from Magallana gigas, assembly GCF_963853765.1. Taxonomy (NCBI): domain Eukaryota; kingdom Metazoa; phylum Mollusca; class Bivalvia; order Ostreida; family Ostreidae; genus Magallana; species Magallana gigas. The sequence continues at coordinate 56,276,478 of NC_088858.1, read as the reverse complement.
AGACACAGTTTATCTATTGGACGCATCAAAGTGTTCATTGCTGTCTTTACTTTAGCTTGTCGCACCAGTCCAAAACGATCGGGAACAGTCTCTAAAACCACACCCATGGGCCAGGAATTACGAGGAGAGTTCGAATCCACCACTAAAACCACATCACCGATTTTCAGGTTCCTCTTCACTTCGTGCCACTTTTGACGCTCTTGCAGTAATGGTAGGTATTCTTTCACCCATCGGTTCCAGAAGAGGTTGGCCATATATTGAACCTGCCTCCAACGACGTCTGCAGTAGTTGTCGGATTTCGTAAACACACCTGGCGGTAAATTTGGCTGTTGTCTCATTAACAAGAGATGATTTGGTGTCAAAGCCTCTAGGTCGTTGTGATGATCGGAATTCTTGGTTATTGGTCTGTCATTGAGAATGGCCTCTATTTCACTTCAAAAGGACCAAAATAGTCCACGCCAACTCTAGTGAATGGTGGTTCATCAGGTATTAAACGATCCTCTGGTAATTGAGCCATTTTCTGTTCTCCAACTCTAGCTTTTTGGCGGCGACATACTATACACTTTGAAATCAACTTCCTGATAGAAGAAGGCGCATGTATTAACCAGTATTTTTGTCTTAACATAGAAAGCATATGATTTCTACCACTATGTTTCAGTTCACAATGGATCTGTCTCAATATCAGATTTGACACGTGGTGATCCTTAGGTAAGATGATTGGATGCTTGGTTTCTAACGGCATACTTGCTCTGTGCAATCGACCACCAACACGAATGAGTCCATCGTCAAGAATAGGGTCTAATTTTCTGACATTGCTACTAAGTTTCACAGGATGTCCTTTCTTCAGCTCTTCGATTTCTGATGCAAATGATTTTCTTTGAATGAATTTCAAAATAGCAACTTCAGCTTCCTGCAAGTCCTCAGCTGATAAACATGTCTCAGCTGCTTGATTTTCTAGTTGTGTTTTGCGTCGAGTTCTGAGAAACAGTTTTTTCTTTATTTTGAGAATCCATGCCACACTTTTCTTTAACTTGTACCATGAGGAATGATAGTTCAAGAGTCTTTCAACACTATCAACATGATTATCACTGGATTCACGTGTATGAATAACTGCCCTCACTGTGATCTTTTTTACCTCTGGATCGTCAACAGGTATCTCATCAGAAAGTTCCATTGGTTTTTCAGCCCAACTATCATTTTTTGCTAACAAGACTTCAGGTGCTGTTATCCAATGTTTTCCTTGAAGAATGTCATTAGCGGACATGCCTCTTGATGCAAGATCAGCAGGGTTTTGTTTGGTATTGATGTATCGCCATTCATCAGGTAAGGAGCCTTCGTGAATCACTGCAAGTCTATTTGCGACGAAAGTGTGAAATCTAGATGAGGTATTTCTTATATACCGAATAACTGCCATGCTGTCTGTCCAAAACACAGTTTCATCTATAGGTACATCTAACTCGGACTTCAACATCTTATCTGTGCGAACTGCTACTGTAGCCGCTGTCAATTCTAGTCGAGGAATTGTCATCTGTTTTAATGGAGCGACACGTGACTTGCCTATAACGAATGAGCAATGAACTGCACCATCAAAGTTCTCCTGTCTTAAGTAGGATACAGTTCCATATCCACGTTCACTGGCATCTGCGAAGTGATGTAGCTGTGCGGACTTTATTTCTCCGAATTCAACAGGTTTATAACATCTTGACACTTTAAAGTCAGAAAGTCTCTCTAGATCTTGTAGCCATTCGTTCCACTGTTGTGCGAGATGTCCTGGTATCTTCTCATCCCATCCTAGCTGAAGTTTACAAAGTTCTTGTAGTAAACACTTTGCTTTTAGAGTGAACGGGGCCAAAAATCCCAGTGGGTCAAATACACTGCTCACCATTGATAAGATACCTCTTCTCGTTAAGGGTTGATCTTTAATGTCCATCTTGAAACAAAAAACATCATTTTCAACACACCACTGAACTCCCAGGGCTCTATCGATGGGAAGGGTATCATTTTCCAAATCCAAGTCTTTGACTTCCTTTGCTCTCCTTGAGACTGGAATATAGGTCATAACTTCTCGGCTATTACTAATCCATTTAGTAATATGAAATCCTCCTCTCATAAGAAGATCTTGCAAATCACACAACAGAGAAGATGCTTCAGTTACGTTTTTCACTGATTTCAAACAGTCATCCACATAAAAGTTTTTAAGGACAGTGTTGATGACTTCAGTGTTGTAAAGTCCTTTGTAATCGTGCGCTGTTTTCCTCAAAGCATAATTTGCACAACTTGGCGATGATGTCGCACCAAATAAATGTACTACCATTTGGTACTCAACTATGCGTTTTCTAGGATTTCCATCCTCCCACCATAGGAATCTAAGGAAACTTGCATCCTCCTGTGGTACTTTCACTTGATAAAACATGCTATCGATGTCTCCCATGATCACTATCTCATCTTGTCTGAATCTTAAGAGTGTACCAATCAGAGTATTTGTGAGATTCGGTCCTTGTAACAGTTGTTCGTTCAATGAAGTTCCCTGATATCGAGCTGCACAATCGAACACAACTCTCAACTTCCTTTTCTTAGGATGGTATACTCCATGATGAGGTAGGTACCACACTTGTCCGTCATCTTGAATAACTTTCTCATCTGGAACTTTGACAGCATATCCTTCTTCAAGAATCTTGTTCATGAATACACAGTATTCTTTGTGGAAGTTTTCATCACGACTGAATCGTTTCTGAAGTGAAGACAGTCTTTGTTCAACTTGTTTCCTGTTGTTAGGTAAACACACGTTTTCTGACTTAAACGGAAGGCTTATAACGTAATGTCCATCTTCAAAATGAATAGAATTTGACACACATTCTAGGAATCTTCTGTCTTCCTTTGAGGGTTCACACTTGTCATCAATAGTTCTTTCATTAAAGTCATGATTAAACTGATTGCGAATCTGTTCCTCCAAGTTGTTCATTAGTTTTGCATCTACACGATTAACGGACACATATGTTTCGTTCGAAGTCGCATGAATTTCGAGTGGTCCATTTATCACCCAGCCTAGCAAAGTTTTTACAGCGAACGGTCCATTATCAACACTGGGTATAACATCCCAAGGCTCCATTGCCCTAGGCACATTGACTCCAATCAGAATTCCCACATCACTGTCAATCCTGGGAAGTTCAATATCACTGAGATATGGATAGTTCTCAATATCCTCTGGAGAAATCACATCTGTCCTCGATGCAGGTAAAGTAGGTTGTGTGTAGACCGGAGGAAGTTCCAACACATTCACACCATTGATGTCGGATATTTCTAACCCGGAAATCACATGAGAAGTCTGAGTATGCTGTTGGCCCATTGTCGTAAGGTTGAGGTTCATTTTCCTTCCCTCCAGTTTTAACAATCTTGCAATGTCCTCCAAACAGAATGTTGCATTGCTTCCTGAGTCAAGGAAAGCATATGTTTCCAGGTATTTGTCACTGAACTTTGACTTGACTCTGACCGGCACAATAGGTAGTGCTTGTTTTCCAGCCCCCATATGAACTGTAGATGACATAGCGAACAAAGGGTTTTCACCGTCAGTATGTTCTCTTGAAGTTGAAGCTCCATTTGTTCCTTCATTCTGTCGAGGATCAACGTGAAGAATGGATGGATGATACTTCTTACAATGAGCACATGTCATTCTTTGTCGACAATTAGTTTTCACATGTCCATATCTCAAGCATGCAAAACACAGTCCATTCGTTTTCAAGAATGCATATCTGTCTTTAAGAGGTAGAATAGTAATGCTCAAACACATGTCCAATGAATGGGCTCCATTACAGAATGTACAATGTTTGAAAACTGGTTTCATCTGTGTAGCACTGTTATCATAGAAAGATCTTGTGTTGGTTTTCACAGCAAAGTTTTTATGTGCTTCTGATTTCTTCTGGTCTTGAAAACGTTTGTTGGCTGAACTGCTCATAATTTCTCTTCCGTATATAGGATCTGTTGCTTTTTTGGCTTCTTTGCGAACAAAGTCAGCAAGATGGTGAAACTTCACAGCTTGTTTCTTCTCTTTTAGTTCATATACACAGCTTCGCCATTTGTCGTGAAGGTAAAATGGTAATTTCTTCACTAACAGTTTCAAATTTTCTGAATATTCCAGTACACGACCAGTATCAATGTTTTCAACAGCATATTGACACTCACGCAAAAATATAGCAAACTGATCTAAAGTTTTTGCACTGTCCGGTTTTACTGGAGGCCAATCGAGAGCTTTCTTCACATATGCTTGCGCTATAATGTCAGGGTCTCCATAACGATCCTTCAACTCTTCCAGTGCTGCTTTGTAGCCACGTTCAGCATCCAGATATGAATAACCAGAAACGATTCTTTGTGCTTCACCAACAGTAAACTGTAATAGATAGTTCAACCGTTCTTCGTATGATTCCGTATTAGAACAAATTCTGGCATTGAATTGTCTGAGAAATCTTGTGTAATTCATAGGGTTTCCATCAAACTTCTGTAGATCAGCTTTTGGTTTGTTCAATTCACGAGCGACAGTCTGTATTTCACTGCTTGGTTCATATATGGGTGTTGACAATTCTGGTCTAACTAAACGTTGCACAGATCGATGAGGAATGCGCGGAGTAGAATTGTCACATGTGAACTCATTCTCACGATCAAGATCAAAAGTTACAATTCTGTCTATATTTTCATTGATGAGGGAGTTTTCTAGTTCTTGGTCACGAAGTTCACTTTTCTCTAATTCTTCCAATAATTTGGATCGTGCATCACTTATCTGAAGTTCAGTTTTAATCTTCAATTCTTCTTCTTTCATTTTCAGCTCCAGTTTAGCCGCTTCTAATTTTCGTTGTTCATCTAAAGCTGATGCTTTGGCCAACAGTTCTGCTTTTCGTTGACTTTCTTTTAATTTCTCGAGTGAAATTTGACTTGAAGTTCTCGATGCACTCGACAGTCTCGATTTCACATCAGATGGTATTTTCTTTGGAGTAGGTTGCACTGAATGTTTCCCGAACCACTGTTCTACAGAATCTTTCACTTTATGAAATCGGGAATTCCTGTCCTGAAATTCTTTGTCATCACTTTCTCCACTTCCGGTCGAAAGTTTCAATAAGCCCTGAAGACTTTCATGTGTAAATAAAAGTTCATCGTAAACTTTCAGCCATTTCTTGTACAGTTCTTTGACTTCATTCACATCTGTTGATGTTGTCAATAATTCTTCGATATCCTCACTCAAAGACACCAGTTTATTTTCACATCCCCTACGATACTTAGACTTACGATCGAGATGATATTCTAAACCTTTCTCGGTATGAGTTCTAGGTCTTGTCTCTCCCGTAGCACCATCCGCCATGACGAAGTACAGCTTCTTTAGGGACAAGATCTTCTAAGTTGTTAATGTTGTACTGACTACCATCAAGGAAGAGTCAACTTGTTGTTAATGCACATCTTTATTCAGTCATTGTATAACTATAATGATGATTTAGGACATGATGACGTGACTTGATGTAATGACACGTGATGTGACTAGATGTGATGTGATTAACTGGAAAAACAAAGAAAACATACATAAGTTTTGATGCTATGAATAAACAAACAAAACACACTCAGCATATGACAAATATCACTAGTAAATATATATGCCCCTGCTCTTGTAAACAATACTTTCACTTATATATATATGCTCTAGTAAATTAGCAAATATAACGAAACTCGCACTACTAGTAAATTACACAATTCAAAATGAATATATATGTACGCCTATGGTAGAGTGCACAAAACATCGCATCCAAACAATGAAACCTTAAATTCCGATATATCATACAATAGAAACATGCTACGATGATACTTATAGCTTTAAATTTATATAACATTCTAGATATATTCCTTGTGCCAACATTCTAACATGTTACTAAAAATACATCTTCACAGTTGAACACTTTTGTTTACACATTTATATCTATCGTTTATACATAACTTTCTGCACAAAACAATACACAAGCAGATTTCATGTTAACTTACCAACTTAGAAGTTTTCTCTCGTAGAAACAAACATAGTAAACATGGTAAATGTAAATGGTGTTCAGCACAGGGACTAGGAAAAAATCTAAACTGCTCGTTCCCCGCGAAAAATCCTAAATAACAAAACCAAATCCGGAAATCCGGAATATTCTAAAATTCAAACTCAATCCGGAAAAATGTATATAATGTTAAATTGGCTATAACAATATTCTAAGTGTCCAGACGGACAATTTTTTGCATGGTTGGGTATTTATAGCTAAGGGGAGATATCATAACCATACCCACCCTTCTGAAGCTTGATAACTTATAGTCTTACGTAAATAAATTGCATCAATATCAAAGATATTTTATAATATGCTTGGCCATTGCCTCATCAAATTATTTCAATAACAGGGCCATCATTTGTATTAAATGCTAAAAATATTAGGCCTACATGTTTTCAGAGAGTAAAGGTTTTAATTCCATGTATTCAAGTATTAGATGAACTTTTATATTGTTTGCTTTCTTTAGTGTCAGTGATCATGGATTTTATTCCAAACCACACTGGAAAAGAGAGTGTGTGGTTTCAGAAGAGTCAGAGGAGAGAGGGAAAAAATGCTGACTACTACATCTGGGCCCCTTGTGACCCAGTTAGTGGGACCTATATCAATAATTGGGTAATGCTTAATTTTTCCAGTTTTCTTAAAGTTACAAGTTTCTTTTCTAATGAAATATGTTGCCTTAGTGATGTCTTTCTATGAAAAATGTGTTAATCAGTATTTATATATTTTTTTTTCGTGTGCACTGGTAACTGATAGTTTTTTCCTTGCATTATGAACTGACATATACAACTGGTAGACAAGACCCCCCCCCCCTAAACATTGATATTTTGCAAATTTCAAGATTTTGAAATTTAAATTGAATTTAAGTACCAAAACAGAATGATTCCTTATAGACTTCTTAATCTGTTTATTAAAAAATGTGGATAAGTAATGTTCATATGTTATTTCATAATAAATATTTTTATTTTAAATTGCTAATAATTGCCCCAGCTTAATGAATATGTACTAGCTGCAATAATGTAGCCCTCTCCGATTTTTTTATATCTGATGTTTACTGGAGAGGGCTACAATTCCACAGGATCTCCGTAATGGTGCAGAATTAAGTTTTTAATGCGGCTGACTTCGGTCTGAAAAGATCGATTTTATACTTGTCTTCCTTGAGATAAAATGATTTTTTAATTCAGGTTGAACAAATTAATCGTATATAAATCAAAACCAGATAAAACACATCAGCATGTTTACCAGTAGTCTTTTTCAGCAGCCATGACAGTTCTCGCGTGATTTTATGGGATGTACGCTTGGAGATGGGCTTGATAACGTGAATGTCAGTGTAAATAATTGATCTTACCTCGTTATATCACTAAAACATCATTTAAGGAAATGGTATATAATGGAAAATTCATATTTACCGCGTTAATTATGTTTATAATTAGGGGAATTCCTATATTCAGTTCAATATCCGCTCCTGAATTCTCATTGGCTGTCCCAAAATAAAACCGGTCAAGGTCAGTAGACATGGCGGACAAATTCAACTTTCGTTGTTGACATACACGAAAAGTAACCGATTTATGGACTATACTTGATATTTTTGGATTAATTTATGCCATAGACATCTACAACGTTTGAGTTCAGGTAAGAAATGCAAATGTTATTGTCATTTATAAACGATTTGAGACGAAATAGTTGCGGGAGTGAATCACTCCCGCACTTGCACCATTACGGAGATCCTATGGAGTTGTAGCCCTCTCTCCCCCCCCCCCCCCCCCAAAAAAAAAATCGGGAGAGGGCTACATTATTGCAGCTAAATATGTACATGCATATGTATGTCGTTTCCAAAAAGAAAACTGTTACAAGTAATTCATAGTTTTTCAAATAACTGTTCAATAAGATGAGTGTGAAAGGAGGACGGGCTTGGACATATGATAAGATCAGAAAGGAATGCTACCTCCATCAGTTAGAGAGAGACAAGCCAGACCTGAACCTGAGGAACAGTGATGTCAGACAGGAACTGGAGGTATGTTTTATTATTTCTGATACACCTTGATTTTCCTTTTTACAAATGTCTTTCACCTCATTTATCATAAACTGTGGTGAAAAAAAATCTCTCAAAATCATAAAATGACAGATACTTGTTTACCAGTTAACATTTTCATAACAATTTAAATGCTATGAAAATGTTAATTGGTAAACAAGTATCTGTCAATATGAATCAATCTACTGGTAATGAAGATTTTATCTTTATAATCTTGTGTAACATGTGAAAGAACAGCAATATGAATATTTAATAAAAGACTGTACGAGAAAAACAGAAATATTCCCTTGCTGGCAATCTAGAAATAGATTTTCTCAATCTTAATTTGTCTGTAATAAGTTTGTAATATTATAACATACAATTTCCTACTTAGAATATCCTCAGCTTTTGGTTGAACAAAGGAGTGGACGGTTTCCATGTCCAGAATGTTCAGCACCTGTACGAAGACCAGGACCTGAGAAATGAAACTCTTATCCCAGGAAAGACGGGCAATGTGAGTGTGCACAAGAAACATAAAAAGATGGTGATTTTGACAATAGTTAAACAACTCATGAATCAAAGATTACACATGCATGTACTTGATTTTTCTATATTTTAAATATACTATATGAGGCCGATGAACAATTATAGATTGGATGCACATAAAGGGTTTACTTTGTTTAAACCAGGCATATGATGACTTTGACCACACCCAGACCAGAAATCATCCAGAGAATGCGAAGCTGCTGCAGTCCTGGAAACATGTATTAGACACCTTCATTCCTAAAACATGCAGAGAGAGGGCTCTTGTTGTAACCACTGGGAATGACATTGATGCGGCCATGAAGTACTTAGATGCAGGAGTCAACATTGTAAGGGTCAACCTGATGTCTGGGAATGGAACTTCATTGGCTGAGCACATAGAGACTATTTTGAATCAGCTGGATGATGATGCAGCCTGCAAAAGAATTGGATGGATGGTGGGCATAAACCACATTCATATATCAAATACAGTGCATTTGTGCAAAGTTGCACACAATTATTATCAAATGCATGGGTTGAATGTCAAAAAAGTTACAAGAAACATTTTTATTTTCAGTACAGTGATAAAGATTCCAGTCGTCTAGCCAGCAAAGTGGGCCCAGAAAACGTCAAAGCATTCTTAACTATACAAGCCACCGTCCCTGGGATTCCATTCAATTACTATGGCAACGAGATCGGAATGACTGACCACCCAACACATTCTGGCCGATGGAAGTACAGGACACCGATGCAGTGGGACCGTAATGGTACAGGGTTTTCCCAAAACCCTCCATGGCTGACTCAAAATCCAAACCACAAGACAGTGAATGTTGAGGTAACAATATGGCATCGTGTTGTCAGTCAAATCAGTGCTATATGTTTATAAACTATTTATAATATATTTAAAACATATAAATACATGATTTTTACTATTCTTGTATTATACCAAGTGTTGATATTTTTTTTATCCTTTCATACGTACTCTATCTTCTATCAGTCCTGGATGCCAATATTGACTATATATGGATAAAGAGAAACAAAATTCCAGGAAAATCTCAACAATGCTTTTAGACAATAATTACTATTGAAAATATTCTTATGATATAAATGAATATAAGATTTATGTTATAAGCATATTTTCGATATCTTTAACACAATAATAAATCCCAATTTGATATATACACTTTGGTTTGTACATTTACAGTCAGAGCTGTCCTCAGCAGATAATTTCACCACTCTAAAGGTGTACAAGAGACTCCAGGAGTTGAGGAGGAGGAAATCCTTCCAGTGGGGTGAGACGAGAGTGTTCAGGGAGGGGGATCTCTTGATGTACACCAGGAAGGCCAAGGGATTCCCCGGGTATCTGGTGGCTGTAAACCTGGGGAAAGACGAGGTGACCATTGAATCTCTACTGGCAGCTACAGGAATTCCGAAGGAAGTCAAGGTTGTGTTCCATACTCATAAAATGATCCAAGATACTGACATTAGTAGGTCTATGGAGAATTCCTTGGGACCTAGTCAAGGGGTCATATTAGAATATCCTTGATGATTTGTTTTACCTCGCCATCTTATGGTGGACACTATAATCTGTGATCATTGACCGTCCATAGCAAAATGTGATAAATCTTCTTCCAGATAATTACGTATCTGGGGGAACAAACAAGGGGATTTTTCAAGGCATTAAATGCATTATTTCTAGGTATATTGTCTGGTGGAAGATTTTATTGGAGTTTAAGTTTTTGTTGGTGTGTATAAATGTGTTGGCATGTACCATAATTTATCTGAATACATATTTTAACGGATTAATTAAGTTTAACTTAATTAAGGTTATTTTTATCTTTGAATAAAAAATATTCTTTAAATACCAGTATTTCTTGTTCATTATTTAAAAAAAACTAGATTTGACCCGTGCGTGCACGGGTTGACATTGCATATGATATCGGACATTTACGAAATCGATCATCGACACACCGTATTGTTGACATTTACAATGTACATAACCAAGCTTTAAGCCTACAATAATGCTATTAATTTCACTACACTCTGCTTAGTTAGAATAACTGTGTCTCGGGACAGACTTTCACAACAGTTAAAATGCCTCCCATATACCCGTAATGGCCGGAATGCTGGAGAAAACGTACCCAGGAGAAAACGTACCCAATTTACCCGGGTACGCTTTCTACAAAAGAAAACGTACCATAAATAATGGTTTTCATAGATATTCTTAAATGAAACAAAATAAAATATACAATAAACATCAGCATGGGGAGGCAATACATAATATTACATAATAATAACTGATGAGGTATTTAATTTATTATCACTATAATTAAAATCAGAAGATCTCGCATAGAGAAACTCAAATCGGTAAGGCGACCGATAAATTGATAATTAGAAGAAGTAGACTGATAACATTTTATGGCAAGTCATTATTTCGTACTAAAATAAAAGTTGCTACAATTATTATAAAGATACTATTCATAACATGAATATATTTCTATACATCTATGCATTAAAGTAGCATATGAAAATTATTTAATATGCCCAACCCTTTTATAATTATAAAATATTCAATTCATATATCTATAAAATTCTATATCAAATTTCTATATATTTATTATGCAAAATAGTATTTAAAAGTATTAAAAACTATTAAGTAGTATATTTATGATTTTCATAGAGTACGTTTTCTCTCGGAGAAAACGTACCCGGTTACGTTTTCTCCTGGAGAAAACGTACCCTAGAGATTGGGTACGTTTTCTCCTTGGTACGTTTTCTCCTGATACCCCGTAATGTAGCAAAAAAATTACAGGATTGCTCTAAAACGATTTTGGATTAAATTAATGAAGCTATATTGAAAATAACAGTTAAATTATTCATAACAAACCATTTTGAGGTTGTAGATACCTTTCATCAAATCTTTAATAATTTTTATTCATATTAATGAAGAATTACAGTGTAAACACTTTTTTCACCAACGTTTTGCTCGCTTCGAACTTACACACCATGCTGACATTCGAACTCTCGTGATTTTTCATATTAAATGCACTGAGTTAGAGTTATCTCCCGTATTTCCTTTGATAAATAGAATATATGACAAATTTTCAATAATTTACGTGATTTGTATTATCGTTTCTGAGTTTATCCATGCAAATGTGATATTGTGGAAATATAAGATTAGCGTGAATGTAATGCGCATGCGCAAGATTGTAAAATCCAAAACATTTAGATGATTTCCGGATTTTTTAAAGGAATTTTCGTTGATTATTAATTAGCGAAGCTTGATTGAGAAAAAATAAAAACAAATTGGTAATCTTCAAGTATCAATAATGTTTAAAATATATAAAACAAAAGACAGTACTCTTCCGATTTCTCGGTATTAAAGCTAAAAAGTTCGAGTCTATTATTTTAATATAGTAGTATAGATGTTGGTGCCAGCAGAGTGAACATGTACCGGTACTTTTCCATTAAACTTTTCTGTTGGTGTCAGCATTTCACTTGTTTAACCAAGTTTTCCAAAGGAAAAATCCGAGTACATGTATTAAAATGATGAAAATGGCGGGCGGTTGCCAGAAGGGTACCCTTATTGTATGGATAACTCCTCAAAAGGATTTTGATTTCTGATAGATAACTCCCAGTTTTCAAGATAGGAAGCTCTTGTTTTGCAGATCAATTGTACATATATCAGAGGTGTGCATATTCTGGGAATTTGATTTCTTTTTTAGAAGTAATGCATATATAATAGGGTTATTGTACAGGTATCTCCTCCTTCTACAGTTTTTAAGATTTTCAGATCAATTATACATATATCAGAGGTGTGCATATTGCTAGGATTTTAATTTCTGATTATTTATGAAAAAAATACCAGCTGTTGAACTTTCTTATAAGAAAGGTGTAAACATTAAGAATAAAAATGCTTTTCTTTAATGATTCATGCAGAATAAAAAGGTGGCGACATTGCAGAAAAAAAACATAACCCAGGTTATGTAAATTTTTTCTACGATGATCGCTACCCTCATTATCAACACGAATCATTAAAGAAAGCATTTTGTTCTTTAAATTTACACCTTTCTTATAAGAAATCAATAAATTGATTGTAAAAAGTAGTAAATTTAACCGGTCCTACTAAACAGAGAACTCTAAAGAACTCTAGAGAATCCTAGAGAACTCTGGGATTTTTTCATTTAAAAGGGCTAATAAATGCTTTATTATGCACGTATCTGTTCAGTAACATGTTATACTACATACATAAACTCATTAAAGTTGATTTTAAACTAATTAAAGACAAATTCCCGAAGGAAATCTAGTCGGCGTGATCGTCAAACTCCGATCCCGATCTAATGTCATTTAGACATTGTTTCTATATATACAGGTTACCTCAAGCCATTGGTATAATAATGCACGTAAAAACACAACATAATATATATTGAGCTATCACATCTCAATGATCATATTCTGTTGTTATAGATATAACAACTTACGTACGTTATTATCATTGTAAAGAAAAAATGTATCTTGCTTTTAACTGTTAACGAATGACTCTTAAATTTCATTTGATCATTAAAAATGTATTCCTAAAGCATATTGTAAATAATTAAAACAGAAATATAGAATTTGACCACAATCGTGAACATGCCCCTTTAATTTCTCAATTTATGCATTATTTTTAAACCCTTTATATCACTTAATTAATATTTACAATTTCTAGTGTCATAGTGGATCTCGGATATTTTTTCGATTGTCCATTTATAAATGCATATTCATGGAGAAGAGTTGTTTTATTACACTCAGTCGTAAAACTATCAAGATTTGAAGTTGGCGACAAGCAAAAAGTCAGTATCTTAATTAAAATCATAACAAATCACAAACGGAGAATAAAGACACTAACGCTACAAATTATAAAATATAATTGACCTTAAATAAAATCCATAATAAGAATTACATTAAAATGTTGTAAGAATTTAAAAAAGAGTAAACTGCTCGGGATCGAGATCCTTTGAATAATTTAGCCTCCCCCAACTTGATGTTTTGCGTGAAATAATTAATATTTACTTAAATCCAAATATTTTAAATATATATTTCGACTAAAATACAATTTTTTTTATCATATAAAATGCAAAAATGGGTTCTAAATACTTTAAATATGAGAAAATCCCCAGAGTTCTCTAAAGTTCTCTAGAGTTCTCTGTTTAGTAGTACCCAAATTTAACTAAATTACTGTTATTCATCAGGACGTTAACGCATAGAAACATGGGTCCCATATCGTCATGGGAATTTGAGTCGGCCATCTTCATAATTTCATGCAGTCCTTGATTTTTCTTAGGTTGCTGAAGGTTTCGACCAATCGGTAAACGGGGCACGTTGATTTTGTCCTGTCAGTTTCTACAAAGCTATGAATTGAAATCAATTTACGTAAGAAATAGAGGGGATCGTAATTGATGGATGTAAATTCAATTGAACTTCGATATCTCGAATACAATGGATATGTCGAAGTGATTTGTAAGTTTCAATCAATTATTTTTTAAAGTATTTTACCCTCGATATCTCGAATATCTCACAGTTTATAGACAGTCCCTTCTAGTTCAAGATAAAAAAGTTTGACTGTATATACAAATAAACATGCATGTCTTGTGTGGACAGAGGGAATATTTCAGTTTAGTTCTGTCTAGATACTTGAGCATCAAATCTTGACTAAAAATGCTAGGTTACTAACAAAGTTTACTAAATATATGTGGTCACCTAATAGTAGTTGCAATGCTCTGTGAACTATACCTAAATAAATGTAAAGCCTTTTTCCAGTTTGCCTAGCTAGTAAAAATATATCGATGTAGAAGACAAATATTTTGAAAGTTAGTTTTGAGGACCATTGGTATCATTTTTACACTCAATTGTAGAAAATGAAATCTTTTCTATTTGAAACTACCATTACTTGCTGGCAAGTTATCACTGTCAGAAAGAGGACAGAGTCTGACACCAAATTATTAACATATATCTTTAATTAATATTTAAACACACACTCTCACAAACTGTTGTAAATTAAAAATGTAAAATATCAAACCATATCATTATGATATAAATAATCATATGGTAAACAATTTCAAAGAGGATGTTTGTGAAGATCACAAAATTTTAAAATAGTACCACATTTACAATGTTTTCATATATGGTTTAAAAAATAAAGCTTACTTTCTTTTCTAAACTTTCAATGTAGCAAGAGAACATATAAAAACATTGTGCCTGCTGTTCAATCTGATTCAATGTATGTTTATATACCTACTTGAATAGAATACTCATTAATTAAATTAAATGAGGGAAGAAAGTTTCTGAAATCTCTACACAAAGAGCAGATAACTCCAATTCAGTTCAAAAATTTTGTTTGATAAAATAAGAAAATGTATTAACATTATATTTCCAGTCCATGAATATATGCAAAAAATCATTGATACATGTTTGTTAAGTAACAAGAATTTTTTAAGGTACCACTAGCATAGAAATGGTGGGTTCTGATGTCAGATGTATCACTGATCGAAAGAGGACTGCCTGGTGTTTTACATTGACAGCCTCTTTTGAAACATGACTCTTTCAATTCACAGCCTGAATCATATATGTATACAACCAATGCAGTCTCACTCATTTAATGAGTGGAACCATACAACGTCCAGAGTTTATGCTGCATTATGTGGCACACAATTCTTTTCATTTATATAACACTATCATCATGTTCATGTACCGAGTTCTCATTCATACAACAGTTATCAATCCTCCTTAGTGCTCCGATCGACGAGGGAAGTCGGAATAATTGGTGTCAGTTTCAGAACTTCCGCTGCTGCTGCGACTTCGATGCTCTGCGTACAGGGCGGGGATATCTTCTTGGGATGTGGTCAGTCCCGGGGGTGGCAGGTTACACCCCCCCATGGCCCCAATGCACCTGTCTCTCTCAAACTCAGCAAGCTTTAGCTGTGAGTTTCTGTGTTCATGAATTCTGAGTTGGGACTCGAGTCGACTTGATGATCTATCATCTCCCCGCCGGGCGCGTCGATGAAGCAAGTGCTCTGTGGGCAAGCGATACATGGAATCAAAATCCTGCGATATTTCTGAGCTCTCTCTGTTTTTGTCAATCTTGTTTTGTTTCATTTTCTCCTCCTTCTGACTCTTGCCCCGTGCTTTCTCTTTAGATTTCCCCCAGGTTTCCGTGTTCTTGTCATACTCATTCCTGGGTCGATTTTTCTCGGCTTTCTGGGGAATTTCTCGAGGCGACTCTGCTCTTTTCTCCTCATTCAGTCGGTCTTTCTGCCTTTGATTTGTGGATTTTTTTTGGCTTCCTAAATTTTTAGAGACTTTATGTGAATTTTCATTGAGTTTCTCTTCTTGTGACAATACAGGGTTAGCATTTAGAAAATTGGTGGCGTTTTCTGTGTATAAACTAGATGATGATGTCACAGCTCTATCCAGCTGGTTGTCATTGTCTTTGGTCACTGATATCTTGAGGTCTTTTCTCACTGCACTAGCTTCAGTTTGTCTAATAGGCATCAAACTAATTCCATTGTCCACTTGCCTCTTCTCTTCTCTGGTTTGCAAGGAATTTGTTTGGCAGCTATTTTTAGAAGCGGAGCGGTGTCCAGTTTTCTCTTCCTTTGGAGAAAGTTGTTCTTTTTTATTTTCTTCATCTGGAAGGCTAACAATCACTTGTAAAGTCAGTTCCTTGGGGGAAGGGTATGAATTATCCAGGAAGCTAAGTTTCTCTGACATCTGTATCAGCTGAGTGATATCCGAGTACTTGTTGTCTACCTTGTCTGACAAACTCTCGGATGATGAAGATCTCGATACATTCTCCATGTTTTTGGCCAGGACATGGTCCGTTGCCATGGCATCTGTAATCTTGTTCATGTCACATGTCCGCCCGCACTGAATGACAGGCTCCGTCACTTCAGTCCCCAACATCCGGCGCAGCGTCTTGGGCGACAACTCGTCAACCTACCATACAAAAAGTCATCGCATGTAAACCAACATATCAGCAATTCTCCAAACTTTAATTTGTTGAAGTACTGTACACGTGTGTATTTATGATTGGGCTGGGGGGAAAAAACCACATCGTTTGTTTTAACCTTAAATGTTATCTATAAACATCTTAATGTAGGAAGGAAATGTACAAAAGAAATCTTCACCGTTTTCATAACCATATTTCATGAGTTTGAGTGGCTTTTCCTCTCTGAAAATTCTGTGCAAGAAATAAACCATTCTGGTGGGAGATGCCCACTTATAAAGACGTGAGAAATAATCCCTATTCTTATAATAAACAGGGATTCCACAGTTCAATGCTAATGTAAATTCAATATTAACAAGAAAATAAGTTTTGTTACATGTAAATTTTACATTTTATTTCGATGTGTTACTCCATGATTAACTACAAATAAGTTTAATTTTGTTTATTCCTAAATAAATCTGTAATTGGGATATGGTATGAAATGTCCAGGTTCAACAGAATAATAAATATGCTATGTTGGGACAATGGCGAGATCTGCATAATTATACACAATGACATATATTAAGTAAATCATCTATATCATATACTCATAAATTTCCTTTCTTGATACTGTTAATTTTACAGAGTGTGATCCGATTTTCCGAATTATCACACCATGGTTATCTGAATCTATACCACTACTCTCTGAAACTGACGACAAAGTACACAATGAAAAATGTCTGTATTTCTCTCGTTTTGAAAGAATTTGTTTCAAAATGGTTTAGTTCATGAGGTTAAAAAATGTAGAATTAAATCAACAAAGACAGTTTTGTTACCTTTACCTTTTAATGGAAGGTTATGTAATAGATTATCTTTATAAATAGTGATTTGATCCAAAGAGTCAAATCATGTCTTGTTACCAGGCACAGATCATCTGACCAAACTCAGTGCAATCTGATGAACTTGATATGATCCGACCCTTTGAATCAAGTTACTGATTGATAATTCATGTATGCATATATATTCTAATTGGAAAATAATTGAGATGTAACATGTATCAAGAATAACTATTTGGTTTTAGGGTTTATTGTCAATCATAAATCAGTTAAAATATACATGGGCTACACGTTAAAGAGTTGTTAAAAAATCAGATTAACCCATTTTACAATGACTGACCTCATTTTCTACATGGAATGATCTAAGTGCAATAGGTTCATCATCAGGACACCTGTACTCGGCCAGGAAGGTGTGATCCAGGGCATCCTCCGCGGAGATCCGTCTGTCCGGATTAAACAGGAGCAGACTCCCCAACAGATCCAGAGCTAAAAATAGAACACTGGAAGTTAAGGCTAAAAATAGAACACTAGAGATCAAAAACTGAGGTTGGATAATGATCCTACAAATTTGTCCTATACTTGCCCATAAACATTTACATGTACATATTTAACTGACCGATGACACACAACCCATTGAACATTCAAGACATGATGGGATATCTAATATAATTCATAATTAAACTGATGTCATGAAATCTCTGATACAAACAGATGGGATATCCAAAATAATTCTTATTGACAAATAGATCCCCAATACACAGCTCACCATCCTCAGATAGGTCCTTGAACTTTGACTTTAGAGCTGTTTTGGGTGACCTTGACCTGATACTGAGGACACTGATGGGTAACACCTGGGTCAGCTTGTTCCACTCATTGTCGTTGAGGTGAGTCACGTCCAGGATTCGGCCGATCTGGTCCATCTCGTTACCCCCAGAGAACAGAGGTTTACCTGTCAACATCTCGGCAAATATACAACCGACACTCCACATGTCTATGGCCTTGGTGTAGTCTCTAGGGGAGATAATCAGCTCTGGTGAGCGATACCAGCAAGTCCCTACTCCGTCTGTTAGGTAACCCTGTAAAATAATGAAATACTTGGTGAAATTATAGCAATATGATTAAATTCAACACTAATTTAATTTCCTGCAAATTTAATTTTTACCAAGATTCAATGACAGTTTACATTATTTGACGGGAAATATATATTCAGCTCATAGATTCTATAACTTTATATTTTGTTACATTTTCCCTGTAAAAACTTAGAAACATTAAGTGACATTTATCTTGTTTGGACCTGTATGCAGTTGGTGTCAGACAGGCAATACAGACTTAAAAAGAATTCTCTTAAAAAGACTATTGCAAAAACAGCAATATGTATTGATTAAAAAAAAAATAGAAGCAAGTTATACTTTATGTGAGTATTCCATATCAACAATTCTGGCCAGTCCAAAGTCGCCAATCTTTAAAGACAGATCTTCGATATTGATCAGTAGATTGGAAGGTTTCAGGTCCCTGTGGACGACGTTAGCTGAGTGGATGTATTTAAGTCCTCGGATCAGCTGGTAAAGGAACAGACACACATGTTCCTCAGTGAGGACCTGGGCCTGAATCAGCTGCTGGAGGTCTGTGTCTAGTAATTCCTGAACCAGATACAGGGAAGTGAGTTCATTCAGAGGGATATTACTGGAATGTCCAGCTATCTGGTATCCATTTGGACCAAGAATCTCATAAACAGTTACAACATTTTCATGCTTGAGTCTCCGCATTATTTTGATTTCACGTAGAGCATATTTGCAGCTTTTCTTGTCATGAAAGGCAAGTTTCTTAATGGCTACGGCTTTGTCACAGTCCCTGTCAATTGCAGAAAAAACAACTCCGCTGCCACCGAACCCTAGCGGCTTGAGATCCACAAACCGTGGATCCACCAGGAAGCCAGCAGTATCATTGTTTGAGCTAACAGACGACGGATTTCTTGCCATCTTGAAGATCTTCACACTTCAAATCTGAATTAAAATACAATAGGTGCATTAATCTAATTACAACACTGCTTGTTTTAGCAGGACACTTTCAAGTTATTAATATGTTTAATGCTTAGATAAATATATTACAACATAAGTCAAGTAAGTTAGAAACAATGAGAAATGTAAAAAGTTTTCAAGATGTTGACAAAACAATAGTGCACGCATTGCCTTGCCCACTTTCAACAATACTTTAAATCCTGATAAAAAGGCAGAGATATAAAAGAAACAGGAGATTGACAAACATATTTACCAATAGATATTAAATATATAACACCATCTTGACTATCTTTTTAACCTTATTCTCTCAGTCATCATAAGTCATGTCAACAGAAAAAGGAACAACGGTGCTTGACAGACTGTGTCACGAATGATTCGCTCATTATTCATAAAACATTCGAAACTTATGAGAACACGGACGTTCAAACTATTAAATTGAAAAAAAAATCAATTATACCATTTTATTATGTCAACGTCTGATTTATAGGAGAAAAAACGGTGTTGACAAGTCTTGGCAAAGAGAAACGAGAGTTTGAGACAACCCCTAAAAATTGAAGCGTTTATGAAACTAAGATTTAAGATTTGGTAACCCTCGGTAGGTATCCTTTATCAAATAGATATTGTTTGTATCCGTCCGAAATGTGCCGAAAGCTCTTCCTGGTGACGTCATTATTCTAGGTGGAAGACAGTAGTAAAGATGGCAAGCGCTGTTCAACAGAACGTGGAAAATTGGAAAGCCAAGCTAGACAAAGTGTTGCACGAGAAAAATGGATTCACCGATCTTCTTGAAAAGGTGGAGCAGAAGACTGGCGTGCGCAGACTTTACCTTGCAATCGGTAATGTTAATTAATTTGCTTTTCTTGCTCTCCGGTGACGTGATCAGTGTTCACTTGAACAGCTGGCCTGTAAATTTCAACATATGTTCCTTATCACAATTTTCTGAATCATTAATGTTTAATAGACTATTTTTAATGAAGTTAGACAATATTAAACTGTTATAGTGACAAACATGAGCTGGAACCTTGAAAAATATGTTTTCTTAGGGTTTGTCCTGGTAGTGAATGAAATCCTTATAGATCACGAGATGACACCGTGACAACGCCTCACCACGTTGTTTTAGCCGGTGTTTTATATTTCTCATTTTTTTCATTCATAAGTAGATTTGATACATCATGCTTGTATTACCATGCATTTCAATCTTGTAAAATTATTTTGAAATCGGTTTCAAAAAAAGAGAATAATTGAACTGTTGAAGTACATGTGTATTAGAATATGGCTGTAACAGGTTGGGACCAATTGCCCAAATGGGATTTAAAGCCTTTATGGGATAAGATAACCGAAATGGGATATAAATTTAAAGTGCAAAAAATGAAAAAATTCTTAATATTAATCTGCATCAATGTATATCAATACAACTTTTGGTTAGCGAGTTTTCCTATATATTAAAGCAGTTACTTTGTATTAAGATTGATCCCCAAAAAGTTTTGGATATACTGAGGGATCAATCTCGGTAAAAGTACTGTTACTGCTTACCAAAAGTTGTTACATTTCATCTGTTCTAACGCAGATTAAAAAAAATTACCATATTTTGAGCAAAATAAAAGCTTTCTATTTTTTGCACTTTAAATTTATCCCATTTGGGCGATTGGTCCCAACCTGTTACAGCCATATTCTTGCACACATGTACTTCAACAGTTCAATTATTCTCTTTTATATGACCATAAGCATCATTTTCCAAAAACTGTACAGTAATATAATGATGGGAAAGCAATGAATAGAGTTTATTTTAATTCTGTGAATCAGAGGTCTGTATAAACTAAAGCAAGACCAGATGATTTGTTCAGGGATATAACTGTCAGCCTTTGAATCCTGGACTTGATCAAACTTTACAACACAAAACAGGCTGTGGTTGCGTAATGTCTAATGTTAATTAATGAAGCATCCTGTAGCCCTATACACTGACAATATGGAGAAAACAAGCATCATTGATATCAGTTTTAAATTCATTCGACCAGCATTCTTGCTTGCTCAGACTTTAATGTCTTATGTTTTTTAAGTTAGGAATGTTAATAATAACATTATGATTGTTTCTTTTTTAGGACTCTTTGCTGTAGTGGTTCTGTATTTGATGGTGGGATATGGAGCTCAGTTCCTGTGTAATTTTATAGGCTTTATTTATCCAGCATACACATCGTAAGTAAATGATGAGCAGACTGTCAGGCTTTTTTGTCCACGGATCAATATATCATACATACCATGCAGCAAACTTTTATAGGACCCCTCCTTGAAATCTATGGCTTATGAGATTACTTGTAGGCTGTATTCAACTTGTAGGGTAGTTGTATGAAATTCACACTAAAGAGATTTTAAGAGTGATAACAGCCCTTAGACAAGACTGTAAAATGTGGAAGTTTAATGTCCCCGAGCAAAAATTAAGCATTTACAGCTGAGTGGACTAAAATAAAGTGTCACTGCAGGCATATTATAATAAGCTCAGTCAGATTTGAACCCCTGACCCCAAGGTCACTGTCCTTGTGATGACCTCTGATGGCATCACACAGGATTTCATTTATCCTAGAGCCCATTCATACATGTTCTTCTTGCACAGATCCGTGCATCGCTGTGTAATAACTATAATAATTGGTTGCACACCTTGATACTAGCACACCTTGATACTAAGTATTACTGTATTGAGCTGTTTTTTACGGGTTTCAGTCAGGATAATACAGATATCCAATTTCCATTCAATGCATTGATGAACAAAAAGCACACATCAAGTATTAGAATAATTTTTTTTTACATAATTGTGGATAAACAACCTTTGAGTTGGACTGTGTATGTTTTCTCTGTGACGTACACTAACATCAGACAATGTTTACAGATTTAAGGCCGTAGAATCCACCAACAAGGACGACGACACGGTCTGGCTGATCTACTGGGTCGTCTACAGCTTTTTCGCTCTCCTAGAATTCTTTACTGACATCTTCTTATTCTGGATTCCCTTCTACTGGCTTCTGAAGGTAAGTGTGCAGGGATTGGCTGGTTACACTACATCCACAGAGCCAATCACGTTCACTCGTTTACCTCTCCCTCTATGGTAAGTGTGCAGGGATTGGCTGGTTACTCTACATCCACAGAGCCAATCACGACTCATTTACCTCTCCCTCTATGGTAAGTGTGCAGGGATTGGCTGGTTACACTACATCCACAGAGCCAATCATGACTCGTTTACCTCTCCCTCTATGGTAAGTGTGCAGGGATTGGCTGGTTACACTTCATCCACAGAGCCAATCATGACTCATTTACCTCTCCCTCTATGGTAAGTGTGCAGGGATTGGCTGGTTACACTATATCCACAGAGCCAATCATGACTCGTTTACCTCTCCCTCTATGGTAAGTGTGCAGGCATTGGCTGGTTACACTATATCCACAGAGCCAATCATGACTCATTTACCTCTCCCTCTATGGTAAGTGTGCAGGGATTGGCTGGTTACACTATATCCACAGAGCCAATCATGACTCGTTTACCTCTCCCTCTATGGTAAGTGTGCAGGCATTGGCTGGTTACACTATATCCACAGAGCCAATCATGGCTCGTTTACCTCTCCCTCTATGGTAAGTGTGCAGGGATTGGCTGGTTACACTACATCCACAGAGCCAATCATGGCTCGTTTACCTCTCCCTCTATGGTAAGTGTGCAGGGATTGGCTGGTTACACTATATCCACAGAGCCAATCACAGCTCATATACCTCTCAATCTATGGCTCAACAGTCTTATTTCAAACTGCTTGATCAGATTAATTTCTCAGGGTTCTCTGTGAGTCTATTTACTGTGCAGAAGCTCCAGAGTTCTTTTTATACCAGTGTAAATCATTTAGTGGTACATTATACAACTTCTTAACACCACAGTAATTTTCTTTACACTTTAAAAAGATCTGCTGCTTTTTGAAGGTTCAGCTTAGAAAACAAGAGTAGATTTGTTCTGGAAAAATCTGAATGCAAGTTAAAATTAAATAAGTCTTTGTCTATCCTTATGTTAACAATAGGTATTGTTTGTCTGGCATTACAACAAAATGGCATTGATCTCTGAAAGCATTGTGCTACAGTGGAATAATAAGTGATGGAGAACCCTGATTTTGTCCTTGTGCATCAGTATGGCCTGTTTGTTAAGGACATTTTGTTTTCCATCCATCACTTGATGGTCTCTCTGTTTTCAGTGCATCTTCCTTGTCTGGTGTATGGCTCCTACATCCTACAATGGCTCCCAGATCATCTACTACCGATTTATTCGGCCGTTCATCCTCCGATACGAAAAGAAGATCGACAGCGCCGTGGATCGGGCCAGCGAGGCCGCTAGAGAAGGTAAGGGAGGCGACCGAGTCGGAGTGAATGTACTTTGTCCTGTGCATATAATTTCATTATTCCTTAGTTCGTGAGACACGTTATTCACTGTGCATCTAAATGTCTTTTACGTAATCGCTGCATACCAATAAATGTCCCAGATCTAGATACATGTATTAAAAAAACTAAGATTCAGTGTTTTTTCTGCTTCAGCTATTTTTACTAAATAGTTCAGTTTCATGATTTGTGAAATTCATCATAAAGAATTCCTCTCTCTTTATGATGTTTAACAATACATGTATAAGAAATTGAATGTACATGTACTAAATATTATTGGTGCATTTTTGGTCAAATCTTTATTTAGTAAAAAAGAAGATGAAATAAGGCAGGTATAACTTTACTCAGTCCCCATACTGCTAAACAGACCACCGTGTGTTGCACTTTGTGTTTGTAATCAGCAGAGTTGTCGAAAACTGTTGGTTCTAAAGGCTGGTTAATAAAAAACTTTATTAAAAACACTGGTAATACTAGCCTATTAAGATTTTTGGTACAATGTGTTCTTTTCAGGATATTTTATTTTACAACTGGTGTTAAATATTATGATCTGTCAATTTTCCTTTGGACTGATTAGCACTAACAATCTACCAACTGATAAATTTATTAGTATCTTTCAATAAAGTTTTGAAAAAAAATTACACATCGTCTACTAGCTCCAATTATCATAGAAATCTTGGATGAAAATATCTTTAAATTCACAAATAAAAAAGGAACTTGGAAACATGCAATTTTATTGATCTAATGAGAGAAAGAAATTTCACTAGTCAGTAGAAAACAGTTGACATTATACTATGGAATCATTAGATTTCGTAGTGGCTCACTTTTCGTGGAATTCATGGGTACCTCTCATCCATGAAATAACATCCTCCACAAATTGATAAATTAGGGTAATAAAGTCATATTTCCTTTTATAGATATATAAGAATACACAAAATTACGTCCCCACGAACCTGTAAAATTTAAGCCATCCACGAAAATTGGCCCCCACGAAATTTTAATGATTCCACAGTAGTTTCTGGTCTCAAAGAAAGTGGTTCAGTTTGACAAGACCATTGAAATTGACAGACCAAATGTGCGACACTGTTTAATTTTTTCGACAACTCTGGTTCCCGGTGTAGTTTGTGTGGATTCTTATATAAACAAGAAGTCTCACATGCAAGCTTTGCTCTAAACTGATTCACTAAATTGGTTCACAGTCTGTGTTGATCGCTAGGCTCTGTTTAATATCAGTGTTTTCTGTGCTTATTAAGTGTTTGGCCTAGCCTTCAGAGCCACACAGAACGGTGAGTTACACAATGCCATGATTGTTTCATCCATCTCACACCCAGCATCCAACGGCTTGATGATCTCGCAAAAAATATATCTCTCTAAAAAATAATGTAACGGCATTCTAGGAGACTGTTCCTGGCATTTCTGCAATTACCAATACAGGATACTATTATGCCTTTTGCAAAATTTTCATAGAAATAAAATGTACAGACATGATTTTACACTCATTGGCATAGATAATATACATGTATTAATGTACAGATATTGCTGTGCTTTTTATCAGAGTATGATCAAGTGCTGGATTCTCAGTTCCTGCACCATTTTGTTGTTATTTTCACAGCTTTCGTTTGCATGCTTTAATTGTTGCTGTGTTCCGACCATTAGTCACCTTCAATATGTTTTCCCCGTACAATTGTTTCAAAATTGAGGGGAATAAAGGAAAAGAACTATTTACTTAATGGGTTTTTTTTGTTGTTGGAGTAAAGCATTGCCTAGTTTTAAGTTCTCAACTTTTAATTGCACAATATTTTGGGGACAGCATTTAGTTTTCAGCATCATGCAAGTATCACTATATGGTGCACTATATGTTGGTCACTTACTCAATAGATGGGGAGATTTGTTTGTCTTAAAAATGATACATGAATGTATTTAAATGCAAATAATGTACTAAATTATTCAAATATCATATACATTTACCGGTATGATAAAATTATATAGCCCCAGCCCACGGAAACTCATTCTGAAATGTTTGGATTGATCAGGTCCCACCATCACCAACTTTCCTCAAGTCAATACTCAGCCTCAAGTCTGAGTTTTTACATGTACCTCATATGTTTGTACTTTCTTTTAAGAATTTGAGTTGAGGACTGAGTTGAGTACTCTGAAAATGTTGGTGACGGTGGGGCCCGTATTCATACTCGAGTATTCAAAAAGTGAATAAGAATTTATTTAACTGTCAAGTGTAAGTTTGGGTTAAAAGCATCACAAAGAAGTTTGTGAATTTGTTTAACTCTAAAGTCTTGTTTTTATTTGTTTACAGCTGGAGAGGTGGCCAAGGACATGGCTAATGATGCGGCAGCTGATGCATTGAAGAAACAGTATTTAGATAACTCCGCCAAGACCGATTAAAGAATCGTGTCCACCTAACCTCATGACTTTAGTTTAACTTTATCCTAACTCCTTGTACCATCTGCCTCTTTCTCTGACAGCTTAATTCTACCCGTTTAAATATTCTGTTGATTTTTTGTTTGACATTCTGTGCAATACATCAGAAAGATTTGGAGAATCGCAGACTCTACGAAGCATTGTTATTGTGTGATTTGAGTACAGACCGATGTGTTCATACTTGATTGATCGAGTGCCACTAGGAATCTCTCTTTGTTAAACCTAATTCACTCCCAGGGTATCTACCAACAGTCCTTGTTTACAGTTTTAATTCCTGACAGAGACTTTTGTTTAATTTGTTGCTCAATTCTGATTGTATAGTGGGTTTATATAGTGGTATTTTTCTTCACATATCCAAAATGATTCTTTGCACTAACCGTTACATATCCGTTGGCAAGACTACGTGGATAATCTTCATTTATACAGGTGTACTGTGATCCGATAGTCATACTAGCAGTTTTTCCTTACTACATTAGACCTCCGTTTATATCTGTCTAGTCTACAGAGTTTTGTTTTCAATCAAATATTTTGATGTTGTACATTTGTAATTAATACTCTAAGCATTAGAAGTGGATTTATGATCGGCAGACTTCACATTATACCATTGTTACAGCTCTCCTTGCCCGCGGGCTGTATGGCATACCGTGTTAACTAGTTATTTTCTATTGTACAGATTTTTATCCCTTTTTGGTGAAAATATGATTCTAATTTTGTTTATTGATAATATTGAATATTTATGAATAATATTGTGAGATTTTGTATAATTTAATAATTTAAAATTTTTTAAAATATTTGCATGCAGTGATTTGTACATCTAACTGTATATATAGAACCTATTTATTGCTGTTTGAGCTTCTATGAACCTTGCAAATTATTTACCTCTCAACATTCCCTATTTATTATCACTTGTAAAGAATTTTGGAAGAACTATAATTTTTAAAATTCACTAGAATGGCTAAAATTGAAAACAACTGGAGTTGCCCAAGTTTTTTGGCATATTCTTTACCAATACAGGTGTGTTCAAAAGTCTACTGAAGTTTCACATTTTGATTCAGAAAGTTTACAGAGGATATCAATCGACCACCCAATGTCCATTACTGTTGTATAAATATATCAACTAGTTTAATAAATTCTCTAGAAAACATGTCATTTTGTTTTTATCAATGAGTTTTTATTCTTATCCCTAAATAACAAGAGACTAAGATGACAGGAAGTACATGTGTTTGTCAGTTGAGCTAGGAAGTTGGTGATACTAATCTCTGTGTTTAGATATTTAACTAAAATATTCAGCCAGAAAAAGTTACGGATACAAGGAAGAGTCTGGCTAGAAGATTTTAACCTAAATACCTTTATTTTAGCAAAGGGCATTGGAACAAAAGGGGCATGTACTAAACAGTGCTCTGACCTTGACCTAGTTCAAGGTCAGTTTAAACCCTTACCCATTAGCATTCTTTGGATCACCTCAGCTAGATTGGGCTGAGAGGAGAGAGCTACAAACAAGTAATAGATCACTTGCAGACTGCGATAATATTTGCAAGGCAGCAGTTGAACTTAGGATATGATACTGAATTGATCAAGATGTATGTGTTGTAATGCACGTATAGAAAACAAACCAGAGACTTCCTGTTATTCATTATTGACATACAGCATCCTTGTTGGGTTGCAACAGGAAGTGAATCTTGTGTAAATAATGAGCTTGAAAGTGTAAAAAATTTTGTTTAAAAAAATCAGTCGGTGGATTGCGGTGGGGGGCTGTTTTCTGATACAAGAGTACAAAAAATTCAGTTGGTGGGGGTCTACTGAGTATTTGTCAATAACTTGACCATGTAGGATTCATCATATTCATAAAATTCTCTAAAATCCAATGCTTTTACAATTAACTTGAAATCTGCTACAAGAGGTAAAACATTTGAATATTAGAGATTTCTGTTGCATTTACAAGTATACATGATGTGTGTCAATTGTCACTACTTTCTTAAAATGTGATGCATTTATACATGTACATGTGTATGTGCAGGATATAAAGTGGTTGCTGAAGATAAAATTGGCAATCTGCCAGAACTTTAGCAGTGTCAAGGTCATTACATGTATGACTTCATTGTCCATCAACAACGACACAGCTGATGTTTTTCTCAAATTTATTTTACAAGGGTAACATCCCTTTAATAATAAATAACATTCATACACACATATCCTTGCTTGCATACAAATGTGCAGAGAAAAATAACATGCTGAGCTGAGAGCACAGTCAAATAATGCAGACTGATTTATGGATTGATTCAAATACTTTGCTGATTCAGAACAGTTTGGATATAAAATCTAACAAAATGTTTACTGCCATTGACACAGATGCCAATACAAACCTGTGTTTGTTATAACTATAATTTCTGTGAACAGTACATGTAAGAGTAACTCATTAAACGGACGACCACAACCACAACCTACAATATTTCCTCTTCTGATCTGTATCTTAGGCTGTCCAAAGTTAATTCTTTGTTTTACGTTACCCCCACATGTAGGTTTAAGAGAAATTGTTGTTTAAATAAAAACAAACCCCCATTTAAAGTTTTATCTACAAGATTGTTTAACTTTTCGTAACTAAAAAACTAAACTACAATATTTATAAAACGGTTAAGGCACATACTGGATTACTTAGTGAACACTTGATGGAATTGTCTGTATCTGACAGGAACAGTCATCAAACAGTATACATGTATCTTGAATACTCATAGTATTGTATTTAAATGTAAATGAATGAAAATCACTTGTTTGAAAATTTTATTAGTTTTTATTTTATTGCCCTCCCACGTAGGTTTGTCATTTTGAAGGTGACGTTAAATGTAGAATTAACTTTGCACAGCCTTATATGTGTTATGTAAGAAAAAAACAGCATAAAAGTTTAGTCTTTCCGACTGAACCCTCTGCAATATATTCATGCACATCAGGCAGAAAGCATTTGCTAAATGTAGCATTGCCTGAGAAATTAGCAAAGGGTAGTTCTTTTCATTAACTAAATTATTATAATTATCAAAGGTTACAAGATACCGGTAGTTATACCATTAACTTAAGAAACCTCATTTTTTCTACTTAAAATAATTTACAAATATTCTGTCATAAAAAACATAACTCCAATCAATATCTATGTAATTTACATGTAATGTATATTTTGTTCCATGTAATGACTGAAATTATATTTAATAATTGCATTTTTTTGTAAAACATGCAATTTTTGTGTAATTACAAGGACTTTCTTTGCATACCTACATAAACATGTATATAACTCTTGTGAAACTACATGTACTTTGTGAAGGTACATGTAATTATGTGTCAACAACATGTAACATTACACTCCTGAGTAAGTACCGGTACATGTAATTCTGAGTAACTTTATTAAATTATGTGTACTAAATACTAATTCTTTGTAACTACATTTATTTTCACAACACTGTGTAATGAAATGTGGTTGCATGTAAAAGAGTGCATGTAATTTGTTGAACATTGTAGAATGTGAAACTCTGCAGCAATTTTCTTTAGAGTTACCTCTCCTTACATACACAATGGGCTTCTGTTGATTCCAGCTAACGACTCCCAGCCAAGCCTTTACATACACCCACCCACACACTTACAATACATTCAAAATCCCACAAAATTCATTCTTACATACCTCATTAACCCTAATTATTACATGTAATTAAAGCAACAACTATTTCCATGGATCTCTATAAATATTCTATTTGTTGGCACAAGACATTTTAACAGTTGTAGTGATGAGGGTACCCAGTCTTTGCTGTATAGTACAGTTTATGGTGGAGCCCTGGTGACAGAGACTGAGGGTACAGAACCACATGTATTACAGGGCAGACTGGAAAATAAAGAGGTCCCATTTAATAAATAGCATCTGCTGCCCCACCCAGCTGCACCACGCTGCACCACAGCAACAGACGTTGAAGGTGGTAACCAGACAATATTGACATTCTAAGCGTGAAAGACATGGTTTCCAAATCTGGCTGACATAAATTGTTGATATTGATAAAGTTGAGATGCATGTTATGCATGGCACTAAGTAAAAAGTCAGATTTCCAAATCACTTTTCCTTCAAATCTCTGGACACAAGAACAAATGTGTCCTGAGAAAAACACCACATGCATTGAGCCTGCTTCCAAACGATGCCCTTTGTTCACAATCACAGCTTCTATCAAGGTCTTTCCTAACAGAAAGTCTACCCCTGACATGGCTGCTTCCAAAAGCTTTGATCCTCCAGAATCAGTGACCCAGAACTATGGCTCTAAGGGTAACTCCATCCCTGAACATTAAACGCACAGTATCTCACTATCTCCATCCTGAGAATTCAAACACAGATTTTCCTGAATTCCACGGCTAGTGAATTCCTTTGGCGTGATTGCATAACGACACTATGTCTGGGAAAGCACTAACTTTTCTCCAACTCCTCCAGACATTTCTTCATGTAGCCCTGCATATCGGACATGTCTGTCACTGCACTGTACACCATTTCATGGAAAATTAACGGCCATTGTTTCAGAAACTCATTTCGCTTTTTGTCTGTGAAAACTGTTTCTTTTGTTATTTCACTAATGTAGGTCCTGGCAAATTGTCTCTTGTTTGAAGAATCCTGCAAACAGAAATAATGATAAATTTGCAGACCTCAAAATATCTGAAATAATAATTATTACATATATAACAAACAGGTTAAAGTGGGTTAATTTTTGTCAATTTTGTGTTTTTTGACTGGTCCAGAGATACTTCCATGTACACCTCAAATATATTGACTTTAATTTAGATTTCCTTATTTGGGATTGCCACAAACCTTCGTTCACTAATGTCAAATTAACACACAGTCAGCAATGCCATATATCATGGAATCATCATTGCTTCTGGGGGAACAATGTTCATGGCTTTTGTTTGTAAACTTGCCTATGAATTTACATCCCCATGAACCTATGCACAATCATTTGTTTAATATTTATTAAAATTTTACTGATTTTACAACCAACGAAATTACGTCCCAAAGAACCAAAAAATGATGGCTACCCACGAACATTGACCCAACGAATAAAAATGATACAATAGTTTCCTCTTTGTAACAAGTTGTGCAAGGGAATAACAAGGATAACACAAAGACAAGCCCTGTTTGTCACCTGACCCTGCCACCAACGTACCTGTGACTTTGAGGCCACCGATTCCTTGGTTTGGTAGGTGAGTCCCGATCGCCCAACAAACTCGCCCTGAGCTTTGTCCAGTTTTCCCTCCAGAATTTTCTTGGACTTGTCCTCACTCATTGCCAGCAGCTGCTTCCTCCTGTATAGCAGTAAAATAATGTCATGATTAGAAAAAAAAGTCATAACTAAATCTTACTATTGAAAAAATATTATACAAGTACCAACTAGAGTAGAGTCACATATCTCAGCTAACTGCTATTTTAGGGGTCTCAGTTCAAAAGTGAAAGTAATCTTTGATATTTTCCTTTATTATAATTTTTGAATTCAATTCATGAACCAAATTTTAAATGAGAATATTATTGTTAAACATTTTTGTACTAAAAAAAAAAAAACACCCCACAAAAATCCAGAGATCTATGCTTTTAGGTTAAAGGAGACTCTATTAGAAAATTTTCTGTCACAACATTCCAATATTCATAAATTTTCTGGTTGTATAGAGACATCAACAACCAAATTGTATGGAAACAACTGATAAGTTTCACCAAAACATTCACTATTAGGGCAATTTGATAAAAACTCACTGAAACCCAATTAAAGACAGGAGTCAATTTTTATGAGAGAGAGAGAGAGAGAGAGAGAGAGAGAGAGAGAGAGAGAGAGAGAGAGAATGTATATAGTGATATACTCATATACATCTTGCTTGCAAACCAATATTGAATCGAAAAAAAGGTATATGACAAAACAAAACAGAGGGCAACCTGAAGGATGTGCATAGAGAATTTCAACATAGGGTACTTTAAGTAGGTAACTGATGATAATTGATCTCAACATTCAGTGTCAGGCAATGCCTATAAATACAACTGATCTTGAAAGACAAGAAAAAAGGGAAACAACTCAGCTTATTACTTATCATAACAATAGTCTACAAGGGAGATAACTAGGATGGGGAACCAGTCATGTGATCTAGGGAGAGGAGGTTAACATTAAAGTGTATTATGTAATTGTTTTGAAATGAAAATGAGCATTCATTGTGGACATTTTAAAATTTTACAATCATCGGGGCTGGATATGTCACTGAGCTGACAACAAAACAATGAGAAAGGAATGTTTGTCATCAAAGACAACCCTCAGCTGTGGGCCTCACCCAGAACCAGTGTGACAAATGGGTACAATTGATCCAAGTCTTCCTATCACACAGATCATCTAGTGCTTTAACACAAACATTCTCTACATTGCTTTTTTCATGTTAAACCTAAATCATAAGAAATGGATTTTCTGATCATTAGCTATTTAGGTCAGAAAATCTATGTGGCACTTTATTAAATGAGTAAAAAACAAATGAATTCTTGAATTAATCAATGTAATATTAAACAATTCTAGAAATAACAAGTCAATTAAACTGGTAAAACTCTTGTTTTTAAATATTCCACTACTTTTTATCATGACTAAATTCTTGCACATTTTTAATATAATTGTTTTAAAATGTGTTTTATGGATCTGCAAATTAAATTCATGATGTTTAGATAAATCATTAATTGTAACACAAAGGCCTGCCCATTTATTTCTCCAGAGGCACTATCTGATGTACTCAGAACTGTAAGCTTAGAGCTATATCAGGGCCATTTAAACAGTTTAAAGCCCGGCAGACCCCGCTGTGTATTGACTGAGAAATGATACAATGGAACCAAGGTGTCACATTCTGCACTGTTGTTACCATATTGAAAATATTTTTTTTGCAATATAATTTTTTCTTATAACATGGTTGGCTCTATTTATTATTAATAAGCAAATATTAATTGTTTCAATAACTTTCAACGATGCTGTCAACATTTTCTTGCAGCATTTGACTCAAATGGTGTCATTTTTACAAAATTTTGAAATAATTTAAGTCTTAATGATAAAATAATTTTATCTTGACAAGGAGAAAAGAATCCCCCAAAGACAACTGATGCCCCCTGTAACTTACACCCGAGGTTTTTCGGTCCTCTCGACCGCCGGAGCCAGTTGCTGTGTGTGAACCTCTATCAGTTTCAATGAGACCTTCATCTCAGCCAGAGACTCGAAGTTCTGTAACTGGGTCGGCTCAGGGGAATGCCCCCACACGTTCCGACTCAGTTTGGGCCGCCCGAAGCTGTACCCACTACAGATCGTACTCCTGAGGGTGGGGGAGGAGTGACCCAGGGTGGGGGTCACTGACCAGCTCCTCCGTAGCCTCGGTTTGGCTTTGATCTCCATCTTTGTGCTGCTGATGGCGGCAATGTTGGCGAGGGGCGACCCCATTTTCTTGTGACTCACTACCTCTTCTGGAGGAGAGCCACGCTTGGGAAGGAACCCCACATTCATCTTGATGAACATCAAATCATCGGGGGGACGCATTCTTTCTTCATCAGCTGACATCGGGGTAAATATTTGCTCAATCCAATCACAACATTATCTTCTGATTTAACAAATTTCATTGTGAATCTTACAAATCCTTTTCTAAGAGTGAGAAGTTCACACAATCGCTCTTATCCCACACAGAACACAAGTCTGATCTATAGTCTTGCTGAGAAGTAACAAATCACTTCTTTAAAAATCAACATAGAACA
The DNA here is from genome assembly GCF_963853765.1 of Magallana gigas. Lineage (NCBI taxonomy): Eukaryota > Metazoa > Mollusca > Bivalvia > Ostreida > Ostreidae > Magallana > Magallana gigas. Next base: position 56,242,476 of record NC_088858.1, on the reverse strand, counting down.
AAATTCGTTCTTCAGAACAGAATAACACAAAACATCGAGTCCTCCCACAAAACCCGAGTCCTCCGACAAAAGGAGCTGCATCAAGCCTATCCATTCTCCATTGTTTAGGTGTTGAATTGTTCAAAGAACTGCGAACTCCAACAAACAAATGCTGGTTTGGTTCTGTAGAAGTCTGCAGTGTCAGTAGATTGTGGTCTGGTGTCTTGGATAGACCCCAGTGTTACACAGAACACAAGTGACAGATCGGCCCGCTCACACAGAGACGAGCTCTGCTGAAATGCTATCTATCTCCGATCTCAATGTTATCATACCCAGCGCTCTGTTGTGATAACTCGTAATCGACGCGGTTATCTGCGGTCCGTGGGATTACCAATCAAAGGGTCCCGGGATGACTCCACACTCGGCCATGGGATTCCATTAGATCAGAACAATTACCCAACAAACCGCCTTCTTACACAGTTGCTGATCGCTTTTGCATATAAGTATCTACAGTTTGTTCATAGGGTATTTAAAAATTTTCAACTGCTTGGCACTTTGGTAATTGTGTGTAGACTTATTGCACTCTGTATAAACATTGCCAGACAAGCCGTGTGTTAATGGGAAAAAACCCATTGTTATTCCTCGGATTGTACAAGAACATTTAGCACCTCCAATGTATTCTTCCCGTATTTTAATGATATCACATGACTTCACAAAGTGGACCAAAAACTTAGATACTTATAATCCAATTCATTAAAATATCATTGTGTTTTGTGATCAACTTGGTAAAATAAACATTGAAATTAAATGTTTTGTTATTGTTACACTTATATAAAAAAAGTTCCAGCTTGACAGCAGCACAAGAGCTCATTAATTTTTCCTGGTAATTACACATTTTCGGTTTTTGATAAGGAGGTGTTACTGTAATAATCGGGTCTTTTTGTGTGCATGAGAGGCAGGGCTTACAAAGTGCTCCCTATCTGTGATAGATGTCCCAGAATGCTTTTTTCCCTGATTAATGCCCAGCGTGAACCACGCAGTCAAAAAATAACACGAAGCTCAGGGCAAACAATGCCATTTATCTCGCCTGCCAAAGTCTGATACAGAAAACCTTATTACCAAAAAACTTTCTTTTTTAATCAATACTCAATTGATTTTTATATCTTAAGCTTTCAGCAGAGGAATCAAAATTGTCTTCATGTAACACCTGTATTTTTTAGATAAGCAAATGAAATACCAGTTTTTATATCATGACAAGATGCTTCAAACATTTGTTAAAAAAGACACAATAAAAGCAGAAAGGTTCTCCAAGAAGTTCTTGTAAAACCTGGTACAATGTGACAACATGTTCATGAGGTACCTGAAATCAAAGTCTCTTTACAACTAGACAACTGGATTTTTGGTTGAATGAAATTCTGTTTCAAATGTGCTGACTTTGACCACCCTGAAGGTTTCAGAGGTGTTCCTATTGGTATAACTTTTTTTAAGCAGACGTCACTTAACACAAATAGTGACACCAACAGTAGCCATGGCAATCTTGTTCAACAACCAATGAAATATTGGATATAATTTCAAACATGACCACTACTTCAGCATCTAGGATTTAAATATGCTTAAGTATTTTTTGTCACTGTCTATAGCACAAGTATATGCTAACCTTCAGTAAAGTTATAGTGGTAATCTGAGTCTTTTGGTGGTACATGTACATGTCTAGTAATAGTTTCTTACAAACAGAAAAGGAATGGAATATTCGATAAGACTTCTAACCTGAACTTATTTCCATAGGTAAAAGACAGATGTTGGTGTATAATCGATACTAGTAAATCAAACAGATTTGTATGTGGTTTTATTAAGAGTAGATAATTCATACCTTTATCAGAAATGATGCCACAATTTATAAATCCTGTGTGTGATTGTGGAAGAGAAGATGGAACATGATATGACACCCATTTAATGGGCTGTCACAATATGATAAAATGACATATGCTGTCATAATATATATGACAAATGTATTATTGATGCAATATCACATGACATGACACATGCTTTATTGGTGTGATTCACATCCATATACCAGATATATAAGTGTGATGACACATTATCATATGACACCATTGTATTGGTGTGATCTGACAATTTGGTTAGACACTTGTTGTATCAGTGAGATGTCACATGATATGGAACCTGTTGTGTGGGCATGATGTCACATGATATTACACCTGTTGTGTGGACATGATGTCACATGCTATGAAACCTGTTGTTTGGTCAAGGTGTCACATGATATGACACCTGTTGTGTGGACATGATGTCAAAGGATATGACACCTGTTGCATGGACGTGATGTCACATGATATGACACCTGTTGTGTGGGCATGATGTCACATGATATGACACCCGCTGTGTGGGCATGATATCACAACCATATGACACTTGTTTTACAGCCTTGATGTCACAACCATGTCACCTGTTCTAAAGCGGTGATGTCATAATTACCTAGTCTCGCCAATGAGTGACAGCAGCCGTGACTGGGGGAGCTGCGAGGTTGTAATGTGAGACACCGGTCCAAATAACTTTTCTGCATTAACAATATCTGCCGCTGATATCTAGAAAGAGAAAAAGTCAAACTTGCAATTGGATTTGGAACAGTTGGCAAACATTAGTCAAGCAGAATTGATAAAACGTTTCCCTTCCCCACCTACTTAATTATGCCATTATTTTTTTTAAATGTTTAAAGTGATAATCATTGAAACAACAGACCCCACAAGTTCACAACAGACAATCATTTCCAAAACCTCAAGCCTGTCAGTTTTTGTTTTCTTTTAGGATTTAATATGACAATCAAATTCCTACTTTAAATCTCTGAGTGTTACTCTGACAGCATAGATATGTCCCACAGGAGATATGTGATTCACATTATATTTTTGCATCAGGAGTGAAACACAAGGCCCATGGACCTAGAAAGCTCACGCGTTACTGTATTCCTCATTAAATCTGAGGAACTCACATTCGCGTAAAATGGAGAAAGACTCCCTTGCAAACTTTTATAATATCGCTTATATTTTTTAGATATTTTTTTATCTATATAAAATTATAAAAAAGTATTTTGTATGCAATTTGTTACAAACTGACAGAATTGTGAAATTTAAGTACTCCCTTAAGATAAGGATTGTACAGCAGACACAGATGAATTGCTTATACCTCGACATCGTTGATTTTCTTCAGAGCAAAGTGCGCCAGTCTGAAGATGATGTACATGCGCCACAAGGTGAACTTGGTGATTGGATTGCCGTCCAGGTCAATGTTCAGATTATCCAGTCTCCTTACCCCCGAGAGCGCGTTAATCTGAACCAGGGAGCGGATGTTGGTAGAACTGAATGTGATGGTCTACAATCACGAAATAATGTAGATTCCTACATAAACACTGGAATTATTGTCTCATAAAAACTCAGCTTATCTACAATCACAACAAATAATGTAGATTCCTAAAAGAACAAGAGGAAATATCATCCTCATTAAGAGTCAGTTTATCTACAATAATAAGAAATAATGTAGATTCCTAATTATAAACTAGGAATAAATACATGTATCTCCATGAAAATCACAAAATAAACAGCTCAGCCTACAGCAAATATTAAATTAGCAAAGTGAATTAAGACTATTGATTGATCAATTTGTGTCCTGCAAGACCCAGACGTCTTACATGAAACTTTAATCCCAATCTTTAATAACCTTGATGTACGATCAACTTATTTGTTGTTTTTTTTCAAACGCCCAATCATTCATCCAGCAAATTTTGTTTTGACGCCCACACACTTAATTAAACTCACTCAATTTTCAGGCAGAGTCATTTAATATCATGAATTAAACATTCAAGTCAACAATTTCAAACCCACTGCCTGATTAAATTACCAACTGTCTTCCAATGCTACTATAAGATTCAAAATCTCAACATCAATATGGTATCATTAAATTCTCTGGAATAGATAGATATCAAACAAAAAGAACCAGGGAAATGTTATATATATAACTTTGTTCACAACAGAAAAAGAATAACATACTAAAGACATAACACTCCAATCACTGTCAGATTGTCACACAGTAACTAAATCTATATAAATATACCTTTAATCAGAATTATATCACTCCAACTAAAATAATCATAAAACTATTCCATGGACACTGGGTACCAAGAACTATTTTGATACCAGGGTCTTTACCAGTCTGAAACACAGGACATGTTACAACCACAAACCTCTAATTGGGAACTGTAATCAAGCATTCACAATCTGTAGATATACACAGAATGATCTTAGATAAGGATTCCCATAATTCATTACATCAAACTCAAGCAGTGGATATATATACTAACCAACAATACAGAAACTGTCCAAATCCTCCGGATAAAACACTGTAATCCAAACACATGGTCGTCGCTGAATCCATCGCAAAAAAACCCGACAAATTTATTTCACCACAGAGGGGTACTATTTGGGTCCCTCATTGACAGAATCAGTTGTTGTGATTTAATCAAATCAACCCTTGGGGATCGTAATATGAACCCTGGGAATCTAAGGCAGAGTTCCACTGTAATCCAACTCAGGACAGCCATATATGGGGGAGAATAAGACCGAGGCAAATCTCGAAGAATTAAAGGATTAAGGCATAAAGCGTGCATGGATTGTTGGTGGGGATTTACCAGTGAGTTAAGTAGCAGGAACAAACCAGGGTGTAAAGACTCGATTCCAATCAACATTAACTGCCTAACTTTCATTGAGAATTAAAGGATTCAGCCCCTGATTAATCTGAGTTCCCTATAATTAGCTCCGGGTGAAATATTTACGAATCTTTAGGATCGGAGATAACAATCTAGATCTGTGTTCAATGAAGTGATGGTTCAGTGGTGTGTATGGACCATTATTTGGTAGGAGTTACTCAAGTCATTAACGTGACAGAAAAGATCCGTTATGGAAACAAATTAATCACCTAAAAAATTCCAACATGAATTTTCTAAGCCCCACACTAGAGAATATCAAATATAACAAGTGCATCGAATATATAAAATGTTTAAATTGTACATTGAGTATAACTAGTAGGAGACTATCAGAATTATTCCAAAGTACCGGGTATTATTGAGTGTACCGTAAATATTTTTAACAAATTAAAGAATATTCAAAAGTGCTCCAAAATGTATATCTGTAATCATGATGTCATCGTGATTCTGAAATAAGTGGATTCTATGGCCGAGTTCAGGATCTGAAAGTGATAAACTAAATGAAGAGCTGACATATCTACAACAGAGAGGAGTCGGGCAGGTCCTCCTTAATCCCATACAAAGACAATAACACCCTATATTGTCAATCCCATACAAAGACAATAACTCCCTGTCTTGTCAATCCCATACAAAGACAATAACTCCCTGTCTTGTCAATCCCATACAAAGACAATAACTCCCTGTCTTGTCAATCCCATACAAAGACAATAACTCCCTGTCTTGTCAATCCCATACAAAGACAATAACTCCCTGTCTTGTCAATCCCATACAAAGACAATAACTCCCTGTCTTGTCAATCCCATACAAAGACAATAACTCCCTGTCTTGTCAATAATGCATTTGAGAAAAAGTAACATGCAGCTCAGCAGTAGACTTTTGAGTGTTTCAAGCCAGAATCTCTGTATGGCCGCTCTTCATTCTGGGCCGCACAATCAATCACAAACAAGCAGATAGTTCATAACTCTACATAAAATGTTTTCAGTAAATAAAAACTTACAAGTCAATGACTAGTTCAGTAGAACTTGTCTGTACTCATTGACGAACTCATAAAACGGTTAAACTTTTACTGTAAATACCGGTAAACTAGTTCTTACCTGTACCCCAGGGAAGCGAGTCCTGATTTTGTGCAAGTGTTTGGCGATCTCGTCAAAGTCGATGAACTTGAACAAGACATGGGTGACCGCCCCCGCGGCCTGTACCCCCCAGTTCCGGTCCAGTGCCTCCAGGGACTGGGGCCCATACATGGTCAGGCTGTCCCCCTCAAGGTCGGCCAGGTTATTGAGGTCAGAGGCATACTGCCCCTGGTTCCTACAAATATAGACCCATAGAGCTCAGTCATCTAAAAAACTCTCTGATGTTGAAAGACAATACTGCAAAAAGAGAGCTTCCATCACTTCAGCTGATAAAATCAATAAAATCTGATACACAATATGTAATTAACGACAGGTGCTTAGAAGGTTAATTAGTGATGATCACCTGGTCTTCAGGTAAATACACATCAGGAGGGATTTCTTGCCCCTCCTGTCCCCGGCCCTACACCCTCTGGCTATCTCCATACCCTGGCTTCCTGTTAAGCCACAACCACTGAATTCAGTGGCCTAAGTGTAGGACTCTGTCAGATGCGGGGCCGTGCTCCCTTGATGATGCACTGAACACTACGACTCTACGTAAAGCCTGACTACACTTCAAGGAAGTATCCGACTGGAGACATCCATTGTTTACTGCCATTAATTATTGAGGCTGATTGCCTTGCGGATAATCCAGCTCATCACAAAGTACACAGACTAACTGTTTTATTATTGGATTCAGGCAGAAATGAGTTGAGCCATGGAATAATGTCTGGCTACAGATTGACAAAGATAAATAAATCTCCCTTAATTTTATATTCAGACCATTTATTTGCTTTGTTTTCTGTCCCTTTTATTTCCTGATAAAATACAAGTCTTATCAAGGACATGACAGCTAATCACACAGTCCTGTTCACACTAAATATATTTTCTTGGTTAAGTAAAAATTAAGGTACTTCATTTCTCTGTTAGGGAACACAACTCCTAGAAGATAAAATTCTCTCACTTATACATAAACCATAACTGGGTAAAATGCAACTGAAGCATCACTCAAGGGCTGGTCTGGGTGAGAGTCAATGTAGCAACAACACCACCAAAAACCCCCAACCCCACTAGCTGTTCTTGCTTGTTCTTCAAATAAATGATGTCACTTGGAAAAGCTTGGTCACATTATCAAATACACAGGGGCAATATCTATATTCAAGCCCCCCCCCCCCCACCTCCCTCCAAGCCAACAAAAAATATGTAAAAAGTTTAAATGCTATCCTACCCAAATATGACAGTCTCCTTGATCTGGCCCACTTTCTGGGACTCGGACTTGAATTGCTGTACTTTGTTGGCTGTGCGGGGTCTGGAATCGTCGAGGGCGCTCTGAGCACTGCTGGGGCGAGAACCATGTCGGCTACTCTGCTTTGACTCACTGTAACACACAACGTATAACTTATGTTTTTATGTTATGTCTTCTGACATCAGAGAGTCAACACCTGTTTAATAAGTCAACAGATAGTCCTTAAATAACTCTACTACCAGAATACACTCATCAGACTTTTTTAACTTTACCAATACATTTGACAATCAGGTAAGGTTTAACCTATATTAAGATTGTAACACCTGTGGCACTGACAGGTAAGATTCCTGCCTACCTTTGTATGGACTCCACCTCCAGACTGTCCTCATTGGACGGTGAGATGATGTCAGAGTTTGCCACCGAGCCCACGTGGTTGGCGTACAGTTCCGGCATCTTGACCAGTTTCCCCGTCCGACTGATCATTGACCCCTGATTGACCTCCCACTGTCGCTTGGCGTTGTTGATGGCAAGTCGCTTCTTTTCCTGCTTATAAGAAACATCAGTCGATTGATCAGGACTCTGGATCCAAGTATATAGTACTGTACACGGTCACAGAACAGTACAGAAACTAACAACTCAGTAGTATCAATAAAACTCTCAACAGTTTAGTACACCAAACACATAATCAATTTTCTCAGATTTAGACAAAAAGAGAATTTATTTCTATTCCAATCAAAATCAACAGATTTCTACTCAATAACAAACCCACACCCAACGGAGCACCAATCAGAGGGCGAAACAACAAACAGACATCAACACGATGTTAGTGGATATGTAGAAAACTCACTGTTACTTTAATATATTGTTATACTTTCATGTTAAATACTGAAATCTGATTGGTTAAGACGCAGTTAATAATATTTTCTATTACCCTCAGCGGTAGCAACGCACTTAGCAACGGGTAACATTAAAAAATGTTACATGCGCGAAAATTATGCACGTACGGTTCGCTGTAGAATTCACGTTACTCCTATATCAAAGCAGTAAAATTTTCTTAAAATTAAGACATTCAGTATAACAAAATAAATAGTGCCTGTTTGGGAGGATAACAGTTGAAATTGACACCCCTCGAAAACCATTGTCAACCTCCGCTTCGCGTCGGTTGACAATGGTTTTCTCGGGGTGTCAATTTCAACTGTTACCCTCCCAAACAGGCACTATTTATATAATGTCAGATCCAGGGTTTAGACTTCACAAGTTCGTTAGAAGTTTGTTGTTTTAACAGTATACTCTATCTACATATGAACTTTAATTTGTAGTAAGTAAAACTTTAAAGTCGGTAAACAATATGTTTACTGATTGATTTCACATAGAATGTTGAGCCTATATAGTTATCTAATTTCCAAAGAAAGACATATCTGAAAATGAAATTGATGAGAATAATTTTGAATCATTTGCATATATTTGTTTTACACTAATAAGATCAGCATTATAGTACATTACATATGTACTAAAATTAGATTAATAATTGATTGTTTACTTTGTTTACATTGCATGTGCACACCTTCACCATTACAACATCAATGAAACAAAATTCGGGACAAAAGGCCACCAAATGAACGGCAATGCAAAGCCTAGAAGTCCATGTGAAAGAAACTAACCAATTCATTGTTATCCATTAAAATCAAGATAACAATTGCATATAATTTCTAAGATTTGAAAAAAGAAATTCTAAATGTTGTGATTATGTAATCAATAAATAGTTGAATAAATGCATCATATCTGTGAGTTACTATAAAAACTACCTCTATAATCGCCTTAAATTGGTTAATTTAATTAATGCTTTGTAAAATCAATAAATTTTATAATTCGCCAAACATTTGTTTATAATTAATATATGAATTAAAAAAAATACAGTTCTTGCGTATTCTAATTTAGGCTATTACAATTAATACACAAAGCTTCCGCACCATGCTTCCATTATTTATTATATTTTTTTGCTTTTTAGATTCTATTAATGTTGTAAACTGAAGCTTGATTGGTTAGCACGAGGAGGCGGAGTTGGTCTAAGCTAATCATGTCAGAGGAGAGGAGAGGCTATAGAAACGTGTCTAAATATAGATACCCCTGGTGGCGGGCGCTCGGGCGTCTGTACCATCTGAGCGGAAATATAAACAAACTGTACAGTTCAGCGTTTTGTCAATGATACACTACACATAAAACAATGACAAATTAACAAGATTACAAGCAAAGAGAGATAACTCTGCATACATCAATAAGTTTTCAATTGACCTTTAAATTCAATGAAATTTTTTTTTTAAATTTCACAATATACAGAGAAAAAAAAAGATTTGTAGAAGATTATGTGACAATAGAATGAGTAGCAACAGTGCTAATCCAAGCATTGAATCGCTTCTCCTCATTGTAATACACACTACAGGGAGTGTATAGAGGGGGTTTCCATACTATTACAAGATGACAGACAGACAACAAATAATAGGGACAGTAGCGGGTCATTTCTAACCTTCATTATGTTGGTCTTGTTGGACTCCCTCTTCTTCTCCTCTTCTTTGCGAGCCATCACCAGGGCGATCCTTCGCTCCTCCTCCTGCAGACAGAAATAACCCCCAGATTAAGACCCAAGTCTTCTCCTCTCATGATGATGTAATGCTAATCTACTGACAGCTCAATACAAAATGTCCGAATAAATCGGCTGATCAATGATTATGTAAATCACAGTTTGCCTAATTCTGTGTACACATGTCAAGGCTTCTCAAATTCATGTAAATGGAGGAAGCCTTAGATCTCCTTTCAAACATGTCATTCTCTTGTAACTTTAAAATCCGCTAGACAAATTAATCATCTGCATTTAGGTTGCAAAATCAATGCATATATTTTTTTTAATAAGCTAACTGCTAAGATAGGGGCTATATATATATCGCTATATTCAAAGGCAGTGAGAATTGAATGTTTATGGTTGGCACTGTGGTGAAATGTGAAATTAGTGGAAGATAGTTTTACAGGCACTCAAACAAGTAAATTCAAAATATATACATAATATCTCATTTCACATCTAATCAATTGAAAGTACAGTAATTCACTAAGGAAAAGGAAGATTTAGTAATCTTACAAATATTGAAATTCCCCATCCGACTCATTCTAGCTCCCTTAATAAATTGCTCATGACATATAAATTTACTAGGAACTACTCAATCCCTTTTTTTTAAAGTTGCCTTCCAATAAACTTATTCTTATTGGTAAGGACAAACAATTCTTATCAAATGTTAAAAAAAAGCCTGAGTGAGGGACAACAATTCTGGACCAGCTGAATTTTAAAATAGCTTAAATATTCAGGTTCTCCAAACATTATGGCAGGTTACATCAATTCTAAATATTTTATCTTGAAAATCATTTTTATTGCCCCCTTTGTCTTCCCATGCCTGTTACCCTTCCAAGTGGGCATATTTAGCTACTGTATAAGTGGCATGTTATCAAAGTTTTCGTTGATAATTCGACTCTTAACACCCAATATCTAACATTACAACGTTCTTGCTTCCCTGAAATCTAAAAGCGTACTCTCCTGCCTGAAGTACATAATAAGAGTTATATAAGGCTATCTGCTTCCGTTAGTATTTGTTCGGAGCAGTGCATGCTCGGTGACAGGCAGAAAGATCAGAATAAAGCGATCACGCACAAATGGTACCAGGACATTCAGATTGAGGACACGCCCCTTTAGCTGTAGGAGACTGGACTGACTAGAGGACAGAGGGCGTTGCGCAACAAGTCTGCGCGCTGTCGCATCGCTAGGCTTGGAGGCCATGATCTTAGGCAGAATCTGGGTGTTAATCTGGTGCTGAAACACAGTGAGCAAGCTCATCTATAATACTTGTAATTATGGTATGCCCCCAGCGGGTCCATGATTAGAAAATTTAAACTCTGTAATTCCTATTCTATAATTAAACTCTGTAATTCCTATTCTGTAATTCCCTTAGAAATGTTTGTCATCAAATTTATATACACCCACAGGAGCTGATCAAAATACACAATAAAATTTTCCAAGACTACAGTCTACTATTAGAACACTTATACACATTCCCCCGTGACACAGGTTGGTTCTGAGTAAGGTCAGGGGTACACAATACGACTAGTTGATATAGGCACTATTGATGACAATGTAGAATGACAGAGTAGTACTAGCAATCCCCAAGTAAGACTTAGAGGACACATGCATATCAAATCTGTAACTATTTCATTAATCATGTTTTGATCATAGATCTTAAGTTCACACAGAAATTTAAATCAGTGAATTAGAGTTCTGAAATAGACCTATAGATCACATACCCTCTCAACTCAGTAATTTATTCCAATAAATGGTAGAGTATTTAGAGACCTATGCTAAAGGTCTAAATATTACCTCTTAAAAATGAGTGAGTTCCTAATTCTAGTAAAAGGGAGAGAACTCCTGTACCATTTGTTGGGTGACCTTTGACCTGCTTACCGTGACTCGCTTCATGTCGAGCTGCTTTAACTGCTGCATGTGACGGAGCACGATCTGCTTGTAATACTGTTCCTGGGTGATCGGGTTCCCGTCCAGGGAAATCTCCGACAAACTCGTGGAGTCCGACAGAGACGTGATGTCCTCAAAGCTACAAAAAAAAAAAATACACCAAAAATGTCAGTAGCGGAATAAAAGACAATCTTGTGAAGTTTAATAGGGATGTAATGATGTAAAACTACAAACATTAAATAAGTCTAAAGTGTTAACGAAGGGTTTCCTCAAAACTACAAATAAAATACAGGGTATGATGTCCTCAAATCTATAAATAAAAAATATCTTTAAAATGTAAGGGAGGGAAATGATCTATCATAATGAAACAAAATCAAGCTACAAGTACAATTTCAGTCAAAAATACTAGCATCAAGGGGGACATATAAAACTAAAAGATGAGCTCTTTAAACCAAATTAAGATTATCACGTTTGAAAATGCAGAAAAATAATTCGGGTGTGAATGTGAAAAATAATGGTCATGGTCATAAAAAATTCATTTTTGATCTTGACTGACAACTATCACTTTCACACAAAATACATTTAAACTTTTGTCTGTAGTAGTAATTGGTAGCATTTACAAAGATGACAGATTTAAATCTAAGAAGAACCATTAAATTAAATACATGTACATTGTATAATTCCTGTCTTCTACAAGTATGAAGTTTTTTAATTAATTAGCAATTTAGATTTTGGAAGATTTTACAAAACAGGAAATATGACAGGAAAATACATAAACTAAGAATAGATTTTAAGATATATATTTTCTCATAGAACTGATGGTGAATTTCAAGAAATTCCTGACAATCTATTGGTATGCAGACATAACTTATTATGGTAAAAAACAATACAGAGTAAAATTAATTATTTTAGAGAATTTCTGACAGTTCTGGCGGTACACCTTATGGAGAGTGACGGTAAACCTTAAGCTGAGAACTGGCTGTAACTTAAAGTGACTATTAATTGGAGTGTTAAGAGAATTTTAGGTACTTTTGGGTCCTGAACAAATTAACTGACTGCGTGACTCACTATTTGGAGGATCGGTTCAGTCTTTTCTCCCGGTACATCCTATAGTGCCACATTCTGTTCATTCACAACAAACAACGAACACAAGGAGGATCAAGCGTAGACAATAAACTCCCAAAACTTTAAAATTGTACACACTTTACTCTGTCTTTATCACACATCACATCTATAGAAGATCCAGTTTTCCAATTGTCACTTAATTCTTTAGCCACACAGGAGTCCTGTTTTGTAGATTTATAAATTCCAGTTGCCCATCAGCAAGACGACTTTATTTTTACTTGGACCAAAATTCTTCGAAAGGTTTACCCATAATTCCAGGACATCAAACAGATGCACTGAACAATGTCACTTTTTACCCCCCAAAATCAATGAAAAATGTGTACATAGCATTTTATCATCTATCCAAGCACAAATTGTTTAAGGATAGACAAATTTACACAAGACGAAATGAGAAGTCTTTAGGCTCTTATGAAATTTGTTTTCTCTGATAAAACTATTTGCACTATGGTGTAAAACCAATAAACAGTTATTGACTAAGAACAATAAAATCGACTTAATTAGTTGAGTTTATCGTTGGCTAACAGCAAAGTGAGACAAAACTAAAGTCGACATCAGAACAATGCTGGTCTTAGAGAATTGAATTCTTAGCTGGAAGCAGAATCTGGTCCTTGTTTCAAAGAATCATGGAAATTGTTCCAAGTTAACAATGAACACAACACTAGCAGCTTTAGTTATTTGTTCCTGTAATTGGAAGAAAACTCACTAAATAGAGACACAATCACAAAATCCTTGTAAAGTCAATCCTTACTGCTGCTAAAAAGGGTATTAAATCCAAATCATCCAATTTACAAGTCAAAGAAATTTCATTCCTGAGATCAAGAATTACTGTAATTTAAAAGTAAAAGGGAAAAAAGAAAGATGTCATCTGAAAATCACTGCAGCACAATCCTAGCGTGTATTCTGAATCTTCCTAAATTTTTTTGAAACAGGTCTACTATTTATATATATAGTTTGAATCAATATCCAGAAATATCCTTTTACGCGAGGACTGATTTTAATCTCTGCAGTCAACACCTGATTCCCTGTACCAATAAACACTCCAAGCACCCGGACAATGTGCTTCACTCTCAGATTTCTTCACCGTTTTAACTGGACAGCTTGGGATTATGGGATCAACTTGAAACACTATCACCAGAATTTCCTCTGTAAAGCAAAATATTGACAATGGTGCCTGTGTTAGTCCTACTTGGTCCCGATGAATTACCCGCTTTATTGACTTCTGTGGATCTTTAACCCACTAAAAATAAGCGATCTCATTTCCCCGAGTGTCTGGAGTTGGCACTTTAAATATCAAGGGTTTTAACTGGTAAGGGTGGGGGTCCATTCTATCTTTAAATGGCCACTATATGAAAAACAATCAACACCTGCTTTTTCCTCTCAAGAGAACTTACCAAGTTTTTCAATAAATGTATGTATATGTTTTTCTATTATGTATTTTTAAAAGATTCAAGTTTTTCTGATTTTATAAAACTATTGGAGAAACTAAGTAGTCTTGACAGGTGATTTTGAATTTGTTTAGACAAATACATGTATATTTTATAAAGTGTTCATAACATTGAAAATTTTAAAGTGTATAAATAATATTTCCTCAAACAACATTAGATTTTACTCAATTCTTTGGTCAGGTTTGATGGTAATATATCGTTAAAGTTTTTCCACTTTTATCTCATGTTTGAAAACTTAAGAGCAAAAGAAGCCATTAGCTTTTTAGCTATTTATGCAGCACTTCAAGAGTCTCCAATAAATATAAGAAAATCATTTGATCAAGAAGGCAGTTCATTAACAAATAGTTTAAAAAATTGGTCATTAAATCAGCATGCATTCAATTTATTTAAAAAAATCAAAATTAAATCAACAAACTACAAGTTGAACATAGAAAAAAACCCAGTATCTACAACCCACTATAAATAAGCATCAATATTAATTTTGATTTAAATTATACCAATGCAGCTGAAACCTAACTATAATTTTCTACATGACTGTATATATACATATATGAGATTTCTACCTGTAACGGGGAGCTAAATCATTGATGATGGTTCGACTGCGGAACGAGAGCACGGGGGCGCGGTGCCTGTAGGCGGTCTCCGGGCGGGGGAGTCTCTCCATGCTGAAACTGACCCCCTGCACATCTAAATCGTCATCAATATCCAACTTCACATAACTCTTACTTCGCTGCATTTTTAATTTCACAGTCTTCATGTCCAAAGAGGTTAAATATTCACACTGAATACTTCAGAGAGTGTATCAGATGTCACCCTGGAGAACCTTTGATATACGACCCCCGGTATATATCCTATATATCCAGTAAGTAGTAGATACCACGCAGATCTGTGTACACTGACCAGGCCTCATAAGTAAGGGTTTATGAGTTTATGATCATATTTTCTAAAGCCTTAGAAAGATTAGGGCTCTGACAATGCATGATATTGGTCTGTTTTTGTAACAAATGCAAGGAAAGTCCTTTAACATTTCGGGCACAGTTTTTATTCTCGGTAATTAAAGAACAACTCGAGGTGCAATTAAATACACACAAGAAGCCAAGATTATGACTAAGTAATGACTGAATCTGCAGCATGGTCGTCTCTTCTGTGGACATTTAAAAGGAAACGCAAAACAGTGACACTTAATCCCACAAATCTGTTTGATATTTTGTCTTTGAACCATGCGACCATATTGTTTCTATTGGTAACATACAGCACTTATAATGTCTGCACTGCAGAGCAATGTGAAATTATCATTTAAACACAAAATACAAGATCTATATGTAAATTGCAGGTGCTTGGTGAATTCTTAAAGATATTAGTTTAAAAGATTTAAAATGCATGAATGAAAAATCCCTTTAATTAAAGGATTTACTTGTCACTAGTCACATGAATACCAAATAGTGTTTTCTGCACTTGCCCGTTTTCTTGACCTAAAAAATAACTGGTTTGATTTCTCTTCAAGAGTTCTAGTTGTGGCGTCTGGACCACATTATTCCCTAGCTAGAACGATGAATGGTGAGGCCAATGTTCTAGACTACCTTGGGCATTACTGACTAGTTCTACACCAAAAGCTAGGCTTCATAAAAAATACCAACGCTAAACAAGTGGAAACCTTTCACTTCGTATTCAATTATGATGAAATAATCCTAAATTCTGATAGCTGAGGCCAATGATAAAAATTGTGGGTTTTCTTTATACACCAAACGTATCATTAAAAAAGTACCGGTACTAAGTATATGATAGAGTTAATATCAACCACTAGTATAAGAACTAGCATCTGATATACAGACATGTTATAGTAGATAAGTATGTTAACACCAGACTTTTATAAGATGTTTGTGTTAATGAAGAAAACAAAGGACATGTATGAGTTGACTCACCTGCAGATTTCATTGAAGCTGAGGAACAGTCGCTGTAGACTCGGCAAATTGTCCACATCCAGCTGTAAAAGAACAATACAAATATGAGCCCAACATTTATGTCAAACATGAAAAACAATCAGAGAAAAATGTGTAGACCTGTGTATGCTAAATTGATTTGAAGGGCTGCTAAGTCATAAATAAGATTTAGGGGTAAAGAATTTTGACTATTTTCCACACATGCGTGTGATGTTTTATTGTCCCCCACTGCAGACACATACAGTTCTAAACAATACCCGACATATTTCCCCTCTAACTGCTACAAGATCATAATGGACTACACATTAACATTTCTTATTTAGCAAAGTGTTGCATGTCAACCTAAAAATGTCCCAAAACGAAGCATGCATGTATAGCGAGCGGTTTGGAGGGGCATTCCGCTTGAAGCCAGTGTTGTCTGCTGAGTCTTTTATTAATGAAAGAGTTTAATCTTCCATATAAATTCAAAATCATAGCAACTATAAAATCAATCAATAAATGTTTAACTCAGACACTTTAAAGTTTGCTGTAGTAAATATATCATCAAGGGAGAGCACTCCACAAACTAATAATAAACTTACTCTAATTAGATCCTGACATTTGAACAACTCTAATACCTGATAAAGTGGAAAACATAATCAATTCATAAACGGGAAAAAGCTCATTATAAATGCCCTGACTTTATAGCTATAAATTGTATTGAATCTTATTTTAATTTCAAAGACTGACTTATCTCTATGAGCTATCATCAATGGATATACAGTTTTCGACTCCATGACATGCTATTCAAAGTCTCTTAGTCTATTGTCACCTCTGAGATTAATTAAACAATAAAATTCTTTCTTTGGTGATTCATTCTGGATATGAAGGTAGCGTCATTGCAGAAAAAATACATAACCTGTGTTAATGGGTTTTGTAATTTTTTTCTGCAATGATTGCTACCTTCATAACCTGCATGAATCATCAAAGAAGGCATTTTATTGTTTACATTAACATCTTTCTTTAGTTAATTAATAAATTGATTATGAAAAGTAAGTAAAATTCACTAAATTCCTGTTAACGTACATAAGTACATTAGCTAAAAGAAACAGCAAAATCGTCTCCTTTGAGACTGAGTTTGACATCATCATGATTATTTCATGCAGTCCGTGATTTTCCTTAGTTCACTGTAGGTCACGACCAATCGATAAAGAGGGTGTGTCAATTTCAGTCCTGTAAGTTTTTGTCAGTTTCAGCCACTGTAGATTTCGACCAATCGATAAACGGGGCATGTGGATTTCAGTCTGGCTGTTACTATAGAGCTATAAATTAACTTTAAGTTTCCGTAAAGAATAGACGGAATAATACTTGGTAGATGTAAATATTACATGGTAAATATAACAATCTTCATATCTCAACAGCAATTTTAAAAAAGAACTTATTCTAAAGCAAAAATTTATCATTGCTGAATTATATTCAATAAATATCAAATCCACTGGGCAGATCGAAGTACTACATGTGTTACACATATTTATTTGTTCAAATTTAATTATCGGTAAATCTAAATGTTAGAACCCCTTGTTTACTTGCTAGCTAAACAAAGAACAGATCTAATATTTTGTTCACATTATGTCTAAAACAACCAATAAATTTTTTTATCTTCTTCAAGACTCCTCAAATTTTAATTACATTTTAAAATGTCTTTAAGCTTTGATTTGATTCACAAAATCATTTGGCAGAAAAACCCAAATTTTGAAAAACTTCTGACTAAAAAATACCGGTCTTAAATATTGGAAACCAATTTCAATTCAGAACAACTTGCTTATGACTAAAGAAAAAAGGTTCGCTGCAACAAATTTGCATTGTGTGAAGAGTAAAAATAAAAATCTTTTTTTAAATCAAGAACTGATTAATGTCAAGAAGTATTTGGGAATATGAGGTTCTTACAAACTTCACACAATTTTATTGAACAAAAGTAAATTTATTTTTTCTGTAAACCTAATATAAGAGACAAAAATCTAATGGTCCATGACTGACCACAATCAGTAAACAGTATTTGAGAGACAACAATTGTTCGTAACTCACCACCATCCTGATGCGGTTCCGCCGTAAGTTTAACTCGGCAAGACTGTCCATCCCCGCCAGGTTGTCTACGTTAGTAATCTGGTTCCCTGCCAAGTTCAGAACACGGAGCTCTGCTAAATGGTTCAGGTTTTCAATCAACGAGATCTGGAAAAATATTTATCATAATTAAAACAAATCATACTTTAAACTACAAGTTCATCAGCATATTTAGTGCTTCTAATGTTTGATTCTTCTTCTGTTCTTTGTTTGGAGGCAGCTGAACTCTGTTTCTCCATAAATAGTACTGTGTACAGATTTATCACTCCTAGTCTTGTCCCAATATCATTAGTGGGCAAATACACTAGAGAGTCAGTTTATTTCAATCTTAGATGTAGAACACACTTTATTAAGGCTTGTTTTAAATTTGGAATGATATCGCTATTAATAGCTCATTTGTTGCGAGGGAATTTTACCTGGTTGCCGTGTAAATCGAGGACATCGAGTTTGCTCATAGTATCCAGGTTTTCTATCTTTTTTATTCTGAAAGAAACAGGAATAAAAAGTTGTCTCTATTGTATGTAAAATTTAAAGCAAAAATATTTGCATTACACATTGTTTGAATTCTTAATGTTCCTCTTTTTATATGAATCACATACATGTTGAAGTAAAGTTTTAGATTTACTTCTTCCTAATTAACATTGATTCAACATAAAATTAATTTCAGGTAGGAAGTAAAAAAAAAAAGTGTCGGATACATGTAGCTTCAATCATTACACATATTAAACTTCAGCAGAGCAATGAACTAACTATATCAGTATCTTTCAGTCTTTTTCAGTACCTGTTTTTGCCGAGCATGAGCACCCGTAAGGATTTGAGCGAGCTCAGCCCTGAGATCTCCTCTATCTGGTTATCGTACAGGTCCAGAAATATGAGTCGTTTGAGCGAGCTCAGGTGCTGGATTTTGCTGATCATGTTGTGCTGGTAGTTGAGCAGCCTTAACTGGTCCTCTCCCTCCAGAATCGGACATACTGTCAATTTCCGCCTGTAAATAAACATATTAATATCAATATCTGCCTGCAATGAAATAAACTGACAATTGTTGCCCAAGATCAAGCTTGAATGACATAAATAAGTGTTATACAAAGGGGCATAACTCTGATAAGCCTTATTACATTCTAGATACTTGTTTCAAATTAAGCAATAAGGATGTCTAGAGGATGAAACCTTGAATACATGGCTCAAAGGCAATTGCTGCCATAAAAATGAGGAAGAAATACAATTCTTACTTGAGAAAATACTGTGGAATCATTAGATTTCGTGGTGGCTCAATTTTCGTGGAATTCGTGGGTACCTTTCATCCAAAAATTAACATCCACCACGAATTAATAAATTAGGGTCATAAAGTCATATTTCCTTTTGTAGGTATAAAAGAACACACGAAATTACGTCCCCATGAACCAGTAAAATTTAAGCAATCCACAAAAATTGGCCCCCATTAATTTTAATGATTCCACAGAATGACTGTTATCATACCATACTTTATTTTTGCACTGGCAACTTGTCTATTCGTAAGTACAGTACCCATTACACAAAGAACTAATATAGAAAGAAATTATATTTGAAAAATTCCCCCCCCCCCAAACCACATTAATAAAAATTGATAACTCCTGTTACTTTAGTAAATCCCCAACTGCTGCATCTGCACAAACAAGTGCAGTATATTGTATTTTGTTATTGTTCATTTAGGACTTTCTACATATCTTTAATCTTTTATGCCTTCTGGTCCAGATTTAGAATCTGTAGTACCCTCTCACTTCCCCCTCCCTAACTGAATAAAATTCTGAGATAAATTCATGTTCTTAATTATTTGATACTTTAATGTGTGTGTTGATCAATCCTTTCCTGAGTTTATTTAATTTTAACATATTTAAGTTTGTATATGTATTACACCAATGGATTAGGCAGCAGGCAATGCCTATGTAAGCCTTCTCCATGATGATTGTATATACCTATCTAGGTTGAGTCTGTCTGGGTTGGAGGAGCGTTCCTCTGGAGTTCTGTACACGACAGGGATCCCCGGGGCGGAGGGAGACTCAGCGAAGATCACTCTGTCACCTGTAAATAGTACAGAAGTCACATAAACACAAATATATAGAACGTACAGCACACAGGACCAAGGGACTGGTCAAATATCTCAGAATATAAAACGTTATAATTCATAATAATAAGTAGACAATACAGCATTCACAGTGACACTGGTTTCATAGAACATACAGCAAATAGGACCAAATGATTGGTGACATATTTTCTCAGTTAGTAGATATTAACTTAAAGGTAAAATTTCATTGATCATTTTTACTTATAATATACATGATTGTATGTAATCATATTGCAAGGGTAAATAAACAAGTCAATTTATAATGCTCCAGAAAAGAGACATTATCTATGTACATATAAAACATTGCATATAAATAGTTACATATTTTACAAATATCCAAGATACACAAAACTGTCCATTAAATGCTGATCTTGCAATATCTTTGCAACAATTGTCCAGTATATTACAGAATGGCTTTATTTCTCTTTAGATTGGCTGGTTTAGCATATTAACAAGTCAGACAAATTTACTTTTGGAATTAAATTTGTATCATGTTGCATATATAAAGTAACAGGAGATAAATTCTCTCTCATCTCATCTGTATATTGTGTATACAAGTCCAGTTATTCAATTATCAAATACATGTAATAAATAAACTTTGCATAAACCACTCTAAATTTGTTGACAGAATTCAAATCTGTCATCACACACAAAAATAAAAACACACCCAGCCCAGGAGAATAGTTTGAGAGGTTATTCAATAAACAATCATGGGGACTTATTGAGTCTTAACCTCATATACATGTACATGTACTACTATTTCTTAAATTACTGGTAACCTTCAAAAAGAGATTATTTAGAATTGTCACAGAAACTCGAGCAATAAATGAACTCAACTGATGTGAATTGCAAATCTTTTCTTGAACATATAAGTCAACACCCAGCTGGAAATTTTATGACAATTTTGTTCTTGAGACAAGATTAATGGGTAAATACAGACACGATTAAACACTGGGGACCACAAGTACCCAGGCTAAGATCTCGCGGCACACTCACCTGACTAGCGACGTCTAAATTCAATACATGTTTTATCAGGGTTCTTATAACAATTACAGGAATGTTTGAGACAAATTTTGGATTCTACAGAGGAATTATGTAGAGAACATCTTACAGGTTTAAATCAGGTTGGGAGATATCATGTATTAAATGGACACCACAATAAATTTCACTCCTGCGTGTTTGTTATGAGGTGAAAATAGAAAACTCTTTACCTGAAAATTCAAAATAATCCTCTAAAAAGACAAATTATTTTTCAACGATCAAATCAAGTTACATGTATAAATTAACAGATAAAAGAGCATGCTTTACCTTTGGTCAATAAATTAATTTACTTCATAGAAAACTAAATCTCAATTAATGATTCAAACAATGTGTTAGATACATACCAGTCATACCTATTGAACTTATCAGACAATGCAAAGAAATAAATCAAACACTGTTTTATAACCGCTAACAAATCGTCTCTACCACAGTTCAGCGTGCATGAGTGTACAAATTCAGCAGATATCACATACACAAATTAAACAACGAATAAAAAAGACAGAAAATCTAGAGAGCAAAAGCAAACATCTACAAACCTGGCAAGAAAGCGGGGGCTTTTTGTGTCTTTGGGGACAGGTTTGCGCTAGAGCGCGAGTTTCGTCCGCTCTCCTCCGCATCCTGTACGATATCGGGCGTGCTATAGTCGTGTGCACAGGCAGGTGCTGGCACCATAGGCCGCTTGTTGGCTCTATAGTGAATCGGAATTTTCTCTGCAAACAAAAAATATGAATGGCCCGTCACCGTGGTCATCAAACCAGCCCCAGAGTGAGATCAGGTGAAGGGATGCCGTACAACACAAGACCACCCAACCAGAAAATCTCTACATTAGTGGACTCTATCTACACAGCCCTGACCCATACTTAAAGTTCTTTTGATGAGGAAAATAAAGATAGCTGATGCTATTAATTAATTTTGTATTTAAATGTCCTGAAATGATGATTATTAGTTAGTGACAGGATAACAAAGGGGTATAACTTTTGTCCATCTCTCCCTCAGCAGACTCACTTTATTATGTGTTCAAATGTATTAAAGCAATTTCTCATCTTCGCTTGCCAAGCGTTTCTGATACACTACACTTCTCATAAACGTAGTGTATCGGAAACCCTTGGCTAGCGAAGATGGCAATTTCTGAGCAATACTTGCAAAGTATTTCTAAAATGAAATTAAGAAACAAAGATTTTAGATCATGTTTAACATTTCTAAACTGTTTTTAACAAACTATTTATAGTCAAAATGAAATATATCCTTGACTTAAAAGGTGAGTAAAATTTTAGTGGGTGATTTGATGAGCAAAGGGGGTACTGGGCAAAGAGTGAATGAGTGGGGGTGAAGTTTGGGTGGTACAAGAGGGGTGGGGTGGGGATTTACCTCCACTGAGCCTGGAGGGCTGCTGCATCCAAATGACCTCATAACTGAGTGAGACCACACTGGAGCTCGACTTGGACCGCTCGCGTTTGTATCTCATCATGAAGAGGTCAAGGTCATGGAATGTTCAGTGTCATATATAAGTCAAAAAATATTTTTGAACGTCAAGGTCAATGAATGTATCATGTCATTTCACAAAGTTGACAGTAAATATATCACACCAACGATGGGTTTGTATCAAGTGATATATCAACATGTACTTCTCATGTACCGGTAAATCCCATGATATTCTGAGTATCTGGTGATTAATTACATGGTCTTACACAAAAATGACACTGAATTGTATCTTAATAAGGTACAATCCAATGTTGCTTCATGTTATATATATCCCACAATGCATCTAGACTTCCTGTAGATGAAAAAAAGAGGTCAATCATAATATCATCACAAATCACTACAATCTGAAGGTTCCTTTTGTGTAATTCAGCTTGTCAAAATATTCACACAGAAAATTGAGACAAGTTCTCCAAAATGATGTGACATATTTGAGGGAGTCTCATTACATATCTCAAAACAAGTCCCATGTGACACAATTCTGAGCCAAAAATTCCAGCATCCAACAATGCATAAGAAAAGTCACACAATGTCGGAGCACCAAATGTTTCTCATATCCAACAACAGAGCAACAGGAAAAAGAATATCTCGTCCAACTTTTAAACAGTCAAGCTGTACGATGATATCTCATCTTATCAACCAAACATTCCTTTCATAGCTGGTCAAAAATCAAAAACAGTTCAAATGATAATCACAATTAAACTCCCAATATCTCCCACAATCCTTATTAGGCAGTGAATAATATCCCGATTCCACGAGTCCAGGACCAGCTAATAAATCATCTCTATTTCAACACATGCAATATCTGATTCCATTATGATTAGCATAACATTGAGAAGTTTACACACTCTTCAGCAGTTTGTCTGGAGATAGTCCTATCTGGGAATCAAAGATCGGAGTTTTAAATTCTGTGTCGCGTTTATAGATCTCAATCGCTATTTCCGATGATTAAAAAAAACCTGTAAAACTTTAAACAAAGTCTGTCAAATGTTTCCAAAGAACTCAAAACCATTTCAGCAAATGTAGACCAGATATCCCCTGCCAATTAGCTTCTATAAAGTGTGGAAAATCTTTCTATTGTAAAAACTTCAATAAAATGGAGAAAATCCTATTGTAGTGTGTTTAAAATCAATAGGAAGCATTGGAAGAAATTGTTCCTAATCGCAATGTTGGGGTAAGATTTAAATCTGATTGAAAAATCAAAAGCTTCGTAGCCTGTCCGGCAAAATGTTGTGGATAAAATGACATTTAAAAGGACACTTTCAGGATCGAGTTTGTAAGAAATATTGATTGGTTATAATACCCAGTTCTACCTGCTTGCAGTGAAAATAATGATGAATATCTTATCAATATGAAATATCAATAGATCCCCACAAAAGTAAGCTCTACTTTCTCACTCTTCAGATTATCTAATAAATTGATAAATGCTCACGAGGCGTATCTTTATTGTTGTGATATTCACCCTAACGGCTCATCAAACATAATAACTTTAGAAAAAAAAAAAAATACTCCTATCCAATATGCACTGCCAACAAATGCCTGCAAATTTCAGCAAATCAAATTTACTCAGACTCTAATGGAAATGTAATGAATATACCAATCGAAACCAATGGAAAACACTTCCAGGAATCCATACAATTATCACATTATTGAACGTTAAATCTTTCAGTGATTATATAATACTCCATATAGATAGTGTAAAAACAAACATTTCAAAACTCAGAAATATTTCAATGAATGAATGGGTACAGCAGGAATCACTGAATCAACAACGCCACAGTCTACTTGGGTATATCCATCCAACCGTTCCCTCACTACATCATCAGCACACAATGAGATGGCGATCCTCTCGAACTCTCAGAGACATCACTAATTCCCTTACAGACCTGTAATACGAGCACAGATATATCCCTCCCCACCTGTCTGATCTGTGTATCACCTGTCGTATTTAAATGCCTCTCAAAATGATGACAACCCTATTGACTCTGTGATTAATCCCATAATATCGGGGGCCGGGAATCAGCCATCAATAGGGGACCAGCTCAGCCTTCCCGAGTCAATCTCATCCGTGCCTTATCTAAGCCAGGGCTTACTGTATTTGTTTTCTTTGGAATTCAGAAAGATTACTTTTCACAAAACCCCGACAAAAAGACTAAAGAGGTTGTGACATTGTTTACTATCCCTCATTGGACACTCCCATTAAAACAATGATTGAGAGGAAAATGACAGAAATCAGAAAACCCTCTCCATTACCGCTGTGAATGAGTTTCTAAGTGAATCCGCAGAGTCAGGTTCTTTGAAGTGAAAGTCATCTACAGGACCTATTAGACATGTATCACTAGTTGCTTTTGTTTCAATGTGTGACTTATCAATGTGTGTAAACATGGGGTGCACTCAATTTGAGAACTTGGTGCTAGAAGACAATGCATTTGTACTTTCACTCCAACAAAACAGATATTGTCTATATTGAAAATCATAGAACTAATATATATATGAAGCAGATTTTAATTACATCCTTCCTTCAGTTCTGGAATGCATACATTAATGACACATTCATTAGCAATGGAATGCTTCATTAACTGAAAGTTTCACGAATCAGTTTAGGTGTTATGGGACACATCGGATCCATCTTGTTACATACTTTAATTACCAAATAAATAATAAAATCAAGTATAATTCCCCCCCCCCCCAATTTGTTATCTACCGGTAATTATCATGCAGCGTAGCGTAATGCTTTAGAGCACTCACTACAAATCTGTTAGTAGTAAGTTCGAATCCGCTGGGGCTTTTGAAATTTTTACCTTTCCAAAATATTTTAAAACAAGTTTTTGGGTTAAATAATGTTGAATTTAAAAATTCAAAACCAGTGAAAGTATTTTGATTATAATGTACTTATATCCACATTTTGCAGGTGTCCCATACCACTTTAAATATCCATCATTTAAAAAACTTAACAAACAAGCGACACCAGCTACTGGATAGTGACAGTGTTTTTGCCTGTATAAGTTGTCAGCATTGTTTTGTATTGAGAGGTATTCTAACCAATGACCTGTGAATTGGGAGGGATTCTAACCACTGGCCTGTGTATTAGGAGGGATTCTAACCTCTGATCTGTGTATTGGGAGGGATTCTAACCACTGACCTGTGTATTGGGAGGGATTCTAACCACTGATCTGTGTATTTGGAGGGATTCTAACCACTGACCTGTGTATTGGGAGGGATTCTAACCAATGACCAGTGTATTTGGAGGGATTCTAACCACTGGCCTGTGTATTGGGAGGGATTCTAACCACTGACCTGTGTATTGAGAGGGATTCTAACCAATGACCTGTGTATTAGGAGGGATTCTAACCACTGGCCTGTGTATTGGGAGGGATTCTAACCACTGACCTGTATATTGAGAGGGATTCTAACCAATGACCTGTGTATTAGGAGGGATTCTAACCACTGATCTTTGTATTGGGAGGGATTCTAACCACTGACCTGTGTATTGAGAGGGATTCTAACCAATGACCTGTGTATTGGGAGGGATTCTAACCATTGACCTGTGTATTGGGAGGGATTCTAACCATTGACCAGTGTATTGGGAGGGATTCTAACCACTGACCTGTATATTGGGAGGGATTCTAACCACTGACCTGTATATTGGGAGGGATTCTAACCAATGACCAGTGTATTGGGAGGGATTCTAACCACTGATCTGTATATTGGGAGGGATTCTAACCATTGACCTGTATATTGGGAGGGATTCTAACCAATGACCAGTGTATTGGGAGGGATTCTAACCACTGACCTGTATATTGGGAGGGATTCTAACCAATGACCAGTGTATTGGGGGGGATTCTAACCACTGATCTGTATATTGGGAGGGATTCTAACCATTGACCTGTATATTGGGAGGGATTCTTACCAAAGACCAGTGTATTGGGAGGGATTCTAACCAATGACCAGTGTATTGGGAGGGATTCTAACCACTGACCTGTGTATTGAGAGGGATTCTAACCAATGACCTTGGTATTTGGGAGGGATTCTAACCAATGACCTTGGTATTTGGGAGGGATTTTAACCAATGACCAGTGTATTTGGAGGGATTCTAACCATTGACCAGTGTATTGAGAGGGATTCTAACCAATGACCTTGGTATTTGGGAGGGATTCTAACCAATGACCTTGTTATTTTGGGAGGGATTCTAACCAATGACCTGTGTATTGGGAGGGATTCTAACCAATGACCAGTGTATTGGGAGGGATTCTAACCACTGACCTGTGTATTGAGAGGGATTCTAACCAATGACCTTGGTATTTGGGAGGGATTCTAACCAATGACCTTGTTATTTGGGAGGGATTCTAACCACTGACCTGTGTATTGAGAGGGATTCTAACCAATGACCTTGTTATTTGGGAGGGATTCTAACCATTGACCTGTATATTGGGAGGGATTCTAACCAATGACCAGTGTATTGGGAGGGATTCTAACCACTGATCTGTATATTGGGAGGGATTCTAACCATTGACCTGTATATTGGGAGGGATTCTTACCAAAGACCAGTGTATTGGGAGGGATTCTAACCAATTACCAGTGTATTGGGAGGGATTCTAACCACTGACCTGTGTATTGAGAGGGATTCTAACCAATGACCTTGGTATTTGGGAGGGATTCTAACCAATGACCTTGGTATTTGGGAGGGATTTTAACCAATGACCAGTGTATTTTGAGGGATTCTAACCATTGACCAGTGTATTGAGAGGGATTCTAACCAATGACCTTGGTATTTGGGAGGGATTCTAACCAATGACCTTGTTATTTGGGAGGGATTTTAACCAATGACCTGTGTATTGGGAGGGATTCTAACCAATGACCAGTGTATTGGGAGGGATTCTAACCACTGACCTGTGTATTGAGAGGGATTCTAACCAATGACCTTGGTATTTGGGAGGGATTCTAACCAATGACCTTGTTATTTGGGAGGGATTCTAACCACTGACCTGTGTATTGAGAGGGATTCTAACCAATGACCTTGGTATTTGGGAGGGATTCTAACTAATGACCTGTGTATTGGGAGGGATTCTAACCACTGACCTGTGTATTGGGAGGGATTCTTACCATTGACCTGTGTATTGGGAGGGATTCTAACCACTGACCTGTATATTGGGAGGGATTCTAACCAATGACCTTGTTATTTGGGAGGGATTCTAACCACTGACCTGTGTATTGAGAGGGATTCTAACCAATGACCTTGGTATTTGGGAGGGATTCTAACTAATGACCTGTGTATTGGGAGGGATTCTAACCACTGACCTGTGTATTGGGAGGGATTCTAACCATTGACCTGTGTATTGGGAGGGATTCTAACCACTGACCTGTGTATTGGGAGGGATTCTAACCACTGACCTGTGTATTGGGAGGGATTCTAACCACTGACCTGTGTATTGGGAGGGATTCTAACCATTGACCTGTGTATTGGGAGGGATTCTAACCACTGACCTGTGTATTGGGAGGGATTCTAACCATTGACCTGTGTATTGGGAGGGATTCTAACCACTGACCTGTGTATTGGGAGGGATTCTAACCACTGACCTGTGTATTGGGAGGGATTCTAACCACTGACCTGTGTATTGGGAGGGATTCTAACCATTGACCTGTATATTGGGAGGGATTCTAACCAATGACCTGTGTTCAACACTGCCTGTGAGGAGGGTCTCCAGATACTGTTTAGGGCATGAAGGAGAGGAAACTCCAGAACTGGGCTAATCAAATATGGATGCATCCTGGGCAGGGATGTAATCAGAGGAAAAAAACTATTGTATTGGTCTAATCACTTTAATGTCAGCAAAAACCTTCAAACAAAAGATATTAGGGATATCTCTGGTATTGTTTTTTGTTTTTTTATTTATAAAAATATTTTTTTTGGGGGGGGGGGGGGGGTGAGAGCCGAAAGAAACCTGAGTACAGGGCCTGTCACACATGTAGACCCTCTGACAGTGCTTAGGAAAGGGGACCAAGAAGGGGGAGAAAAATAATGTAAGAAACTTGTGTGTACATGCAAATCACATCTGTGGACATACGTAAAACAAGGGTTTGGAAAGGGGAGGAGGAGGAGGAGGAAAGGGGTGCAGTGTCAATTGTGGACTATTTGGAGAGAAGGAGATATTGTAGACGCCAAAGATTGAGGGTTGGGAGGAGGAGGGGTAGAGGGAGTGCAGTTTATCCACATCTGTGTACCCACTAGACCATAGGTTTGGTGGGACAGAGGGGAGTCAGGGTTCAATTCACACATGTAGATCAAATAGATCAACGGCTGGGTTGGGGGAGGGGGAAGTGCAGGTGCAAATCACACCTGTGGACCCACCTGATGAGACTGCTGTCCCCATCCTGAACATCCCTGGGGGTCAGCAAATTCTCCCCTTAAAACACCCTGCAAAAATGGCTACCATTACTGCCAAAACAATCGTCTACATTAATTATACTTATAAAGGTAACTTATATTTACTATGTACCTATGTACTAATGACCAACGTTAAACACAAGTCTTCAAACTGTCCTAGATATTAACTCATCAATAATAAGCTTTGTTAAGGTTGATTGAAATTTAAAATATTTCACATATCATATAAGGTTTACAAAGTTAATGGCTACTGAACATACTAAACTTATACTGTTTAACACTACCAAAAGTATGAATGTGTATATACATACATGTAGTTGTAATCTTCACTTATCAAGGACCAGAATCCTAACTCACCAGCTACCCCTGTGCGATTCTTTCAGAAAGAGGAAAAGTGGCTTGTCAACTCTTGATTTTCCCCCATCACTTCACAACCCAAGACACCCCAAGATTCCAGTGAAACATTCCCAGAACAAATTCAATTAATTCTCTCTTCTCTTGCAATAACACTATTTAAACCTGTACAGCAAATTTAATTTGTATCAGGCAGGTAACAATCATTGTTAATCCCTGCTAATCCCCATTATGAACTCGGTCTGTGGATTAGCAGTAATCTGACTTTAGGGACTCGTTATTCCAGGGAATACACTGTGTTCTGGGAGTCCAGAGTAGGTCAGACAATGGAGCATTGGTGACAGGCCCAGGTTAGTAGGTAACAAAGTTTACCTATGGATCCCATGGCTCACAAATGTCCAGTGTCTCGGAACCTAACCAAACTTAATGTCAATTTATTGCTCATAAAAAATGCACTGGACTTCTGCATTGATTTCAAATGCTTGAAACACCATCAGAAAACTTTGCTGACAAATGTAAACAGAATAACATATGGATGGAACATTTTTATCCACTAAAAAGCATATTCATAATCCAAAAGCCTAAATTCCTAAAGATTTTAAAAAAAGATCCTACTCATTATAAACAACAAAAATAAAGATGGTATTGCTGATAAACCTTAAGATAGTGTATCCAATAAATGAAATCAGATACTTAAGGATAGTGTGTCTAATACACAGGAGGGACCTAAGGATATTGTGTCCAATACTCTGATGGGACTTAGGGAGGGTGTGTCCAATATGCAGGAGTTACCTACAGATAGTATGTCAAATACACTGGAGGGACCTAAGGATAATGTATCCAAAACAAAGATGGGATCTAAGAAGAGTGTACATCCAACACACCAGATCAGGTAACAATGGATAGTGTATCCAATACACAGACATGATCATCTGTCCAGTACACTAGATGGTACCTATGGATAGTGTGTCCAATACAACATAGGGTACCTTTGGAAAGTGTTTCAATACACAGAAGGAATAGTGTGACCAAAACACCAGATGGTTCATATGGACAGTGCATCCAAAACACAGATGGAACCTAAGGATAGTGTATCCAATACACGGAAGGTCCTTAGGATATTGTATCCTATACACAGAGGGGACATATGGATAGTATGTCCATTTCACAAAAGGGATTGTGTGTCCAATACATCAGATGGTCTCTATGGATAATGTGTCCAATACAACATAAGGGACCTAATTATAGTGTGTTTGACATACAGAAGGGATAGTGTGTTCAATACACTTGAAGGACCTTTACAATTATAGCATTATAAGTTTGATAAAACCTGTGTCAGTGAGGACAATAAGTCAAATACAGAGGGACATAACAATAAAGTGATGTGTCCATACACAGTGGGGACTTTATAAGAATGGAGTGTTATTGCACATTATGTACATGTACCTAAAGACAGTGTGTCCAGTCCACAGAATGTACTAACAGGCTGTATCTAACGACAGACACAGTTGGGGTGACGTGTCCTGTTAGAGGTGTGATAATCCAGTGTTCTGACTGCTGAGGGAGAAATGAACTTTGTGATTTTATAAAACTTGCTCCGTTCCCAGTGCTGTATCATTAGTCACCAAAAAGGGGAGTAACTGTGCTTGGTTGTGACCAACCTTTGTGTCTACCTACCTCGGTTATTCATTATACTGTAAAAAAATTGCAAAAGAGAGGCATACAGTGGCGAAGAGATTCACAATATCGAACACATTCAGAATGATGGAAATGCCATCTGAATGAGCATCAGGAGAAGTATTTTACTGCAATTTCTTTCAAAATTATATTTGTAACTGATTCTCTTCATTTCATCAGATGGCAATTTCATCTCCTCTATATACCTGTGTTATACACATATAATGTTTGAACAGACAAAATTTTAAGAATAGAAGATAGCATGAGTTTTGAATTTGTAAAAAAGATATTGGAGTTGTTTCCTTTGCTGCAGTGCTTTTACAACATCAACACAGGTCACCAAGGTCACAGAGAGGTGAAGGTCAGGGGTTGTGTAGTCATGGCTTCGTAGCTATCCACAACATCCCTTTAGCTTTAACTTATAATCACTGTGTTGAAAACAATGTTATCATTTCACTTAGTTAACATCCAAACCCATTATAAACCTTGCTATTAGCATCATTTAGAGCCACTTTTTTCATTACAATGTTAAATGTATTCATGATTTCAAGCCTTTCAGTAAACAGAGGAAGGATGTGATGTTTAACAATTTCTGAATTAGTCATTTGAAATTTCATAATTAGCAAAAAAAAAATTTATTTGAAATATTTGTAATTCTTTAAAACATAGACTCAAATGAGTAATTTACCGAGCTACACTTCAATATAACTGATAACCCAGCCCCAGGGTTTTGTTTCAAAGTAAGCAGACCACACAATTAATATGTTGTTCCAGGCAGAAGTTTGTGGATAGCTTGTCCTGACTACAGCCTCCCATCAATGTCTGAGTGTTTGTGTGTGTGAGACATTAGCCGGTCCCTACCTGCGATGTGGTTAAGGGTGAAGTCTGGAGGGCCCTGGGGGTAGCGTTTCATCATGATGTCGTTGTTTGGGATCTGAGTGGGGCGGAATACAACTTGTTCTTGGGGCTGCACAGATCTCTCAACAATCTGAAACAGAGAATGGGAGTATAAAATTAGCACAATCCACTGAGCACAAGTAATGACAGTGTATAGCATGAAGTCATTGTTCACTGTAATGATGGTTCATAAGATAGCAGTGAGAGTGTTTGATTAGTATCAGAAATCAGTCATATGTATACATAATGGTACATAAGATAGCAGTGAGAGTGTTTGATTAGTATCAGAAATCAGTCATATGTATAATGGTACATAAGATAGCAGTGAGAGTGTTTGATTAGTATCAGAAATCAGTCAGATGTATAATGGTACATAAGATAGCAGTGAGAGTGTTTGATTAGTATCAGAAATCAGTCAGATGTATAATACACTGTATCAGATTTACTACAAGTCATTCTGTGAATAAATATTACGTTATCAATATAAGTAACAAATCATCCAAAATTTTGATTGACTGCATTTAACATAGCTGCAGGTCTGTATCTCCTGGTCTGAAAAAATTCCAATGGACGACCTGGGAGATACAGTGCCACCCATTGAAAAAAAAATGTATCTATTGTGCAGAATTTTTTTTTACAGAATTTGCATATAAATAAGGTTAATCAGTCCAAAACTAGCGAAAGTTTCTCTGCACAATAAATACACAATTTTTTCAATGCGCCACACTGTAACTCCCAGGTTGTCAATCTGAATTTTTTCAGACCAAGAGCTACAGACCTGCAGCTACCTTCAACAGAACTATCAAAGCAAAGAGCTTACATTGATTGCATAAAATAAATGCATGGACACCATGAGTGAGATGAAGTCACTACCTACACAGACAAAATAATACACCAACAAACACACAAACAATGATGACTTTCAAACAGTAAACATAAATCCTATACACACAATTATACAACTGATACCATATCAAAATCCTAACATAAATAAGGATGTAGAGTTGAAGAAGATAAATAAAACTTGTTTATATATCCGTAAATATTTACAGGGAGTACAAATGTCCTCAGAGGGACTTTTCTGACGTTTCTGTTGTAATTCATTTCCAGAATGAAGTATCTTCACCACAACGATGTCAGTTCTAATCTTGAGATAGCTCAAAGTATCCCCACCACAATGATGTCAGTTCTAATCTCAAGATAGCTCAAAGTATCCCCACCACAATGACGTCAGTTCTAATCTTGAGATAGCTTAGAGTATCCCCACCACAATTTCATCAGATTTAATCTCAAGATAGCTCAAAGTATCCCCCTATAATGAATGATGTCAGTCCAAATATCGAGATAGCTCAAAGTATCCCCACCACAGTGACGTCAGTTCTTATCTCGAGATAGCTCAGAGTATCTCAGCAACAACAATTGCTGTGTCATATTCTCACAACATCAGAAACATTTCCATCAGTGAAATTGTTACATGTCCACCAATAATGTCAAACGTTGTGTAGTTATCTATTTCATCAATACAAAACTTGTCCTGTGTCTACAGTATAAAACCCATCTGATACTTGACGAGAGAGACGAGAGAGATAGCTGGTTTTGATAGCTGCTCTGTCCTAGACCTCAAGGTTTGTCAAGGAACTTAAAATACCCCACAAAGAAATTAGTCACACATACCCCAACAGTCAAAAGAAATTACACCCTCAATTCTGTCTTCACTGACATGTCTTTATAAATGTATAATTTTGTTTGTATCTTGGCCATTGAAAGAACTTGATGTTGTAGATTTAGAAATCAATTCAATACCAAAGTTAATGTGTTTTAAAGTCCAAATTCAAAATAGAAATCAGGAAAATCTTATATAGGGGATATGGGCCATTTCTTCTGAGTATAGTATACCTAATGAAAATAAATTCTTCTTCACAAAAGAGTACATGGAATATCTGCATAAATATCTCAGGTTTTGAGACAAAATTTATATGTAGTTTTCTATCTTTCAAAAATTAAGATTATAAATTATTCATTGATTTCAGATTTTTTTCACGCAGCTGTTGTATATAGATTTCAAACCATAATCTTATGCTTGAAATGTTCAGTTTTTTCCTGATGTATCTACTCCCATTCATTGTCATATTCTCTGTGATAAGCTATCATATCTATCGGCATATCTCAGACTCGTGAGTACATGGAATCAAATGAGTGCTTATTCAAGATTAATACACTCGAGTACAAGTACTATTCTCAGACACTTGATTCATACATGGCAGTAGTCAAGGAATTGTCCTGCATTACACAATATGTATCAACAGTAAACAAACCACAGAGGGGCAATCAGGGGAGACAACTGCTGGATAGTGACATCAGTCCATTCAAAATGAATCACCAAACAACACAGTGAAACAAAACTGACAGGACATCATCTCCAATCAAGGTGAGCCAACTTATACATATCAAGTCCAATATTCACAGAATAAGTTAAGATGAACCAACTAACACGAATCAAGTCCAATTTACAGAATAAGTCAAGATGCCTCCACTAACTGGTATAGTGATGTCCAAACTTATAAAAATAGAAAACTGACCAGTCAGAAAGGGCCCCGCTATGACAATTAATATACAGAAGTGAAAAAAACTTTGAATTCCATCCTCTTTATATTAACAATGATGAAAAATAAATGCCCGGCATAAGATGTAAAGAACTGCAATATATATAAGGTGGTAAAAAAAAAAATGAAAATTATAAGTAGCAACTGTATTTTTTAAATTTCAAGATAACGTACATGTAATTCCTGAATGTCCAAAAACTCTAAATAGTAACCTTGTATCTGCATTAAACAGGGATAACCTCATGTCTTATATAAAAAAACTAAATTATCACCCAGGGTTGACCTCAACTTCAAAACAAACAGTTGAAGACAAAGGTGTTCATTAATCTTCATATGACAGATAGAGATAAGCCTCTAAATTTTCTGCAGCAGGCAAGATAATTAATTCCAGGAGATTAATTGTTCTGCTCTCTCATCCTTTTATTTTAAATTTACAATAAGATTTTTTTTTCTTAAAAAATGACAGAATGGGGTTATTATCTGATTACCTGTTAAAATTAACAGCATTAAGGCAGAAAAAAATTAAATAAATAATTAAAAAATAAAATAGTGAAAAGGGATATCTTAATATATATCTTGATTTTAGAATTCAATAAAATTATCATAAATCATTGTGTACGGTATTTTAACCAAAATAAAGTATGAATATTATATTTTAAATCCATATTTCAAAGAATGTACACAATACTACACATCAATCAAAATTGACCTTAACTTCAAAACAAAGTTCATTTGCAGACATAGGCAGTGCAGTAATTAATCTCAATGTGACAGATAAAGATAAAGCTTAGGATTTTCTTCCTGTGGAAGGTTAATAAATCCCAAAGGATAAATATTGCACAGCCTTCCATGTATACAATGGTATTAACATTCTCAGCAGTTATCTCTCTTTGCCCATTCATTCTTATGCAGTTATCTTTCTTTGCTCATTCATTCTTATGCATTGTTAAGGAATCTACCCCACCACCCCAGCTCCAAACCAGAAGACATAGAGAACCAAACTTAGCATCAAAATATGTATTTCTGTCTACTGAACTACCATACCAAATTTGAACTTGATTGGGCAACCGTAAAAAAAGTTATTAGAAAAAAACAGAAAATTTGTGGACGGAAGAGTGACAGACGGACGGACAGAAGGACGGACGGACAGAGTGATTACTATAGGGCACCCGCAAATCCTTGCGGGGCCCTAATAAATCAAGATGAATCAACTTACAGGACATAATACATAATACAAAAATGGGTCAAGACAAGTCTACATACAAAGAAAATTATGTCAGATTCTAAGACTTATTCAAGATAAGTCTTAACTTTCAGGTATTAGATCCAATCTTATAGAATAAGTCAAGATGAGTCAACTTAATGTACACTGAGCAGAATTCACAGAAACATTCATCTCAACAACAGTTTATCTCACACAGTCAACAGTTTATCTCACACAGTAGAGATGTATATACATCTATATACAAAACAGATGAAAACATGAGTCAGTATGTGTACTAAGTTGTATGTATACAATGCCATGTATACACCAATGAATTAATAAAAATACTATATATATACTCAATCCTCTAATTATTGAAAACACACAGTTTGAAGGCCAATATAAGTACATGTAGAAGATGATTGAGATAAGTCATTTATCTATGAAACACTTGTTGAAATTTATACTATGTATTAACCAGTCTAACTAAAACCAGCCACTACAAATTAACTTCATTGTAGGGACCCTACAAAAAAAGAATTATAGCCAGAAAGACTATATAACAGATACTTCTTTAATGTAAAAAATGAAACTATGTACATTTTGTTTCAAATAGAAATTACGGTAGTAGCTGTCCCTGCAGAATCCCCCCAAGAGTGGAGTTTGTTGCAGCCCCTGCTGATCCCCCCCCCCCCCCCCAGAGTGGAGTTATTAGCCGTCCCTGCTGAATCCCCCCAGAGTGGAGTTATTAGCCGTCCCTGCTGAATCGCCCTACAGAACACAGAGATCTGACTCACGGAGATTCTTGACTCACTTGTTGGCTGTTATACCCAGTGCCTGCCGTGAGGTGCTTGCTACTAAGTGCAGGAAGAATTTGTAGTGAAGAAAGCGTGGAGTTAGTCTGCAAGAAAAAACACACACCTACACTGTTAATTAATGATTATCTACACTGTTAATTAATGATTATCTACACTGTTAATTAATGATACATCTACACTGTTGATTAATGATACATCTACATTGTTAATAAAAGATATACCTACACTGTGTGTTAATTAATGATACACCTACATTGTTAATTAATGATACATCTACATTTGTTAATCAATGATACATCTACATTGTTAATTAATGATACACCTACACTGTTAATTAATGATACACCTACACTGTTAATTAAAGATACATCTACATTGTTAATTAATGATACACCTACACTGTTAATTAATGATACACCTACACTGTTAATTAATGATACATCTACATTGGTAATTAATGGTACATCTACATTTGTTAATTAATGATACACCTACATTGTTAATTAATTATACATCTACACTGTTAATTAATGATACACCTACAATGTTAATTAATGATACATCTACATTGTTAATTAATGATACATCTATACTGTTAATTAATTATACATTTACATTGTTAATTAATGATACATCTACATTTGTTAATTAATGATACACCTACATTGTTAATTAATTATACATCTACATTTGTTAATTAATGATACATCTACATTTGTTAATTAATGATACACCTACATTGTTAATTAATTATACACCTACATTGTTAATTAATGATACACCTACACTGTTAATTAATGATACACCTACACTGTTAATTAATGATACATCTACACATCCAAAACATTTAATCCAAAACGTCTGGTAAAATCCAATTTGAAATAACAATTTTTCAAAGAATTCAGTATTAGTTTAAATGATTTTTTATATCAGACTGAACATCAAAGTATGATAAATTATTATTTTGATTGGAAATTTATCAGTTAAAAGGTGTATGGCTTTGGGATTGGGGTCAAACATTAATTAGACTTAAAGAAAGAATTAAAAATGATTTGTATGTAAAAGGTCAGATTTAACTCTATGTTAAATTTCAGAGATAAGAAAGAATCTCTTCTAAAATGTTGATGGGTACAGGGAAAGTTTGGTCTTTAAAATACTTGGATGTTTAATTTGACAGTTTTTTTTCACACACAAATCAATTGTTAATGACTAATAAAGTGCACTTATAAATAAATCATGTATACTGAAACTAATAGCAGAGAGAAAGACTTTGTATTAAAGAAAAACATGAAAAAAAAAATATGATACACTAATGGCTATAAGTGATATTAACCACAATGCATCAGAATGATACCAAAAATTACATCTGATTAGTGCCTCTGTATAGCAATGCTCAATGGTAAATATTGGTCATGCTGTACTTTGTGATGCTTTCTTAATTGAACTTCAAATTACTGGTACTTCAATTCAATAATACAAACTCCACTTAGATTTTTTATTTCTGGTTCTGTATTGAAATCTGGAGCAAAATAGGAGGCGTTTCAAAACAGAACAATTAGATTTTTTTTAAATTCTAGATGTATGATGAATGGAACAGAGTATAAATAGTACTTAAAACTATATCATAAATATTGGCAAAAATTTCAATATCTTTTCAAGGCTTTACGATTTTTTAAATAAATTGAAATCCATGCAAGAGTAACTGTTAAATTCTTATTAAGACACACATTGATCTAAAAAAAAAAAAATAACTTCCTCCCACTACTTACAATAGAAAGTAAGTAAGAATTCATCCCATATACTTGCAATGTAGCAGTCGTGAAGCGGATTTGCTTTGTGTCGATTTAAAGCCTGTTAAAAAACTACAGGGGAAAAACACATTTTTAACCGTTAGAAACCTTTTTGAACATATATATGTAGTTCAGTCCAAAAAATGTTCATTTATTAAATGGGTTGTACCAAGGCATATTGTTAATATGCACATTTCAATTTGCCAAAGACATATATAACAGAGATTGGCAACTCCGCCATTAGCGTGTTTTGTTGTTGAAAAATGTTATGGGACCAACCTTACTTTCAGAACTACAGATTAGTAAACTGAGATAATGATCTTAAACCAAAAGTATATTTTTTTATGAAAAATGTGCATAGGTTTTAGACATGTTTAAAACAAAAAATTGAAAAATAAGATTAATATATAAATAGAAAATATATTTGGCCAGCTAAAAAACATCGGCGAAATCTCAGCAGGTAGCCAACTGCCTCCTAAAACTCCTCTTTTTAATATTGTTTATTAGACAAACTCATGAAAATAAAATATTTTGAATGTTTTGGTAATAGGTTTTAGCTGTATATATATCGATATAATTGTTTAGGCCTAAAAAAAAAAAATGTATGTTTCCGCTTTCCCGACCGACCCTAGCTATTACCCCCCGACTCAAAACTTTTTTTAAGGATTTCTGATGGAAAATCGTTTATTTTCGTTTTTATCCAAATTGGAAAAAAATTTACTCCAAATTTTGGTCACAAAAACGCTTGAAGCAGTTACTCTTCTCAAATCAGTGTAACTCAAACGTTTTGTATCAAAATGGCTGTATGTTTCCATGTGTTGTAGATTTTAGTAATGCTCTCATCGTTGGCAGAGGAAGTATCTGATATACAATATCATTTTTGTGTTTTCTTAAGTCCAGCTTAATAGTCAGGAATGATATTAAAAGTATTTCTCATTTTATACCATTCAGCAGTGTCAGTATCTAACCGGCATGTATGGATACTGCAATATTAAAGGGAAAAAAAATATTTGAAAAAAAAATATTTCCGACCGACCGACCCTAACTTTTTTCAGCATGAAAGCGGAAACAAACCATTTTTTTTGTTAGGCCTTATTAGAAAGATATATTGATTTAAACTTGTGATACTTTACAATAGCGACCGCAAGATTTCGCGAGATTTCGATCAGTTGCCTATCTCTGTTATTAATATCTCTGAATTCGCCTACCATTTCTCAGATATCGCACTTGGAATGTCTTGAGTTTTATCATTAACATGGCAATTGTTAACAGCAAATTTTTAAACAAGTAGTTAAAAGTGGCAGTGATTTCGCTGCAAAAACAGTTAATGTGGAAAAATTGGACTATAAAAGAGCAACATGGTAGGTATTTGAGACCAATCATATGAAAAATTAGGCAATATACATGCAACCCAATACTTTTTTTTCATTTGCTACGAAGCAAGTATATGAGACGAATTTTATCGTTAAACCAGGTCCCATCTGACATTTTAACGATAGAACATTCTATCTATACATTCATTTGAGCTTGTTATTTGGATAAAATGGTAACAGATTCATCAATGCACATAAATATACCTAGTTCATTTAAACATGTTTAAAAAGAAAATATGTCATAACAGAAGTTACAACACTTGAAACTCAATTTGAGTAAACCAGTTATCAACAAAACAAAATATACACTGCATACCTCTTTCGTGAGAGTTAAGCGACTTTTAGGTTTGTTGTACATAACTGACAACAAACAGACAAAAGAACTTGGATTTTGGCACGGGGTTTCACTGTGTTACAAAGATCATGATACATTTTTGAGCAAATATTTTCACAACTGCATG
This sequence comes from Magallana gigas, assembly GCF_963853765.1. NCBI lineage: Eukaryota > Metazoa > Mollusca > Bivalvia > Ostreida > Ostreidae > Magallana > Magallana gigas. The sequence goes on along the minus strand of NC_088858.1, from coordinate 56,202,071 downwards.
AAAAATACATGTTTTTAACCGTTGGTGCCCTTGGTTGCATAGGTTGCCGCCATTTTGAAACATAGGAAGCCGCATCTGCGCAATTAAACCGGAACTAATATTAGAGGAAATTCGGCATTAAGGTAGTGTGTGTTGATTCCGGTGGCCTTTGTTGTTGAAATATTGATTTGTCCTTGTGACAGGTTAAACTTAAAGGAAACAATCTATTGAACAGAAAAAAAAATCATACAAGATGTCGACGTTTGATCCTAAAGGTAATCCAAATTTACAATGCATCAAAGTCAGAGAATAACTGATTTAACATTATTTTGGGATGTTTTAAAACCTCTTGTTGTCATGATTATCAAAAATTTGTAGTCTGCACTATTTTGTGACATATACGTATATTGCATCAGCTGGGGTTTGAACCCATTGATCGATGGCTCTTATGCAACATATTTCTAATAAATATATTTCTGTCTCTGATTTCACCCTTAGAGCACCCCCACATAAGATATAACCCTCTGATGGAGGAATGGGTGACAGTGTCTCCTCACAGAATGAAGAGGCCCTGGAAGGGGCAGGTGGAGAAACCGGAGGAAGAAGAGATCCCAAGTTATGATCCCAACAACTCGCTGTGCCCCGGAAACACTCGGTCCAGCGGAAAAGTAGTGTAACTATTGACCTAAGGGTTCAAACCCCCTATACTTGTTGTACACAAGCATACTCTTAATTACTGCCTGAAAATAGCAAAACATGTTTTAATAGATTTATTAAGAATTTAGACAGTGTTCCTACGTGATGTATCTCATTGTACAAGGAGTGTTCTTATTTTCATCAATTTTGGTTTTGGTAAGCTGTTTAGAATATACTGAGCTATTTTAGGTTGTCTATCTTTGAACTTCTCTCATCTTTGCAATCTTTTTCAGGTCAATCCCCAGTACGAGGGAACGTTTCTGTTCGACAATGATTTTCCAGCTCTTCTAAAGGATGGACCTGCCCCTTGTAAGTTACTGCTACACAGAGAAGCCAAGCTTTAAATTCAAGACAGATTAATGAATCCTTTACAATGTAGTACATGTACCCATAGTATTGTAAGTGCAAAGCTTTGCTACATGGAATAGAACATTGGACAGCTGTCATAATTATGTTGGACAGGACAAGGTGTTTGTTCTGCTTCATTGTTAGAATTCTTCCTCAATTGAGTAAGACCAACAATTTTAATGATTACTGTCATTAGTCTCTAATGCACTGCTGCATTGTATCAAAAGCTGTTGCATTGATTGATTCTACTGAAATGTTGAAAAGGGAATAAGTCATTTTTTCAAATTAATGAAAACAAAATGTAATCATAATCCCTTTAAATTTTGCAATGAAAAAATAAATTCTTACCTGTCACATTTTTTTTCAATTTGTTTAGCCTAAGGAACTAAAGTTGAATTTGCTTAAAGATTACTTTAAGATTGTGATTTCATCAGATTATTTAGTTTCTTGTAATTTCATTGGTTTATTATAGCCGCGAACCCTGACCCGCTGTTTCAGTCTGCCCCAGCCTACGGGGCCTGCCAAGTCATGTGCTTCCATCCGCGATCTGACCTCACCCTCCCACTCATGTCTCAGCCTGAAGTCAGGGAGGTAATCGACAAGTGGGCCGAAATCAACACAGACCTCGGAAAGAAGTATACGTGGGTCCAGGTAAGGTTGCTCAAGCAAAGGATATGGAAGTTTTAGTATTTTTTGTTTATGTCTTGTTTTATTATATAAATTTTCATGTGCAATGGCTGATGTTTTTCCATATTCATTTTCAGATCTTTGAAAATAAAGGAAATGTAATGGGCTGCTCCAACCCTCATCCACATTGCCAGGTAACAGTTTATCAGTTTATGGAGGACATCAATTCATTTTGTTGCTTATTCATTAGCGATAGGTGAATCATTCATTGCCCTAAAATCTACTCCCATAAAATCTACTCCCATAAAATCTACTCCCATAAAATCTACTCCCAAATAGGGATCCTGATTGTTTGATGCAGATTTAATTGTTCAGTTCTTAATATATACTTAGTAATACATGTACATGTAAATACATTGTCAAATGAAAAATATTCAGACAAAATTAATTTCTTTGTGCAGTGGTAAACTACTGACTTTACAGATCACAGAACATGAATGTAATTGTTAGCAATGACTAAGCACTAAGATATAAAATATAGGCAATAGATATTTACTTACACAAGAAAATTTGTTTTCTAACAGGTGTGGGCCAGCTCCTATTTCCCCAATGATCCTGCAAAGAAACACCGAACACAGAGAGAGTACTACGACAAACACAAGGTGCCCCTCCTGGTGGACTATGTGAAGAAAGAGCTCCAAAAACAGGTGCCCCCTCCACATTGTTTTGTATTTAACTGCATTGTTTGAATGATAAACATTGTATAAAACAGGAAAACACATATTCCTGTTGATCGACTAGAACATTGTGGGATCTGAGATATGATCATGATCTCCCATCATTCCATTACGTACAGGAGAGGGTTGTCCTACAGAACGAGCACTGGGTGTGGCTGGTCCCATACTGGGCCGTCTGGCCCTACGAGACGATGCTGCTCCCAAAACGACACGTCCTACGCATCGAGGATCTCACGTCAGCCGAGAGAGATGGTAAGTGGGTCAAAGAGAGAAAGTAGGTCAAAGAGAGAAGGTAGGTCAAAGAGAGACCGTAAGTAGGTCATAGAGACAGTAAGTAGGTCAAAGAGAGACAGTAAGTAGGTCAAAGAGACAGTAAGTAGGCCAAAGAGAGACTGTAAGTAGGTCAAAGAGAGACAGTAAGTAGGTCAAAGAGAGACAATGGTACAAAGTGAGTTGGTGAATAAGTCAAAGGAATTTCAAAATATCATGATCTTACCTGCAGGAAACGGCAATGATATGCTGGATCAACACAAAAACTAATGTGAATAATCTTTTGAAATGTTCCATTCCTCTGCCTGTTATACTATCTCCTCAAAGGATCCCTCCAAATAATTGTAGTCTAATTTTGAATAGTACAAAAACTCTAAATACTTTTTGTCACCTGCCTTTACATTAATCATAGAAATGTCTCAAAAGTTTTACTTGGTTTTTTTTTTCAGCCCTAGCAGACATAATGAAGAAACTCCTCACAAAATATGACAATATGTTTGAAGTCTCGTTTCCATATTCCATGGGTTGGCATGGTAAGTGGTTGTGTTATAGTATCTGACCTGTCTGAAGTGGGAAAGTTGAAAATCTTACATGTAAAATTGTAACTTTCTTATCAGAAAATATTGTATACCACCCCTGGTAATGGGTTATTTTTACTCTTGAAATGAGTAAAAATTGAAATCAATCAGCAGTATTTAAGAAATAAGCAGCAATGTTAAAAAGTTCACTGAGATATGAACTTGGTTGGTCACATGGATGATCAAATCCTGTGAAGTCCAAAGGGCTTCTCAGAAGATTTGATCACGGAACAACCAAGTTCATATCACGGTGAACTTTTTAACATTGCTGTTTATTACTTGTATTTACGTTTCAGAATGGCAAATTGTTCAGAAACATTAATATAACTATGTTGTAACGTTTACAATATTGCAACCTTCAAGCGATAAGCGTGTGTGGTTATCAGTGTGACGCCACGAAAACGTTCATACAGAATTGAACGTTTTTGCTATTCCATAGCTGGGTTGTCTCTAAAAATTGAAGTAGAAGGGAGAAATAAAAAAGTAGAAGGGGATCTGAAGGTCTAGCTTACAGCTAGATTGTGTTTGAAATGCAATTATAGCCAGGTAATTACGTCACTTTAGGCGGGGGAATTCCCTGCCTCCCGGGTCTTAGAGACAACCCTGCTATAGGTTCATATAATGAAGCATATCTGAAGATGTAAATATTCATGCACTTTTAAACTATTTTATTTGTGAAACATTCACCAATTCTATGTTCAATCAGCAGACTTTGTACATCAGAACTAGTACATGTACAAGACATCAGACAGATGTGCATACAATACTTAGATAATGAAGTTAAAATGAAATTGGATTTTTATTGCTGTGAATAATTATGTTTAATTTTTACAAAGTTCTTAAATCTGTAAAATTTAAATTTTTACAGATTTATAAAACTTGTAAAACTTAGTAAAAATCAGCAGCAGATACATGTAAATAATACCAATTACACAGTATAATGGTTAGAATGTGATGTAAACTGTAGAAAAGACAGAACTATGAAAATAAACGTTTTTGTTTCCACAATAATCTGCATATCAAGTTGCATGCAAAATCTAAAAATGTAGACATTTTTTATCACGATTTACAAATATATTAATGTAAATTTCAGAATCAAAATTCCATCGTTTTAGCATGATTAATTATAAATCAAGTTTAAAATATTGGACCAAAAAATATCATTAACTTATTATGTAATTTGCACCCAGCAAATACATTGTATATTTATGAGATACAGTGTAATTTATTTATTGACATTTTACAGTATGTTTTTTATTAAAGGAGCCCCTACAGGGGATTACCTCCAACAAGACAACAGCCACTGGCAACTCCATGCTTTGTACTTCCCCCCTCTGCTGAGGTCAGCTACAGTAAAGAAATTCATGGTGGGGTATGAGATGCTGGCTCAATCTCAGCGGGACTTAACAGCAGAACAGGTATAAGATGCTTGGTTAATCTCATTGAGACTTATTTACAGAACAAATAGAGAAAATGATCATGGCTCAATCTCAGTGAGATTTAATAGCAGAACAGGTATGAGATGCTGGCTGAATCTCAGTGAGATTTAACAGTAGAACAGTAATAAGATGCTTGGTCAACCTCAGCAAGACTTATTTGCAGAACAAAGACTCAATCTCAGCAGGATTAACAACAGAACAGGTTTGCAATGATAGCTTTATATCAGCATGGCAGTTCAATCTCATAGACTTATTTGCAAAACAAATGTATAAAATGATGTGTTAGTCTCAGAGACTACAGATCAGGTATGAGATGCTTTGTCAATCTCAGTGAGATTGAACAGCAGAACAGATGAACAGGTATAAGATGCTTTGTCAATCTCAGTGAGACTAACACCAGAACAGGTATGAGATACTTTGTCAATCTCCTTAAGATTCAACAGCAGAACAGGTATGAGATGCTTGTCAATCTCAGTGAGATTGAACAGCAGAACAGATGAACAGGTATAAGATGCTTTGTCAATCTCAGTGAGACTAACACCAGAACAGGTATGAGATGCTTTGTCAATCTCCTTAAGATTCAACAGCAGAACAGGTATGAGATGCTTTGTCAATCTCAGTGAGATTTAACAGCAGAACAGATGAACAGGTATGAGATGCTTTGTCAATCTCAGTGAGACTAACACCAGAACAGGTATGAGATGCTTTGTCAATCTCCTTAAGATTCAACAGCAGAACAGGTATGAGATGCTTTGTCAATCTCAGTGAGATTTAACAGCAGAACAGATGAACAGGTATGAGATGCTTTGTCAATATCAGTGAGACTAAAACCAGAACAGGTATGAGATGCTTTGTCAATCTCAGTGAGATTTAACAGCAGAACAGATGAACAGGTATGAGATGCTTTGTCAATATCAGTGAGACTAAAACCAGAACAGGTATGAGATGCTTTGTCAATCTCCTTGAGATTCAACAGCAGAACAGGTATGAAATTCTTGGTCCATATCAGTAAGACTGTCGTCTGCTTAATTTTTCCATAACTGGTAAGGAAATTCAATTAAATCTTTGCAGGATTTTAACATAATTTGATTTTTTTTTTCAGGCTGCAGAGAAACTGAAGAGTTTACCTGACGTACATTATAAATCCCAGAAATCCTAGCGGTCCATCAGGACGAGTAAATCCTAGCGGTCCATCAGGACGAGTGCTCAGTTGTGCCAAATCGTAAAGTCATGTTCAGCTGACGTTATTTAAGTTTGAAGTCATGTAAAATACTATAGCTTCCTTATTATACCTGAGTACTTAAGTCAACGATTCCCCCAATTTGCATCAAATTGCGAGAATATAAAATCGCGAACTTGGAATTTTTATATTGATTTTTTATAGTTCTCAGCTCTCAGAAAATAAAAGCGAAGTTTAAAATCCACAAGGGGTGCTTCTCGCGATTTTACGCAGACACTAATTCCTCAGGATTAATCAGGAATTTACAGTTTCCAAATTTTTAAATTAATTTTTAATAAAAAGGAAGAGTTGTACATGTAAAAGCAAATATTTAATATTTCCTAGATTTTCACTTTGAAGACTAGTCAGGTGTGGAAATAGTCTGTGGCTTTTGATTGTTAATTCCTCCCTCACCCTGAACTTCCTCTCTGATTTAAATAATGGTTGACAATTCATTCATGACAGGAGTGGAGTTTAATGATAGAAAGATTACATTATGTTTTGTCAGTTTTATTGTTAGATCATTACAAAATGTTAAATAAATCTATGTTTACAGTATAAAAGCTTACAATAAACAAAATATATAAAGATGCCACTACACAAATGTTGTTTATTATTTTTCAGTCACTCCAGTATTGTCATTAGACATTCTTAAAGTTGATGTCTTAACACTGTAATCAGCAATGTATAAAGTGTATGACTATATGATTATACAGATGTTGATATATATGGGGTCCTCACTTTACAATGTTAGTACCTGTGCTGCCTTTTGGTTGCAGAAATGAAGCTCTTGGGGAAGTTACATGTTCAGAAAGAGCTTCAGTAAATAAAAAATTGAAATGTATGTAGTACAAAAATATAATTTTTCTTTACTTATTTCCATTTTATACCCAAATTTTTTTTTAAAGACATTTTCAATTCAATTCAATGGTTTATTGACATCACCATGTTGGCATACGGTCAAAATGAAATCAAATGACAGACAAAAAAAAATTATAACATAAAGGCTACCGCATGCAAGACAGTTTTATACAATACTTCATAGTTCCTGGAACTGTTTTCTCTGCATAAAACAATTATCCAAGTAGATACATAAACGTTTTGTAGTATTATCATCGCATGAATTAACAATTCCTTTTATGGGATCAATACCACACTACAATTTATCATTGAAAATATCACAATAATGAAATCAAAGATTGTCATACACAAGACAGTAAAGTACAAAATGTTTTCATTTTCAACTAATAATTTACAAGCATAGCATAAACGTTTTTCCTTTGGGATAATTGGTTTACAATATCTACCTGTTTCAATGAATGGTGAATGTGCACTTATTCTTAATCTTGTTAGCTGGGATCTTTCAAGCTTTTTCAAAGAAAACTTATGTAATCTTGCAACTTGTACTCGTTAGTTTTTAATATTTTACTGTAAAAATGAAGTTTTCCTGAGTTAGAGGATGAGATTTTGTTCAATTTCTCAAAGATCATATCAACAAAATATTCATTTAACTTAAACCTCAAATCCATATTGGAAAGTATCTAAAGACGTTAAGTTTAGTTTCTGTTGGAGACTAAAAATCTTGTTTTGCCATGAAGTACCAGTATAACTCTTTTTCGAATCTAACTCTTTGTCTTCTTTAAAAGCTGATACTAAAAGTGCATTATTAAATGTGGTATTTGATTCCATATTTCTTAATCTGATAAAGTATTTAAACATGTTTTCATAACAAAAATAGTAAAGTGGATAAGAACCTAGATTAGCATTGAAGACATTTTACTACTGATGTCATTTTCCTTGCCTTACCAATCAACCTTGTAAGGTGGATACGAGTGATGTGTTTATCATGTTTTTACAGCTGTTAATCACACATACATTGTAAGTTTAACATGCCTCAATTTTTTAAGACTAACAAGGTGTTTAAAAAGAATTTATGAAACTAGAAAATAGATAAACTCAATATTGAAATATTCAACAATGAATTGTCAAGAATTAAATTTCTTGGTCCAAATATTTTCAAAGACTGGGCATTAAAAAATTATGGAAATAAATCAAATATTCACACCAATTTTTGCATGTACAGAGATTAGGCTCTGTTAAAAGACTGAACTGAATTTTCTACACAAAGGTACAGTTCTGTAGCTAAATTGTACAACTGAATTTCTGCACAAAGGTACTATATTCTGTAGCCAAATATCCCAGAGTGATTTTATGCTGTTGAAGGGTTGTTAGAGTGATCTAACCCTGATGTACAGTAAAAGGTAGAATCATCTACAATATGCAGTGCATGACAATAAATACAATGTAATCAATTCAAGTACCGTATCACTAACAATTCCATACATTATTCAGTTGCATAGTAAGCAAAAATGGTCGATATTCTTCAGTTGTTCATAGTTAGTTTTCTTGGGTGCAAAAAAGTATAATTATGTTAAAAATGGATGTGATGTAATTTTCTCTTGTGTAAGAAGTTCTTGACTGATGTTCTACCTGTTTGTAGTCCTCAATGATTCACAAATGCTTGTTCATGTAATGCTAGTGAACTGTTGTTAAATTGCCTTGATTGAATGCCTGTTATGACATCACCATGTGAAGGTTTGTTTATGTCACTGTCAACTAATCTACGAATCAGAAGCGATTTATTGAAATGGTGGGAATATCCTCTTGACAATATTTTAAAATATTTAATATATTATTAAAATATTACTTTCTATATTGAGTTGATCAATCTCATAGAAAACTTGGCTTCCCCTCGCTGGCTATGAGATTGATCAACCAGATATATTTCCATAGTTAGTCGGTAACAAACCTAAAAGGTAATACAAGTAGAACATTGCAGGTACTTGTTTATTATTGATTATTTGCTCATTCCTTTTATTTCCTTGATATTATAGAATATGAATACTTACTTTCTGAACAATCAAAACTAATGAAAAATGCATAAAATATAATTTATGTGACAGTTCTTATTTACCGGTATGTACTTAGTATCTGCACTTTACAGTATTAACTTGTCAAAAGTCCACCCTACTACCAAATTGCTGGCTATTCTTTATGACTTTTGTGATTTATTCCAATATATTCCATCAAAATGCTATTGCAAGTTGAGTTGATGCAAACAAAAAGGAATATCAATGAAGAAGCAAAAAAACCGATGTCAACTACTTGTGATGTTTGTGCTGGAAGGATTTGGCTGGGGATATTTTAATTAGAAAGGAAGGTTTCACTGAATAACAGTTTCACTGAATGTTTTTTGGCACCAAGACAATGTCCCTCTCCAGCGTATGTGACATGACAGGCATACATTTCATGAAGTTGAGACTGGGGTCGCTTGTGATGGTGTGCATTGTCAGAGCTATCAGATGGTTGATCCTGGTGATCGCCTTGGTGAGTCGTATTTTGTGTCGGTTGTCCACGTACTGCATCAGCACCTTGTAGAGCCCCATAATCAGCCAGCCTCCGTCTCGCACCTCCGACCAAGCCACCTTGCCTAAAAATACAACACACAATTCATCATTTTAATGCACAATAAAATGCATGTTTAAATGAAATAAAAAATTCAATGCTCTGTCAATTGGCTGTAAAAAAAAAAAAGTTTCATCAATTTTATGCACAATAAATTGCAATATGTTCTACTGAAATAATAAAATTTTGCTTTGAAAAAAATTCAAGGAAAACTTAATAAAAGTTTAATTTGTATGTTTATTATACCAGTAATCACATAATTAATACTCCTTTGAATTGCATCAAGATTAAACCCATGATTTATAAAGGTTTGCTGAAAGGTAATTAAAACAGGAGTTGTTTGTGAAATATTTATGCTCCCCCCCCCCCCCCCCCAATAGGAAATAACATGAAGAAAATTAATGAAAATTGCAAAAATTGGAATTTTTCTAAGTTCAAAGGGCATAACTCTGTCGAAAATTGCTCGATCTTACCCAAAATCGAACTTGACCTAGATATTATTATGATAAATCTGTATACTTAATTTCATTTCAATATATGCTACCTCTGCGAGGAAAATGAACAGAAACTATTGGTGGTCTGATAGACCCTCCAACAGAGAGACAGCAGCAAAGCAATATATACCCTCCCTTTCTTTGAAGGGGGCATAAAAAGAAAGAATTAACACATTATACTTGTGTTCCTGAAAGACATACTGTAAGCCAACTTTTATTTGCCGCTACATTATTTTGCATTTTACTGGAGATAAATTGGTTTGCAATGACTAATTTTTGCTAATAAGTCGTATCCAGACCCGTGTTGTGAACACAATCTTTTGACAAGGGCTGCTTGGCGGCAAGAAATATTCGGGATGACGATGCTCTCGCAAACCTTGTAAAAATTTTCTCACTCGCAAATTAAGTTGGTTTACAGTATTTATTTTCCAAATTTTTCTATACACATTACTGTCGTAAACAGTGAAGATTTTGATGTACCTGGAGGACTGGCCATGACAATGACGCTGTTATGGATACAGGGGGGCGGGGCTAAAACTATCTCCTCCTCCACAGACGCACGGAGACGTTCCGATGACTCTACAAATATTTTATGTCCGCTTCTTATATTTCCGGGGCGTACCGCTTTAGCATCTGGTACTGAGTCTGTTTCATCCAACCCTGTTAAGTAATCTTTTAATTAGGCATTCAAATGTCTAATTAATAAGGAAAATGTTCTCATTAACAGTAACAGCATCTACAGAAAATTTCAATACACAAAACCTACCACACTGCATGATTGGGTTATTGTACGAGGAGCGTGAATGCTGAGTGGAGGGGTGCGGCTCCAAGCTTGGATCTGATTGGACACTGATCTGCACGCCTGTGTCCACACAATCCAATATATTTTGACTGTCACTCGTTCGACTTCTACAAGCCTACAAACAATTTAGTTTTGAATGAGAATTTTCTTACATCAAACTTATAGATTCACAACATCATTAAGGTAAAAATATTTCAAAAAATCTGATGTACAACATAAAGTGTGTACCTGATAATTATGCAATTCAGGCCAAACATTTTTTTCTCACTTTTTCATGACAAAAGTTTCCAAATATGATATGGCAGGCAGGTATTTTATTTTTATTTTATTGCATGGTTCTCCTTTTAATTAAATAATAGCAATGCTGGGTCTTATTCTTAAATCAATTTCTCATTTTATAAGAGATATTAATAATGGAACTGGACCCTTGCTTGGCTAAACCAAAAAAAATTTCCTCTTAAACTCCTGACTTCCATGCAGAGTGCACATCCAGACTTCATAGATTTGGAGAGCTTTAATTCAATTCAACCAAATAAAATTCACATAGATTTTAGGGAAGGATGCAATTTTTACAAAGAAAAAAAAAACCAAGAGCTTTTATACTTGTATGAAGAAGATCTTGGGTTTTCCTTTGAGAGCACGACAATTCATTTCGTCAAACATACTGATGATCTCGCTGCTTCTGATACTTCCATCAGTTGTGGCGATTCTGTGCTGGTAATACTTCACTTCCTGTCTCCGTAATTCTGGACGGGAAATTTCACCCTTAGCAACCTCATCCTCACTGCCGTGTGAGCTTATCACCATGACAACACAGGACACTCTTTGTAGAAGAGCTGTATCAGACGTAACTAAACAGAAATTAGTCATTCTTTATTAGAAAACTAAAAGCAACAAAACTAAATATTAAATAGATTTACATTGTTTTATTTAATATCTTAGGCCCTGTACTCCACAGAAAAGTTGAAATCAAGAAAGTGTTACATCTGAGTTTACACAGCTACTGTCACTTTTGCTTTTGTTAGGTTCTTGACTTTTAATTCAGTAGACATTTTTGTTTTTTCCTGCATGCGAAGGTTGTTCTGAAATTATTGAGACAACACAAATATTTCCCTTACTTTGTGACGAATTTTGGTGAAATTGGCATAAACATTGAAGAAACCCCAACAAATAATTAAACACAGTAATATTAAAAGAACGTTTAATATTTTGTACAACAGTAGATAAACAAGTCAGTGGTTGGGATACCCAGCGCAGGCATGAAATTGGAGACTGAAAATTTTAAACATCTACTTTCTAAGTGTCCGTAAACTTACATTTAATGATAAAAAAAATAAAATTGAATATGTTCACTTGGCTATTTTTTGTGACTAACTTTTGATCAAGTTTCACTAATGTTCGAGATGAAATATGGATATGGTACAAATATATTTACCAGGCAATAGAAATCTGACGACTTTACATTTAATTTTGACGTCAAGGCAGCGCAGAGAATATACATCAAATTGGTGGAAGTACTGTTATCCACTAACTGTTGTCAACAGTTCTAAAATATGTACAAAATGACTGCATGAGACATTCACAGTAATTTGACTTTCAAGTAAAAACAACTCGAATTTTTTTCCACAAAAAATCAAGAATGAGAGAAAATGTAAATGATGACACCTTGAAATGAAAACAACAAATGAGAAATAAAAAATAATTCTTATTTCGGTATGTTTGTAAGGTGTTCAAAACAAAGGAGCAATGAGAAGCGTTAAAATGACGTAGCGAAAAGTTGTTGGTTGCGCCCGGTCACTGAACAATCCGCTTACCAGGAATGATCTAATCATGCCATGAACAAGAAACTTTTCACATTGATAAACTCTATCCTGATTTACATTTTGGTGAAATTTTAAGAGTTTCTCTTTTTTCCTTAAAGAATAAGAGAAAATGTCTCAATAATTTCCGAACAACCCTTGTAGTGTACACCCCTTACCTGTCTTAAGCCAATCCACACACTGGGCAACTGTAAGGTCCTTCTTTTCCTGAACTTCAAATCCAAGATGTGTGTGAAATAGTTCGTACATGTTGGATAGATCTTTGACGACCCCAGGCCGTGGCTCTCCAATGCTGAAATGTTCGAACCCCAGGAGAAGGGCCAGACCCGGTCTCTCACCGTCCACTACTACAAACTCTGCAGCATCCTCACCCCTCCCAAGGCTACAGTCCTCAGTGTCTACATTAACACTACCGAAAATCGACTGTACCCGCTGCCTCTCAGCCTCGGCTAGACTGACATAGGTTTCAAGACGTTGACTGGTAATCAACTCGGACTCGTTTGGTACATGTCTCTCTCCACTGCTTTCACTATCAGAATTTACAATAAAACACAAAATTATGACAGATCTACATGCAAATATCATAATGACCATCATAACATGCCATGTAATAAATAACTAAAACTACTGGGTATATAAAATTTTTTAAATAAACGTTCTTTGATGCAGCATGCATTGAACTTTTTCAGCCAATTTATTAAGAAAGGATAGAGAAAACATAGTGCACATGATTTGTTAACATGTCTTGATACCAAGAGTGTTTTCATTAACTATACATACAATATAGTGTCTACTGTCACAGCAGTCTGAATAAAACAATTTTTAATAAAAACCTAGCTTCTGACATGCGCTCCTTTTTTCATGGAACAATAAAAAATGGGGCTATAGTGGAGGTTCGAGTTTAATATGACTTATATGTAACAAGAGCCTTTTGATATTTCAGGACCAATTATCATATGTATGTACAATACACATCCTTGTAGTACCTAATATCTACATAAAGTAAAAAATACAAAAAGAACAATAATATGTAGTTGTAAGTTTATCATAAATAACAAACCTGTTGCTATCAGGCACAAGATTAGCATCCAGTCTGCTAGACATTTTCTGCTTTTTTTATCAGGCCCTTGTAACAAAACTGTCTAACAAATGCTGCAGAAAAAAATCAACAAATATATTATGATATATTCCTGTTTTTATATACAGACGATGTGGGTTGGTTTATCAAACAACAGGTAATTAGCAGATTACAAGTAGATCTTCAATTTCCTTAATATTATCGCATCACAAAACGGACATAAATTTTAAGGCATGGAACACAGGGGCTCGTCACGAAGTTTTTTCAACCTTTTATATATAACACCTCTATACTATAAACTTGTCCCGCGTACACTTACCGGTAGAAACATGCTGATCACTGACAAAATCTTTCGAAGCTTTTCACTAAAACACTCTTATGCAGTCACTGTAAAAGAATCGGTCCGATAGTGACCTCATCATAGTCACTCACTGTTGTCTGTTTAAAAACGAAAGTAAAATAAAATCGAAAACCTCGATCGTGGCGATCGATCATTCCGGAAGTAATTTAAGCGTCACAGCTTTAAATAGAAACAAAAAAGATTTTTTGTTTAAATATCACTCATAGCAACAATTCAACTGTGTCTCAATTTTTTGACCTTGACCTTCCATATGAACATCACTATGTAGGCCTATATATACTACCTTGAAAATATATCACAAATGCATAATTAGATATATTCTCTTTTGAGCGGATGCAAGAGTTATCGTTCTTAACTTAATGTGTACACGTTAAAAATCGCTATTTATGTCAAAATACTTACATCATCAAATTGAAAATTGGGGAAATACATTAAAACACTTAGATTCAAACTATGATGTTAAATACTTGTGCTCAAATGAGGTATTTTGGTGTTTTTGGAGGGTATTTCGGGTTTTCACCGGGCATTTCGGTAAATCACGGGTATTTCGGTAAATCTAGTTACCCGAAAACGTGTAAATGTCGGGACCAAATACGGTCTACGCTTCGACCAATGTTTCAACCCCAGTTTCCCTGAATTTTCGAAACGGACCTATTATTTCTACATTTTAAACATTAATGCATCCATATATCACCAAAAAATCTACACTTACCCGCTGTTAAAATCATTTTCGCCACTTCTACAATGTATACATATATACATAATTGCGGCATAAGTGGGGTTTGCTTATTTATATTCCAATATTTAATCGTACAATTGCCAAAAATTATATAAAATATAATTAATTAAGAATCATTCTTTAAATATTATGAGGTGATAATTTCGGTCGGGGCGTGATCAGATCTATCATATTTTAGCTTTTCGGGCTTTGATCACGCCCTGACCAAAATTATCACCTCATAATACTCAGAGAATGATTTCTTAAATATATTCTGTTTTATGGAGATCACAATTAATTTGACTTGTATACCAGTACTAACAATATGCAAAGTAAACTCTGCACAATAAATATAATAAACTTTTTTCCTGTCCATTGGGAACATTTGTCGCTCATAATAATTAATCAAGAGAACGTCACAATATAAAATTAACAAAGAACTAAGGTTTTATACAAACACATTCAAGATTTTTATTTCTTTTGAAAATTATGCATCCATTTTGTTAGTGTCCAGTCGACTCTGAGTAGAAACATGAACAGTAAGATAGAGGTGGCAAATACAGTGAAGCTTGTCATCGACTCGAACACAAAGCGGGGCGCGAAAATCTTCCAGACCATCAGGTGGCGCCTGTGTAGGGAAGCAGCCAGGACAGATCCCAGAACCTACAAGATAGAGGATCACATAAAAATTTAGTGATTGTATCTGTCTACTCATTTTTAAAAAGATTGTTGACCTTGCCAATCATCTAGTGACCTCGGGTCAAATCCTGACCATCATCAGACAATGGAACCAGTTAATCAAAGATTCAATTTGAGCCTCTCATGAAATAAAATTCTAACAATATGATACACTAGAATTTATACTCATTGATAAATATATATATAGCAGATTAAATCAACCTTTTCTTTAGATTTCATATATCAAGGTCAAATTTTAAAGCAACTGTTCCTCGAAAGCTTGTTTAGTGTAAAAGTGTTTAAATGTATAAAAAAAAAGAGAACTCCTCTCTTCTTAGATTTTTGACTTATCACAGTTATCTACTAGTAACCCATTTCCAGAATCTGCTGAACTGTACAAATCTTTACTCAGGAAACATTTCTAAACTACTAGGTAGTCATGGTAGTAACATTCAGTAAAAAATAATTACCTTGATTCCCTGAAAAAGAAAGAGGTATGAACACATTCTAAAAATCAACATTCGGAAGTTTTCCTTGTCCTCGTGGAAGCAGAAATCCCCGATCCAGTCTGAGTTATCCTTCTTGTTGACCCCCACGACCCACTTAGTCAGGAGTCCCCCCGTCTTTGGCCAGAACAAGACGAGAGGACAAATCACAACAGCCAACACGAAGGCCGCGAACGTGTTGAGATGAATGAGTATGGCGGGCAGGATGTTGTTACTGAAGTCACCATGGAGACCGATGAAGGCCGACTCCCAGCGAATTGTGGGGAGGGAGGTCTGGTGACCGGTGGCATAGAAGAAAACACCACCAAGGACGGAAAGGTACACACTGCTGAACCACAGTGGCACCGACAGATCTAAAAGAGGAGGTAACAGGTAAAGGTATAATTACCATAAACAAAATCATGCTAAAAAAAATCACCACTGCATTTTTAGAAACAAATTATTAATTACAAAAACATGCAATAAACTTACTCAATGTTTCTCTAATGGCTAAGATCTCTAGGAAGCAATACACAGATAAAATGACTAGCACCAAACTGGGCATCAATCCATCTCCTAGCAACAGCCCTAGAAACAACACACCAACAGTAACCATAGCGATGGTGGCTGCTGTGAAGGAAGTAGCCAGTCCATAAACTAAGGGTGGTTTTCCCTCCTCTTTTTCGGCCATGTTTTCTTTCAGTTGGTGGTATAAATTCGGAATCAGTTGTTGGTTGTTATCCACAACTAATCTCTTAGACCTGAGGACAACATAGATACACAGAGGATCATAGATAATGAGCATAACCAGCAGGGTCACAAGGACATACACTGCTCGGGGGAGGAAGACTTGCTGCCAGGGTGGGAGACTGTCCAGGGATTTCTGGGGGAGCCCCTGTAGGGCCCAGTGGAGGGCACTACACACAGCTGCCAGGGGAGGGAGGTACTTAATCCCCAACACAGGGGCAGACGATCCATTTAGGTTCCCAAAATGTCTGGTCACTTGACGCAGAAGGAAGACCATGAGGGCTATACAGATCAGGGAAAAGAAATATCTGCCATTCTTCAAACTTTCCTGGTCATTCAGATTTCCTAGGGGCTGTTGGAAAATGGAGGCCTCACACTGATGCTGTTCTTCTCGACAAACTCTGAAAGCAGACGACAGTCTCAAGAAGAGGCTCCATGCTAGAGTCAGAAATATCAGAACGAGGGCCGGATGAGTCAGGACTCTCATGATGTCAAAGTTTCGTGGAGCTTTCTGTTTCTTTGTTTTGGGGTCTGTTGATGTTTCAAACTGACATAAAATATGTCTAATCACTGAAAATGACAGAAACCATGACAACGACTGAAGCAGATAAAGGGATAAAGAGTCTTCGTACACCACAAAACTGTTGGAGAAAAATATCACAAATATGAGTGCAGTCACAAACACCCCTAAAAAGTACTCTGCAGAGTCCAACCTGGGGAAGCTTGGTTCTTTTTTGTTTAAAATAAGTGGGTTGTTTGGTTTGAAATTCAATGTCAAAAGCGACATGCCAAACAACAAACAAGTTCCCATCAACAAAACCATCAGGGCACTGTTACTCTCCCCGATAAAAAAAGACTGAAAGACGGCAAAAGCCAGGTACACCAGGAAAACCAAGAACACAACCACCATGGTGGAGGGGACATCTCGCTTCCACCAAAACGAGATTCTGATGAAGTAAACATTAACGCTCAGAGCCAGAATTAACGTAAGCACCCCGATTGTCATGGACATTATATCAAACTTGGCCCACACTCCTTCTGCCGTTTTTCGTACTTCATCAATGTAGTAGATGTACTTGTCTCTGAGCTTCTCCAGATTTTCCTTCATCACAGAATTTTCTCCATCCTGAACTAGAACTGTCAGAAACTGGTTTAACTCTGTCTCCGCATTGTCTAGAACACTTTTAAGCTGGTAGTAGGTCTGTATAGGGAAGTCGGAGGAATACTGGAAGTATTCCTGTAGGTACGTGTTTATCTGGTGTGCATTGAGGCGCAGAGCTTTCACACTGTGAAACAACTGAAAAATTGAAGAGTTTAATACACGAGAACAACTTGATCAAATTCAAAGTAATGCAAACTAATGCAATATTTATATCTTTGCTGCAAATATCATTGAGTTGTCTCTGCATTTTTTACACTGATAAACCACAAGCTAGCAATATACATGTATTACATACATGTATCTCATGGAATTCAAAATATACTTTCTAATCCGTTTCAAAATTAAAATTTTCGACAAATAACAAAGTTTCAATGATGGCAAAACTACTTGCATTCAAAATTACATTATTTCTTGTTAACAGGAAATAACCCCACCCATCTGTTTAATTTGACTGTTGACAGGAAATTACCCCACCCACCTGCTTGATTGGACTACTTCCTGTCTTCCACGTCGGGCAGTGAGTAAATAGGTCAGTAATGACCCTCCCTAAGTTGGAGAAGGGGATCGGCACTCCCAACATCAAAGACACGGTGGGGACGAAATCTTTCTGAGACACTGTCTCAGTTCTCTCCGCCTGAAATAATTATGAAAGTCAAATAGACAATGATCAAAAGGATATACGTGTCGTTTCTATATAACAATAGGTAAACAAATGGGTTGTTAATATGGAAAACAAACACTTGAAAATAAGAAAACCAAATAAGAGATTTGTATATATATACAAGACTAAACAGAAAAAATCTTAATCAAAATATTTTTTACTTTACCGGTAAATAATATCTGTGCACAGTAATAAAAGAACAGCCCCCCTTCCCCCTCCCCCCCCCCCCCAAAAAAAAATGCTTGGAAAATTTATTATACAGAAAGAGAACAAGAGCACATCATTTGAAGAAAAATAAGGTACTGGTAGTGGTACATGTACTTCACTTTTTTACAACAAAAAACCTATCATTAGAAATGCCATCCTAATACATTAATAATAAAAATATATTACATTGATCATCAATATACACCTTCACAAGTGAGAAGCTCTCAATACTTCAGACAATTAGGACTGTTAAGTAGGCAGGCCAAACAACTATGGCTCTCTTATAGCAAGAATATGGTACAGATAACAGGTTCGGGGGAGCAGGGTGAAGATAAACAGTAAGGCTATCTTACAGAGTAGGGTACAGCTGATATCTGGGTGGGGCTGTAGATAAATAGCCCCGCCTCTAGTTCATCCTGGCTATCCCCACCGTGGTCACCGGTTCTTGTCATCCCATGGTCCCCCAGAACAAACAACACTGTGTCAGAACTCATCTCTCTCGTCACATTCCTACAACAACAAAAAGTTAACCATGTCCTGATCCGTGTCATCACTTAAAAACTCAATATGAAAGAACTGTAAACAGCAGTTACACTTAAATTCTGAAATGGAATGAAAGATAAAAAATCTTTTGAAATCTGAGATTACACTGGCTGCCATTACAGAATATCATTTGTGGTTGAAAGTCTCCTCTTACCATGTTAAACATGTAATAATTAAGCAAAGGTAAGAGTCAGAGATTTCCCAGAATAAATCTTTTGATATGATATACAGTCAAACTTCGTTATCTCTAACTAGATGGGACTGTTTAAGGGGGATGTCTACACCAAGAAAGTGTAGGTGATTTTTGTTGCATGCATTTGTTACTAATAACAGGCATGGTATTCAAGAATAATAGACCTTAAAGTACAATACTCTATTTTTTAGAGAATTTCTAAAATATCAGTCTGCTTCCAGATAACCCTTCATATGTCAAATTTTTAAACATTTCTGTTTTTAAACTCTTATGAAATTTAAATGTTATAAAGTTTGAAAATAAAAAACAAAATAATCATGATTAAAGTTTGTATGATTTTTATTGGAATCCATCTAAATATGAAACTAAATTATTTAAAAATTCTTCTAAGGCAAACTGCTGGATGAAATCCCACAAAAATCTGAAAATAAAAACAATATTTGTTGGTAAATGAGATGAAAAAAAGAAATTGAAAGAAATTAAGAAATACTGAATTATTGCAAAAATCTTGGTTTGAAAGATCCTGTTTAAGAGTTGTCTTTCTTAATTTTACTTGGTCTCAAATTTTCTAATTAAAAATAAAATCACGAAGAAAAATTTTAAAAAGGTACAATTATATGCTAAAATGTAGGAATAAGGTTAGTAGTACTTATGATAATGTTTGAATCTGAAAAAATGTATTTTTATGAATGCATTATATCTATATTTAAATCTTTAAAACAAAAAGTAGTAGTTACATTGCCTTTTACTTTTTTATATACAAATTATTAGCAACCATATGCATATTTATACATACATTAGATGTCCATAGTGATACACATGCATGTGTGGTAATTAAAAACATGCTCTTTTTCAAGATTCTGTCGTTCCCTCATTTGGCTTGTAAATCCAGGTTTCCACTGCTATTGCTACCTAGCTCTATCTATTTTATATAAAATACATTAGTTAAGTGTCAAAATTTCAATGCAAGTCTTATACTACAAATGTTTTAAATTTGGGAAGTTGGGATCAATTAATACAAGAGATGGTAAGTATACGAAGTTTAGTTTTTAATTAATCATGCATATATGGTCCAAGTGAAAATATTATATCTGCTCACCTTTATCGATAATCCGTCACATATTTATGATCGTCTGTTGCAGATCGTCTGTTGCAGATGACATGACAAATATGTATAGCCAATAGCAGGGAAACAATATATTATTTCGATTTCACGTTTTCTGTACATAACAGCTGATAATCAATGTTAGTTGAAAGCTTTAATCACGAAGGGAATTGACATATTTTCTAAGCGTTTTGGTGATTTCATTCTTATCTCATCTCCCTCGTTAGAAGAGTTCAATTGAACGGTGTATAGCTATTTTGTACCACGATATAATGTTATCAATCCGGAACAAAATGGCGTTTCAAACGGATGTCAGACATATTGTGACGATGTAGCCTTCCACCTTAAAAACTTCGAGATATTCGAGCATTCAAGATATCGAGAATAAAATACTTAAAAATAAGTGGTCAGGACTTACAAAT
The DNA here is from genome assembly GCF_963853765.1 of Magallana gigas. Lineage (NCBI taxonomy): Eukaryota > Metazoa > Mollusca > Bivalvia > Ostreida > Ostreidae > Magallana > Magallana gigas. The sequence goes on along the minus strand of NC_088858.1, from coordinate 56,181,237 downwards.
AACTTTGACATGTCCATAGTATTCAAGATCTATAGGAGTATACGAGATATCGAAGTTCAACTGTATTTAAAATTTTCAGCTGATTTAATCTTTCGATAGAATTGTACATTATCGTAAAAGATTTTACACATTACTTTATCACATCATTCATTTGTGACAATTTCTCAGCCATGGCTGGGTGATTGGGTCCATATCTGTGTCCACAATGGTCGACTCCAAGGAAGTGGGCAATGGTGACGTCCCAATCTCCCTTCCTCAGACGTGGCAATAAATGTTCCAGTATTCCATTGTCCACGGTATGCAGATCCTTCACATTGAATGATGGGAAGGGAAACGATCTTTTGAATCGGCCTGGATAAAGCCCCATCCATGTATCATCCCCCATGAACTGTATGACTTTCCCCTGTTTGACTAACTGGTCTATGAAGTTATCCTCAGTGATTTCAGAACTTGCAAAATTAGCTCCTGCATCGACAAACGTTGGCAGACTTCCAGTTGTGAGTCCTTTTAATCTCTGTAAAGTTGTTGTAGGAGGGTCGGCTAGGAATTTGTACAACTTTGAATTTAGAGGTTTTGTTGATAATAAATGATGGACGATGGAAAGTTTGTTTTTGTATGGAATGTTTTCCTGAGATTCATTGTCATGGCGCATAAACTCAAACTTCATGGCGTCGATGACAAGGACGATCGCACGCCTGTAACCGCCGTGCATCCAACAACCCTCACCCCCGTGGAGGTCACTTAGGTGAGCAAAGTTAACACTGCACGTGCTGTTTTTCTCCATTACTATGCGTTTCAATAAAAATCCTTTGGCAAAAATAAACATTCCTATCACGTAAATGGTTATCAAGAACAAAAGCAAACAAATGTACTTAATTCCTAAAGCCATAATGCTTTAAAATATCACAGTACTAGTGTACTGTGTAGCATCGGACTTTTGAAAAATAAATACCGGAAACTTAGAGAGGAAGGTAAGATTAAAACTGAAACATGTTAAGAACTCCGATTTCCGAAATTATGAACAGGGTAGCAACTTACGCAGTTACGACAGTCCATCTTCGCTAGCCAAGGGTTTTCGGTCCACTTTGCTCCCCATAGAAAGCGGACCGAAAACCCTTGGCTAGCGAAGATGCGACAGTCATGATTCGTTTTTTACTCTGTCTCATTTACCAACTTACTAGTGTCAGTGAAAATCTATAGTTAACCATCTCAGGTGCTTGGGAACGGACCCGAGTTCTAGCGTACGTCGGAACTAAATCTTGATATTCTCTTCAAAAGAGAATAAAATCTTGACTGTATACAGTGTGTTTATATATTCTCTGTCCCGAGTTTTAACTTCCATCACTTTTTGCTTGATATTTCGTTAATCCTAAATACATTTGTGCTCAAACTACGTTCATCCACTAAAATAAAAAATGTCCAGATTTAATATCTGTTTTGAAACGCCCCCTCTACCCTTCAGGTTTCGATGCAAAACCAAAAATAGAAAGTCTACGGGGATTTTGCATTGCATCAGCCATTAATAAGCCCGAATGATAACGTTGAAAAATTGCGCGAGGTACCTCGAGTACTCCCGAATGGAGAAAATATGTAAACATTTCCCATTATAAATCTCCGTAAGAAATTTGTTTTCCTTCCTGTGAACTTTTATGAGCGAAAAATGATAAATGTTCAATGGAGATACCTTGGATATATTCAATTTTATCGATTTCAACTGTATTTCTTTCACAGGTATGTATATTTTTATTAAAAATCATCAAAAAGTGATGGAAGCAATAATTGGGACAAACTATAGTTTGGTTAATTTCACAAAAATCAAATTCCGTAAATAATTAACAAATATATGAAACAGCGAAGTCTTGAAGTTATTAGTGTAACACCTTCTGTATTAAAGAGACAATACTGCTCATATTGCGCAAATTCCATGGAATGACTATCATAACTGATAAGTATCACATGCGCAGATCCAGAAAAATTTTCCCCGGGGGGGGGGGGGGGGGGGGTCCGAAGGATAATTGTGTTTTTGTGTTTGCCCGGGGGGGGGGGGGGGGTCCGAGGCATATTTGCGATAATTTTACGATACTCTGTCCCGAGTTTTTGCTTCTACTACTTTTTGCTTGATATTCATAAACATAAAAAATGTCCAAATTTAATATCTGTTTTCGTTCCTGTGAACTTTTATGAGCGAACAATGATAATTGTTCAATAAAGATATCTTGGAACATATTCCCTTTTATCGATTTCAACTGCATTTTTTTTTTCACAGGTATGTGTATTTTTTATTTAAAATCATCAAAGGCTGACTAGATGTGAATTTAATAAATTTTCATTTTCCGGGGGGGGGGGGGGCCTCCGACCCCCCCCCCCCCCCCCCCCATCCCCTAGATCCGCGCATGGCATCATAAGACATACCATCCATGCAAGTGTACAGTGAAGTCGCAACCAGTAGTGCCTCAGATTTTTGAGCAGGTTAAAGTTTTTTGGAGCGGGTGCTCTTTGCATGATGTCCAAAACTTAAACCTCCTCCGGTATCTAAAATTCATGGTCGAAATTCAGCATCCAAGTCTTTCACGTCCATACGAGGTTCAGATTCACCATCAATCATGCAAAGTTTGGTGAAGTTATAAGGACGAGCATATAAATTCGATAGGACTCTGCTCCAAAAACTTAAACCAGGTTCGGTGTATAGCATACCACCCCATCCCAACCACCCCCCCCCCCCCCCGACTTCGTCTTGGTGAGCGAAAAAAAAAATTAACATTGGTCTGCTGCTAATGCAATTTTATTAACTTAAAAGACCATACAATATTTTTGTCAGTATATATAATGATAATTACATACTTTCAATTCAGTGTTCCTGTATACAGAACTATCAGTGGAGACGTCAGTCTAATATGGAACCAACTTAAGGACGCGCGTGACGATCCTCAGTTTTAGCAGAGACATAAATAACAATATTATCATTAAAATTATTTATGTGTCTGGTTTTAGATAATTTTTCTTATAAAGATTATTTCTTTCTCATTTGCATTTAGAACATTACCCACTTTTTTATCCAACCAGCAGTCGTTAAATATTTTATTTCGTGATCGATGATTTTAATCACCGTTTCTTTAAGTTCACAGCGACGTCACATTTCGACTGACACTCGAACAGTTTATATTTAATTCTTTGGTTGTAATTTACAACATAGAGAATATTACAAACATACACAATACATACTTTATGCGTGAGTAGAAAAAAACCCAATTATAATGGTTCTCTACAAAATATATAGGAAGTATAAATGTACAATTTTTTGTGTAGATAAATAAATAGGAATTAATAACCAGGAGGTTTAGCCGTCTCGTTAACAATACTTATAAATTTACATACCTTGCTTAATAAGCTCACATTGTTTGAGGAAAAAAGCTCGTTAGATTTAACAATATTTGTTCTAAAAAGATAAAATTTTGGTATATACTTTTCTCTTTCGTTTTACAACACAGTGTAACACAAAATATAGTGAAATTCATCTCCATGTCTCTTTTACATAAATTACATAACATGTTACTTCTTTCTATGTCATTCCATCTACCAGTTTCAATAGGTAATTTATGGTTTGAAGTTAGAAATCTAGCTAAAACTTGTTTCATATAAATACTTAAATTGCAATTAACAAACGGTTGGCATCTAAAGTCTAAATTAGTAAACAACTTATATATAACACCTTTTGAAGAATTATTGCATATTGATTCCCAGTTTTGTTGAAACTGATCTGTTAGCTTTTGTTCTAAGCTTTTGATTAGCCAATCATGATTAACTACTTGGTTATTCATCCAAATATTACTATACCTACTGTATCTAAAGTTCATTTCAAGTTCTTTAGCCATTTAATTTTTCTTTACCATTTACATATTTAGCATAAAGTAAACTATCGATTATGTAACAATCTTTTGAATGTTTTCCATGAATTAGATTTTTAACCAACTATATGCAATAATTCTTGTCTTGATATGTACAATTAATGGTTTATCTCCCTAATTCTCCATATATCATGTTATTTGGAGTAGAAGACTTAAGATGAAAAAGTAGTTTATAAAATTTAACATGTATTCTTTCTATTATATCAACATTACTATATCCCCATACCTCACAGCCATATAACGTACAGTATAGGAACTACTGTCAGCTTGGAAAGCCGTAAACAAAAGACATGATATTTGATTGGCGCAGAGCTTTTGATTATGACTTAAACCTATTAATGCCCACATATTCAGGGCATTTACATGCTATTTTTGGAGTTGGAATGTTTTGAATATTACATCTAATAGCATACAAAATTCAATTGAATGCTTATTGATAGTCGTAGTATACATTTTCAATCAAACATATATATATATATTCACATGGAAATCTTTACATGGTGAAGATAGGGAGAAAAAAAAGAAAATTACGGAAGATGGATTGCATCTGACTGTAATAAATACTCTTTTACTGAAATAGATTTATTTTCGAGACCTATACATTTGTATTAAATTTGAATATTGTTATTACTAAGCATCTTAATTAAGCTGATTGTACAAAATAAATACAATATATGTCAATTGAAAAAGAAAATTTAAAGATGCAATCTAACTGTATTTCAAGTAAAAGAATGACTACTATTCAAACAAAAAAGAACAAATCAGTAACAAAGAAAAATAATTAAAATGTATTATATATAAGACATACAGGTAGAAAAACTTTATTTTATATTAACCTTTGATTAATATAATTTGATAACAAAGTAGAACATATACTACCACAAATTAACACACAAAAGCAAAACTGAAATAAAACTCACCTTTCAAAAAAGGGAATTTCTCTCTCTCTCTCTTTCAAATATTTTTCACACACTTCTTTATCTGCATGCATCTTTTGGATATCTCAAGACATGCAATATATTTTAACGTGCTTATGTTGGTATATGTAAATCATTAATTCTTTTTGTGGTAGCAGTTTGTATTTTATGGTCTGGATATTGTCTGAGTGACTGTTGGTATGAATACAGGGCAGCCTGGAGGTTCCCTGCCATCTGTTGACAGATCCCCAGGATCTCCCAGGAGATGTCTCTGTGGTAAAAAGGAATTAACGGTCCCTGATCATGGTGGACTAGGACCTGTAGCTCATCTAGAGCTGTTTGTGCTCTCACTGTGTCAACATGTCTAGAGCTTAAAAACTCTAACATGTGTAACAATACATAGGGAGGAATGAGCAATGTATGGCTACTGCTTAGTGTACAAGACTGTTGTTCTGGTAGCAGTTCATTGATATAACATATTTTATTGACAAGTTTGATATTCATTGCTACAGCCTGTCTGATCTTTGTGGACCAGGACTGTCCCCCTACAGCCTCAGTATACCTCTCTCTGTCTACACGATCCAAATACATCAGATATGGCTGTGCTAACTTGACCTTTGTCATCTCTATAACAGATAAAGCTTCCCTGTATCTGAGTGTCTTGTAATAATACATGGCAATGTACAACATGTCAGAAACACACCCAAACTTGGCTACTAATTTCAGCATGTGACAGGGCATTTTGTCAGCAATATACATCTGTTTGTTGACACCTGTGTTTGTGCACTTATGTAATGTAAAAGCAGTGCACTGAAGTATGGTGGCTGTATGTTTCTGTAAACTTACAACTTGATACTGTGACAGAGGAGAACCTATCAACTGTTCTACTGTGTGTAGGATCTTCATACAGAGCTGTAGGTCTGATGTGCGGTGTGCATCACTACCATGTATCTCTCTAAATAATTCTACATCAAACTCAGCCTCAGAAATCAGAGTGTGTTCATCAGTACACACGGTGAGTCTGGGATTACAGAGGACATCAATGATAGAGGACCTGATGGAGGGACTGTGTAGCAGCAATGCTATACCCTTCTCATACAACCCATACAGTCGCCTGAATAAACTTGTTTGTGCTTGGCCATGGATTTTACTCAGAAACATGTTGTTTTCTGGAATAAAAAAGTTTGGACAGATCCCCTCATACACCCATTTAATGAGAAGTCTGAAGCAGACCCAGAAACCGGCCAGGAGATTTTGGGGACACCATTGAGGTAGTGTGTTTTGTTGAATGGCCCAAAAAACAGCTGTTTTCATGTGGTAGGAACACAGCTGTGTTTCTTCATCTCTCAATTCTTTGTTTATTATTTCCTTTAAAAACAATTTCATCAACCCATATGTTAAGAACTGTGTATGATTCATTGAGTACACAAGTTTGTACTCTGCCTGAGAGAAAGAAATTCTCCATTCGTTGTCTTCATGGTTTCCTAGTTTGTGTCCTATTGCTACAAAGTGACATCCATTTCTGACGATGTCATTGACAACATGAAGTGGGGGCCATGAGTGACATCTGTCTATCCATGAGGAGGCAGAGGGAGGCCAAACATCACTGACAAAACAATTAGCTTCATCATGATCAAGTGTGAGGTAATTTTCTGAACCTTCTGTGCTAGTGCTACATGGTCCATGTATTCTGCTATCAGGAGTGAGTGATGCGCACACGTTCTCTCTGTATTTAGAACTTGATATATAAAGTCCTCCATTCATCCTTACACACGATGACAACACTATCTGTGCAGCACTCTCCAATGGTAACCAAAGTAACGTAAATCCTGCTGGACTCTCAGAACTGTCACAGAGAATCAGTGCCTGTCTGTGTAGGTTGTAATACTCAGACTGAGAGAGGTCCCAGATCACTCGGTGGTTAGTTGGCCAGAACATAGTGTCTATGTCTGAATCATGAAATCTAAATCCCTCTCTCTGACTTCCACTATCCATTGATCTCCCAACACCACGTTGATTCCCTAACAACTCCACCATATCCACTATATCTCTCCTTGAGGCCACCTGTTGTGGGGTCCCTATCTTGATACACATCCCCACATACACTGACTCAGACATGGTCTGGACATCCATTCTAAAGAAAATGAAAGTATTTTAAATAACACGCTTAAAATTACATTTGGTCCCTATAAATGCATGTTCCACTTAATGTACCTGAAGACACGTTATTGTCATTGTACTAACTTACCGAGAATTTATGTCTTTGATATAAACTTACGTGTAATTTAATTGCTCTTCATAAGTTCCATTTGGTGAGAAATACCCGTGCTAAATTTAGACATGGAAATCCCCGAGACAATTGAAAACTATGGAAACAATGCTTTGATTACCTATGCTCTTCAAATTTGTCAAAATACACATAATTTCACTCTCCCTTAAAGATACAATCTACAGAACAGAACAGAACAGATGTACATGTACATACAAATACAAATATTTTATTGGCACAAACACAATTACATTAATTGGCAAAGGCCAAATGGATTAACAGGAACATCATTGTATTTTTACTAAACTGTACTACAGTATATATATATTCATTTATCTATATAGATCAGTATAACATTTCCTTAGACTAATTGATATATGACTCAGACATATATTCTGAACATTCATTCTAAAAAATTTAAAATGAAAGAAATTTAAGAAACACACCTAAAATTTCATTTGGTTCCAATAAATGCTCGTTCCATTTGATGTACCTGAAGACACGTTGTTTTAACTGTATTAGATTACTGAGAATATATATGTCTTTGATATAAACTTACTTGTTATTTAATTGCTCTTCATAAGTTCCATTTGGTGAGAAATACCCGAGCTAAATTTAGACATGGAAATCCCCGAGACAATTGAAAACTATGGAAACAATGCTTTGATTACCTATGCTCTTCAAATTTGTCAAAATACACATAACTTCATTCTCCCTTAAAGATACCATGTACATGAATATATTTACTAATTTTAAATGAAGAGAGATATACAATGCCACGAGGGATAACTCTCCTTAAACTATATTCTTGAGATTGAATTACAGGCAGTGGCATCGTTTTTGAAAGGGGCGGGGGGTGGGCAGACTCATTCTGAAAATGTTTACAAGTCAAAAGAATAGGGGGAAGGAATGAAAGCTTCTCAAAATGGTGAAAATTCTCATCCGTGGAGGGAGGGGGGGGATAGAGTGGGTGTGTGTTGGGGGGGGGGGTGTTCTGTATATGTACCTATAACTTCCTAATTTACTTACTTTGACTTCATTTTTTTTTACATACTCCCAAAACAATGGGGAATTTAAATGTATAATAAAAAAAAAATTGTTACCCCCCCCCCCAAAAAAAGGTTGGGACCCCCCCCCCCGCCCTGATTCTACGTGCCTGATTTACAAAAGCGCTATGGTGGGTTATGCAATTTTTTTTTGCAGCAATGATCGTTACTTTCATAACCCGCATGAATCATTAAAGAAAGCATTTTTGTCGTTTATGTTAACATCTTTCTTTCAACAAATTAGTAAAAGTAAGAAAAAACTAACTAAACTATTGTTAATGTACATGTACATCGAGGCGTGTTCAACAGAGCGAACGCTCGCGATCGGATATGACTGCGAACGGAATTGGTTAACTGAACGCACTGCAAGCGCTCGCTAAAATCCAAAATGGCTGACAATGCATAGGTTTGATTTTTGACATTTACAATTTTCGTTTTATTACACAGGTATATGATAATCCGGAATATTCGATCGTTTAGGGTTTCATTATACATGTATTGTGTACATTTACGACAACAGGAAAAGCTGCATACGAAGTAGTAATGAAATTGTGGGAGAAAAACAGACTTTCGACAATCTGACTGTAGCGCACGTTCTCCGCCGAGCGTGCGGCCTGAACATTGCCGAGTTACAACACATTTAACTTTGATCCGAATGAATGTAATAAGTCCTAGTATAGAAAAAGTCGTTGAAGAGTTCACTAATTTATTTACATATCTAGGCTCAAAATCTACGCATCACATAAGAACAATCCACACAATTCACACAAGAAAATAATCCACACATGTATAAATCCAAATATATTCGTTATCTACTGCTACTCTAATAAACTGCTCTGCTACTACTATACTCTACTCTACCACTTCTACTACTCTGCTCCTAACTGTACACTGTCTATACACTGTCTATACACTGTGAGTGACTGTGAGTGACTGTTCTGTTACTGGTACTTTCACCTACTTATATAGTGAACAGTGCCTCCTCAGTGTGGGGAGTGAAAAATCTACCTCCTCAGTGTGGGGAGGGAATACATAATATTAAATAATTATAACTGTTCGGGCAATTAACTAATTATCACTATAATTGAAAGGTAATTAGGGGTCTGGCATAAAGATAGATAAGACTAACGGTAAATGAGAAATTGAGAAGAGATAACACCTTACAATCTGAACATTAATTAGTACTATAAGAATAAATTTGCTACAACTCTCCCCCACTTAAGTTTTTGATTCCGATCAAATATAACTATTCATGTATATCTAAACTAACATATGCAATATGATATGAACCACACGTACGTCACATGACTACACATAATATACAATACTTTCACAGCACATATGATCAAAAAAACAAAAAAAACAAAACAAAAACAAACATCAAAATGCATAGTTGTGTGCAAACAACACATAGTCGTGTTACTTGTTCAATAAGAAACAGACACACATAATCATGGCAACAATAAACAATCAAACAAAATTAAACATTTGATACTGGTAGGCAATGTAAAATAAAAACAAAACAATGAATGAAATTATGAATACTACCAGTGCAATAACAATTCAACATGAAAAAAACATTCTCTGTAAACAATATTCATAGCATCACTTCCAATATCTTTCTATATAATGAAAGTTACAAGAACCGCTTGGGTATTTTGACTGCACGACCCCTGCGTGTCAAGGTGGTGGTAGGCTGCGATACTTTGTCCATCTCCCTTCCAGTCCTTTGAAGTTCCGCCGATTCCGTATGGGGCGTCGCGACAGGCGGGTCGGTTCGGTCGGGAAGTGGTTCACTAGAATCGTCCGGTTCGTCTGGATCAGAATTAACACCTGATAAAGTTTTACTGCCGTGGTATCGTTTAAGGTTGTCAGCATGAATAATAACGGGTTTTGAATTCTTAGCGTGTTTTATCTGGTATAAAACATCTGAGAGTCTTCTTGTGACGATCCATGGTCCAGTCCATCTCCTAGCCAATTTTTGTTTTGTTCCCTCAACAATTTTTGGTTGACTACGGCGCACTAAATCTCCGACTTCGTAGAATAGTTCTCGTATATTTTTGTCATAGTTTCGTTTCTGTCTGTTGGAGTTATTTTTCATTGCTTCTCTCGCTAATTGATGAATTTCTCTGAGGTTGTTTTCTAAGTTGCGCACATACTTTGCGTCACTAATTTCACGATCACTGTCTGTAGTGTCCTTTTCAGTCATTAAATTCAATGGTAAGTTTGCTTCTCTTGCAAATAACATCCTATACGGCGATATACCCGTAGTTTCATGTGGCGTGGTATTATAGGCCAGAACAATACCATCTATATAACGATCCCAGTCCGTTTGATGTGATGATATATATTTGGACAGCATTTCTTTTATGGTTCGGTTCAAACGTTCCATCATTCCATCGGATCGCGGATGATATGGAGTTGTCCGAGTTTTGTTGATCTGGAATATCCGGCACAATCCTTGGAATAAGTGACTCTCAAACTGTCTCCCTTGATCCGAATGAATCTCACTTGGACAGCCATACCGTTTAATCCAGCCCTTAAAAATCACTTCAGCAACTGTTTCAGCTTCTATATTCACTAGCGGAAAAATCTCCATGAATTTTGTAAAGTAATCTGCAACCACTAATAAGTATGAATATCCTTTGTCCGATTTTGGGAAAGGTCCAGTAATATCAATGGCTATTCTCTCAAACGGTTCACCACTGAAATGTTGTTTCATACGGGATCTTTTCGTTCTTGGTGGATTTTTCCTCTCTTCACAAATATCACAAGATAATACATAATCATGTACACTTTGTCGCACTCTCGGCCAATAATAAACGGAACTTCGCACTTTCGCAAGTGTTCTTTTCTCCCCCATATGTCCCGCACAATTGGAATCATGCAGTTGCCATAGAATTACACTTCGTAATTTCCGCGGAACACATATTTTGTAATCCTCCTTTCCGGTTCCCGATTGTATCCAACGAATGCATAAAATTCCACGATCCATAAACAATAATTCCCATCTTGAAAACCAGAATTTACACTCGGAATTTTCACACGATATCACTGATAATGGAGGTTTCTCGCCTTTTTCCTGCCACTTGATAATACTTCGCATTCCGTTATCCTCGATTTGATGTTTTCTAATATTTTGAATATCTAGTGGTTCTGTTGGTTGGCTTCTAGCTTTTGCTCTGGCTGGTCTGTTAGCTTTGCGTCTCGAATTTCTTGATATCGGTGCACATTCAGAGACATTTACACTAAACAGTCTGTCAAATTCCAAAACCTCTTCTTCATCTTCCTTGATATCGCCAAGAGTTTTCCGTAATTCTCTTACATGAGAGAATGTTTTATTATCACTATCAAAAGGTCTGTATTTGCACTGTTTACAAGTCGAGTCACACGGTATTCTAGACATGGCATCTGCATTTCCATGCTGTTTTCCAGAACGATGTTCAATTTTGAACGTATATGGTCCTAGTTGTTCTAGCCATCTTGCCATCTGACCTTCTGGTTCCTTCATCTTATGCAGCCAGACTAATGATCCGTGATCAGTTCGTAATAAGAATTCTCGTCCTAATAAATAATGTTTAAACTGTTTGATAAAGTACACTACTGCAAGCATTTCCTTTCTTGTGACACAGTAGTTTTTCTCAGAGGTAGACAAAACGCGGCTCCCGTAGCAAATAACAACTTCTCTGCCATCTTGCTTTTGCGATAGCACTGCTCCAATGGCCTCATTACTGGCATCGGTATCCAGTATAAATTCGCCCCCAGTTACATCTGGATATCCAAGAATTGGGGCTGATACAAGTCTCTCCTTTAGCAGTTCAAAAGCTTCCGTACATTCAGTAGTCCAGTTCCATGTGTTATTTTTACCAGTGAGAGCATGTAAACTCTTTGCTATTTTAGCAAATCCTTGAATAAATCTTCGATAATACGCTGCTAATCCTAGAAAGCTTCTAAGTTCTGTGACATTACTTGGAATTTTCCATTCCTTCACTAGAGTTATCTTTGACAAATCGGTCTTTATTCCTTCTTGAGAAACTACATGTCCTAGGAAATTCACTTCTCTCTGGAAAAAGTTGCACTTTTTGGCTTTTAATTTCAAATTTGCTGCCTGTAATCGGTCAAGTACTAAGTTCAAGTTTTCTAGATGTGTATCAAAATCATGGCTGTTAACTATGATATCGTCGAGGTATAACACCGATATCCGCCACTGTAATCCGCTCAAAACTTTTTCAATAACACGTTGAAATGTAGCTGGTGCATTGCACAGTCCAAATGGCATCACTGTGTATTGATATAATCCTCCACGGGGGGTAGCAAATGCTGTTTTTTCTTTATCAGCCTTGTGCATAAGAATTTGGTGGTACGCCATGTTTAAGTCCAACGACGAGAACCACGCAGATCCTGCTAAGGAATCAAGATCATCTGCTACTCTTGGAATTGGATAGGCATCCTTGATGGTATTTGCGTTCAGCTTCCGGTAGTCTACACATAGTCTCCAGCTCTTATCTTTCTTCTGTACTAAAACAAGGGGAGATGACCACGGGCTTTCAGACTTCTCAATAAGTCCTTGTTCTTCCAGTTTCGTGATCTCATTATCCAACACTTCACGTTTAAAGATCGGAACCCTTCGTACCGCTTCCTTAAAAGGTATTTCTTCTTTCAATTTAATAACATGTTCTCCAACACGCGCCCTCTCAGCTGGTTTACTCGGATCTGCAAAAGCCTCTACACGACTCAGGAGGAATTCTTTGAATTTCTTCGTCTGCTCATCAGTTAAACGTTCACATCCTCCTATGAACACTTGCTCAAGGAAACCTGGCAATTTCCTATTTGTAACATCCACACTAGACACGTCTTCTGTTACGTTGACAGGTGATGAAACACACTCCACTGGTTCAATAAATGCTACGGCCGTATTCTCTTTTACACGTACTTCCTCCTCAAATGGATTAAATACTCGTAGAAATATGCAATTTCCTTTTGCATCCAAATTCACAACCACACGAGCAACTGCTAATCCATGACTAAGTACAAAATTCTGCAAGGGCACCAATATTCCCTCTCCTCCTCCTATTCCTGAGTAACCTCTGGCTTTAATAATTGCTTCATGATGAGGCGGAATTACACAATCCTCTACAGAAAACACATGAGATCCTTGTAGACTGATATCTGATGCACAATTTAGGACACACGAATTGTTATCAAAATTCCACTGGCATCTAAACTTCGTAATAAAATCCAATCCAAGTAAATTTGTTTTAACACCTCCAACGAATACACGAAATATCACACTAAACCCATTGAATGATATCAACATTTTAGCTGTTCCAATAACACGCAAGTTGTTTCCATCTGCAGCTTGAAATTTCTTCTTTGCGAACTCAAGTACTGGTCGTTGTTCTGGAAGAATGCTGTAATAGGCATCTTCTGTTATGAACGTATTGATGGCTCCTGTGTCTAATTTCCATTCTAATGGTGCTCCTTCTATGAACCCTTTTAGCTTCATTCCAGCTTCTCCAGGAATGTGTATAACGTTTCGGCTTTCTCTAGCATTAGAATGATCATTCAGGTCCTCTATAATATCTGTTTGTGTTGCCATAGTTACTGACTGTGAAATTTCACTGTCAATTTCCTTGACATCATGACATTGTAGATTAACAGTACAAGGCCGCTTACTTTCCTCAGCCGACGCATGGCCTACTGCCTCGGCTGTCTTGCGTTTAAAGGCTCCCTTACTTCACGATTATTTTGGTTAGGTGTAGTTTTACAGTCCTTTAGTAAATGTCCGGTAGAGTTGCACCTATAGCATCGTTTGACTGATTGATAATGTCCTCGCTCTGTTTGATTATTTTTGTTGACAGTCCTTGCGTATGTATTATGAATATCATAAACAGGTCTTTCTACTCTTCTATCTCTCATTTTTAAATTTTCCGTCATGCGTATACATTCCTCTTGCATAGCCGCAGTAACAGCATCTTGAAGATTTGCAGGTCTGGTTCGCTTCACAGCTAGACGAAAGTCTTCATTGTCGCTGCAGTTATCCATAAATGTTTTAAGACTAGCCTCCTCAACATATTCTCTGTTGTTTGGATGGGCTCTTCGGTATAAATCAGCAATTGACTGGCCAAAATCACGGAATGATTCTGTCTTCATTTTTCGGCGCATCTTTGCTTCAGCAATGTAGCTTTCTTTCATGACTCTATGACCAAATCTGTTATCCATGTTTTCCACCAATAATTCATAACTCTGTAGCACGTAGTCTGGTAAACCATAGGCAAATGTTTCTGCTTGACCACGGAATGTTGTAATGAGAAGTCGTCGTTTCATATCCATGGACCATCCATTTAGCGTGGATATGTTTTCAAAATAGCGAATAAATTCACTCCATACATCAGTGCTATCTCCTTTAAAAATTCGTTTAATTTGAATATTGAATGACTTAACGCCTTGGTCATTTCTCATTACCATTATTCTGCGATATCGTTGACTTCACGATGATCCTTCCACATTTTCCACACAGCACTCATTAAAATCACCAGTAGAACTAAAAGCAATGATATCACTAAAAATTCTTTGGTAAGACAATACAAGAGATGTCCAGGAAAATAATGATAAACAGCAACCAGCAACGTAACACACAGTAAAATCACTGTAACCCAAAATCGCAGAAAAGAACTCCATTTAGATTCCACATTTGGTGAGGGCAGATTGCTATCATACACTGCTGTAGATTCATTGTACTCTGTAGGTATTTGAATAGGTGATGGCGATTCTCTATCAAATTCTGGTAACAGTTTACGTCTTGTAACCGATCCTTGCGTTTTAGGCGTTGTTACTACTCGTGATTCGGGTGTACTGGCAGGAGGTATATTACCAGTTAACTCCATGTCCCTTGGTGAAAACGTGGTGTATTCTCCTCCAAACATTATGTTGAAAATTACTGCACAATGTGTCAATGCAACAAATGCAGTAAATAAATCCAGTGTAAAAATAACTTGAAACAATCAAATAAAATCACTCAAAGTCTCTAGAATTCATCGTAGGCTTTGATTCTGCACCCACAACACGGACACTTATAAAATTGACGAACATATCCATTTTTTCTGTGAAGACAGTGGCGATTCTCACTTTTCACAAACATTACATAGCAGTTCGGGCATTCTTTCCGTAAGTTAATGTTAACACATCCAATAAACACAAAATTTCCTAATTCATCTACATCGTATAGGTTGACAAAACTCATTTTTGTGGAGGCACTAACGATATTCCATATGACCACAACTGGACAAACAAATCGGAACACTGAAATTGCACATTTTTCACACTCCAAAATAACTTTGGATTTTGCCTCGGATTTGGAAAATACTTCATCACATCTGGTACACTTCAAATTGTAATGTTCTAAGTCCACAACGGATTTAAAATATCCAACTCCGTTTTTCTTGATGGAATAATGTTTCACAAATGAGAGTTTGTCCATTATCAATTTCACTATTTCACTGAAATATCCAATACTAGATAATCGTTTCACTTACTAGAACGAACGGTTCGTAAAATCCATGCGGATCCCACCGCTGCCACCAGTTGTAGCGCACGTTCTCCGCCGAGCGTGCGGCCTGAACATTGCCGAGTTACAACACATTTAACTTTGATCCGAATGAATGTAATAAGTCCTAGTATAGAAAAAGTCGTTGAAGAGTTCACTAATTTATTTACATATCTAGGCTCAAAATCTACGCATCACATAAGAACAATCCACACAATTCACACAAGAAAATAATCCACACATGTATAAATCCAAATATATTCGTTATCTACTGCTACTCTAATAAACTGCTCTGCTACTACTATACTCTACTCTACCACTTCTACTACTCTGCTCCTAACTGTACACTGTCTATACACTGTCTATACACTGTGAGTGACTGTGAGTGACTGTTCTGTTACTGGTACTTTCACCTACTTATATAGTGAACAGTGCCTCCTCAGTGTGGGGAGTGAAAAATCTACCTCCTCAGTGTGGGGAGGGAATACATAATATTAAATAATTATAACTGTTCGGGCAATTAACTAATTATCACTATAATTGAAAGGTAATTAGGGGTCTGGCATAAAGATAGATAAGACTAACGGTAAATGAGAAATTGATAAGAGATAACACCTTACAATCTGAACATTAATTAGTACTATAAGAATAAATTTGCTACATGACCATTGTTTGTCTCTGCATTAACTGTGATTCAAAAAGTTATTCAGTGCTACAAACAAGGGGTTTCCTTGTCGTAAGTCACTATCGTCTGCTACCGCATCATGAATAAAATGGATAAGTATTGTAATGAAACTTTATATCAATGTGCTGTTTGTGAAGGTCTTTTCTTCACACTTTCTGACTGCAAGAATCACAGCTGCACTAGGCCTAGTTCTCAACATAAACATGCAATAAACATTATAGAAGAGTCCAGGTTAATAGGTTTTTTGTTTTTTAAAAAATGATTCTTAATTATAAACAATGATTGACATTCTACAATTATAATAGCATAGTAAATATAATAAAGTTTTTGTTGTTTTTGCAAATATGTAAGGGTTGAAAAATAATGAAATGACAATAAACCTACCTAACTCATTTCATATTTATTGTTAATTATCACAAACCATTGAAAAAAAATGACCAAAGAATATTTTTTATTTTAATAAAGCAAAGGCAGACATTCTGTCTGTTTTTTTCAACAAGGGTACATTACTATATAATTATACAACGAATTATTCTATTTCAATTTGATTTTTTTTTTCAAAGGTATGTTAAATTTTAATACTGTGTTGATATGTTTCATATACCCGTATAGAGATACATGTCCCAGTGAGTCAACTAAAACTTGTGAAGATCAAGGTAATGCTGAAACTATTAATGAATGCTAGGTAAAACATAACTGGTCTGGTAACTGAAAATGAAAAAAAACAATGATTCCCCCTCTTTTTTTAAAGATACTTGCCAGTGAATACATTTATTTTAATGAAATATATAACTCTTATTTATCATCTTTTATTTATAGTAGCTGAATATGTTACTGTTATATTTTTTTTTTTATTATTAAGACATGTTACAGTCATTTGCTTTAAAGAGGCATACATGGTCATAATTTGAGCTACAAATTTTCTTAATTATTTTATGATTATAAACAAGTTTAAAATGCTTTGCAGAAAAATTCTGCATTGTATATCGCTTGTAGCTGAAAAAAAAATTTGTAGCCCATTGTCATTTTTTTAAGCTAAAAATGTGATCATATCCCTTTGAAATATCAGATCATTTTTCAGAATCCTCTGTAAATGACCACAACCAAGATGAAGTGTTAGCTGAAAAGCAAGGAGGTATTTTTAAAAGAAAAAGTTAACTGCAAACAAATTTATGAATGTTAATTGGATTAAACGGGACTGTGATAGATTAGATAGTGGAAAATGATTGATATAAAGTAAACTTAAAATTTTGTTGTTATTAAAGATGTACATATTATACATGTATTTTTAGAAAGTTTTGATAATTATGATGATTATTTGAGGGTGATCCTTTTTTTAAAGTTGAATTATATTTTGCGTACCAGGTACTTGTATTAAATGCATAACTTCATAACCAGCAATTCATTATATAATTATGTAATTGTCAAGTAATAATTGCATGGGGAGTGTGAGTAGCTCACTTTTTTTCATTTTCTTTTAACCAAATACACTATGACTAATGTGAATGAATTATAAACACTCTTTTCAACAGCACAGCCACCAGAAGGATCTGAGAAACCTGGAGGTTGTTCACTTTTTGGTCTATAATGTTTTCTTTTAAATAATAAAAATCTTTTGACTTTGATTTGTATTTAATTTTCTCTTTGTTTGAGTTGAAGTGATTGAAAAACATTAATATTTACATAAGTATTCTTTTGGATATTAGTCAATAAATAAATTTGTCGTCTATTTTTCACAAGTTATTATGTTTGGGAAAAAAAATATTGAAAGATGATGGTATTTGTCAATAAATGAATGATAATAATATTGATTTTAGTATTAAGAATTATTTTAATCGAGTTTGAAAAGCAATATAATAAATTATTCTGAAAGATCAACAAGCTTAATTTTGAATTAATTGCAGACAATTCCTTTTTTAGATCCAAAATGGAGCCATGAGGCAGTGCTTTTATTAATAAGTTTAAAGACCGAGTTTTCGGGTATGTTTTCGTCAAACATTATAACACAAAAACAAGCATGGAAGAGGATTTCGGAGGAAATTTGCAACAAAGGATATCATTTCAGTGGAGATGAATGCGACCGGAAATTCAGATCATTGAAAATGAGGTTTACAGTTGAATATATTGCAATGCACCTTGAAAAAAGTTTTAAGGCAGGGGAGCATATGATCATTGCTTTGTCCAGGCCATATCCTGTCCTTATGCTATCTAATCATTTAGGGTCTTGTTTCATTAAGTGTTAATTAGATTTATTTTTCAAATTGCACACATACAAAGACTCAAAGCCTATCATGGTGTCATGAATCATATATCCTGAACTGATATAATGATCAGACGAGTTCTTTGGAATTGCCAGATGTCTGTATCAGAAACAACCAAAACACCAAAATAAACAAACAAATATTTAATAAGAAAAAAAATACATACAAGAAAAAAAATAAATGAAAGAAATATTAAACCAGATTCTAAAAGAGAGAGTCGACTCTAATTTCAACAACAAATCTTTAAATTGACTTCAAAACAAAATATTCTTTCCAAAATTTAAACACTTAAATTGATTCACATATATTTAGATTTTCAAATAATTTCTCTAAATTCGTTTATCAACTTTCAAATCAATTTCACAAAAATATCACTACAATTATACGAGAACCAAATATTCAAAACAATGAAAGTGAAATTTCAATAAATTTCGTCACATTTCCTTTCCTGGTTCCTCGGTATATTTCCGGTGACTTTTCACCCAAACCCCGGACATCACATAGACCAACACACGGACACACAGACACACGGACAGATGACACAACCGTTGCTCCGGTACGTTAGGACACCACAACAGAACACACATATACCAACGTCTCCAGCGTAGACCGCTCCCGGTCACCATACACCATACACGTACATCGACGCCACGTGTCCCCGATATGGATGGAAAATGGCGGGTCTGGCGCTCCGTACTCGTCTCCGACTTTGTAGTCACAATTCAGCTGGTATAAACCGTCATCCCCTTTAACACAATTTCTTTTAAAATAGAATGGAATATACTTGAAACAGTTTATCGTTATCGTTATTGTTCAGTTCTAAAATGACAATTTTCCATTCGAACACGTGCTTTTAAAACTAAGCTTTCTAACATAGCAAACAAACCAATTAAACATACATAACATTAAAAAACAAACAAATACCTTGAAAATGGTGACAAACATTCGGAAATGAACAAAGTAGGGAGAAGTTTCCCAATCTTGGTGACTACCACGTGCCTCTAAATAGACACACGTCCACTCTGCTGGACTGCACGGACTGGAGTGCGGTATTTAAAATTAACCGTGTACACGTCACTCCAGTGACAGGTTTAGAGAGTAAAAAGAAAAGCGGGAAATTCAAACATATATATTTACAATCATATCAAGTACGTTACAAACGTCCCCATTTAGAAGACTAATGCCATTAGTCCGACCAAAACTCTAACGAACTTGATAACACTAAATGTCAAACATACAACACAAAATAACAAACCATCTCTAAATATTTACACAATTTCAAGAGGATGAATCTATTCTCGACAAATAATCTGCAACGACATTATCTTTCCCCTTTACATGAACAACCTCAAAATTGAACTCTTGAAGTGTCAAACTCCAACGAAGTAACCTCTGATTTGTCATCTTTATTCTATCTAGCCACTGCAGTGGAGCATGATCAGACTCAACCACAAATGATCGACCTTCAAGAAAAACTCTGAGCGACTTAATACTCCAGATAATTGCAAAACATTCTTTCTCAATCACTGCGTATCTCTTTTCAGTATCTGACAATTTCTTACTGAGATAAAGAATTGGATGTCTACCATCTTCAAAATTCTGTTCTAATACCGCCCCAACTCCACAATCTGATGCATCAGTGCGCAGATAGAACAACTTACTAAAATCTGGACTACGCAACACTGAGTTACTAGCTATAGCATTCTTGAATGAATCAAAAGCCTTCTGATGCACTGGAAGCCAAACTATCTTAGAACAACCTTTCTTTCTAGTAAGATCAAACAAAGGTGAAGCTAGTTCTGAAAAATGTGGAATGAATTTCCGGTAAAAGCCTATGGTCCCTAAAAATGATCGAACATGTTTTTTTGTAGTAGGAACAGGGAATTTCTGAATTGCCTGAACTTTACTTTGCTTAGGAGAGACAATACCTTTTCCGACCACATGTCCCAGAAATTCTAGTTGATCAAACCCAAAACAACACTTAGATGGCTTTGCAGACAACTTTGCATCCCTCAATCGCTGGAAAACTACTCTCAAATGCTGGAGATGATCGTCCCAAGTCTCACTGTAGATTCCAATATCATCTATAAAACATTGAACAAATGAATGCAAACCATCGAGAACTTTGTGCATCAATCTGACAAAAGTTGCAGGCGCATTTACCATACCGAACGGCATTACCGTGAATTGATAGTGGCCCATGGGGGTCACAAATGCGCTCTTCTGCTTTGCGTCCTCATCTAGCGGGATCTGCCAGTAGCCTTTTGTAAGATCAATTTTGCTGATAAACTTTGCTCTACTCACCTCGTTCAAAAGGTCATCCATGCGCGGCATAGGTCTTGGATCAAATACAGTGATACTATTTAACGCTCTATAATCACAACAGAATCTGATAGAAGAGTCATCTTTTCTTACCAAAACCACTGGTGACGCATAAGGGCTTGTTGAGGGTTCAATAATACCAACCTCGGTCATATTATCTATCTCTTTCTGCATGCGTTCCCTCAGTGCGTAGGGCACAGGATACGGCTTCTTATGGACGGGATCGTCTGACTTAAGTTTTACTGAATGCTGAACTACATCTGTTCTGTTGGGTATATCGCTAAAAACATCAGAAAACTCATTCAACAAACCTCTTAACTGACAAACCTGAGTATTCGACAGTGTATTGGAAAAAATTACATCTTCAGCCCCTTTTTGAAGTTCTAACGAAGGTGATGCTCTGTCGTTAAATTCAGAATCGTAGTCCATACTCTCATACACACCTCCCAGTATGTCAATAGCTGATAAATGTTCTTTCGACAAGTCTTGTTCACATTTGTCCTCACGATCATACCATTTTTTCAGCATGTTGACATGAAATACTGTCTCTTTGTTCCTTTTCACCTTAACTCTGTAGTCAACATTACCGACTTTCTCTGTTATCTCGAATGGACCTTTCCACTGTGCAAGTAATTTTGATGTATTAGATGGTAGCAATACTAAAACTTTGTCACCTACCTCGTATTGTCTTGTTCTAGCTTTCCTGTCGTAATACACTTTCTGCTTGTGCTTTTCGACTTTTTCCTTCTCTTTTGCGAGCTCTGTGCACTCCTTCAATCGCTCCCTTGTTTCGAGTAGGTAACTCAGAACAGATGACTGACAATTCTCTGGTTCTTCCCAGTGATCTTTCAGGACTGCTAAAGGACCTCGTACCTGCCTTGCAAAAAGCATTTCAAAAGGAGAAAATCCAGTGGTTTCGTTTGGAACCTCCCTATAAGCAAATAGAACATAAGGAAGATGTTTGTCCCACTTTGAGGGTTCTTTGACCGCATATGCCTTCAACATTTTCTTTAAAGTGCCATTAAACTTTTCCACCAGGCCATTTGTTTGAGGGTGATACGGAGAACTTACCAATTTACTCACCTTCAGTAATCTACACAGTTCTTTTATCAACTCGGACATAAAGTTACTGCCTTGATCTGTGAGGATTTCATTTGGAAAACCCACGTCAGCAAATATTTCCATCAAGGCCTCTGCTACTGTCTCCGCCTCTTGGTTTTTTAGAGCTACTGCAATTGGATACTTTGTAGCATAATCTACACATACCAAAACAAATCTGTTCTTGGATTCTGTCAATGGCAAAGGACCTACAATATCTAGTGCAATTCGCTGAAATGGTTCGTCGATAGTAGGTATACTTACAAGTGGTACCTTTTTCACTCTTCCTTTCGCCGTACCTTTTTGACACTCTGGACAGGATCTGCAGTATGTTGATGTGTCTGAAAAAATTCCAGGCCAAAAGAAATGCTGTAAAATCCTGTTTCTGGTCTTCTTTACTCCCATATGACCCGACATAGGAATGTCATGTGCCATTTCAAGTGCCAACGACCTGTATTTATGGGGAAGGACAATCTGAAATATGTCATTTCCTACCTCACGAGGAAATACCCTGTAGAGAATCTTGTCCTTGAGAGTGTAGTATGACTGACCTTCGTCTGGCTTTTCAAATGTCATTTCCCTCACACGTGTCAGGCTAGGATCAGTTTCCTGCAATTTGATCAATGTCTCTGTATCACAAATGTCAAATTTTAGCTCACCATCATCTGTCTTCTTTGGTCTAGGCTTCGTTTCCTCTGCTTCCAATCGAGTCTGTGCTCTTGTCTGAACTGCCAAACAGTCAGCTGGTTTCTCAACTTCCATTTTCTCGATCTTGTCTATTACGTTTCCAAGTATGACGTCAGCAAATGGAGAATCTAAGATAAGAGCAAACAATTTACCTTTTATAAATGGCGTATCTATCTCTACACACGCTTCTTGGCATTGTTTCTCGGACCCATCAGCAAGAATTATCTTCCTTCCTCTCCCGGTCATTTGCTCCTTCTCGACTAGACGACTGTGGACGAATACAGTTGAACAACCAGTATCTCTCAAAATTGTTGCCTCTTTACCTCCTACACTTCCCCTAGAAATATCCAAACCTGGTACTGAATTATCATCTACATCTTTTGTATCCCCTGTACTTACACCAGGGAGTTTGACCAACGCTGCACTTGTATACAAGTCAGGTTTTCCCCCCTCTGTATGTTGCTTATTTTCGTGTTCTGACAAACACAACCCAAGCTTACCAAACTTCTTGTCCTCGGGTTTTCTATACTGTCCTCGGTTGTAAAGAGAACAGTCTCTCTGGATATGCCCAGGCCTCTTACAATAGTAACAGGCTCTGTCTTTGACCTGCGGGCCTTTTCCTTGTTCAGCTTTAAATTGCCCCTGATTTACATTGAAATTACCTTGAGAATTTCGATCTGTTCCATTTTTGCGGTTCCCTCCGAACGTCAACCTTTTGTGAGCTGTTTGATAGGCCTCAACCAAATCGATCACTTCCTTAACATTCTTTGGTCGATGTTCATGAACCCATACCTGCAAATCTTTATCACAAAACTTAAGCAATTGCTCTCTCAACACCAAATCGTACAGACTGTTATATTGCCCATGAATATCTTCTCTTTCACACCAGTGCGATAAATACTTTTCTGTACGTACCTGATAATCCTTGAATGATTCATCAGATTGTTGCCTTGCCTGTCGAAACTTTTCTCTATAAGCTTCTGAAGTTAACTCATATCGTTTGAGTATTGCCTCCTTAATCTTATCATACTTACCACTTTCACCATCGCTTAGACGAGAGTAAGCTTCCAATGCCTTACCTGTCAATAGTGGTACCAAATGAATAGCCCATTCAGACTTATCCCATTTATGCAACGCTGCAAGTTTCTCAAATGATCTCAAAAACACATCAATATCTTGACCTTCTTCCAACTTAGGAAGCTTAACATGAGAATTCTGGACAGATGAACTACCATTTAATTTCCCTCCATTAGCTCTAGCTACCTTTAACTCTTCCTCTTTCAATGCTAACTCCTTAACCTTAAACTCATGATCCAACGCAGCTTTCTTCATCTCACGCTCAGCCTGTCTCTCTTCCCGTTCAATCTTTCTCTCTTCCCTGTCCTTCTCACTCAACAACTTCAACATTTCTAAACAATCAGACAATGATGCCCCCTTCTTAATCTGATCATTAACCCACGACGGTAACTCCGACATGATTCAACACCTAACTGAAACAGAGATAGTAAGGCTGAAATTAGAGCAGGACTAGAGAAATGAAGAAAAAATACTCACAAGGGATGGGTGAATTCTGCCCACTTTGTAAAGGTTGTAACTAACACAGCAATCAAAGCAATCCCACCGCTGCCACCAAAATGTCATGAATCATATATCCTGAACTGATATAATGATCAGACGAGTTCTTTGGAATTGCCAGATGTCTGTATCAGAAACAACCAAAACACCAAAATAAACAAACAAATATTTAATAAGAAAAAAAATACATACAAGAAAAAAAATAAATGAAAGAAATATTAAACCAGATTCTAAAAGAGAGAGTCGACTCTAATTTCAACAACAAATCTTTAAATTGACTTCAAAACAAAATATTCTTTCCAAAATTTAAACACTTAAATTGATTCACATATATTTAGATTTTCAAATAATTTCTCTAAATTCGTTTATCAACTTTCAAATCAATTTCACAAAAATATCACTACAATTATACGAGAACCAAATATTCAAAACAATGAAAGTGAAATTTCAATAAATTTCGTCACATTTCCTTTCCTGGTTCCTCGGTATATTTCCGGTGACTTTTCACCCAAACCCCGGACATCACATAGACCAACACACGGACACACAGACACACGGACAGATGACACAACCGTTGCTCCGGTACGTTAGGACACCACAATAGAACACACATATACCAACGTCTCCAGCGTAGACCGCTCCCGGTCACCATACACCATACACGTACATCGACGCCACGTGTCCCCGATATGGATGGAAAATGGCGGGTCTGGCGCTCCGTACTCGTCTCCGACTTTGTAGTCACAATTCAGCTGGTATAAACCGTCATCCCCTTTAACACAATTTCTTTTAAAATAGAATGGAATATACTTGAAACAGTTTATCGTTATCGTTATTGTTCAGTTCTAAAATGACAATTTTCCATTCGAACACGTGCTTTTAAAACTAAGCTTTCTAACATAGCAAACAAACCAATTAAACATACATAACATTAAAAAACAAACAAATACCTTGAAAATGGTGACAAACATTCGGAAATGAACAAAGTAGGGAGAAGTTTCCCAATCTTGGTGACTACCACGTGCCTCTAAATAGACACACGTCCACTCTGCTGGACTGCACGGACTGGAGTGCGGTATTTAAAATTAACCGTGTACACGTCACTCCAGTGACAGGTTTAGAGAGTAAAAAGAAAAGCGGGAAATTCAAACATATATATTTACAATCATATCAAGTACGTTACACATGGCTTTATGTCAAAAGTAAAAGCCAAGATCATTATTTATGGCTCAAATATTAGTCTGATATTTTCCCCATGAGCTATATAGGTGGTTTTACCCTACCTGTCAGTGTTAATTATGACATGCTGAATCCCAACATTTACAATTCACACACACACACACACACACACACACACACACACACACGCACACACACACACACACACACACACACACACACACACACACACATATACCGGTATATAATAAGTTACATGGATTGAAGTTGACCTAATATGGTTTATACATGGTAGGTTAATTTCATATGGAGCTTACTAGCTTTGTTCTCACCCCATATGGAATTTATTGACCATGTACATGTATATATCATATTAAATTAACTACAAACCATGTAATGATTATATCTTCCTGACTACCTTACACAGTTTATAAATGTTTAGGTATAAATATATATTATTTTTAGGTATAAAATTATAAAAGAAAGAAATAATAAAACTGGAAACAGTCGCCAATCCTGGCAGTATTTTGATGAGATGGATAAAATGCTGCACGGCGATCCTGCTGTCCAACCGGTAACGGTAGCATCGAGCTTGACTATGGCAGCTTCTACCTCCAGCACAACACAAATCCCCCAGAAACCAACTCCTAAGAAACGAAAAAATGACAAAGAGCCAGCCTGGATGGAAAATTACAGAGGTGAATTGAAGAAAATGCACCAGGAGAGGATAGAGCTGGACAAAGAGAGATTAAATCTTGAGGAGAGAAGGGTGCAAGCTCTAGAACGTCTTGCTGATGCATTTAATAAATAGGTAAAATAATAGGTACTCAATTGTACTTTAATTAACAAAAGATATTGTGTATTTTCAAAGTCAGAATGATTAAGAAATACCACTGTCTATTTGCTTTCATTAAGTTAATTATTTCATTACTTAATTCTCTCTCTCTCTCTCTCTGTAAAGTTATAATTTATATCACTTACATAACAATAGGTACAATTAAAATGAATCGAGGAAATTCATTATGGTATTAAACTGTCCTACCTTTGTATTTTTGAATACAGTTGAAAATTCCCAGTCTAAATTGTGCTACCAAGATATGAACTATAATTAAACTGCATCTATAGTCTATTTTAAAATTCAGTTTCTCATATGTTAATTGTGATTTCATATGTTAATTGTGATTTGACAGTTTGTTTCGTTCATCATTCATTTTCTTTTATTTTAAGTACCTGAAATATTCAACTTGTACATTAAGAGCCTATTTTACTTAATTCATTTATATTGTACAGAAAACTATATTTCTTATTTGTTTCATTGTAAAAGATGCAAAGTGTAATTGTATGTGAAAGATGATAGAAAGAGACTGAAACTTTGAACGCCGTATATAAATCTGATGTATTTGATTTATATTCAATGTTTTAAATATCTTATATAATGTTAAATAAATATACTGTAATGCATACAGTTAAGAAATATATTAAGCAATTGACATATAAATAATCAGGATGCCTGTATGTACTGAAGTTAAACTATGATGATATTGATAGTCAATTCGTTTTAGATAAAATAATTAATTTATAATAAACAATCATAAAACTTGTTTGTATTTCACATATGATTAATAATACTGACCGACATACTTATCCAAATAATCGTCATGAACAAGTTGAAATATGCTAGATACTACATGTACATACCAGTAATTCTTGATGTAGTTCTTGTTATTACGGTAACAGTCAGTAACACATATATATAATTGCCACAGTCAATAAAAATATATACAATTAATTAATATCTTGGTTTTGATATTGTAAAACAGATGTTAGATTTAATTAATTTAATTACAGGAACACTGTTCAACAAAAAACAAATCACATATAATACATACACCACAGATTTGTATCAATCACTCTCTTTCTCTCTCTCATTATGGATATAAAGTATTTTAAAAGTCTCTCTCTCCTCTCATTCTCTCTCTTTCTCTCTCTCAATAAAAAGTATACTTTAAAAAGACCTTAAAACCTCTTCAACATAACCATGAAATTCCATATGTTGATGTTCGAGATACTCGGTAGATTTAGGGTTAGTTATAAAAGCCACTACAGCTTTTTTAAAGATATGAGGCATAACTGAGAGACAGACAAACAAAAAAAGAGATGCATTTCTCTGCAGGTGACACTATATAAAAAGTGCCTGTTTGGGAGGGTAACAGTTGAAATTGACACCCCGAGAAAACCATTGTCAACCGACGCGAAGCGGAGGTTGACAATGGTTTTCGAGGGGTGTCAATTTCAACTGTTATCCTCCCAAACAGGCACTATTTATTTTGTTATACTGAATGTCTTTTTTAAAATTTTTAAGAAAATTTTACTGCTTTTATATAGGAATAACGTGAATTCTACAGCGAACCGTACGCGCATAATTTTCGCGCATGTAACATTTTTTAATGTTACCCGTTGCCAAGTGCATTGCTAACGCTGAGGGTAATAGTAAATATTATTAACTGCGTCTTAACCAATCAGATTTCAGTATTTAACATGAAAGTATAATAAAATGTAATACGTACTATTTTTAAGGAATTATTTTTTGAGTAAGGTATTATAATGAAGATCAAATGTGGTTGGGGGTCAAATACAATAAATAAAGATTTTTTACTTACCGGTAATACTGTGTATGCATTCATTGAAATTTTACTGGTAGGTACATGTACAATTTAAAAGAACTGTATGTAACTACAGTTAAACAAATGGAAGCTTGAATGTATGAGCATCTAGCTCTTGTTATTGTGCAAACACTGGTTGTACAGTAATTTCTATTAAATACAATTATAACACATACCCGGTAAATAAACTCAAACTAATCTTTCAAGCTAGCAAGTGCATGATCTCCTGTCGTTTACATTGACCAGACACACTTTCTGTTTCAGCAAGATCGTACTCAAAGGTGTCACCTACCTGATCTACTTCAACTTCTACATCTGTGTCATCAATGCTCTCGTGCATAAGGATGAAATTATGTAATGCACAACATGCAACAATTAAGTTGGGAATTTCTTCAACCTTATGCATGTCTAAAAATTTCAGTTTTCTAAATTTGCCTTTCAATAACCCAAAACATCTTTCTATATCTACACGTGTAGAGCTGTGGGCATTGTTGTAATGTTTTTCCTCTAAAGAGAGATGGCCATTGTCTCTAAATGGTGTCAAGACAGATGCTGACAATGGGTATGCCGAGTCTCCAAGAAGATGAAATTTTGGAGGGAGTTCCTGAAGAGCATCATACAGGGGGCTATTTTTGAAGACCCGAGCATCATGGACAGATCCAGGATAGGCAGAGAAGACATCTAAGAACATCAGATTACTGTCACAAACTGCTTGCAGATGCATGGCTGGATATCCTTTCCTGCATATGTATGAATCGCGGTAGCTTGATGGTCCACTTATTGGAATATATGTTCCATCTAGAGCTCCCACAACGCATGGAAATCCTGCTCTTCCAAGAAAACCTTCTGCTATGCTGTTGTATTGTTGCTCGTTTCTTGGCCAAGAAATGAGTTGTTGGAGGATAAGATGGTCTCTAAACACTGCATTGAATTTTGCAACATAATAGTGTAGAGTCCCTTTACTAACGCCAAATCTGTCGGCAACACTTCTGAAAGTTTCAGTATTTCCGACATACCAGATGCAGGCCAAAGTGCGTCTTTCCATGGATATGTTCTTGATCTTTTGCATATAAGGCCCTATGAGTACTAAAAGTTCCTAAAATAATATATATATATATATATATATATATATATATATATATATATATATATATATATATATATATATATATATATATATATATATATATATAAAATGTGTAGAGTTATATCAAACATTTGACATAGAACTTCATAAAATTATGATTAGATTATATGTCATTTAGGTTTTCAAAATCAAACAAAGTTTAAGGTGGTATGGGACACCTGCATATTATGGCGTACTTCTAATCAAAATAAACAATAAGATCAAATATAATTTTATAAAAGTGTTCATTCCCAATATTGTTAACTACATGTTAAAGCATAGCACAATAGTTTAGAGCGTTCACTACAAATCTGTAAATATTGAAAATTTTAAAACGATCAGAGTATTTTGAAAATAATGTACTTTTATCCACATTAATATCATCAGGCCCGGGTCCCATACCACCTTCAGAGTAAGCAAATGTGGTTTATTTGAAACAAAATTAAGACTTGAAAGGTAATGGTTAGGATGGCAATGGAGACCTCCCATATGAAATACACTACTGTTGATTAAGTAAGCAGTGGAGGGATTTGAACCCACGGGTCCCCATATCAGACTGTTAGCAACATGTATAGGTTTATGGTACATGTAAAGATAAAAGCTATTACTTAGCAAAGAAAACATGTTCTTGCATGTATACGTAAATATGATAGAGTCAGAAAGTAAAAACCACCACCAAATCTGAACAATTAATAACTTATCTTCATAGCAGGCCTCACTTGGATTTTACAAGTTATATATTTCTCTTGTACATACATGTCATTTGATCACCCCAAATCAAACCTAAAAAAAAAATTCTTCTCTCTCTCTTCTGAAAATAATCTTGTGGATAAATTTTTGTCAAAATTAAAAAAAAAATGATGATCGAGTCCATTCTTTGCAACGTACATCATGCAGAGTTATTACACTACTAATGAAATTAAAACAGAGAATTACAATGCACATGTAGCATGTTGCATCAATAAATTTACCGGGTATATTTATGTCATGATCATCATAAAAAATTAATTTATACAAATGTCAGAGTCATTGATCAAAAAGGCACACTAAAATTCAGTGCAAACAGTTCGATCTCTTCACTTCAACATTCATACAAGCTTAAGGGTCAGTGATTGCAATAATATTGCAAAAATATTCAGTAATCACAAATCCTCAGTGAATAATGTAATCAGGGTTATTATCTCAGTAAAATTGGTGAATGTCCCAACTATTAATCTCTCTATATAAAACTACATGTAAAAAAATGTAAATTATCTGTTAGGCATCACTGATTCCCTTTTGAAGAAGAGCTCTATTTAAATATAGGAAAATCCCCAAATAAAAAAAAAAGGTATGGATTAATTTTTTTCTGCTAAATAATATTTTATTATTCATAAATCATATCTTAAATTTAGGTAGATTTGATGGTTATTTTGTTGACCATCCAGCCCTCCTAAGTGTTTTGACAATGCCTACAAACAAAAGGAAACAACAATCAGTTATATTTGGATACCTCAAAAGAAGTACGACTCATTCTGAAATGTGCCTTAAACATAGGGTCACTGTACGTTGGGACGGTTTCCTCCACATAATTCTGCACACGTCCTGTGCCAAGAGTATCAGTTGTTGTTGACATTCCGGTGTACTGTAG
This sequence comes from Magallana gigas, assembly GCF_963853765.1. Classification (NCBI taxonomy): domain Eukaryota; kingdom Metazoa; phylum Mollusca; class Bivalvia; order Ostreida; family Ostreidae; genus Magallana; species Magallana gigas. The sequence continues at coordinate 56,150,328 of NC_088858.1, read as the reverse complement.
TGGCAGAACTTCAATTGCATTTTGCAAATAATCAGATGACAAACTTCTGGAGGATTCGGTTTCACGTCCCAGTTCATCCATCAATATTTGAAATATTGTAGATTGTTTACTGGAAAATCTGAAAGACAGTCTCAGAACTGATGATCTCACATAAAATTTCATGTGACAAAGGCTATATGGTAACAGTATATGTTATAGTATATAAATAGTGCCTGTTTGGGAGGGTAACAGTTAAAATTGACACCCCGAGAAAACCATTGTCAACCGACGCGAAGCGGAGGTTGACAATGGTTTTCGAGGGGTGTCAATTTCAACTGTTATCCTCCCAAACAGGCACTATTTATTTTGTTATACTGAATGTCTTAATTTTTAAGAAAATGTTACTGCTTTTATATAGGAATAACGTGAATTCTACAGCGAACCGTACGCGCATAATTTTCGCGCATGTAACAATTTTTAATGTTACCCGTTGCTAAAAGTGTTGCTAACGCTCAGGGTAATAGAACGGATTGTGAACTGAGTCTTAACCAATCAGATTTCAGTATTTAACATGAAAGTATAACAATGTATATTATATGTAGTAATATTCATTCAGAAACTCATAATCATTCATACTTAAGCATTGAATCATTATTTTTTTAAAGATATAGTCTCATAACTGCAGCGTCGTGTGCATACAAATTGAGTAACGCGCGCTAGCGCGTTATGAAAATTTGTATGCACACACCACTGCAGTTATGAGACTATATCTTTCAAAAAATAATGATTTTATGCTTATATTAACATTTTTTTTAACTTCTTGCCTTGTCTGCAAATGTGATTTATACGTCAAAATTTCTGTTTTATCCTAAGGGTAAGTTCAAATTAATGGAAGAGCCACTGTAACAGCCACAAGCGTGAACTTTGATTCTCGCTTGTGACATTGCATTTACAGCGTTCAACGTTTGTGACGTCATAATAAAACTAGTCTTTCTAACCTTTGAGTACCCTGTGTGTGTTACGGTCTTATAACTGCAGTGTCTTTTCACACACTTTACATGCAAAAAATATTTGGAATGTAAATATTTTAAAATGATACATTTGTAACGATTATAATTTAAGTAGGCCTAGTTAACATGTGTTTAAAACACTGATCATCAACTTGGAAGAATTCTATTCTGCTTAGATTCTGAACAAGAATTTAATATATTCTATAAACACAAAATAAATTGCTGAAGTAAAAAAGTTGAATGAATCTGCACTATATTTACTGCAATGAAATGAAAGAGAATAAATATATTGAGTAAAAACATGTACACCTACATTATGTATAGTTATAGTAATTCTTAGGAGTACTGTAGTGATTGTCAGCTTGATAGAGGTTACTATAATATTATTCTTTAACATATATATACCCTGTAACCCTTACTATACTTGTTTATATGGTTAATATTTTACAATGTAGTATGGCACGAGTTGACATATATGGCAAGGAATGAGGAGATATGTAATATGCAATATCTATAAAAAGACTTCATTTTTATAACTGAGCATTTCTTAAGTGTAAAAAAAGAGATATTACAGCAGGATGGATAGTAAACAATGGACCTACTTGGAACTTTTGGAGTTTTCTTCCGACGCCATCCTTCTCTGAATTGGAAGCAGACGATAATAAGATGTGACAGACAAACCACTTATTTGATACTCTGTATGTTAAAAAACTATAAACAGGCACAAAAAGTGGTTAAAATGTCACTTCTCTACACAGTTGCTTGGGAAAATACACTGAAAACTCTTCGCAAGGCAAATCCTGTAAACAAAAGAACTAAAACAAAAACCGTTAACGTCTTAGTTGATGATTTCCGGAAACAAATACATATCATAACTAACCATATCCGTATTTCGGCCAAAAAATCGTGTGCAATTTTCATTTCACAAATTTTCTCCGCCATCTTGGATTCAAGGGCGAACAACGTCGAGAGTGTGTTAGCGAGTGCTCGCGATCGCTCTCGCTAACGTGATCGTTCAGAAGCGAGCGCTCGCGAACGGTGGCGAGCGCTCGCGCTGTTGAACGCACCTCAGTACGTTAGATAAAAGAAACAGCCAAATCGTCTTTTATTGGAATTTGAGCATGATTATTTCGTGCAGTCCGTGATTTTTCTTAGGTTGATGAACGTTTTAACCAATCGATAGAAAAAGCGTGTAAATTTCAATCCTGTCAATTTTTTACAGGTCTATGAATGTGTAATCAATTTCCGTAAGAAATAGAGGGAATCATACTTGGTGGATGTAAATATACACTATGGTACAGTATCTATTTTGGTTTTTATTTTCATTGTTTCGTCTGTGTTATTTGTCCGATGTTGAATACGGTGTTTTGGTCATTTATGTCAGTACAAATCAATCAATTATTGATTTACGATAATTACTATATGAATCACCACACTATTAATGTATTCGTATTATGAACCAATAACTATTCGTAGAAATATTGTGCATCGATCGCACAGTTTGGTACACATGTATAGTCATTCGGGGCGCCTGTAAAGTGCGAAACGAAATCGAAACGAAATCGAACGAAACGAAACGAAACTAATCGAAACGAAACGAAACCAATCGAAACGAAACCAAACGAAACGAAACCAAAAATCGAAACGAAACGAAACGGAATTTAAACAAAACTAATATTAATTTTGACTACATAAAAGTGAAAATAAATTCATTGAAATAATTTTTTGAACCATAAAATATAGCTACTTGTATGTATGTTTTCGATTGCCGCTGTAAATTTTTAAGCCGATTATCCGAAATTTGCAAAAATTATATAATTATGTAAATAAGTGATATACATTCCTAAACCTTTTAATGTTTCAAATTGTTTAATTAAATGATATTCAGACGTTTAGAGAGAGAGAGAGAGAGAGAGAGAGAGAGAGAGAGAGAGAGAGAGAGAGAGAGAGAGAGATGCCTTAAAACTTATCAGCGACAACACATAGCAAAGTATATACGCAAGTTTTTGAGAGAGAGAGAGAGAGAGAGAGAGAGAGAGAGATGATGATGATATACTGAAGAAGACATTCTAACAATAATTTTCTTTCTATCGATTTGAAATATTGTAAAAATGAAACGATCGAATACAATGTGATTAAGAGCATACTGGTTGGTTACCAGTTTCTAACATATAATAAGAATTGTTTTACTATGTATAGCATGAATTTGGACGTCGTAATTTGACAAAATTGTTGTTAGACTGTCCCCTTCAGTGCCACCATCATCATAGTATCTCTATCTATCTCTCTCTCTCTCTCTCTCTCTCTCTCTAAACTCTAAACGTCTGAATATCATTTAATGAAACAAATTAGAAATATTAAAAGGTATAGGAATGTACATCACATCTGAAACATACAGGTAGTTATATTCTATGGTTCAAAAATTTATTTCAATGAATTTATTTTCACTTTTATGTACTGTAGTCAAAATTGATATTAGTTTTGTTTAAATTCCGTTTCGTTTCGAATTTTGGTTTCGTCTGGTTTGGTTTCGTTTCGATTGGTTTGGTTTCGTTTCGATTGGTTTCGTTTCGCACTTTACAGGCGCTCAGTCATTCGTGCGATCATTGTATTCAATCGTCTTCACATCACCTACTTGTGGGAACATCCGAATTCGTAGAAATATTGCAAGGCTGTCCCGGCGAAAAAAATGGCGATTTTTAACTTGTTATTCATGGGCAATCGTATATTAATCGTGACAGTGTGCAAGGGCCTAATCAAAGTTTACCCTTTAGGATGATGATAACAAATATTGTGTATTTTTATATAATACTACACTATAAGTTGTAGAACTTGTTTATCAATCGTTGTAAAATAAAGAGCGAACAAATATTGTTATTTTTATACTATAGGGTGAATTTAGTGTCTAGCTGTGGATTATCTATATAACATAAATCTGGAGAATTTCTAAGGATAATTACTAGTAAATAATCTCTAATTTAAATTTTGATGTTCAATAAAATCAAAAATCACTGACACCAGTCATGTTATCAGTCATTCTCTTTAAAGCAAAGATTAAAAACAGGAAAATCTCTCTCTCTCTCTCTCTCTCTCTCTCTCTCTCTCTCTCTCTCTCTCTCTCTCTGTCCTCGAGTCCACCTTTACCCCTACAGAAGTCAGCAACAAACAAGAAGTAAGTCTGTTTATCCCTTAAACCTCAAATAACAAACCTAAGCACCGGGTAACATCAGACCGATACCGAGAAATTCAGCAAATAATCGTCAGGTGATTTAAGGTACTCTGTAGAGAATCAAACTCCGATTAGAGTTGTCGTTCTTTAGACAAGCTGTTATTAATCGCACCTTGCAGTGAGGTATATCAGGGAAACCTACCGCCCGGGCACCTGGCTACACAAGAGTCGGGGCTGAATAAGTCGGATTATTTCATCAAATTTGTCAACTCGATTATCAATGCCCTGTCCGACTTTCTCCCGATTCCGTTTTTCAATTACCAAACCGAGGGATTAATTCTGAGGTCGATTTTACATTAATCACTTTCTAATAATTAATCTGATTCATCGGTCTCTCCTATAAATGTGTGCCTCAAACCCGTTCTATTGTGGTGTTTTGTTGTGTATTTTAGATCCAGATTACTAATAAGATAATTTGTTTCAAACAAAGCCGCTTCAAACCACAGGTCCGTTGTCTCGGACCAAAGGACTATAGTTCTGAGGTTTATATTTATCTTTTGTACTTTTTTCACAACATACCCTCTACCGATGATTTATTATGTATGTTTGATAGAAAGAGCGAGAAATAGACAGACAACTACACAGACATATTTTGCATTTTACATTAAAAGAGATATTATATACCGTATAACGGGTATTTTTTACGTGCTGCTAATTTTTACGAGTTATATAAATCCGTAAAAATTAAACGCGTAAATTTTCACAGAAGTAAAAAAAACACCGCACGTAGATTTTCTACATCGTACGCATGATAGTAATGTTCATGACCTTCAGCTCAGTCCCTGACGGCTGTGGGACGTATGTGGGTATATTAGGCGTTTTTGGTCACGTGGTGATAAAAGTTCAGATCCTTCTATTCAGTCTTGAGTATTTTTAAAAACTATGTATAATGCCACGTTAGTAGCTAGATTTCAATTACTCAGTCAATAACTTTGGCGGGGATACGAAGCTATTTTAAACCAGTAGCTACAATGCCAAATCCACTTGGATTGCTTAGTGAAAGGATTCCAAAGGAAGTTATAACTGCTTTAAATAAATCGGTTGCCACAACTAATTCTCCACCAAGAACACCGTAAAGGGGAAACCACCGATGATTTTTAATTTTACGGACATGTCCAATTCGTAAAAAAATTACGCGTAAAATTCAAATCGCCCTATTTTAAGACAAATTCGTAAAAAAAATCACAGCAGTAAAAATTACTCGTTATACGGTATGTTATATACATTCTTGTTAATATAAAAAGCAATGTAGTTTTTTGTTATCCCCCCCCCCTCAACCACGGTGACGAACCACGTGTAGATTAAATATCAAAGAATTGCTCATTATTAAACAGTTCATTGCAAATAAATCGCGTGGATTTATACCAAGATGTAGCTTGCCAAACAAAATCGATCTCAGCCATCCTATCAAAATATCTTTTTTTGTCTTACAAATTTTGTGCAGGCGATTTCTCGGAGATGACTCGTTCGATATCCATCAAATTTTCAGGGCTGATGTCCAGTTCAGTTTTTAAAAATCTACTTTCGGTCGGAAGTTATCGTCGTTTTACGAATTTTGAAAGTCAATTTTGTCTGCGACGTTTCTCAAAAAAGAGTAAAGATAGAGAGCTGACATTTACAGAGATGATAGATCTACCGTTTTGCTGGTGTACCTTGGTCAAAAGAATGTCCGCCGTCATTTCCGGTCGTCACCGGGAGCAGATTTAGAAAATGAAAATTTTCAACTTTTTTGTTTAATATTTTTCTCCCAAAAAGATGATATTGACCCTTTTACTGATTCTGAATATGTAATTTGTTTTAAAATCGATCAAGGCGCTCTCGAGAAATTAAGCGTCAAAGTTCTGAAGCGAGAGTCCGAGTAACTCAGTCGATAGAGTCGTGGGCATTGCTCAGGCGACCCGGGTTCTAGCCGCGAGTGGCGCAATTTTTTTTTTTACTATTCATCGCTTAGATCTTCGATTTTATCTTTGAATTGAAAAGTTTAATATAATCTATTCAAAAAATCGGACGGAAGACCCACTGGTTGCTCGCAACAAGATAGTATCTAGTTTTTCTTCTTCTTCTTTTCTTCCTAGACGCGAACTTTGAGGCTTCATAACTTGCTCATTTCTGAACGGTTTTTGCTCAAATCTACAGGGCTTAAAGACATTACAAAATACTATCTAAAACGTTTCATGAACTTTAAAATTCCTCTTCCGTTAACGAGTTATCCCTCTTTTAATTTTTTTTAGGGCCCAGACAAAGGCTCCGAGACTATGATAGCAGGGAATGGAAATCCAACGAATTTGAATAATAGAGACATTGAAGTTGTGCACATCGATTTTTGTTTTTTGATTACGTTTTTTATTTAGAAAAAGGTATGGGGTAAAAAAAAAAAAGGATTCCAAAAATTTAGACATATTTTTTTGTGTATCTTTTTAACAAAAAATATTTTGTTAAGACATGTAGAATAAAAGTTGTGCAGAATGTTAAGGGCTTTCATTTGATACCAATGAAAAGGGGCTGGTCTCTAAAATTAAGGGCCAGTAACGCTTGAAAATATTTGCTTAATAACTCAAAAACGGTTAGAATTTCGATATGGCTGTCGCTGGAAAAGTGGTTTGCTTGGATCTCATAAAGATCGTTACAATGTTATTTTGTTGGTGATTTGTGTTGTATGAGTGTAAAAACCTTTACGTGTTAGCATGTACCGGTACTTCGTTTCATTTGGCAAATTGACAAAAGTCTTTGTGCGTACAACCGGCATAAAGTTACCACAGAAAGTATGCTGGTTTATGCGGTGGCTTTCATTCATAAGAATGTTTTTTAAATACTTGCTTTTTTTTGGAGTTTAAATTCTTGTAGTGCACAATCCTAAAACACGAGAATCGGAAAACAAAACATTTTTTTTCTTTTCTAGTAAAACACAAAATACGGATTAAAAAAAATCTATGTATTACATTTCAGTTCTCATACTGCGTGCATCTAAAATCTATCTTGAATCAGAACTGTGTGGGTGTACCATTACGTAAGCTATTCCTCGCCCGCGGCCGAGAAAATCGGTCACCATGGTTGCGGCTGGGCTACCTAGAGGCCAGCAGTTATCTAATACACAAGAGTCGCGACTCTCATATGCAATTTTGTTTAGCCGCAAACACAAGAATTGTTTTAGTTTTGATTACACATAAAAGTTTTTTCTTCTTCGATTGAATTAAACAATAGGGTGTCAATTAAGAAATCGTTCAGTTAAATAATCAAATAATATCGTTCTCAATCTAAAGCAATATCAGACATAGATCAATTGTGGATTTAAAGTAAAAAAAAAACTTCTATTTGATAGATTTTAGTCACTATACTGCAAACTTTTCAAATCTTCCTGTGTTCTGAGCTGTGCGTTGTATTTTTTCGTAATCTATCCTTCGCCCACGACCGAGGAGATCAGCCACTGCTGCACTACCTAGCGGTAAGCGGTTATCTAATACACAAACACACCGTATATGAACGTGTTTCAGTTTATATATGATATAAAACTTTTTCAATCTTGTATTTATTTAATTTAACATTGGAGAGTAAATTAAAGCTGCTTGGTCCGATTTTTTATCAAATTTTATGCACGCTTTTAAACGATAGCTGTGCTTAGTATATGTATAATAATAGACATAACAGTAGTTTTACCCGTCAATTATGCCAAAATTTCAATGAAGAAAAATACGCACACAAAACGACATTAAAAGTTACCGCGTTATTTCGCCTCATGTTAAATTTCACCCCTGACGACGAGACGGGTATGGTTGTATTAGGAATTTGACATCGCTTTAAATAAAGGTTGAAATGATCAGACAAATTACAAATAAACATGTGTACGTTTTGTTAGCCAATATTTCTAAAGTCTACTTTCTTTACAATCGATGCATAGCATGCGGGTTGAATAACCCCAATCATTCGGGGGACGAAACCATGCGGTTTCCTTTTCTAAACATTCCCGTGATGCATTTTGGTTTGTTTTTCATCCAAAGTCAGTTTAAGTGCCCCCAAAATTTTCAAAAAACGGCTCAATACAGACATCGCAGGAAATGTATAAATTTGAATAGAGCAATATCTGAATGACCAGAAAACACATATAAAAGCTCTGGAAAATAAGATTTTATATTTTTCAGACATATTCAACAAATCCAGTGTAATTTTATAAGTGAATTACGTAACTTCATAAAATACTATACAAAATGTAAAATAATTTTTATTGTAGTATTCAAAATAGTGTTTTAAGTAATAATACTTGATGCAGATATAGTAACTATCCGATTAAAAACCATAGTTCAATGGAAAATTGACTATCAATTCTAAAAAAGTCCATTTTACACATAGTATCTGTAAAGTAAAAAGAAAAAAAATGTCGTCTTATAAAAACCTATTTTTTTATTCTTTTTTTAGTCTTACATATTAAATTCAACAAAGAATTATGCATCTGCTTTCATTTGTATACCTTTTACGAAGCGATTCTTAAGTTTTTGTTATGTTGAAACTCAGAGGAAATACTTGTTTGAGACATAGTTAAATGGTCTTCTTTGTAACGTAACTCACATTGATTCCTTAAATTGCAAATCAATATGTTTTTTTATGATTAAAGAACAGTATTTTCACAAATGAAAGTATGGGAAATAAAAAAAAAGATATATGGCAATACTTATGCAAATGATAATATATATCTCTTCAAATAAGATTATGTCACATTTCACATATCTTGTTAAATATCAGGGGAATTTAAATGCTGTATGTTCTTAAAGAACATAATAAATACTTACAACAGATAATAAAAGCAATATTTTCTTGTGTCCTTATAAATTTGATGGAATGGGAGATAAATTATATTCTAAAATAGGTCTATAGAATAAAACAAGCAACGTAACGTAATTCACAAACGAGGTTGTAAGAGTCAATATGTTACAAAAAAAATTAAGAAGTAAATTAAGTTATCTAATTGAAGGGATTTTAACAGTTTATTACACAAACTTTGAATTTTTCCTTATATATTTCAGAAAATCTAAACATATTTATAGTCTCTTCCTGCTTTACTGATCGTTCAATGAGCATAGGATATCAATATTTCTCTGTACTTAAGAATCCAAGTCTTGTCGGTCTGTTCGGGCCATCTAAAGGACTTTTCCCCACCTATCAAAAATGTGATATGATATCCCTGGTCTTATTTGATAATCATTTCAACATACAGTGCACTATATACCTTCATACTTGGTGGCAACGTGCGCGCATCTACTTGATACTTGCGTTCACCTAATCACTAACAATATATTTGTTCCAGTGCTTGCTTTCTGTAAAACTATTGGTAGGGGTGTCACTCTCACTGCCTTGACAAGGAACAGAGCTCATACAACAAGTAACCCACTCTTTGCAAGCCACATGGTACGTTTTTGAAACATGCGTCCCCGTAAAATGATCTACACGGCTATTACAACTCACAGACACCCCCCCCCCTTGTGAAATAACAGCATAATAATTAACCTCTTTTTTGCGATAGTTTTCTCTAACCTTTGGTGTTTTTTGTTCCCAGTATTTCTTTTAAAGCTTCGCATATTTCATTCTAATCATTATATAAAATAAACACAGTTTTATTGGATTTGATCACTCCGACCGTATTTGATTACCTCACGATACTCAAAGAATGATTCCTTATTCCTTAAACGGAAAACATGTGAGAGTATATCGTATTCATATTACTGTATTTAGAATATGAGTAAAACCCACAGCTAGTTTCAAACTTGTAATTTAATAACACTTCAGAGGCTTTAACAAGCTAAGCTACACTATTAACTGAGCAATACCATAGAAGAAAAATAATTTCAAAAAGGTAGAGCTTATTTTCTCTCAACTTTTCTTCACAATGTACCAGTATGTGCATTTCGAATTCTTGTTTTCCGTTTGGAACTTGGGTATAGCAAATTGAATGCAATTGCTATGAGATGGAAAACAACAATATAGTAATCACATTCGCTAGATAAATAGTACGAAGTAGATCATTTCTGTTAATTCTATACCTATTTTAAGAAAAACATGATAATGTATTTCCTTTTGTTTTCCGTTCCGCGGTTTGCAACACCAATCCGGAAGAAGGAAACCATATTATATTTTCTAAAGTTTCCATTTATATATTTCAAAATATAATCACAAAATCAAGATTGTATATTATTGACAGAAATCCATATTTATTTATAGTACTATGCGTTCAAAAAAGATTACATGCTGGCCGAATTATCCGTCCATTTATTATCTTGGATTATACTGTAACGTTTACACGTTTTGAGATTTAAAAGAAAGTTTTTATAATCTAAGATTAAAATAAGTGATATATACAAACATTTACATCTGTACTATCTATCAAAACGCACAGCAGTATTTATTCTATTAACCATCAGAAACAAATATAAAAAATTCCTCAAAACCTATGAAGTAACTTATGGTTATTATTGTGTTTTAAGTTTTTACATACCTAGTTCTTCTCACATCGATTGCCGGTTCAGTACTCCCTCGGAGAGTTCAAAAACATTGCTTATATACCGTAAATCACGTGATACTTGGTAATATAGAAAGAGGAAGCAACATTGTAGCAACAGAGTCGGATATGTTGTTTTACTGCTAATATCAAATCATAGATGCTGTTATTATGTTTTGAATTTTAACAAGAAATTAAAGATCGCTGTTGGTACTCTTTCAGCTATTTAAGTTCAATAAGTTGCAGATATTTAAGAAATAAACAACGTTATTAAGTGAACATGGCGTTATGAATAGCAATTGCTCTGTTGGCATATTCCATGATGCGCGCTAGCGCATCATGGAAAATATGCCAGCAGAGCAGTTGATATTCATAACGCCATGTTCACTAAATAATCGTTGTTTATTACTTATATTTGCATTTTACCACTCGCAAATACCCTGTATTAGCCTAGACCTTGACATTTAGCTATTACATCAAAAGGAAACATTCAGACTGTAATGTATCTTTTTAATTCACATAGATTTGTTAACAGAATCAATGACAGTAATTCCTTTAAAATGTTATCAAATACATGTTTTAATATTACATGTAAATACGTCAATTTTAATGGAGTTGGAGAAAAACACATGATGTATCGTATAGTGGTTTAAATCTATAACGTCATGGAAAAGTATACATAACGTTACACCTTTATGACGTCATAGTATACTGACAGAGCAATTGCGATTATAGAGAAATAATTGCAGCTCCTCCGTATGGGCTTACAGTGGGAAAGAACAATGGAAATGTAAATATATATATATATATATATATATATATATATATATATATATATATATATATATATATATATATATATATATATATATATCCAAGAAAAAACCTCAGTGGTCGGTGAAATATATATAAAACTTAAATAAATGAAAACACAAAGATCGAGTAAAACGTAAGCGCTTTCATTTTCTTCAGATGTTTTACAATACTCTGATAGTATTGTAAAACATCTGCATTATATTATATATTAGTATTGTAAAACATCTGAAGAAAATGAAAGCGCTTATGTTTTACCCGATCTTTGTGTTTTCATTTAAGTTTTGTATATATATATATATATATATATATATATATATATATATATATATATATATATATATATATATATATATATATATATATATATAAAATAGGTCTGCAACCCATTAAATTTCAATATTTATATTTACACAATTCTATTTCAGATTTTATAGAAAATTACTCAATATGCAGAAAAATAAGTACAAAATATATAATACAATAATTTGGTCAGTGGTGAGAATATTGCTACATTCTGAGTTTCAATGGGACATCCATCTGATTGGATCTTCATTTCATCAGAGTTGGTCATTCTGGATATAAGATAATCCTCGGGGGTCAAAAATGTGTGGTATCAATCGGTCCATAGGATGAAGTTATGTTTGCTAAGGAATGAATGATAAAATAGGTATACATAATATAAGTATTTTTACTTTTAGATTTAGTTGCATTAACTTATTATTGTATATAATTGTAATAAAACAGATAATTCATTTGCCATATTACATAAAAAATCAATATACTGCAGGGTACAGCATGTTCTAATCAATTTAACGTTCTATTGAACACATATTTTTGTTTTATAATGCAGTATATCAATATAAATTTGATATCCAAAACTAATAAATAACAGTTCTCTATAAATTTCCTTATAAGACTTGGTTTCAAAACCTTAGATGTTTCAATAACACTAAAATCAGAATCGTACGATGAAATTAATTTGAACGTAAACTGGTAACTTAATTTAAATAAATACAGGAAGAGAGGGGAACGAACGTATTGGTTGAATGTTTCGTTGATGCGTTCGGCATGCGTTCTAGCAACATGCACCTTAGGCATTTTTCACGGAGCAAACCCCCGCGAACTCTCACAAATACCCGTATAACTGAGAAAAAAACTAATTCTAACTTACATACAGGAGAGGCCACTCTGAAGAACAGGGCCTGGTTTATATATTCGTTGTTTAACTATGTTAGATGAAGTTTCACATTGTGTTCTTTTATGTATACAGAAATTTATGCTATGAAACATTTGTGTAAAAATTACAATGCCATGGAGAATTAATCATTGTATTTATAAAATACGAGAGTCAAGTATTTTATAAAAAAGTAAATCAAATGATTGTCGCATAAAACTGACAATTATCGAATATAAATAAAAAAAATAACATGAATTTTATGGGGTTTTTTAAAAATATGATATACACATTTCCGAACATGAAAAAACGCATTTTTAGTGTCAAAATCAAAAGTCCAAAGGAAAAATAAAAAAAACAGGAGCAGAGAAAACACGGACCTCTACGAAAATCAGAGGTAGGATCAGGTGCCATGGAGAAGTAAGCATCCTCTGCCGACCGGTCACACCCGCCGTGCGCCCAATGTCATATAGGTAAAAATATCATTATCTTGGAAATTGGTGTATTTTGGAAAGCATATCATGATCGGGAAAAACGGAAAAAAATCCCTTGACAATTCGTTATTCAAATAGTAGTCCAAAGCAGAGCAATCACGGATATCTGGAAAACCTCAGGCGCAGAACCAGGTGCCATGGAGAAGTGAACATCCTCTCCTCTGCTGACCGGTCACACCCGCCGTGTGCTCTTTGTCGTTATCGGTAAAACAGAAAAAATCCCGTAGACAATTCGGGGATTGTGATGAAAACCTGATATTTACTCGTATCTAATTAACGATTAGCTAAATATGTAAATCATCCATTCTTTGTCTTATGACATTCTTCTTAGCAAATGTTGTCTGTGTGACTGTTTGTATGAGTACAGGGCAGCCTGGAGGTCCCCTGTCATTTGTTGACAGATCTCCAGGAGATGTCACTGCGGAGTACATGCATAAACGGTCCCTGATGATGGTGGACTAGGAACTGTAGCTCATCTAGAGCTGAATGTGCTCTCATTGATTCAACGTGGGTAGAGCTAAAAACAAATCTAGCATAAGTAACAATACCAAGCATTTAGTATTTGATGTGAGAAGTCTGGTTTGTATACTAGACTGTTGTTCTGGCAGATTGTTATTGCTAAGAATGATATTCCCTGCTACAGTCTGTCTTACCGTTGTAAATCAGGACTGTCCCCCTAAAGCCTCAATGTATTTCTTTCTGTCTACATACTCATTATAACTGACTGAACTTTATTTATTTTATAATGATTGATAAACGAGGTCTACAACTTATATAAAAATTTCTCGTTGGTATGGATGTTAGCGCGATGGGGTCATTTGTTGTGGGATGAAGCTGGAGTAACCCGAGAGAACCCACCTGTCAAAGCTGGCGACCACCATACCCTATCATATACAGCCACTGTCGATCATGGGGATCGAACTCGGATAGAAGCGGAAATAAGTGATTGCATTGTCCACTACGCTAATGGACACCTAAACATATACATTATACATCAGATATGACTGTACTTAATTGACCTTTGTCATCTTTATAACAAATAATGCTTGCCTGTATCTAAATGTCTTGTTAATAATGTGACCGAGTAAATAATAAAGACACGGTTCTGTGTTCAGGATGTTTTATATGTACAAAAGGTGATTCTGTAAATAAATATAAACACATATAAATATATATACAATTTATACACAGTAATTCGTTACGGTTTAAATAAACCTTTAAACTTTATTATAATCTTAGTTTACTTTATGAAGACACTAAGAAAAGTTATGTTATATAAATTTATACAATAACTACCTTGTGCGAGGTGTTGGTGTACAAAATCGCAGGACCCACAGTGAAACAAAACCAAAAGTTACCGGGTTTTATAGTAATAGAAATGATCTGATTCGATAATACTAGCCAATGGGAATAACGGCCAATAAAAAAGTAAAGAAAGTGTTCACCAACTCAATCCAACTGCGCACAAGAACAAGCGTAACTTGATTAATAATTAGATTTTGTAAATTTTAAATCTGCCCACATACTCTCCTGCTTTGAATTTTATCGTCTCGATAAAAATCAAAATTTACACAAACTAATCAATATAATATTATATATAAATCAAATGTTCAATATACGTATCACATTCACAGTTTATGATTCTAAATCCCACATACTCTTCTGTTTATCGCGTAATCGCAAACTCCGACGAAGAGATAAGGATGGCTTAACGTCACGTGCGGTGTAATTGTCACTGCTTATATATTTCGGCGGTACGCGTTTGATGTCACGTCTATCAAGGGTACGCTGCTGTCCAGTGTCTGAAACAACTATATACACACTGTCTTTGACTGTTTGAACACGGTATCTTGTTGTACTCCAAAGGTCTTGAAGTTTGTGTCTTCCTGTAAAACCTCTGTTTCTTATGAAAACTTCGTCACCCACACCAATCGGAGGATCCCCCATTTTTGCGTCGAAACGATCTTTCCTCTGTGATGCATTTCTTTCCAGGTTTCTTTTAGCATGCTGTAATAATTCACTAACATTATTTCTGTGCTCTTGAATGAATTCATCGTAATTCACATCACTATCTAAGACAGAATCCGACACTGTTGACGACACAATAAAATCGACTGGAATTTTAGGTTTACGACCGAAAAATAAATAGAAAGGACTGTAACCAGTACTGGAATTTGGAGACACATTGTACGCAAAAGTAACATCGGATAAATGATCTGGCCAGAGTTTCTTCTTCTTTGGTGGTAGAGTTCTGAGTAAATCGTGAAGTGTACGGTTAAAACGTTCTGTCTGTCCATTGCCTTCGGGATGATGGTAAGCTGTTGTTCTTGACTTTTGTATGTCGTAGATTTTGCAGAGTTGTTTAATATTATCCGACTCGAAGTTTCTTCCCTGATCGCTATGAATTCTATCCGGTACACCATAGTGATGAAACCACTGCTGAATCAAACACAACGCAACAGTAGAAGCTTTCTGATCACGGGTGGCCACTGCTTGTGTGAATTTGGTAAAAACATACATTTTCCTTACCCTTCGATGGTTCCAATACTGTGAAATCAATGGCTAGAATTTGCAGAGGTCGGTTTGCTAGTAAGTGGTTCGTGGCTGGTCTAATCTGTTGGTTTTCTGATTTGGCTACACAACAACGTTCACAGTTCTTGCAATATTCTTTGATCTCACTAAACATTCTAGGCCATTAACACCGGTCTTTAATAGCACTTAGTGATCTTTCGATTCCCTGGTGACCAAGGTTGTCATGACACTGTTTAAGAAACCCAGTTTCAGTGAAGATGGTAAAACGTACTGTTTGGTTTCTCCATTAACCGGATCACACACAGTTCTGTAAAGTATTCCGTTATCCATACTTACACGATTCCACTGCCTGAGAAGAATATTCACAGCCTTTTCACAGTTTTTCCTTTCTTCTTTCTTTGGATATACTCCCTGTTTCCAGAACTTTAAAAACTGATGAATGTCTTTGTCCTGAGACTGTAAGCGTTTCAGATCACTTGGACTGTATTGACAAAGAGAACATTGCATTTCAACACATATCACATCGGATGATTCTTTACACAATCTCTGTTCCACACACATAACATCTTTTGGAATTTCAGACGACCAGAGATTTCCTAGACTGGTTGATGAGGTAAGTATTCCTTCTTCTCTCACTGACTTACGTGAAAGAGCATCTGCATTCGAATTGTGTTTTCCACTGCGATATTTGATTTCAAAGTTGAAGAGAGCCAACTGTGAAACCCAGCGTTGTTCGTATGCACTCAATTTAGAAGACTGTAGATACACAAGCGGATTATTGTCGGTATAAACGGTAAAAGAAGAGTTCACTAAATAATCCCGGATTTTGTCGGTAATACTGCGATACAATGCTAAAAGTTCCAGACGTCGCGAACTGTAATTCTGTACATTCCGTTCGTTAGGACGAAGTGATCTGCTGGCGTACGCAATAACACGTAATTGACCATCTTGGTGTTGCGAAAGTACCGCTCCGAGACCGTTGAGACTTGCATCGACTTCAAGCACAGATGGTTTTGTGTAATCGGCATATCCTAGAATTGGTGCACTGGTAAGTAATTCTTTTAATAACACAAATGATTTTTTTTTCATTCAGTATTCCACTTTCCACAGAACAGCTTCTTAGATGCATTCGGAAACTTTCTGATTAAATTGAATAATGGTGCAGCAACTTTCGCAAAAGACTGAATAAGAAGTCTATAATATGACGCCAATCCAAGAAATGAACGTAACTGGGTTTTTTTTTGGTTGTTTTTTTTTTGGTTGTTTTTTTATTTTCAAATTTTTATAGTATATAGACAGACAGACAGAACACCCCTTTCTCACAGACTCTCACACACAGCAAGTTGGTACAGTGAATTTGTATACACCTATATATATTTAAAGATACATACAGTACAAATTATCTAAAGAAAAAGAAGAAGATTAATATCTACATCATCATTGATGTGTTAATTAAATATTTATACTGGAAAGAGACAACTCCATGGTGACCATCTCTTTGTAAAGTCTACAGTAGTAAATAGTTTCCTTTCAGTATTGTAATAGGTTTGTAAATAGGACATTAACATTTCAAAACATATCTTTATATCTTTTCTCGACCTTTGAAAAATAAATTTTTTTACTAATATAATAATCAAATTAACTACATGATCCATATCTGGATCACCTAATAGTACACTCTGGATATCAAATGTTATTCTCTTGCCAGATCTATTAAAAATATAGTCTGACAATTTTGTCCAGAGATTAAAGATTAGTGGGCATTGGTAGAATAAGTGCTTAAAAGTTTCAGGTTCCAACATACATATTGCACATAAGTTATTGTTTTTTATCTTAGAAAGATACAAAAATTTATTTATACCTAAAATTCTATGAATTATTCTGTAATTAAACCATACCAGTTCTGTATCTTTTGTGATTAACTTAGAGTTGCAATATATGAGGTTCCAATTAAAGTCTGGTTCGAGATTTAAGTCAATTTCCCACTTAGATTCACATATTGGCCTATGCTGTAGTTTTGAGATAAAAAAGTCATATAATGTTCTTGAGCCTTTTTTATCTTTACACAGAATTATTATAGATTCTAACTGGTACGGTTTTACTACTAATTCATGTGAAAATTTCCTGATACTGGGCCAGGAGCTTAATATAGCCTTTTTTAAGCCTTCATATTTAGTAAATGGTAGCTTAACTAGGTAATCATTGGTTATTTGTTCATAACTAATAAAATTCCCCTGCTTATCCAGCAGATCATATAAAATATAAAAACCCTTTTCATATCAAGACTTATAAAAAATATAGTTATTTTGCACACTGATCTTCTCATTAAACCAAAGTGGTTCTAATAATATATCATGTTCACATTTTGGCTCTATAGAATCCAGAAAATCAGCAAAGTAAGAAAGAGTTTCTTTCCAAAATAGATTTGTTGTTGAATTAGCTTTTTGTTTAGAGTACTTTGATCCAAATTGTATGAGATGAGCAGTGTAACAATTAATTACTTCATTGAAAAACATGGACCATTCCGAATTAGAGTGAAGAAGCCTTCTTATCCAAGTAAGTTTAAGAGATTTTATGTATGTATCAATATGAACCATTCTACATCCCCCTTTATCATAGTCCAACTGTAAAGTTTTCCTAGATACTTTATCAATTTTATTACCCCAGATATATTTATAGAAAACTTGCTCTAATTTTTTAATCAACTGAGAGTTTGGTTTAGGTAACACTGTAAATAAATGGGTAAACTTGGATAAGAATAAGCTTTTCACAACTGAAATTCTGCCAATAGGAGAGATGTTTCTCTTTGACCATTGTGTTATTTCTTTTTGTACCAGATTACATTTCTCATTAAAGTTCAGATGTTCCATGTTTTCCAGATTAGCTGTATAAGTTACACCTAAAACTGTAAAAGGTTCATATGGCCACTGGAGCCCAGTATCTTGACAAAGGAAAACTTGACTGTTAATCATGGATCCTATCCAGATTGCTTTAGTTTTGTTAATATTAGGCTTAAGCCCTGAACATTTTGAAAACTGGAAGAGTAGGTCGAGAGCAGACTTGAGAGATTTTTCTGATCCATCTAAAAACAAAACTGTGTCATCAGCACACTGTTGTAAACAAATTTTTTCTTTTCCTATTTTAATACCTTTAATATTTATATTGTGTCGTATCATGTGTCCCATGATTTCGACACACGGGTTAAAAAGATATGGAGAGACAGGGTCACCCTGTCGACAACCCCTTCCAATTTCAAAAAATTCTGAGAAGATCCCATTCTGGATAACGCATAATTTTGCCTTATTATATAATACTGATATCCATTTGATGAGTTCATGACCAAAATTAAAAAATCTTAACGTATCATACATAAATCTCCAAGATATGGAGTCAAAAGCTTTTTCGAAGTCAATAAGTAAAATCATTCCTTGAATTTGTTCTTCTTTAGTGATGTGAAGAGCATCATATATAAGCCTAGTATTTTCTCCAATAAACCTATCTTTGAGGAAGCACTTCTGATTATCATGAATTAAAAAGTTTAAGACTGTTTTTATTCTGTTTGCAATGCATGCTGATGCTATCTTATATGTAACTTAAGTAAAGATATAGGACGCCAGTTACTCAGGTATTCTCTTGGCTTAGTTCCTTTCGGTAGTATTGATATTATACCTTGTTTTTGAGTTATAGATAATTCCCCTTTACTAAATCCAAAATTTAATGATCTAATCAAAAAGTGGCCAATATCCTTCCAAAAAAATTTAAAAAGTTCTGCAGAGAAGCCATCAGTACCAGGGCTTTTATCATTTTTCATTCCCTTCAAAGCAGCAAGGGCTTCCTCTCTAGTGATAATACCCTCTAATTTACATGACATATCATTATCTAATAAGTTAACCTTTGTCTTATCAACTATTGTACTAATATCAACATCGTGTAATTTGTTATCACAACTGGAGTACAGATTTTTGTAAAAATTTTCAATTTCCGACAGTATGTCAGATTGATCTGTAATACACCGATCCATTTTGCATCGATAAGCTCCGCCCCCCTTAGTTACGTCATAGCGACGCTTCCGGGTCGGACATTCTAAAGTAAACATGGCGGGCGAAATAAACTTAACATCAATCCCTTCGGACATTTCTCTCGATTATTTCAAGAATACATCAATTTCCAAGAGAGCGAAAGAAAGAGGTTATAATTATTTCATGAATAGTTATGTACATGCGTTAAAATTGTACAAGTCCAGTGATGAATCAATAGATATCGCCGCCAAATGTTTTCGATCTATGCGTAAAAGTGAAGCTCCCCACAAAATAAACATGACAATTACGATCACAACTTCAAGTATCACAGAGAGTCATTGCTCATGCAAAGCTGGGTATGTACTTATATCGAAAGATTATGATGTTTATTTTAAAAAAAAACCATCGTAACATATTCCACATACGTGTTTAAAAATATTCTTTTCAGAGTAAGCGGTACTTGTTCCCATTCAATTGGTATGCTATACACTTTAATTCACTACAAAAATCTTGGCATGACTGAAGTTCCTTCAGCACTTGCCTGCACTAGTATGCCACAGCAGTGGCATAAACCACGGGGGTCCAAAATCAGCCCAGAACCACTTTCTGCAATGGTGTTTTCTAAACCTAAACAGACCCCAAGAAAAAAGAGGCCTATCCATAGCATTATGCCAAAGATGAGGTACTGACAAATTATTGTAAGGTTTTTATAATAAAGTCTTCATGAGACATGTTACGTTTGAATAATATAAATCTAAACTAGAATATATGAACTCACCGCATATAAATTAATTAAGAATACCAGATATTGGTGCTATGGAGGTGAAAAAGCTAAAGACAGATTCCGCAGCTGTGGGAACACCACTATCCTACCTCCTTCAGGAGGAGGTTCAGCTGATTGAGACAACACTAGGTGGTGTACAGATGGGGTCAATGCTTCCATATCAGGTATAAGACACAGAAATGTTTGCATGCATGTACTATATTAAATAAAAACAAGAACATTCATTTTCAAAACTTTACTAAAGTATCTTGGAAATTTGTCAACATCGCAGCTACAAACCAATGTGCATTAATACAATTAAACATGCTCACAGGAATTTTTCTTTTCAATAATTTAAAACACTTTATTTGATTGATGGCACGTTCAATGTGTATTCTATGAGTAGCTATTTTTCTGGTGAGGTTTACATCGCTTTCACTAAATGGCCTAGCACTAGATGCAAGGGGTGGAATATTCAACTGCAAATCTAAAAGTGCCAACTCTTTTTCAATTAGAAACCCTTTGTCAGCCATTAAGGCATCATTATTAGCAATAAACTCCATTTCTTTCAAATGTTTTAAATAATCATAAAAACCACATTGTTCAATGATATCATTGTCAGAAATACTTCCAGAAAATAAATCCGAAACAAATAAAATTGACCCTCTTGGGTCACAAACAACAAGAGCTTTTAATGTATTGGATGATTTGTAGTCTGAATAGCACTGACTTTGTTGTTTCAATGATGAAGGTTTTTCAGTTTTTAGCTCGGTACAGTCAAGAATAGCTAAACAGTTTGGAAAATCATGTTTGTAAGATTCTGGCATGATTCCTATGATTGTATTTCGATGGGGCCAATAACTTAAGGAACCTAATCTCAAATACATGTACTTCGCTACCCCATTAATTACTGTTGACACAGTTTGAACCTTAATATTGAATCTGAATGCTAAATCTTTCACATTTAAAGCATTTCTTAGTCTGCAAAGGTACATAAACAACTGCTGTGACAAAGGAAACTTGCCAATATGTGTTTCTTTTCTTTTGTCTTCATAAATGATTGGATTTTCACAACTTGGAAAGAGAAACACAAGAAGCATGAGAAATCTACTATAACTTAATCCAGTGTAAAATTCAAACAAGTTTTTGATCTTTGACTTTGAAACTTCTTCAGCAGTGAAATTTGTATCTCTCTCTGTTTGGCAAGCAGCATCAGAAACTTTCCCTCTCTGTCTGATTTCCTGTCGCAACCTGTCATTTTCTTCCTCCAGTTTTCTAACTTGTGCAACCCATGAAAGCACATCCATAGATGAAAATACTGAAATAGTAAATAAAATAGTTCATTAATAAGTGTACTGTAATTAACATCAAAATAAATAAAATTATATGATCAGAAACAATACCGATAAAATTACATGCATACATAATTACATTACTTACTTACAAGAGTTTGCATACCGTTAAGTATATCTGGTATATATAAATATGTAGTTAACTTTATTCTCACAGTTTTCTGTTATCAATAATTTTTGTAGTTACATGTACCATGTATTAGCCTATGTACATATTAAAGATGTTAATTATACTTATATTATCTGTAAATTTTCAGTTGAAAAACTACAAATCTTTTCCGACCATTGTACATGTGGCTTGTGGAAATACTACATTTCCTCTAGACACTGATGTGCCATTAATCAATTCTAAATTTCAACAACTCAATGAAGCTTTTAACATGACACAAGATGACGCCGAGAAGTTAGAAAGATTAACCGTGGATCAATCTGGAAAAGCTTTGTGGTATGAGGAGAGGAAGAAACGTGTGACTGCTTCCCAGTTTGCAAGAATATGTAAAAGGAAAAAAGAAATCACCGACACTTTTGTTTCTAGCATATTTGAAAGTAAAAATTTTACTACTGAAGCAACTTCCTACGGCAAATGTAATGAAAACATAGCTAAACAGAAATATATGGAAAAATTCCACAATGTACATATTCATGACTGTGGATTAGTAGTAAATCAAAGATTTTCATTTCTTGCTGCCTCGCCTGATGGTAAAGTTTGTATAGAAGGACAGACTGGGGTATTGGAAATAAAATGTCCCTTTTCAGCTAGAGATTTACTCATCGCAGAGGCAGTGAACTTACCAAAGTTTTGTCTTGAGATATTAGGAGACTCATATACATTGAAAAAGAATCATGATTATTATTTCCAAATTCAGGGACAATTAATGGTGACAGGTGTTTCTTTCTGCATATTTGTTGTGTACACAAGAAAAGATTTATTTGTGAAAAAAATAACCAAAAATGTTGACTTCATTACAGAAATGTTTGATAAGCTTGCTAATTTTAATCTTCAATACAGACCAAGAATATTGAACAATATTCCTGCTGCATAGTTTAAGTCATCAAATGTTACTTTACAGCTATGAAATGAATTATTTCACAAATGAAAGTGTGTCACTGTGTTCAATTAATAAAAAGGAACCAGCTAAATCACAGAAGCAGAATCTAATATTGACATACATTCTTCTTCTGTTTGGCATGAGGAATCTATGACAGGATTTGAAGTTGTCTGTGTTGTTAAACAGCATTCCATTGCATGAGAGTCTGGTGAATCATCAGTACTGGTACTACTGAAAAAAAAATATTTGATAAAAAAAACTTCTTTATAAGACCGGTATAGAACATGTAGAATACAGAATACAGATGTAGAGAAAGTTATGCAATATATTATCTGACCAGAGACAAATATGTTCATCTTTAACCCAACACTTATCAGCTGATTATTGAAATGTTTTATTTGATGCAAACCTGGTCTTGCTGTTTAAATCATCTGATTTTGACTGTTGAGACAAGTATATGATCTTTCGCCTTGCTCTGTGCAGTTCACCAGTCTGGGCATCACAAGGATCTGGGTATTCATCTGAAGGGCCATCCAATGAAATGAAATGCTGAAACAGTGTAAAATAAAATAGTAATACAATCAGTATATTCTATGATATGTAATGCGCTCTGTCTGACTCTCTGTCACAGCACAAAGCTACAGGTTTAAAATTTTATTGCATTTGTTTTACAAGCATTCCGACATATAAACAAGTGTTAAAATCTAATTTGTTTATGCCAGTATGGGCATTTTGGTATTTTAGAAGTCGGAACAAAAACGACGCCATTTTCAAGTTGTACATACGTGATGTAACGTTACTGGGTATAGTCAGTGTTCAACATGTTCAAAGGATATCGAATTACTGGATGAGAGGTTATTCTATAATTTGAAAATAAAATGAACGTGTACTTACCTTAGAACACACATATGTATGCTTCGTAATTTTGTCAACGTTAAGCTGGGCATGTGGTCTTCGACAGCATGATATCCATCGTAAACATTTCTCCAAATCAGACTTTGGCTTCGGAAATGGGATGAATTTTGCTCCCATAAGTTTCTCTGGATACCTGCTATCCGATTTACATGTCCCATACGAACAGTGCTTCACCATTATATTTAATTCAATCGAAAAATAACACCCAGATTTACAGTTTCAATGCGTAAACAATCGCCATTTTCATGTAGCGATGTCCGACCTATGTCCGACCTTATACGCCGCATCAGATGACGTGATCTGATTGGTCAAACCCGACACACCCACAAATAAAATGGATCGGTGTATAGTATCACCATTGCTCTGCACAAGTTTGTTTACTGTTTTATTTACATAATTTCGTTTTTCTAAACTTAAGAAATATTTTGTAGGTTTTTCTCCATGCTCAATCCATTTGAGTTTTGTTCTTACAAATAATCCTTTGATATAATCTTTTCGAAACTCTTCCAGTTTGGTTTGAGCAATGGATAATTTTTCTAAAATTTCTTCGGAATGATCAAAGTTTCTTAATTCTTCCAACCGTTTAATTTCTTCTTCAAGGAGTTTAGTATTCTCATTTCGAATTCTTTTTTTATTAGAACAATAACTTATTGTGATTCCTCTTATGCATAGCAATAGTTGTTCAAAAAAGGATTGGTCATTAATAGTGAATAATAGTTGTTCGTCCTGAATAGAGGTGACCATTGAAGGATTGAAGGGAGGGGCAATATATTGCGCTTTTATTTTTGATAATGTGTCTTTAATTAAGTCAACATAAGTTTTGTCATGAAGAAGTGAGTTATTAAATTTCCAAAAACCCTTTCCCTTTTCGAATTTAGAAAGAGATATGTCAAGTTCAATCATTGAGTGGTCTGATCTATATCCAGGACTAATATCAGCTTTGTCAACTAAAGACATCAGCTCACTAGAAATTAAAAAATAATCTAGTCTATCTTTTTTAACTGGTTTTGCCTTAAACCATGTAAACCTCTTTCGTTGTTGGTATTTTAACCTCCATGGATCAACCAGACCATGTACTTCTTTCATATTTAAAACTACATCACGGGCTTTTTTGTTGTTAGTATTGACATAATTGTAATAATCTAAAGTTGTATCTTGGACAAGATTAAAATCACCTGCCATTATAACAAAGTCACCATCAAAATTATCTACTAACTCAGATAAAGATACAAAAAATCTGGGCTGTCTGTATTGGGCCCATAAATATTTGCCAGTAAAAAAGTATATTTGTCAACAATTTCGACCTCAATAACCAACAGGTTACAATCATTATCCTTAAGTACATTTAAGACTTTATATTCAAAGTTATTGTTAAAAAGTATGGCTGTGCCTCTGGCATTTGAAGCACTTGGGGAGATATAAACATCATGCCCCCAGAACGATCTAATTTGTACATAATCATCAGCAGTAAAATGTGTATCTTGAAGAAAATAAATAGAGCAATTTTTTTGTTTAATATAGTTTAAAACGTCTCTTCTTTTTTCCATTCCTGCAAGTCCCCTGCAGTTCAATGACATAATCTTAACACTCATTATAGGTTAAGACATAGTGGATAAAAAAATAATATTGTACACACATATATATATATTAATAGTTGTAAGAGTAGTGTACATGTTATTCAGGGGACGAGTTGGGTTTAAAACATTCAAATACTCCACGACTAAGGAAAAATCTATACCAACCTGCGACGCACACACACCATTCACTCCGAGACAAACATATAGAAGCAAGAAAACACAAACAGAAAGAAAAACGAATACAGTTCATTCCATTATAGAAATCGCACAGTGGTTTTTTTTTTTGCGTTGGCCAGTTCAGAAACTACTGAGTCGCCACCGGAAGTTGACACTGGTATCATAATACCACTTGGAGAAACCCACTCGGAACGGGTTATTTATTTCCGGGATTGTTTTTCGCGCAGTTTCTCGGTAACATCGTCAAATATGTCGAATCTAATGCGACGTTTTCCATACTGTCCGTACACATGTCCATTGAAATACCACGCTGATGATATCCGTTGGTCGCTACTCAGTCTGGAAATGAGGGTCGCATTATCTCTGGTGACGTCATCGGTGATTTTGACTCCTCTAGTTGCTGTCTTAATATCGGACCTCTTTCGCATTATGGTTGTCTTAGCATCCATGGTCCGCATTTTGATAAGAATTGGTCTTGGTCCTTCTTTTCCTCCTGGAATTCTGTGTACAGCTACGACATCCTGTTTTGGTGTTGACGGTGTTGCCCAGTCACTCACAGCTTGCACTTTTTGAGGAGCTGTGTTAATTCCATGCTTGATACTATGTGCCCCAGGTATTTTACTTCCTCTTTGAAAAAATCACATTTAGATGGTTTTAATTTAAGTCCATGCTGACGAAGTTTCTGAAATACTACTTCCAATCTCTGAATTTGTTCTTCTACAGTCCGTGAAAACACAATAATATCATCTAAGAATACCAGGAGTATCTGGAAAACTTCACCACGGAAACAGTGCTGCATAAGTCTCTGAAAGGTGGCGGGAGCGTTACACAGACCGAACGGCATGGTGTTAAATTCGTATAGTCCAAATGGTGTATTAAATGCGGTTTTGTGTTTGTCGTTCTCCTCTACTGCAACTGGGTCACCCCTACGAATGTTATTGTCATTTAAATTTTAAATCACGAGGTTTTATTTGACCCTTTCAGTTTCGCAGTAACAATCGTACCTCGTGTTTATAGTCTATTTTAGAGAATCTAGGTACTTGTAGTCAAATATAAATTCTAGAGGTTTATTGATTTTAAACTTTATCTTCATTAATTGGTGGGTAAAATGTGTCCTAGAAATAAATGTGACAATACAAAAATGGTTTTTTTCTGCTGTTGCGACAATTTACATGCGTAGTAGACATCCCTCCTAAGAATTAATTTTCGATCCGCGTCTGACCTAGTAATAACACTAATCGTGAAACAGACTGTACTATTTTATGCAGAATGTTCCTTGAAAATAGCTCGATATACTAAGTTTTTATACAAAACATTCACCCATTATTTTTTTTAAAACATGCTACTGCACACCACAAGCATCAAACATGGCAATGAATTTATTAAGCAACCCGATGTTTATATTATCAACCACTCTACACGTGGTTGAACACGAACAGTAACTCTGTTTCGAGTATCATCGTTTAATTTAAAAAACCGTTAGATAATGAAATAAGACATACATCTTAAAAGATGTTGATGTTTTAACATAAATCAAAGCAGGATATGATATGAAAATACTTACGTATTTTGAGAATATTATCCGAACACTTATACTTCCGCTCGAAATTTCACAGAAACTGAACAAATCTCGGTGAAGTCTCGTGAACTTTCATTCGAGCACCTCTGGATTTATTACATACTTAGCAACGATAAAGAAAACATTCCGAACACATTCGTAGGGGTGTTGGTTATATCCTGAAGTCAAATCCATTGTCGAGAAATAACGGGAACCACACAGTGTATCAAAAATTCTTCAACACGGGGAGAGGATATGCGTCTTTGATTGTCTTAGAGTTTAACTTCCGATAATCAACGCACAGACGTAATTCACCATTCTTCTTGCGAACAATAACAATTGGTGATGCATACGCACTGGTACTTTCTCTTATAATATCCCTATGTAATAGCTCTCTAATATGTTGTTTAACTTCCTCAAATTGCGTCGGGGGAATGCGTCGATACGGTAGATTGACCGGTACTCCATCCGTCAGCGTTATTTTGTGTTTTACCGTATCTGTAAATCCTGTGTCTAAATCCGACTTTGAAAATACGTCATGATATCTGTGAAATAGTGATTCTATGTTTCGTTTTTCGTGGTCTGTCACGCCAACTTTGTCCAAGTTTACAGGTATACTGAACTCTGGATCACAGGAACGTTCGGTAGTAGATTCTGTCACATAACACTGCACAAATATTTCCTGTACTGTGCCACAATTGGAAAATTGCACAGGGTCACTAATTTCATTTATAACTTCTTCTCCTTTTGATAATATAGCAATGCGTGTTGTATGTGAAATCCAGACATCAGAATCAGTTATGTTCGCTAGCCGCAAATAGAAATGGCCCTTGATCACTTGAACGAATGTCCGGACAAGAACAATGCTGTCACGCAGGTGCTCGCTATGACAATGGTTCTGCTATGGCTGAGTAATTTCCAGGTATCGGCGGCCCAGTAGCGTTGATCACGATCACAGATCTTGCGGGGACTCTAACGGGATGTCGCGCAGACACTTTAGCAAAACCATACACGGTTCTGTTCTCTTGATCACACACTCAGAATGCTGACTTAATCACCTACTTTTTCTGCTAGTGACCTCTGAATGTTTTTATAAAAAATTGTCAAAATTTGTCAAAATTGTCCACCATTTTCAAGGTTTTCTTTATTTTGTAATTATTAGAAATAATAAAACAATTTGTAGGTTGGGAAATGATAAAATACGAATAGCTTTACTAATTTTATATTTGACTGAATCGTTTTAAGCTCATATTCTTTTAGTTTAATTTACTCCGAATTTCCTCTACCAATTTCCAAAATTCTACCCATTTTTGATCGAGTTTTACAAAAAACTGACTAATAGGAGCTCCAAACCATTGATTGCCTAAAACTGTTTTTGTTGTCTGTATTATGTTGACATTAACATTATATAAGGTCAATGATCAAAATTTCGAGATATTTTGTCTGGAATCGATTTTATGTATTTTAAAGATTTTTCCAATCGCGTGCCAGCCAGTGATATAAATTTATAGACGAGTAAATACAGCAGCCATCAAATATATAAATTACTATCAAAAAACATATAGAAACTTAACTTTTGCAATTAAATTGCAACAGAAAATATTTAAGAAAAGAAAAGAAACTGGAAAAATTAGTCCGAATTTCCTCTGTTTCGATATTAATCTACCTTTGTCGGAGCATATCTTCCTCAAATAAACAAATCATGGATATAAATATCGATATTTGTTAATAACGTTGTTATTTTGTTTTTTTAAAACAACTTTGGTCCTCAGATATTGAACTTTGTAAAAATATTTTTTGAAATCTCAAACCCTGAGTAAACGTAATCCTTAAAGCACTACTATGAAGGATGATGGCTGTATATTTCTGTTACAAGAGAAGTTGATACCGTGACGGGGATGAATCTATCAACTGTTCTACTGTGTGTAGGAACTTCATTTTGCGCTGTAGGTCTGGTGTGCGTAATGCATCACTCCTATATATAAAATGTGGTGATAACGAACAGTATCTCATGAAATAATTTTTACATCAAACTCAGTTTCAGAGATAAAAGTGTTTTCATCAGTTGACATCATGGGTCTGGGATTACAAAGAACATCAATGATAAAAGACCCGATGGAGGGAGTGTGTAGCAGCAGTGCTATACCCTTCTCATAAAACCCACATGGTCACCTGGATAAGGTTTTTTGTGATTGGCCAAGGAGTTTGCTTAGAATCATGTTGTTTTGTGAA
This sequence comes from Magallana gigas, assembly GCF_963853765.1. Taxonomy (NCBI): domain Eukaryota; kingdom Metazoa; phylum Mollusca; class Bivalvia; order Ostreida; family Ostreidae; genus Magallana; species Magallana gigas. Next base: position 56,120,968 of record NC_088858.1, on the reverse strand, counting down.
ATAAAAAAAATGGAGTGACAACTTCATTTACCCATTTTAGAAAAAAGTTCAAGTCAGGATATTTTGTGAACACCAGTCTAGGGTATTTACATTTGTATGACCCGCAAAATGGTTATTTTCATGTAATTCATTTCTTAATTCATTGTAAATTATTTCTGGTAAGAACAATCTCAGGAAACCGAAGATTAAGAATTTCACGTGAATCATTTAATACACAACTGTGAATTATGCCTGAGAGAAAAGAATTTCTCCGTCCGTTTTCTGCATGGCATCCTACTTTTTGTATCCTACGTTTTGTTCTATTGCTACAAAGTGACATTCATTCCTGACAAAGCTGTTGACAACATGAGGTGGGGGTCATGGGTTACACAATAGATAATACAATTAACAAACAAATAATCATCACCAAAAAAAGGTATATCATGATCAACTTTGCCGTAATATTCTATACCTTGTATGTCAGTGGTACAAGGTGTAAAGAAATGACCAGAAAATTTCTTTTAAACATCTTATATTTGTAAGTTGCATTTAACGTATCATATAAACTATCAATATTTATGTAATGAATTGATTCATGGAGAATGAATGTCTTTTATATGAATTTACTTTGAGTTGCTTTTCTAACATCCATTAAACAAGGAAATAGCCATGCTAAATTTAGACATCAAACAGCTTTACAAGTCCGCATTATGTCATCAATACGCATGCAAAAAGTTGAGTATGGTTATACAAAATCCCCACACATCCGTAATGTTTGTACAAAAACGGTAGAGGTTGGTATATTTCTGTATTGTTTAATTGGATTTAGGAATTTCCTTTTCAAATCCAATTTTATAAAAAAAAAAAAACGACATTTAGTAAGAATATATAGATAAATGTTTTATAAATAGAATTCGTGTCAGAGGTTTTATTTTATAATGCCTTATTTTCTTTGGAATCTGCCAATTTCAAATTTTTATAGGTACTGTGGAATCATTAGAATTCGTGGTGGCTCAATTTTTGTGGTATTCGTGGGTAGCCGTTCTCCAAACTTTACATCATCAACGAAAAAAATTAAGAAAGAGTATTCTCTTTTACTTAAGTGAAAACTGACGAACCCACGAAATTAAATCTCCACGCATAAGGAAAAAAACCCAATAATCTACGAAAATTGGCCCCCACGAATTTAAATGATTCCACAGTATTCTACAGAGTTTGAAATTGCAGATACCTACATTTGTGTCTTTTTTCTCTTATATTGTGTTTTAACAGCACTGTCTAGCGTGTCTTCCCTTGACTCCAGTTTTGTGCTGTAGAAATTTATTGGACAGGCACATGTAACGTTTGGACGGGATGCAGAACACTGGGAGATTTGCTGGACTTAGTTTGATAAAGGATGACTGACAAAAATGTCCAAATTATTAATTGTATCATATATAACCTGCTGATTAACTAATTTTTACCTTCTGATCTGAAGATAGTGTACAAAATAATTTAATTATTTTTATTTTATTGCCCTTTGTATAATGATTACAAAGGAAAATACTGCATTTAATCAATTTTTTTATTATTATTATTTTATTACAACCATATTTGATAATCAAGGTAGTACATGTATAGAATTTTTTTTTGCATTCTCATTTTTACACTCTTTTTCTCCTTTTCACAATACATTCTCTTCAAAGCAACCAAAAAAGGAAAACATATATAAATAGAATAGAACAGTTGTTTACCATTTATAAAACTATATCTCAAATATATTTTTCCAATTTTCCAAGAGTTTATAAAATTTCGTCATCATACATGATTTGATAGCTTTATTTTTTTCAACTTCATATTTGAATAATAGGTGATGTAACAGCCCAACAATGTAAGTTTTTTTTTGTTTTGTTTTAAACAATTAAAAATGCATTGCTTGGAAAACATAATTATAAAATTAACAACTTTGTTGTAACTACTGAATGGAAGTTCACCAAATAATACTTTGTTAACATTAAAGCCTACTGTATTTGACGTTTTCTATAAATACACATTCTAAAATTATTTCATATAGATAGTATTTCTGAATATGTCATAAATACATGCTGAATTGTTTCCAAATTTTCTTTACAAAAAGTACAGACATCTTATGAAATAACACTAATCTTTTTCAAATAATTTGTTGGAAGAATTCTGTGAAGAATTTTGTATTGTTGCCATTGTATTGAAGTATCAGTAGTTGTCTCTACACAAACTTTAAAAATCTTTAATATGATTATTTATATCCAATTGAAGTGATAGTTCAGAGTTCCATTTTTGAATTGGCTTGGGAGCAATATCTTTACTATTAATGAGTTGATGCAAAACTTTGGAACATTTTCACTCAATAATATGTATTCAAAACAAAAAAGAATGAATGTTGAACAATCTTTTCTCATATCAGATAAGATCTATTAACTGACATTGCATGACTGGCATGCGCTTCGTATGAACAGTTTCCAAGGCGAGAGGAAAGCTACTAACAGACAAGTTGATAAAACAGGACTATCAACTATCTTGTTTGAAGTCATCTTTTCGTAAGTTCTATGGTCGATACAAAGACCTTGTCAGCAATTACAATCTTCCTCTGGGTCGCATGCTTACTGACGTTTTTCATACTAATTGTTAGACCATAATTAAAACCTAATTGTCTACGGACTTTTCCGTTTTCCCCAATTACGACAAAGAGCACACGGCGGGTGTGACCGGTCAGCAGAGGATGCTCACGCCGCCTAGGCACCTGATCCTGCCTCTAAGGTTTTCCAGAGGTCCGTGATTGCTCTGTTCTCGACTATATATAGAATACCGAATTGTCCACGGATTTTTCTCCGTTTTTCCCGATCATGATATTTTCCCAAAATGACATTTTTCCCGATAATGACATTTTTACCGATCTGTCCATGGGCGCCGGGCGGGTGTGACCGGTCAGCAGAGGATGCTTACTCCTCCTAGGCACCTGATCCTACCTCTATCTTTTTGGAGGTCCGTGTTGCTTTGCTATAAATTTGTACTCCTTCTATGGATTTTTGAGATGGTTTACGGTTTGTTAATGACATTTTTTTTTATGGTTTTGAAGATACTTAGATATTGCACTAATAACACAATTATATTACATGGTACAAACATTTGTAAAGCTTAACTGTTTTTCAAAATCATGTTGTGATAAGAAAATTCCATCTTTATTCAAAAAGTCACTTATTATTTTTACATCATGTTAATACCATAATTCACATAAATTGTTTTATTACGCGAGTGGTAATATTTTTGTTTCCTGTTGTTCCGTGAAATTGGATGAATAAGATCCTGTTTATTTCAAATATATAAAGGATATCTATATTGTGTGATTTTATATTTGCATTATCCAACGAGTTGAAATGATATATATTCGCGAGGCTTGCCGAAATAACCATTTCAACGAGTTGGATAAAGCAAATATAAAATCACACAATTATAGATGTTCTATTTATCTCATACAATTTGATTTATATTATGAAGCTTTTGAGACAGTCCCTTATATGACCCGAATCGATATTTTTCAAAGATTAAAAACGATGATGCAACGTTGTGTTATGCGGTTATTGTGACCTTGCGCAATACAATTTTGCCGTAATATTACATACAAACGTCATTTCTGGGATAAATCTAACTGTTTAAATGTAAAGTTTCACTAAAATAAACCTATAAAAAAAATTTAAGCTCTAAATAATTTTTCTTAGAGCTTATTCACTTGATTAAATGGAAATACTGATCAGAAAACTTGAATACTAGTAATCAAGTTTGTTGACATACACAAAGTTGCGAATGCTTGTTAGTTTGAATTGACTCGAACGAGGAACAGTAACTGTTGTTGATGTTTTATAAAACAAACACTAGCCTTATGATTCGAAATTGAAAATAGTGAATAAGGAAGCTTACTGGTGGTGGATTAAAAGTTTTATGAAACATTATTTTGGTAAGTTCTTGTATATAAACACAACCAGAGCACTCGTTTTCCATCGCGTCGTCAGGATGAACAACTTGATAGTTAACGTAATTTGCAGTTTTAGAAACTTAACAAATTGAAAGTTGGAAGAGGGCTAAACTTATCAAAAATCTTGACAAACAAGAATAAGGGGTTTTGCGTTTACGGTTCTGTACAACTTTGCAAAAAAAGGGGGTGGGGCTAACCACCCCACCCCCCCTCACAATAGCCCCTGGTTCCGACGCCAATGCTACCCAGTTATGTGCTTTTCTCCATATTTGTAATTGAAATCTTTGACAAAAACCATTTTATATCAATTTTTGTAGAAGATATAGTTATGTTAAAAGTACTAGCAAATCATTGAAAATAGGTCACTGAAGCGTTGAAGCGAGGGGCTGTGTCAAAAATAGTTCGGACCGGAAGTATTTGATAAAGCATCACCCGTTTGATATAGCAAAGGTTTATCACACGGGTAATATACACCACACGTATGAGATAAATAACTATAACTATAACGTCTTTGTTTTGTATACGTCACCAAGGAACGTTATTGTTATTTTTAAAGCGTCTGAAGAATAAATGAAAGCATAATCTTTTACTCTGTGTTGTCTTTCAAATTTTTTAAGTTTTCTTTTTCTTAAACCGGACACTGTGATTTTTTTCGGATTTAAAAATGGAATTTATCACATCATATCTCAAAGTTTCAGAAAGTCTACTTGATACATGTTGGTTAATGAAAGAAGGTTTATGTTTGCAACACGTAAGGAAAACAACAAATGCAACTGGGCATCAAGAAATAAATTACAGACAACTTTTTTAATATGAGTCATTAGACATGTTCACACGTATATAGAATTAAAGTACAATTTGAATTGATATCCAATTCTATATATTATCTATTTCTCTGCTGATTTAAAAAAAATTGATAATAACATTTGGTCGTAAGTCAGATATGCATGTGGATAAGATTTAAGTCGGAACAAAACATGCTTAATCCTGGTTGTTAATTTTATTAGATTGACAAAATCAAATTTAGAAATAATCAAGGATAATGTAAAATTCGACATAAAAATGAATTTATGAATAAATTTGTTTCTATTACGCATGTTCTTTGTATTGAATCCCTTTCCTATCCAAGATAAAACAATCCCATTATTTACGGTAGGGGTACATTGTTTACATGCAATATCCGTACACTTTAAGCCCCCCCCCCCCCCCCCACATTCTAAGGACTTTAAAATACATATGGGCATTTAGGTACATTTTCCCGTTTAGCTTGTCAATTCTATATTTTAGGGAAAAGGAGCAAAATGTACCTCAGGAGCTTATATGTAATAAATGCAAATATCTAGTGGGTCTTTATCATTATAAATTGATGTTGTTTTCATGATGTGAACTCGCCTAACCGTTCATAATGTTAATTGTCTGGGCCACCCGTATTACGTGACATAGATCTTGGTAAGCGTGTTCGACATGGCTTCATTATAGCACTGAATGATTTATTTTTGACGTCTTCGTCACAAATAATTCATGGTGATATTTACATTCCCTTATTGATTAAATCAAATATTCTATTATAGAAATCGGTATCAATGCATTTCATGGATGAAATTAATTAGTAACAGCACGGACTTCTGTTTTATAAAACCGGTTTAAAGTAGTTATCATATACCGGTATACTGTTTAGATGAGATTAAAAACATAATCCATGAAAAAACCCTAATGAAATTTAACGTTTTACAATAGCGTCAACTTTATTGTTGAATACTTGTTTAACAAGGTGTTTTTACAATACTAGAATGTATGAGAATTACTTACTAAGTTTGTTACTGACTGACTACAGAAATATGTCGGGTTAATCAATCTCATAGACGTTATCATTCTCATTTTTATTTCTTATTTTTAAATCTCCGCTTTCCCTTTTTTACTAACAATGTTTTGTTGCTCTTCAAATTTGAATGTTTCCCCCATTTCTCCGCAGAGGTTTGAGCAAATCTCGACGCTGCCATTTTATAACAATGTGACGTCAATTCAATTCGCAAAGAACATCTATAATTGTATGATTTTATATTATTCTGCTTCATCCAACTTGTTGATTGGTTATATTAACTCAGCAAGCCTCGCGAACATATACACCATTGCAAATCGTTGGATGAAGCAAATGTAAAATCACACAATATAGATATCCTCTTTATCATTTAATATTCATTCGTTTGTTGAGATATCGGCGCTTCTGATTGGTTGAAAAATTTCTTTGATACCTGCATCAATAAAATTTTTGCCGGATCTACTTTTCTCAACTGTTCTGGTCTAACACTATTAATAGAACGGGTATTTCCAAGATAAACACTATCAACAAAATGTAAAGTTGTGTCTGTTTTATTGTCAGCAAAGAAAATGCAACCTTGGGAATATAAAAACTTGGAAGTTTAACCTTAAAAAATGAACAAAACACATTATTTGAGTCACGAAATAGAAAATTAAGCGTCTTCTCACGATTTCGTCTGCTTGAGATCAATCAACATTTACAGCGAGGCTGGCTGTTCCAGGAATATTATAACGAACATATAGGCCAATAAACTTTCACGGTAACACTGCTGTTCAAATTTGGTAACGATAAGTTTTAAATTTACACACGTACATGATTGGTCATCAGAAATGGCGTCGTAAAGAAAAGCTATGAGAAATGCAACTCCTTCGGCGCATTCCAAGCGGCAGATATACCAATTAAGTACATCACTGGCTATCTAGTTACCACAACGTTTACAAAAGTCGCCTATACATACTATTCTTTGTCGACATATCAGCTATTTTCGTCCACGATCGCCTTTTCTTGGATGGTTATGTCCAGTTGCATATTCCAGCGATCTCACATGAAAACTAGATTTAATACGAGTTTTTCTGCAGTGAATAATATCACAAGCTATCGCATGTATTTTCCTTTCGTTTTCAATTCAGCCGGTTCAGATTTTAACTCACTATTTGTGTTTAATCAATTAAAATTAGCTCAATAGCTCAGCATCAGCTGAAGGCGCATCCATTTTGAGTATTGTTGCTGTTGTTGTTTTGTATTCATACGCGCTGCTTCATTTACATTATTTACATTTTTGATCAATGACACTTCACATTTTTTTATTTGAAAATGTTTAATTAAATGATAAGAAATGAAGATAATAATTTTTCTATTGATCGACGTATCAAAGAAAAAATTGACCGGAAGACTTTTTTATCAATGCGCTACGCGCATTGATGAAGTTTTGACGCGCATTGATTAATGCTGTTAATTTTAACAGGTAATCAGATAATAACCCCATTCTGTCATTTCTGAAAAAAAAAAATCTTATTGTAAATTTAGAAGAAAAGGATGAGAGAGCAGAACAATTAATCCCCTGGGATTAATTATCTTGCCTGCTGCAGAAAATTTAGAGGTTTATCTCTATCTGTCATATCGAGATTAATCATGAACACCTTTGTCTGCACTGATGTTTGCTTTAAAGCAAATTAAACTCTCATTCCATGAGCTGCACCCTAATATTTTTACCCCTCAGTTTAAAGGATGGTATTTGATAAAGAATATATTTCATTCTAGTCCAAATACTTATATTCTGTAAAATAAAAAAAGTATATGAATTTAAATTTTTTTTTTTATTAGATATCAGTTTTTTGATTCTTTTCTTTTTAATGGATGTTTTGGTGTTGTTGTTTTTGGTTGCTATGTTTATATTAAAGGAAACTTAAGAATAGTACATGAAAATGTTCCTTCCTTGTTCCCCTGATTAAATTCAATAAATGGATGAGAGCAGGATAATTAATCCGCTGAGATTATTGCCTGTTTCAGAAAATCTATATAAGGTCTGTCTTTATCTGTTATATGTATTACCGTACACATGTGTCTGCAAGTGATGTTTGTTTGAAATTGAGGCAAAGCCTAGGTATCATTGCATTGGTATCAATTCTTTGTTTTTTTAACAAATTTTATTTCATCCCATGTTAACCCCCTTTATCCCGTGGATACGACTCATGGGATATTATTTTGATATCCCACAGTTGTGACTTTACAACGGGATTTGCGTAGGCACAATGAAGTAAAATTATGAGGAGTTTTATAAACAGTGTAAACATTGATTGTGGTGTATAAAACATCGGATAAATAGAATCTCATATGATTTGTAGTATAATATGATTTTTAAGCATTTAGTATGATTGAATAATTAAATCACTGTATAAAAGTTTAAATCTCAAGAAAAATGCATCAAAATATGAAATTTTTAATCTACACAAAGCTGTCACTGCATACTAGTAGTTAACGAAGTAGTGCGAATCGTATTGTGTGCGCAAATAGTAGAATTCACCACAGGTGGTTGAGGACAGGATCGACCCCCCCCCCCCTCCACCCCCTCCACCCCCGCCACAATAAAGTCCCGGGGGTCTATATATTAGGCGGGGGTTCGATCCTGTCCCCAAGCACCTGTGGAATTCACCGAATGCCTGATACTATACATGCAAACTTCATTCATAGATAAATCATAATTATTTTAGAAGTATGAACCCTTTAAATTCTGAGATAAAAAGTCAGGACTATATATACATACATGTTTACGTAATTTAGTTGGTAAAGCAGAGGGCTAGAGTCGGTGGAATCTCTGATAATTTTAAGGCTTTCACGTTTTCGTTTGAAACACATGCAAATGGTCCACGTATTGTAGTCCTTTTTTAAAGGACAGAAACTTGTTTACGTCACCATTTACGAATCCACAAATCAGGAGCGAATAATTGAAATAGAGGGAATATTCTCTAGATAATATTCCTAGCCTGATCGGTCAATATTTTTTGTAAGAACTAATATTACAATTATTGACTATTTGTCTATATTTAAGGAATGCATTATATTTCGACCTATGTTATACGATAAAACATAATTTGGGTCAGTTTACGCTTTATAAACCACGAAGCGGTTTCTAAATAAGCGTAAACTGTTCCAAGTTACGTTATACTCGTATAACATAGGTAGAAATTAAATTTATTCCTGATAATTTTATTTTCTACTATTTAAATTATATAAAATTATTAATTTGTACAAAATTTAAACGTAACATCAAGCAGATTAAGGTATCCGATGTACAACTGGCCAAAAAATGATGCCTGGTAAGGTATATATTCAATGTACTCGTTTGATAGGTAAGGATATGTAGTTTCTAAAAATAGATGTTTTTCCCGCCAAATCACTATGGGGAAGTAACTCTAGCTCTGCAAATCACGCATGGTAAAATACTACTTTTCTCTGACGAAAACATGTGTACTCGTTAATAATATTTATCAAATAAAAATTGATTTGCCAACATATTTGAATAAAAATAAAGTTTTTAAATAAATTGATTATCTTTATCAATATCTTTTTTCATTTTTGCGATATTTTTTTTTTTCAATGACCATGACGACTCTCGCCATTTTTACCCCCCCCCCCCCACGTCAGCCGTCGCATTCATAATCCAACGCATATTCCCTTACCTGGTAATTTTCCTGTTTCCTATTCCTTAACGATTGAGAACTTGTAATTTTAGAGTTACAAATCTAAATTGTTCAGGTTTTTTTAATTCAGCATATGTTTGCACAAAAAACATTGTTACTAATACAAAGAAGTCGTGAATTGCGGGTCACATCAGGTGTGTAAAGCGTTACGAACAAAGCGTGCGAGAACCGTGTGAAATATTTTATTAGAATTCATTCCAAACCTTTTACTCGTAGAAAACAATATACATTGTATTATCTTTTACTCAAAATTGTATTCTTTTTCAACAACAAAAAAGTCAGTTTTAAAATGGAGACTGCCGAAATTGTGACCCACGGAAAATGTATGTCTATCGGTATTCGTTTTACAAGATTTATTAAAACTCCACAAACTTCTTACAATATTCCGCGAGGTCGGGAGTCGGTGGTACGAGCGCCTTGACTGTCGCTCTCCAACTGCCGAATAATTGAACATGGCCAACAATTACATATAGATAACAAAACATCTTTAACAAAAGATAATAATAATAAAGTAAATATAGGGAGTTTCTTCAATTAACGGATTACTTAGATAAACAATGAGTCAATTAAGGGTGTCCGGATCAAAGTCACTCAACGCCAGTGACAGGGGAAAAGGTGTCATGTCCAAGGTGACGTAGGCAAGTTATGTTATACGATATATATGAATTTGTTTAGCCAATCAAATGAGACTTTACAATCAGAATTAAATTATAGAGTTATGTAGTGAGAAAATACTACTGAATATAACACACACACACAGACACACACACACACACACCGTATATATATATATATATATATATATATATATATATATATATATATATATATATATATATATATATATATATATATATATATATATATATATATATAATACACATAAAATACAATAAATTTTGTACTAGCCATTGATTTGCACAATATATTATGCAAAATGGATCGTCTTACAACACAGAAAACAATAAAAACGAAAAAACAATAGGATCTCTCTCTCTCTCTCTCTCTCTCTCTCTCTCTCTCTCTCTCTCTCTCTCTCTCTCTCAGCACTGTTGTATAAGACGAATACATGTACACATCATATGCAGTATATAAAGATTGTGAAGAAACTGAATTATGATTCTTTTTTTTTTAAATTAATAAGTAATCATTAAAATATTTACATACACTTTTAATTGCAGTACCGGTATATCCAAGACTAACGTTTACTTTAAAATGCTTAGGTTGGCATATGTAATTCATAAATCCTTTGTCTGGTAGAAGTTTGTAATTCATGGAGTGAAACTTGTCTCAGACACTGTTGATATGAGAACAGGGAAGCCTGGAGGTTCCCTGTGATCTGTTGACAGATCCCTAGGATCTCCCAGGAGATGTCTCTGTATAGATTACTTATATACAGTCCCTGATCATGGAGGATCAGGACCTGTAGCTCATATAGAGATGTTTGTGCTCTCATTGTGTCAACATGTCTAGAGCTTAAAAACTCCAACATAAGTAAAAGTACAAAGGGTGGAATATGCAAATAAGGTATTCTGTTTTGTCTACTAGACTGTTGTTCTGGTAATAGTTCACTGATATAACATATTTCATTGTGAAGTTTGATATCCATTGCTACAGCCTGTCTCATCTTTGTAGACAAGGATTGTCCCCCTACAGCCTCAGTATACCTCTCTTTGTCTACACGTTCATTATACATCACATATGGCCGTGATAATTTGACCTTTGTCATCTCTATAACAGATAAAGCTTCCCTGTATCTGCATGTCTTGTAATAATACATGGCAACGTACAACATGTCAGAAACACACCCAAACTTGGCTGCTAAATTAAGCATGTGACAGGACAATTTTTTTGTCACATATACTTGTCTGTTGACACTTGTGTTTGTATATATGTTGTGTAATGTAAAAGCAGTACTCTGAAGGATGGAGGCTGTGTATTTCTGTAAACTTACAACTTGATACTGTGACAGGGGAGAACCTATCAACTGTTCTACTGTGTGTAGGGACTTCATACATTGCTGTAGGTCTGTTTGGTGTTGTGTATCATTACAATGTATCTCACCAAATAATTCTACATCAAACTCAGCCTCAGAGATCAGAGTGTGTTCATCAGTACACACCGTGAGTCTGGGATTACAGAAGACATAAATGATAGAGGACCTGATGGAGGAACTGTGTAGCAGCAATGATATACTGGTATACTTCTCATACAACCCATACAGTCTCCTAAATAAACTTGTTTGTGCTTGGCCATGGATTTTGCTTTGAAACATGTTGTTTTCTGGAATAAAAAAGTTTGGACAGATCCCTTCATACACCCATTTTAGGAGAATTTTGAAGCAGACCCAGAAACAGTTCAGGAGATTTTGTGGACACCATTGAGGTAGTGTGTTTTGTTGAATGGCCCAAAAAATCGCTGTTTTCATATGATAGGAACACAGATGTGTTTCTTCATCTCTTATTTCATTATTGATAATTTCCTTTAAGAACAATTTCAACAAACCGTAAGTTAAGAACTGGGTGTAATTCATCGAGTATACAAGTTTATTTTCTGCCTGGGAGAAAGAAATTCTCCATTCGTTGTCTTCATGGTTTCCTAGTTTGTATCCTATTGCTACGAAGTGACATCCATTTCTTACTATGCTATTAACAACATGAGGTGGAGGCCATGAGTGACATCTGTCTATCCATGAGGAAGCAGAGGGGGGCCAAAAATCACTAGCAAAACAAAACGCAGAATCGTGATCAATTGTGCCGTATTGTACAGTACCAAGTGTGTCGGTGGCACATGGTCCATGAACTGTGCTATTAGGTGAGATTGAAGTACAATAAAAATCTCTGTGTTTAGAACTTGATATATAGAGTCTGTCATGCATCCGTACACATGCTGACAAAATCCAAATATTAGCGTGTTTGAATGGTAACCAAAGTAATGTAAATCCTGGTGGACTCTCAGAACTGTCACAGAGAATCAGTATCTGTCTGTGTGTGTTGTAAAACTCAGACTGAGAAAAGTCCCAGATCACTCGGTGGTCAGTGTGCCAGTACATAGTGTCCATGTCTGATCCACGTAATCTGAATCCTTCTCTGTCGCTTCCAGTCCTCATTGATTTCACCAAATTATTCTGATTATCCAACAGATCCATGATATCCACTATATCTCTCCTTGCAGTCACCTGTTGTGGGGTCCCTATCTTGTGACACATCCCCACATACACTGACTCAGACATACTCTGGACATCCATTCTATTGAAAATAAAAGTAATTTAAGAAACACAGACAATTGTATTTAGTCCTTTTTATGTATCGGAAGACACGTTATTGTCAATGTACAAATCTGTCTTTGATAGAAACTTACATGTTAATTGCTCTTCGTAAGTTCCATTTGGTGAGGAAATAATCCGCCTAAATTTAGACATGGAAATCCCCGAGATAAAACTTTAAAACGAAAGAGCCAATAATTTGATAATCTAATATGCTCTTCAAAGTTAAAATATACACAACTTAACATTTTCTTATAGATAAAATGTGTACATGTATTTCTTGATTAAAAAAAGAGATGTGCAATACAATGAGGGATAACTCTCCTTAAATAACGTTTAATGAAATAAAAATATTCTTGTAAAAGTCATTTTTTTTTACTTTCAATCACATGTTTTCTTTAAAACGAATGAATACTAAAATATCTACGTGTATACATTAAAAAATAAAAAATAAAATTTGCACTTATTTGGAGTCCATTGTAGAGAAAATCGGATGTTTTCTTCCTTCACTGCATTAAATCGTCAAACGCAGCGATCGTTATGAGCATATCTAAAACAATTGTGGCCGAATTACGAATTATAATCATTTGTAGACCACTGCACGACAATTGCACTGCACTTCGAAAAAACTCTTGTGACATTCGAAGGACACTCCCGGGACTTTAGCACTAAAGTACTGACGGGAGTTGATTTTATCGATTATTATTTATGTTGAAATCAACGATATATTACTTTGCTTGGCAAGTAGTTTATAATCTGTCTTTGAATTACGCACATTTTTATAATATGAATTCTCGGACTTTTCCGACAAGAATTTTGAGAGAAACCCCGTATGAATCGTGTTGTGTAATGATTAAAAATAGAATTGATTCCATAAAACTATCTATAAGTAATCGAAATATTCAAAACATTGTATGGATCCAAGCAATAATGAACTCTAGTCCCGTTCAACCAGATGCTCATCTCCAACAAGCAAGAGAATGTGTACACCAGGCCCCGAGGTTATAAAACTTTTTTCATACTCGTACTCAAACTCATACTCCGTACTCCGAGTATGTGCTCCACTGAGTACGACTTTAAAAACCGAGGTTATAAAAGTTTTGGAGTACGTTCTCCGCTGAGTACTATTTGGAATATGCTCCAAAAGCCGATCGATGAAATTTTACGTCTCTGAAGAAAGACAGAGAACGGTAATTCATGTAAATAGTCCTGGCATGTAGGCAAACTGTACATGTATTCAGATTAATTATTTATCAACAAAATGTAACACATTATTTACATGTACATATTACCTTCTCCATCTGCAAGCATGGAGATGTGTCTGCATCTATAACTTATGAATTTTTGAGCAACAGAGACGATAAATCCAGTGTAATTGGTAAAATTATCAACAAATTGTGTTTATGTCAAATCTCTCTCTCTCTCTCTCTCTCATGAGACTCAGATGATAGTGATTCATGCATGTGATGATTAAGTATAATTATGTTGTAAGGAACGATATGAATATAAAAGAAAGAAGTAAGAATTTACACGGATAGGAAGAGAGTATTTCAACATAGAATTTAGTTCGATATATCTTAAGTTTTCCTGGCTTTTATACGATTTTGATATTTTACATGCCAGGAAAAGGTCAGAAACGACGCCAATACAAAACTGGAAAGTCACTGCCCCCAAGTGGTTATCTCTTAAGATATTTAGTGAGCAGTCCCTGCATTAGGGAAAACAGGGAAGAGTTGAATTCAAAAATAGAAACATATACTTGGGAAAATCACAAAAATACTGAGAAATCCGTTTATTTTCACACTCATATAGCCGTATACACTAAGGAAATTATATGGGTATTCCAATTTAATTGCAACATACTTAGTACTATATTTGCCTTTTAAAATTCTTGTGAGAAAAAAAGATCTAATATCTTGAAGGGGTGGGGTGGGGGTGGGTGTTGGAATTGCATCAATGAACATATGCCAAAAGCCAAGGACACACGTAAAATTTCTCATTTTAATATTTTTGGGAATGTGCACGAGAGTTTTTAAAAGAAAATTCACTAATTGAAATATTTTTGAAATTTCCAATTTGAGGACCACGTTAAACCGAAACAACGTGTTCAAGGAAACTGTGTACTAAAGTTGCTGTACCCCTTTTTGTGGGGTTTTATTGATGGTTCAAGTTTTTCTCACTTAGTCAAGGCTTGAAAATGTGTGTTTAGAATTTATATATACATACTGTGTCATTTTTAATCTTAAGTAACGTCCATTGATATTTTTGAGCAAGCCTTTTCCTATTCATCTTTAAAATTCGAAATACATGTGTTAATTTTGATGCATTTGACATAGATATTTGGTTACTTTAGATAAAAAAGGAATAGCTATATGAATTATCTAAATAGTTACTTGCTAATAAAATTAAACAATATAAGAGATGAATATTCCCACAGCTGAGCTATATAGAGAAAAATCTCTCACATGAAAATGCGAAGAAGCTATTTTAAGTAGTACATGTATTTTCAATCGATTGCATAGAAGAACAATAATCCCCTTCAAATCTCTCTCTCTCTCTCTCTCTCTCTCTCTCTCTCTCTCTCTCTCTCTCTCTCTCTCTCTCTCATAAATTCTAACTTCTATCATGCGGGTTATGATTAATTAAAGTGTTATTTTTTATTTTTATTTTTTTTTACATAAACAAGCTTTTAATTAACTGTAAATTACCCGAATTCTCAAGCGGAATATATACGTCGATCATACTTAATGTTTTTCCATAACTGTGTATTTAAGAATAAAGAAGATGGGGGAATAAGATGGCGCAAATGCCCATTCGGTTTAGTAGTGAAATACAATTTTGAATTTATTTTTCCCCAAATAAATCTATTCAAATATATTATAATAAAACTTTGCAAAAGCAAAATTTCTAACTATAGTCAGTTCTTTATATATTTAACAAAAAATAAGAAAAAAAATATATTGTCGGATATTTTGTTGGTATCGAACCCGTAACATAAAAACCCTAGATACATAGAGTTAGCTTATGCTAGATGCTCTAACCACTGAGCCATTTTAGACACAACAAAGAGGGCTTAAATATTATGTGTGACTTAGGCCACGAACTACCGGACTTGTATTATTTTTTCAAAACGTTCAATTGTTGGGATACAAAATGATATTTTTAATGTATAGTGGGACATCTCTCCACGTTTTTGTTGATTCAAAATCGGTTTGTTTTCCAATAGACCTTAATTAGACTATGAGAAAAATATGGAGCACAGACCCACTCTGTAAAAGAAAATGTCCTGAAGTTCTAAAAATTGACAGTATTTGCAGGTTTTGATACATACACGCCTGTTTGAGTCAACATATTCCAAGTATTGAACATACTTATAGGTTAAAAATCAATGATTCGTTAAATATATATTGTTTTCAATGATTTAAAAAAAAATTTAATTTTTACTGTCCAACCGCGTATGGGCATTTTACACGCCTTATCCAACCATCTTCTTTGATGTCATAACACCGAATTTTATTTGTAGAAAGATACTAATATAATACTTAAGACTATGGGGTCACTGGGACCCACCATCCTTATATTCGAGCGTTTATAATCAAATGTTAAACCAAACAATGCATTTCACCTTACGTATACTTAGACATGTCTATGCTCTCGATGTTTTAATTCGAAATAAATAATAAAGATCGTAATGTAGGTGATGTTCCATGGTAAAATTTCTTTAATATTTAGAAAATAAAAATCAAATACTGGTAGATGGTTCGGAATGGATACTCTACCTTCCCGCAGTAAAATTAAAAAGAAGTTGCGGCCTATATTAGACAAAGAACACATCTAGATCTCTGCAGCTACATGTAGTATGTATGGTCACCTAGGAAGCCAAATATGTACGTCATAATTTTAAAATTATTGCCAATACAAAACTTAAAAATTCGAAATATTATCTTTATGTTTACATCTAATGCCCTTTAACCTGCATTTTAATTACTTACTGCTGATTCTTGATTACTTTCTTTATTTCCAAGTAAGATTGATTTTTGTTAACTTTCAAAATAGGTTTTTATTATCGATATTTCGAGATAAAAAGAAATGAACCTTGTTCAAAATTACTCTAAATTTCACAGCGTTTTTGACACTACAGAGGAAAGGCGATTTATAAGCCAATATTTTCCACATGCAGACAGTAACTGTTTTATGAAAATTTAAAAAAACAACAACAATCGTATAGATAAACCACAGGAAGTAGGATTCGCCCCCCCCCCCCCCACTCACACACACCAACACCAACTCCTCTTAAAAATATTTAGTTCCATGGGTAGATCCAGAATGTGAAGTTAGAGGGGGCGTCAGTATAAGACAGGGAGTCTGGAGAGGCCGCTTTGTGGCCTCCAGATGGTCCAGGGCAAAGTCCTGTTGGTGACCCAGGGGGCAAAGCCGGCACCAGAAGCTGCAGGATTCTAGAGATTTTGTAGGGTAAAAAGGAAGTCTTTAAATAGACGTTTGAGATATTTCTTTTCGTGATTACCGGTATACTTAAAGTAATAAAATTATTTACAATTTTTAAAGGTTTGTAGATTTAAGACCTACAGTCATCAAATTCCTCTGTCTTGTAGAAATCCAAGAAACATATCCTTTTATTTTTTTTCTTTCGAATGACTGTAAATTAATCAGTTTAAAAATCAAGTTCAATGGGACAATGTAAATTAATGAAGTTTTAATAAAAGATAACTATATATACCAGCTTATATTATAATAACAATGGAAGAGTCGTTAAAACACTAGTTAGTATAACCAATTACTTAAAGGTGGGTATATGGGTGACTCGTCATATTTGAACCCAAGGACAGCGTAACCAAAATGTTTTTTCCTGGGTTTTATAGTTACACCATTGAACACACGCGTTTTCTTCATATTGAAACAGTCTAATGTAGAGAAATCCCCCAAGTTAAAAAAAAAGATAATTAAGAAAAAATGATAATTGATTAATAAGTAAGTAATAGAAAGCGTACGTTAGACTTTTATGCATCCCCCTTCCTTTGTTATGTTTAGGACTAACTTACATTTTCACTATAATCAAAAAATGGAACCAGCAAGTACATCTGATTGAAATTGATTAATAACGATACATGTACATTGATTTCTTTGTTTTAAATGATGGGGTGTATGGGCCGTATTTGACAAAAAACAGAATTCTTAAAAAGTCGAGCTATTCAACGGTAGTATTTTGTACGTAGTTATACATGTATATGTACATTAATTAATGAAGCAAACTATCTAAAAGTTATTTTGATAATCTTGGTTGCAGTTCGCCCTTACTCTTAAATTCACCTCCTTTATATCTAGATATGTCAATAAAAAAATGGTAAAAACTTTCCATTTTAATTCATATACATGTAAATATGACTAAATTAGAGCGTATAATACAGCAATGTTACAATATGAACAATATTATATGTTTGCACTGCATTTTATTCAGATTAAATGTCTTGAGTACGACTTTGAGAAAGCTTCAAAGCTTACTCAGAAAATCGCATTTTTGTACTCAGCCGGAGTACGAGTAGGAGCATGAAAAAGTTTTATAACCTCGATATCTTGAGTAGGAGTACGATTTTGGAGCACGGAGTACGATTTGGAGTACGAGATCGTACTCAAGAAAGTTTTATAACCTCGGGGCCAGGCCCCGAGGTTATAATACTCGTACTCATACTCATACTCCGTACTCCGAGTATGTGCTCCACTGAGTACGACTTTAAAAACCATGGTTATAAAAGTTTTGGAGTATGTTCTCCGCTGAGTTCTATTTGGAGTATGCTCCAAAAGCCGATCGATGAAATTTTACGTCTCTGAAGAAAGACAGAGAACGGTAATTCATGTAAATAGTCCTGGCATGTAGGCAAACTGTACATGTATTCAAATTAATTATTTATCAACAAAATGTAACACATTATTTACATGTACATATTACCTTCTCCATCTGCAAGCATGGAGATGTGTCTGCATCTTTAACTTATGAATTTTTGAGCAACAGAGACGATAAATCCAGTGTAATTGGTAAAATTATCAACAAATTGTTTATGTCAAATCTCTCCCCCTCCCCCCCCCCTCTCTCTCTCTCTCTCTCTCTCTCTCTCTCTCTCTCTCTCTCTCTCTCTCTCTCTCATGAGACTCAGATAGTGATTCATGCATGTGATGATTAAGTATAATTATGTTGTAAGGAACGATATGAATATAAAAGAAAGAAATAAGAATTTACACGGATATGAAGAGAGTATTTCAACATAGAATTTAGTTCAATATATCTTAAGTTTTCCTGGCTTTTATACGATTTTGATATTTTACATGCCAGGAAAAGGTCAGAAACGACGCCAATACAAAACTGGAAAGTCACTGCCCCCAAGTGGATATCTCTTAAGATATTTAGTGAGCAGTCCCTGTATTAGGGAAAACAGGGAAGAGTTTAATTCAAAAATAGAGACATATACTTGGGAAAATCACAAAAATACTGAGAAATCCGTTTATTTTCACACTCATATAGTATACACTAAGGAAATTATATGGGTATTCCAATTTAATTGCAACATACTTAGTACAATATTTGCCTTTTAAAATTCTTGTGAGAAAAAAACATCTAATATCTTGAAGGGGAGGGGTGGGGATGGGTGTTGGAATTGCATCAATGAACATATGCCAAAAGCCAAGGACACACGTAAAGTTTCTCATTTTAATATTTTTGGGAATGTGCACGAGAGTTTAAGAAAATTCACTAATTGAAATATTTTTGAAATTTCCAATTTGAGGACCACGTTAAACCGAAACAACGTGTTCAAGGAAACTGTGTACTAAAGTTGCTGTACCCCTTTTTGTGGGGTTTTATTGATGGTTCAAGTTTTTCTCACTTAGTCAAGGCTTGAAAATGTGTGTTTAGAATTTATACATACATACTGTGTCATTTTTAATCTTAAGTTACGTCCATTGATATTTTTGAGCAAGCCTTTCCCTATTCATCTTTAAAATTCGAAATACATGTGTTAATTTTGATTAGATAAAAAAGGAATAGCTATATGAATTATCTAAATAGTTACTTGCTAATAAAATTAAACAATTTAAGAGATGAATATTCCCACAGCTAATTTAAGCTATATAGAGAAAAATCTCTCACATGAAAATGCGAAGAAGCTATTTTAAGTAGTACATGTATTTTCAATCAATTGCATAGAATAACAATAATCCCCTTCAAATCTCTCTCTCTCTCTCTCTCTCATAAATTCTAGCTTCTATCATGCGGATTATGATTAATTTAAGTGTTATCTTTTTTTTTTTTTTTTTTTTACATAAACAAGCTTTTAATTAACTGTAAATTACCCGAATTTTCAAGCAGAATATATACGTCGATAATACTTAATGTTTTTCCATAACTGTGTGTTTAAGAATAAAATTTGATGTCATAACACCAAATTTTATTTGTAGAAAGATACTAATATAATACTTAAGACTATGGGGTCACCGGGACCCACCATCCTTATATTCGAGCGTTTATAATCAAATGTTAAACCAAACAATGCATTTCACCTTACGTATACTTAGATATGTCTATGCTCTCGATGTTTTAATTCGAAATAAATAATAAAGATCGTAATGTAGGTGATGTTCCATGGTAAAATTTCTTTAATATTTGGAAAATAAAAATCAAATACTGGTAGATGGTTCGGAATGGATACTCTACCTTCCCGCAGTAAAATTAAAAAGAAGTTGCGGCCTATATTAGACAAAGAACACGTCTAGATCTCTGTAGCTACATGTAGTATGTATGATCACCTTGGAAGCCAAATATGTACGTCATAATTTTAAAAATATTGCCAATACAAAACTTAAAAATTCGAAATATTATCTTTATGTTTACATCTAACGCCCTTTAACCTGCGTTTTAATTACTTACTGCTGATTCTTGATTACTTTCTACATTTCCAAGTAAGGTTGCTTTTTGTTAACTTTCAAAATAGGTTTTTATTATCGATATTTCGAGATAAAAAGAAATGAACCTTGTTCAAAATTACTCTAAATTTCACAGCGTTTTTGACACTACAGAGGAAAGGCGATTTATAAGCCAATATTTTCCACATGCAGACAGTAACTGTTTTATGAAAATTTAAAAAAAAAACAACAATCGTATAGATAAACCACAGGAAGTAGGATTCGCCCCCCCCCCCCCACTCACACACACCAACACCAACTCCTCTTAAAAATATTTAGTTCCAGGGGTAGATCCAGAATGTGAAGTTAGAGGGGGCGTCAGTATATGACAGGGAGTCTGGAGAGGCCGCTTTGTGGCCTCCAGATGGTTCGGGGCAAAGCCGGCCCCAGAAGCTCCAGGATTCTAGAGATTTTGTAGGGTAAAAAGGAAGTCTTTAAATAGACGTTTGAGATATTTCTTCTCGTGATTACCGGTATACTTAAAGTAATAAAATTATTTAAAATTTTTAAAGGTTTGTAGATTTAAGACCTACAGTCATCAAATTCCTCTGTCTTGTAGAAATCCAAGAAACATATCCTTTTTTTTTCTTTCGAATGACTGTAAATTAATCAGTTTAAAAATCAAGTTCAATGGGACAATGTAAATTAATGAAGTTTTAATAAAAGATAACTATATATACTAGCTTATATTATAATAACAATGGAAGAGTCGTTAAAACACTAGTTAGTATAACCAATTACTTAAAGGTGGGTACAATGTATATGGGTGACTGGTCATATTTGAACCCAAGGACAGCGTAACCAAAATGTTTTTTCCTGGGGTTTTTTAGTTACGCCATTGAACACACGCGTTTTCTTCATATTGCACCATTGAAACAGTCTAATGTAGAGAAATCCCCCAAGTCTTTGCCAGAAGGAGTATGATTTAACTTTATTTGGACAATTTTTTTAGGGCTGTGGGGGGGGGGGGGATGCCGGGTGCGACCTCCTTTACTCCGCCACTGATTTACCGCTTATTCTATAAAATGTTTCCCTTTCCAAGTTTTGTGGCATGCAACATGAATGATAATTGATTAATAAGTAAGTAATAGAAAGCGTTAGACTTTTATGCATCCCCCATCCTTTGTAATGTTTAGAACTAACCTACATTTTCACTATAATCAAAAAATGGACCCAGCAAGTACATCTGATTGAAATTGATTAATAACGATTCATGTACATTGATTTCTTTGTTTTAAATGATGGGGTGTATAGGTCGTATTTGGCAAAAAACAGAATTCTTAAAAAGTCGAGCTATTCAACGGTAGTATTTTGTACGTAGTTATACATGTATATGTACATTAATTAATGAAGCAAACTATCTAAAAGTTATTTTGATAATCTTGGTTGCAATTCGCCCTTACTCTTAAATTCACCTCCTTTATATCTAGATATGTCATTAATAAAATGGTAAAAACTTTCCATTTTAATTCATATACATGTAAATATGATTAAATTAGAGCGTATAATACAGCAACGTTACAATATGAACAATATTATATGTTTGCACTGCATTTTATTTAGATTAAATGTCTTGAGTACGACTTTGAGAAAGCTTCAAAGCTTACTCAGAAAATCGCATTTTTGTACTCAGCCGGAGTACGAGTTGGAGTATGAAAAAGTTTTATAACCTCGATATCTTGAGTAGGAGTACGATTTGGAGCACGGAGTACGATTTGGAGTACGAGATCGTACTCAAGAAAGTTTTATAACCTCGGGGCCAGGTCTCGTGATAGCTTGATGACGCGACCTCTAAATATAGAATGACTCTCTTACGGAGACAGCCGATGGTTGAAGGAGACTTTATTGAACTCTGGCGTATGAATACATACGACTGCAAAAAATATCTGAAGTGTTCGTACTATTTAACATCTGACTATTTTGAAGGTATTCATAAATAAGTTTCTTAAAAAGCAATGCTTCAAGATACCTTACATCGAATTTATCGATTATTTTCAAGAACTAAATCTTGTCAGCGGTGCAATCGCAACTTCTCGGGCTTTTCCGGCAAGCTCGGAAAAACACCTCGATTGTATTACCTTGGCGTCCATGACAACCCCCCTTTTCATAAAACTTGATATAAATACAACACATTTTACGATCTGTTGAGATATGAGCTATACTTCATTAAAGTCAACTATATACCCTAAAATAGAACACAAAAGCGACATACAAGGCTGTCTAGCCGATAGTTATTTCAATGGGAAGTTGGGAAGTAACTTCATTTTGTATAAAATTCTAACATCCGGTGATGTTAATACATTCAAGGTGTTTTTCCGAGCTTGCCGGAAAGGCCCGAGAAGTTGCGATTGATCGGCAGTGATGATTTGTGCTTAGGTCCAAACACTGATTCACTTTCGGTTTGCCAGAGTAACTGCATAGGAGAGTTGATTAAAATCAACTCCCAATGGTGGTTTGGGGTTTTTTTCTACATCATTTTTTTTTTACTGCAAAGTCAATCGTACAGGTACTACAGTTATTGTTAAAGTCACTTCTAGAACTTCTAATTTCTACTTTCTTTTTGAGTTTTGAATGTTTTCTTTAATATCTTATCTTATTCAATAAATGATCCAAACGTTGTTGCTGCTTTTTTCCTGTTAATACGAAACTACCTCACAATATCCTGATCTTTTGGTTTGTTTACAAGGTACACGTCTTGCAACAATTTTATTAAAACTCTTTTAAATCAAAATCAAAAAGTCGTCTCTTTTAATCAATCAAGCAATCGTAGCATATTAATCGTGATAGTGTGTCAGGGCCTTATCAAATTTTACCTTTAGGATGATGATAATAAATAGTTATTTTTATACTATAGGATGTATTTAGTGTCTAGCTGTAAATTCTCTATGTAACAAAAATCTGGAGTATTTTCAAGAATAATTATATAATCTCTAATTTAAATATTGATGTTCAATAAAATCAAAAAATTACTGACACAATCATGATATCATTCAATCTATTAAAAACAAAGGAAAAGATAGGTAACCCAAACCCTCTCTCTCTCTCTCTCTCTCTCTCTCTCTCTCTCTCTCTCTCTCTCTCTCTCTCTCTCTGTACTGTCCTCGAGTCAACCTTTCCCCCTACAGAAGACAACAACAAACAACAAGAATTCTTTTTATCCCTTAAACCTCAAATAACAAACCTAAGCACCGGGTAACATCAGACCGATACCGAGGAATTCAGCAAATAATCGTCAGGTGATTTAAGGTACTCTGTAGAGAATCAAACTCCGATTAGAGTTGTCGTTCTTTAGACAAGCTGTTATTAATCGCACCTTGCAGTGAGGTATATCAGGGAAACCTACCGCCCGGGCACCTGGCTACACAAGAGTCGGGGCTGAATAAGTCGGATTATTTCATCGAATTTGTCAACTCGATTATCAATGCCCTGTCCGACTTTCTCCCGATTTTGTTTTTCAATTACCAAACCGAGGGATTAATTCTGATGTCGATTTTACATTAATCACTTTCTAATAATTAGTCTGATTCATCGGTCTCTCCTATAAATTTGTGCCTCAAACCCGTTCTATTGTGGTGTTTTGTTGTGTATTTTAGATCCAGATTACTAATAAGATAATTTGTTTCAAACAAAGCCGCTTCAAACCACGGGTCCGTTGTCTCGGACCAAAGGACTATAGTTCTGAGGTTTATATTTATCTTTTGTACTTTATTCACAACATACCCTCTACCGATGATTTATTATGTATTGTTTGATAGAAAGAGCGAGAAATAGACAGACAACTACACATACTTATATTGCATTTTACATTAAAAGAGATATTATATACCATATAACGGGTATTTTTTACGTGCTGCTAATTTTTACGAGTTTTATAACTCCGTAAAAATTAAACGCGTAAATTTTCACAGAAGTAAAACACCGCACGTTGATTTTCTTCATCGTAGGCATGAGAGTAATGTTCATGACCTTCAGCTCAGTCCCTGACGGCTGTACATGTAGGTATATTTGAGCGTTTTTGGTCACGTGGTGATAAAAGTTCAGATCCTTCTATTCAGTCTTGAGTATTTTTAAAAACTACGTATAATGCCACGTTAGTAGCTAGATTTCAATCACTCAGTCAATGACTATGGCGGGGATACGAAGCTATTTTAAACCAGTATCTACAATGCCAAATCCACTTGGATCTCTTAGTGAAATGATTCCAAAGGAGGTTATAACTGCTTTAAATAAATCGGTTGCCACAACTAATTCTCCACCAAGAACACCGTAAAGGGAAAACCACAGATGATTTTAATTTTTACGGACATGTCCAATTCGTAAAAAAAATTACGCGTAAAATTCAAATCGCCCTATTTTAAGACAAATTCGTAAAAAATCACAGCAGTATAAATAACCCGTTATACGGTATGTTATATATATTCTTGTTAATATATAAAGCAATGTAGTTTTTTGTTATCCCCCCCCCCCCGCCCCCACGGTGACGAACCACGTGTAGATTAAATATCAAAGAATAATATTGCTCATTATTAAACATTTCACTGCAAATACATTGTAAATCGCGTGAATTTATACCAAGATGTAGCTTGCCAAACTAAATCGATATCAGCCATCCTATCTAAATATGATTATTTGAATTTGCTTTTCAGTTGATAAATTCAACTACTTTTTTCTAAATCGGAAAACTCGTTTTAATGCATTCAATGACATTGACATCAGCCTGTTCACTTCTATTGATTTCTAACCTTAAATTCTGTATTTGTGCGGACTTTAGTACCTAACCCCATGCTAAGCTACTATACTGTATCGGTAACATTACAGGGCTCCACGTGAACCCTTGGTTATTAGACAGGAACAATGTATTAGGATTTTGAAAATTATGTCAGTACAATGTACAACAAAACTGATTGTTGATTGAGATATGTAGACTGTAATCAGAGTGCCTTGTAATGATATAAAAGAAACAATTCTCACAAACAACATCGAAGTCTTCAAATAATACATGTTTGAAAGCTGGGGAACGTTTCCATCTTACTGTTTCAAAGTATTTAAGATTTTTCAAAAATTTCATCTCTTAGAATAAATATTTTAAGAAAATAAGTATGTTTAATAGGTTTTTATTTTAAAGAAATGATTATGCTGACTTTTTTATATGACAAACATTTTAAATTCTAGGGTTTTGAATGATAATTTTTCGAAACTGTTGATATCTACATGTAGATGAGGATCGTTTTTAATGAGCTAATGTAAAAGAGCCTCGTCCTGAATTTTCATTACACTCGTTGAGCGGTCTGTCGTATTAATTAACTGTCACTTTATCAAGCATCGGTCTTAGAAACGGAAGTTATTTTCCAATTCGATGACCTAACATTCTCCGTTTATTGAATTTGACGAGAATCCACCTTTGTTCCCCCAGCCCCTTTCCAGGGTTTGTGTGATTTAACCCGGCCATAACCTCGAAATCTCTCAATCAACGAGATATTACGTGAACTGAATGTTGCGTAAAGCGGAAGTGCGCGTGAACTTTTCGGATAAAAAAGAATTCTAGTATTTCAAATGTAAGGTCAATACTCCGATACGATCAACTATAGCTCAAATAATTTACGGGTTACTTATTCGTTTCATGTCAGGGAAATACAATATATATGCAATATGATCAGTTAATTTCTAATGAATACGATGTTCAAAAATGATATGATCACTGTGAACTGTAAGTAAATAAAACTTTCGTAATTGCAATTTTTTAAAACAGATTGACTTCATTTAAAGAGAGAACAATAAAATATCAAAAACCCTAAAGTAAAAGGATGAACAAAACAGTACTAGATTCGGTAATGATTTAATGGATGTAACTGAATTATTTTACAACATAATAATTGCACAGTATATTACAACAATTATAAAGAAATGTCGTTATGCTAATAATATACAAATCAATGTACCTAACTCTAGCGGTCTGTATGTTAAATTGTAAAAGTTGAAAATTTAAAAAAAATCTAAATGAAAAACATTTTTTTTTTATTAATTCATGTTTAACACGAAAACCAAATGGAACTATCGCTCCCTTTACTCAAAGGCTAATTCACTAAAAGCTTCTTTTTTATCTTTGAGTAATTACATTTGTGATCAAAACCTTCCATTTGAGAATACAATTAGTTATCATATTCTTTTATTAATAATAAAAGACTAGAGACACTAGTCTACCAATTTTCAATATCATACTATAGTTTCCTCACATAGAAAACAGCAACTATATTTCCCTCTAAAATCAAGCTGTATATTGTTAATTATATAAGCAAATAGTCTCAAGCAATCAATTCCTTAGCATGCAAGATTTAAATTAAACAAAAAATGAGCTGTATTTTTTTAAGTATATGTTATTTTGCTGCAGAAGCATGTAATTATGAGAATTTTGCAATTTACAAAGAACCTAGGCTAGATATATAAGAACATTTCTGCCTAGAAAATTATATTTCAATGAATATTCCTAAACATATTAGGTCAGCAATGGCACAGATTCGGTGTGGGGTTTTACCGCTGAGGATAGAGACCGGACGATTTCGGGGGGAACCTGCCACTGAGCGCACGTGTAAATTCTGTATCTTGGACGAAATAGAGGACGAATTCCACTCTCTCCTAAAATGTGCTCTATATAACAATCTCAGAAGGGAACTTTATAAAAGTGTTAATTTTTCGAATAATTCATATTTATCTCAAGACAATCTATTTCAAACTCTCATTTGCAATTTTCCAAGACAAACTGCTAATTTTATACATTCTGCATTTAAATTAAGACAAAGTAAATTCTCGCGCATGTATTAGAATTATTACTTAGTGTTTACAGTGACTTATATGTCCAATGGGCCGGGTGTTTGATATATGTAATTTTATACTACTTAGTTGTAAAAGATGTAACACATGTCACTATAATAAATAAATGATGATGATGATAAGAAAGATTTCTATTCAAAGGAATACCTCAGTGAATATCTGGTATGTATAAAATGAATCAGTTTGTGTATTAGAGTAACATTATGTGATTTTTCCTCAATTTACTCAGAACCTTTATATAGCTTCACCACAAGAAGAGATATCACTGAAGAGTATAACCCAGACTTTTGTCAGTTACATGTATTTACAATTGTACAATCCAAATTCGGAAAAGATATAAATCGATGCTCATGTAAAAGGATCAAATAATTCTTCATTCAAACCATTTCTCTTAAAAAATTTTAAACTTCGAGAGAAAAGAGAACATTGAGTAATAACGATAAAACTATAACATTTTATTTTGCTATATGCTTACACAAAGGGCTTAACTTGAATTCATTCAGGGATTATCTATGGTACACGTGCCTTTGTTCACTACTTTGCTGAGAGCCAAAATACCCGATATCACGTCTAAGATTCTTGAATCAAATTGTAAATTGATATTCATCATTTTAAGAAGATATAAGATTATAACAAGATTTGTTATATGACGTTAGTTGTATCTTCGATTCTATGCAGTGCAACTGTTTATAATTTTACAGTAATTGCAAATAATTTACTGTAAATTTTCATATTCTTGATTGATATTAAATTAATGTCTATAAACCTCGTGCTTTACATAATTCATAGGACGTGGTTAAAGTTCATCATCTTATATAGATTATTTATTGTTATAACAATTATTTTGTAATTATTATCATAGACATTGTTATTGGTCATAAGTTGGAGCATTGTACATGTACATATCAATAAATACAAATTAGACATGTTCATTACTATAACGTATTATCTTTGGCGTGTACACTATTTGGCGGAAACAAGTTTTTTCAACAATTTGGCGCGGATCGATTTGAATTGGCATTCAAGTAACCCTGAATGTTCCTATTCTTATACATATATGCATGGCATTTAGCGATATACAAGTACATGTACTTGATTAAGCTGAAGCTGCATTTCGCCAAAAAACGCTAAATCGAATACACAGCCAAATGTAATACGGTTACAGTATCTTCTACATTTTAGATTTCAAAACATTGTTTTTTGTCATGTTGTAAGTTTTGTATTTTCTGCCACCCGGTGAATGTTCATACACATCTTTATAATCTAAATCTATATTTTATTCATAATTTTTGGATTATCGGCCTGAATATCTCCGTGTTTGCATTTAAATTTCATTCAACATATCAGCATTCAAGTTAATGATTTGGGTATTGATATTCAATTTAGTGCGGTACATGTGTTGATTTATCCAGGAGGTGGATTAGATGAGTTAATCCGAGACTCGCACACAGTCCCTTATCTTCTCATCTCGGCTCTCTCTCTCTCCCTACCAGTACTACCGCGTTCTTCATTCAATCGCCGCTAACATTATTGCAATTTATAATCGGAAATTTTGTAAAACGCAAAAAATTAAGATGCTTGGAAGAGATAAAATTTGTGGAGAAAAACATAATTGATCGCCATTAAATAGACAACTTGACCAATAAAACAGGAGACAATTAATCCGTGCTTCCACTGAGGGGAGTCGGGGAAGCAGTGTCGTCTGTCTCTCTTCTTGTCCCGATGATGGATGATCGGCCGCATCCTTTACAACTCTACTCACCGGAACGACGAAATCTCGCGGAAAGTCACGTGGTTTCATTGTTGTCACCATGGAAGGACGGGAGGAATAAATTGCCACCATTACAATGTCAAAGAGACCGGAAATATTCTCTCTGTCAAACTTGGATTTTATCTTCTGTGTTTTACAAAATCTATCACTGTAGTCGCATCTCTGTGCTAAGCACCATGTTAAGAATAATCGATACAGTTGTCAAACATTTTACTCCATTTACTTCATTAACCCGTTTTTAGGAGGTTTATAAAAAGCAATACAAATATTTTGCATGTCGAAATACCTATCAGTCTTTATTGCCCATTAATTTCCTTGTGTTATCAATAAAATTATATTCTATCTGTTTTGAATTGCAAATTCTGTAAATAGTTTTGTGAATATTGTTTTTAGCCTCCTTCGCCGAAGAGTCATACTGAGAGGGGGCGTTCGAATGCATATTCTTGACAATCGCACCATAAACTCACATGGGATAAAGCGGCACCACCCTCCAAAACCCGCAGTTTTAATGTGATGTCAGGAAGAGTGAAGGTTTCTTCTTGAATGGCATGGATGCTTCTCTAAGAATGAAATAAAAATGCGTCTGTGATTTTGACAACCTTTTTATTACAGAGTACAATAAAACTGAACTAAAAGAAACTGGTACAAACATTTTCTCCCAGAGTCGGTTGTACGATCGTTGACTTACTTCTGTTCGACCATTTTAGATAGAGGACTGCAGAAGTTTTTATTTGTCAAAACCCTAATAAATGACAAAGTGTACTATACCGATAAATTGCATTGAATTTTGCGATGACGATGAAAAACAAGTACTTCCATGTGTTGTATTTATTAGAACCTTTTAGTCACCCAGTTGTTGTAACATATACTCAACTCTATGTAGAATTTAAACATAAAAGATTATAAAATATATCAACCGTGTTGTTTTCTTACGGGAAATGTTAACATATCACGGCTGAACATTTTGGTTTTAGATTGTGTATAGTCTGTACATGTAGTTCCTCACAGTATAGCGTTAGAATAATATATCACTGCTGCACCATGTTTGAACCAGTAGGAAACAAAAGAGCGCACTAGCGTGATCTGACAAGCCTCCTTAATACCGTGCACTATTAAGCAGGTAATCACACATCAGACACACAATTAAACCAGAGCAGAAAACATTATTTTAAGCATATTTTATTTCTTTTCCCCCTGAGGCCAGTAATCAAAAGTTGTTGACAAATCAAAATACCAAAAATACGGGTGAAATCAAACACCACACAAAATTCGGCGCACGTTTTTCAATGTAGAGATAACAGTCCAGAGGTTTCCATTCAAATACGCTCTCGCCGCCACCGGAAGTGGTGACAACATTTCGGTGTATCTAAATCCATGTGTAAATTTCCCGACATGTATCGCGACCCCTGTATCGTTCATCTCCCGAATTTTCTCGGATTGCGATTCATTATGTATGGTAAATATTGTGATTAGCGTACGCAGGCGGTCTGATGCCGGGGTATCTGCTGTCTGGCCCCGGGACAGACAAGGTTCGCGCGCCCGCATCTCCTCGTTTATCTGCCGCGCACGCAGACCGCCCTGCTTAATTATGTCATAATTCCGGTTTACGAAGATGGAATTCTCTATAAAATGATCAAAATGAACGTTCTCTATTTATTGTTGATAATTGTTTTTCAGTCGGATGATATCAATATACAAGTACTTGGACGTGCTGATGACAGTAACTACCCAATAATAAAAATCTTATATACATCAAGTATGATCAATCAATGATGAAACAATGATTAATTAATAAATAATATGCAGTTGTATGTACAATTAAAATCTCTCATTGCGCAAAGGAATATACTTTCAGTAAATCTATAATTCCTTATGTTCCCCCAAATTTTTCTTTGTTTAAAATCAGTTCATCTATCAATTGTGTATTCAGATAATCATTGCGGTTTTTCAAATGATCGGGGAAAAGGTTAAAGATTAGAAAAGAAGGTAAAGATAATACGAATAACACGGTCAGACGACAAATACTCTCTACTACACACTTCGACTGAGTG
The DNA here is from genome assembly GCF_963853765.1 of Magallana gigas. Classification (NCBI taxonomy): domain Eukaryota; kingdom Metazoa; phylum Mollusca; class Bivalvia; order Ostreida; family Ostreidae; genus Magallana; species Magallana gigas. Next base: position 56,089,595 of record NC_088858.1, on the reverse strand, counting down.
GAACAATGGAGATTGATGATGTTCCAATTCCTGTCAGATTCAGTGGGAGCTACCCAACGGACTTTAGACTTCCGATAAGACCGTGAAGACTCCATTCTACAGGATCAGTCACGACTTACTTCACTTTCTCGTCCCAGAAGATTTCCGTCAAGAGGAATGATCTAACCTTTCTAACTATTGCGGTGTACATAAGCCTAATCATCACCCCTAATCAAACATATCAGGGAATCAGCACTGACTGCAAACACCCTCCCACACCCCGCACATGCGCACTGGCTCTCCTGCGGCCAGCACGTACTCTCTCTGTGACGTCGACGGCGGAGAAGTGTTGTAGAGGCTTCAGACACTGTGGCCACGTTTGTGTAAAAGAAGGAGGGACTTCGCGATAAAACAAATACATCATTCAAACTGCTCTCCAAAACACGTCAAGATGTTTGTAAACTCGCCTCTCCAATGCCTGTCTGACTGACGGTTTCCAAGTGCGCCCTGCTGCGCGGACATTCCTTTGCCGTGTTTGGAGCGATCCGAGCCCAGCGCTCTCCTGTTAAGGAAGGTAACAATAGTCCTTCACGGAGGAACATTATGGCAACTCGTCGACTGAGTTTATGTACTTGTTGATGATTTTCTCAAGAGGTTTATGATAATTGATTTAATTTTCTCAGAGTTGAAATTGGCAAAGAATGGTTTGGTGAAAAAATTTCACGGCGAGAGTGTTTTGTCACTAGGAAAATGGAGATCTATTCACATTAGGAAACACGAATAGGCGACAAATATGTTGGGAGGTCAAAGATTTCTAATAATGAAATCGGGGTAAATAGAACTTTACGTTATACCACGGGCCAACATTCCCACTACACGGCTTATAACAGCAGCATAGAGCGGCAATTTCAGTTCTTACACACAATACTAGAGAGTGATGACAAATAGAGTAAAACCTCCTGAACTCCATAGAGCACTCATGACTTGATATGATCATAAGCGGCCCTTTTCTATAACACGGAGGTCAATGAAAAGAAAACCAGAAAAATATTATCTTTAGCATAAACGACATGAATGAAAGAAAGGTGCTCACTAATAATCTACATGAATAACACGCCGGCGCAGACATTACATCTCGTTAGCGGGTCTGTATCCAGCGATAGCCGCCAGACCGCCGATTATCACAGCTTCCTCAGAGGAATGGGTTGTCGCCCCTGATTTTCTATGTTGTAAGCGGCCAGATGTGACATCATTAGGAAGACAGCCATAGAGCTCTGGCCAGTCTGCGATCCGTCAGTTGGCATTAGCTAATCTCTCTGTACTGTGTACATTCTGTGGAATTGGGAGGCTTCCGAATTTACAGTGTTCCAATTAACAGAGTGAGAGAGCGATCCCATGTTCTTAGATTATCTATAAGTGACACCCGATAGATTCAAATTCAAATAAATTAAATTCTGAGAACAGAAATGTTTGACCTTATATCTCTGAAAATTTATTTTATAAATGAAACAAACATGGACTTAAATAAGTCAATTTTGAAAAAGCGAATTTGGAATTTTATTATGTCAAGTCTACCTAGTTGTATAAACTTACCGGGTAATATTTACTTACATTACAAACTTCCTGGGTAATATTCACTTACATTATAAACTTACCGGGTAATATTCACTTACATTATAAACTTAACGGGTAATATCTAAATACATTATAAACTTACCTTGTAATATTTAATTACATTATAAACTTACCGAGTAATTTATAATTACATTGTTAACTTATCGTGTAATGTTTAATTACATTTTAAACTTACCGGGTAATATCTACTTTCATTATTAAACTTACCGGGCAATATTCACTTACATTTTAAACTTAGCAGGTAATATTCACTTACATTATAAACTTACCGGGTAATATTTAATTACATTTTAAACTTACCTTGTAATATTTACTTACATTATAAACTTACCTTGTAATATTCACTTACATTATAAACTTACCTTGTAATATTTAATTACATTATAAACTTACCAGGTAATATTCACTTACATTATAAACTTACCGGGTAATATTCACTTACATTATAAACTTACCGGGTAATATTTACTTACATTATAAACTTACCAGGTAATATTTACTTATATTCTAAGCATACTGCGTAATATTTACTTCCATTATAAACTTACCGGGCAATATTTACTTACATTATAAACTTACCGGGTTATATTTACTTACATTATAAACTTACCAGGTAATATTAACTGATATTTTAAGCTTACCGGGTAATATTAACTTTCATTATAAACTTACCGGGTAATATTTAATTACATCATAAACTTACCGGGCATTATTTACTTACATCATAAACTTACCGGATAATATTTACTTATATTTCAAGCTTACCGAGTAATTTATAATTACATTGTAAACTTACCGGGTAATATTTAATTACATTATAAACTTACCGGGTAATATTTTCTTATATTTTAAGCTTACCGGGTAGTATTTACTTTCATTATGAACTTACCGGGTAATATTTACTTACATTATAAACTTACCGGGTAATACTCACTTATATTTTAAGCTTACCGGGTAATATTTACTTTCATTATAAACTTACCGTATAATATTTAATTACATTATAAACTTACCGAGTAATTTATAATTACATTGTTAGCTTATCGTGTAATATTTAATTACATTATAAACTTACCGGGTAATATTTACTTACATAGAATGCCGTACGTTTAATAATCATATATTGTACCTGAGTGTATGTGTTGTTAGTATTGCCAATTCAGACTCTGCTTTGTTTATATATACACAATGTACTGTTATTTTCTATATTATCATTTGGAGACGTCTTTCACTTTTGAGGGGATTCGTTTTATTTGAATTCAATCAATTCTGATGTCTGTTTGATGCCTTCTCCCCACCATTTATCATCGTATCACATCTGGTCAATACTATTTGTTAATATTGCATGTACCGTTGCGTGCTGAATAATTCATTAAGACGATTTGCAATTAAAAGGTTATCGGTTTATGATCTCCACCATAAAAACGCAATCAGTGATTCAAGAATCATTCCAAAATATTGAGACGGTGAATGTCACCTCGGAGGCAGATTTCCCGGTGTGTACTTCGGCCATTTTTATTTTCCCTTGTAGCCAAACAATAAAGATCCCAAAGATTTAATCAAGACGTGAGCCCTGGCTATCACTCCCCGGTGTATCAGTAAATACCTGTCACAGGGCCACCAATGACAATTCATTGCCGTATAAACGACGGTTTCAAAAGAGTTTTAATATACCTACTACATAAATATTCATCGAGTTTGATTGGTCTCCCTTGAGTTGTTGAGATACTATCGGGAGCCGTTTCTTCAAAGGGGTCGCCATATTGCGGGAAGATGAGAGGGGCTCAAAGATCATTATCAGAAGTTCACTTGTCATCGTACAACCGTCATTTACATACACGTAATCAATTGATGACTTTCCCTTGTAAGGTTGTTTTGCATATTATCTTGATATTCTGTCTTTTATTTATTCAAATTGAAAATGATTTCATTGTATGACATCCCAATATCGTATTGATTTCTTAATTATAAAAAAAAACAAAAACAAAAAAACATGGGGTGTTGTTTGATTATAGACTGATGATGTTACATTTATATTTCATTTCTATATTAACTTTTTAATTAATTTATTCTTTCATTTATTTACATTTATTAATAAATAAATAAATAATTCGTTCATCCATTTATTTATTTATCTACAAATGTATTTATTCATTAATTATTTATAAACTAATTTATTTGTTTAGGTATTTATTTATTTTTTTTCAGGATTATTATCCTATTCATAAAATTATTTTCACTGCATTAAGGATTCTTGCTTATAAATTTTGGTATTTTCCAGTACGTGCAAGCAGTGCTTCCAACCGCCTGTTTCCCGCTGTAATCACTTATCACGGATTGTAGAATCTAACTTCGCTCCAGGTAGTGTGTATTGGAATAAAATGAAGTGAGAGAATTTGAAAAAGATTGCGATTTTATAGCAGAGACAGCCCGCAGACATGTTTATCCGAAGTGTCAATATTGACCATTCGGATCTCCTCAAGAGTTTGTGGTCTTTATAGTGTAACGGTTGATTGAATATACTACGACAACTATATCATCCCTCTCACCCCTGCCTCTGTTACAACGAATCAAACTGGGAAAGGGTGGGGGCGAAATATTCATCAATCGGGGTTTATCTTAAGAAGTATTTTATTCAGAAATCGGGGTTTATCTTAAGAAGTATTTTATTCAGAAATATACACAGAGGTATATAAATGAATTTGGACCGAACAGCAGGCAAAAATAGCCTATATTAGTTCTCTCCATTAACGATTAAGGTACATATACATGTACATGTATATTTATAATAGTAGTCGTGTATATACATTTCTTAGTGTTACATATACATTTTTCTAACTTATAGAGAATACAAAGATAAAGCGGGGCTTTGACACAGCTGAAATACCTCTGACTTGGGGTGGGGTAGAAGGGTTGGGCTATCTACAGCAATGGATCGACTGACAGGTAGCAGCGATTCTGTAACAAACAGACAACCAAGTACGGGCGGATAATTTGATGGAGAAGAGGGGTATTGCAAAAAAATTGTCTATCAAACACTAAAATAGATAGATAGATAGATAGATAGATAGATAGATAGATAGATAGATAGATAGATAGATAGATAGATAGATAGATAGATAGATAGATAGATAGATAACGTCATATTTAAACATTGACAAAATGATAAAAAGCTATAATAATCCTAGAAATCTTCAAAATATGACACCAATTAAAAGCATAACACTAAACGTTCATTATTGCGCTCTTGATTTCCAATTAGACTTACTACTTATTCCGTTTAATTAAAAAAGAGAGATTTTTCTTTGAAAGAAATGCATTCAGTATTTTGATAGTTTATATGTAAAACTCGAGGTCCACAGAGCGTTTCTTTGTTATAATAAAGGAACAATACAAGACCAAAAGCATTGCTTTTTTATAGCATGCTTATGCCGGCTCTTAGGACACAATTATCATAACGTAAATATATCGAACACGTACTTGAAAATTTTAGAGAAAGTCTTTATTGGGATATTATCAACTCCAAATTCCCGATTTCGGCCAGTGTTTGTAGAAATGAATGTTGAAATTTTTTATATTAAAAGATTAAATATGACAATTATAAAGAGTGACACGCTGGAGGAGAGGAAAATATTGAATCGTTTTCATTTCAAAGGTTTATAAAGTTATCAAACATATTCATATCAATCTATAACAACAGGCCACTTCGCAAGAATCTCGGAATGTTCCTTCAAGACTGCCGTCAAACGTAGCAATGACAATAATTTCCTAGAGTATTTACCCTCGAAAGTTTAATAACTACGGATTAATCTTCTACTGCAAAAGCAAATCTCTTTTATTATTTTACATACTCCAGGTCCGCGTTTGCGCTCCATCAATCTGTTATCATATCAAATCGCCGGAATAGCACCCGGACAATAGCCAGCGATTCGTTTAAGCACCTGTATTTTTCTTCCGACTTAGGGCGGTGTTGACACAAATTGAATGTCAGCACGAAAAAACAAGACCAGTTCTTGTGTTGGTCGGTAGAAGCCTTTGTTTCCTAAATCTCCTTGCATAACAAATCGGGGCGAAGGGACAGGGCCACGAGTTCACGTAAAAACAATCAATAAATACAAAAACCGGCCCTTACTGCGGAGACCTACGCAGAAACAATACCCGGGAATGAATTGACTGGGATGTTATAGCCCAGTTTTGCAATAACTGGTAAAATAATCGTAGCATATGTTCATGTTATTTTGTATCTCTTTCTGCTACGCACTCCACATTTTAATTGTAATTTTTTGATAGATTTTAAGACCATTCAAGTTCAACAACCAAAAGCTGTGATAACCCGACAAAGTAGGCAATAGATTAACTATCATTAAAAAAAGTTTAAAAAAAAACAAACAACAAACAAACTTCATGGGACTTTGGTAGAAAAAAAATGTCAAAATAATCTAATAGTCTCTGAAATCAATAAAAAAAAAAATAAAGAGAGAAAGGGTCAGATCGGTTTGTTCAGCAAGGACTAAACGCATGCAAGTTGATTAAAAGATGTTAGATCAGCGCTCACTTATTTGTTTGTGTAGCGAGTTATCGAGCGGATCTAACATCTAATTAAATTGAAACGCATGAAACTTCAATTCTTTTCTTCAATAATAATTTTGCATGTATCTAAAAATTAAATTCGGTACTACGTGCAAGATTGTGAGTGTCAAACCTTTTCTCTGCGACAATTTAAAAAATGACGGTGTGTTTCTCTGGGCTTTTTACTTTGAAACCATTACAGTCAAACTCTGTCTGCTACAGGTACCAAAAAAATAGACGAGTCGTAATTATAATCCTCTCGCACTAAACAAGTTCACGCAACCCGTGGTCAAAAACTGTACATGACATCGATGATAAATACTGCTCTGCACTCTTAGTCGGCCATTTTTCCGTGTCAACATGTTCACTTTCTACACATAAGATATGAAAGCTGCGGTGAGGTCAGGAGGGGAAATATTAATAGAAATATTAAATGCTTCAAAACTGAGTTGATGTGCATAGACCAATGGGATTCGAGACAGAAACCCCGGAAAACGCGCGTGTGTTTTTGAAAACAAATCAAAAAAATTAAAAAATAACACACATGACCGCATGACAAATGTGAAAGTTTTCTGAAGTGGAAAGATTGCATGCATGTAGAATATTGCAAAGTACAGAGCTGCGTGCACAATACGTCGACTTAATCAAGCTAAAAGGGAAGGAGAATAGTCTCACCAATCACATCCCCAGGGAGGGCATACGTATTCAAAGTGATAGTCGAGTTATTTTCATAACAGCAAGTCTCGATCATAAAAAATAAAACACAGACTTGTATTTTAAAATCTTGATAGCCGTATACCTGAGCACATTTTATTTTATTTTTATTTTTATTTTTTTGAATTACTACAGGTTCAAAATTCTTGACTTTCATAAGACAACTGATAAACACAAGGACGAACAAACAGACGGACAAAAGAATATAAGGTTTTGTCATTTTCCGGATAATTAACCACATATAATAACCCAAATCCGCATAAGCGTAAATTGCAAAATATTGAAATGTATCTCAATAAACAAAAATGTCATTAAAAAGGAATGGTATCCCAATAAATCTACGTCAGATCACGTGACAAAACCTAATCGTAACCCAGATTAATTGTGATCACTTGATCCCGATTTTTCATTATCTTGTGCAAAGAATTAAAACAATGGCGGAACGAAACCGGGGTGATACCCGATCTGAGTGTGACAAAGATGGGTTCCAGCTTACAAACATTACCATTCTCCCCAGTAATTCCTGAAACCTGAGAGTCACATCTCCAATCAATGCGTGCTGATTTACTATGTCAACTTTTTATTATGTCAATTCGTCGAATAGTCTAAAAGTCGAACCCAACACGTCAAATCCGCATCACTGCTACAATCGAACTAAAAGACAACAAAGTCCCGTTTAATGGGTATCAAATGAAGTCAGAATAATAGTTGTTTGTATTTGTTCGCCCAAGCGCGCTCACCCAACAAGGGCCGGGATATTGTTCGCTGTCCGCATCTTGTTCCAAATATTGATGTAGCCTCTTCAGCGCGCACCTGCTAGCTGAAAAGACAGTTATATGCTTCTGTCTATGAAATCAATTTTGCTCTCTTTGAAAATCAGGGTTTACTTTTTTGTAGATTTCAGGGACGGTTTGATTCTCTGGGCGATAATGGATGCAGCGCAACAAGAGATGTTCTGTGCCGCGCCGAGATTTGCCGAGATTACCCAGAAATCAATTGGAGAAGCTCTCAATTTTTTTCACTCTTTTTTCCGTTAGTCATTTTGATGATGCAAGACAAGAGACGAAGAAAAATTCATGACAGTCGGTAGAATGGGTACGACAAGATGTGAATTACTATTAGCTGAATTCAGTTTTACGAAAGAAAATATTTTTTTCGAATTGAGAGAGAGAGAGAGAGAGAGAGAGAGAGAGAGAGAGAGAGAACTTGTAAATATACTTCATTATTCTTGTTTTTAAAACGACAGTGTTAAAATATGACAGATTTAACCGTTTCATTCCGACGTTCGACCCCATTTGTCAAATTTTATATTTTGGACAGATTCTGACATTTTTGCACGAAAATACAGAAAAGAGTGAAAGGGGGACAGTTGTTATGCCGGCCCATTTACTGCGAATAATACTCTCATTTTTTTCTCTCCTCATCTCGGTTGAAGTCTGCGTGTAATGCTTTTCATAATCTCTCATGACGGAATGCAATGTCAGTTCATTACTTTAATTTATACAAGTATACTTTATACAAGTGCTTTACACAAGTAGAAATAGCTTGAAAATCAATTTGTCCAGTATATTTACAATTCTTAAGCACCCATCAGTATTTATTTCAAGAACCATAACGGAATGGTGTCCTCTCAGAAGAGAACGGAGACTGACGAAATAAGAGCAGACGATATCGAGCAGAGACTTCCAGACGATGCATCCCCAGCAGCAGACGACCGATCGCGCGCGGCCCACGTCCGACCAGGAGACCTTTTGTTCGCTTGTCTACTTGATAATTCACAATAAACTTCTTCTATTTGAACTTTAGGTAATTTTTTATCAATCAAACAAGCACTATCCAAACAGCTTGGAGCGAGAAGTGTTGTCTTTTCGCGCCCTTCTTATCTTCGAATTCAATAAGTTAATGCACTTTACGTCAAAAAATTCACAAAGAATATTTTGTTCATGTTGTTACATTTTTCCATGAATATGCTGAAACTAAACTTTTGTTCAGAGCTGGATTAGCTAGAGAGATGATCTGTCTGCTAGTATATTTTCTATATTCTTAGGGGGTAGTTGGGCGGGGAAAGGAATTGTGAATTTTTAAGTTAGGGAAGTACATATCTGACCATAAGTTACAATGGTCCGATAAAACGCATCTACTGATTGGATCCCCGGTATTATTTATGTCTTCATTGTTCACAGGTAAATCCTAGCGTCGTTAAGCAGATGTGACTTTCACGAGCGATTCATTGGTTTAAAAGATGTCTTCATTCGTAGAATTATGACAGTAACAGTTTCCAAGACAATAGCCGGAGTTCCCCGACATTAATGGGAGGGGAATCGGGGATGTTGTCATGTGTCCGACCCAGAGAAAACCACGGAACAGGCTAACATGTAAACTAGTAACTCGCCGGAACTTCACAATAACATTGTAGAAAACTTCTACTTCATTACACTATTTATTCCCCAGAAAAGCATGTATACACCAAATATGTTTTGTCATTTCGATTCTTGACTAATTAATATATATATTTAACTTTTCACTAAAATTGCTGAAACCAAAAATCGTAAGGAATGCTAAAAAAAATAAGGAAATGTACGTTGTTCGTTTTCGGAAATTTTTTTTTTTTAAAGAATAATATATTTACCACAAATGTTCATCAAATTCGTTTAACATAAAAGGTGATGTTTTTTTTTATTTATTTCAAAATAATTGAATTCAGCTAATACTTAAGTAAGGTATTTCTAAATCTCTTATTTTAATACCAGACCGTCAATATTCTCTATCAATCAAACCCACTTTTGACATTGAAACCAGCTTTTGCATATAGAAATTGATTTGGCAATTCCCGGATAAGTCGGGCGATATAACAGAGGGTTAGAGTGGGTTGTTCGGTTTGTTTTTTTTCTGACTGGACTGAACATAGTCAGTCTCCGTCCTTTGTATTGCGGGACAGTCTATCGATTGATGCCGGGGAGTTGCTTTTTTATTGCTTTTTCTGTCGCTCTAAATGGACGAGATGTTTAATCAATCATAACGTTAGGAATCAAACAGGAAGTCGAATCGTTTAAATTATCCCGACATTCAATACCGCCTGTCCCCTCCCTGTCCTGTCCCCCCCCTGTCCTGTCCCCTCCCTGCCCCCTCCCTGTCCTGTCCCCTCCCTGTCCTGTCCCCTCCCCGCCCGAGTTTGTATTCCCTTGGTTAAAAACATCACAAAATATGGAACCCTTTTTATATTGGTCAAAACTAAACAGGCATGTGCTTTAAACGAAACTTTTCTTTTCTGTTACATTCTCCTACTAGTGCGGAATTCCAAAATCAGATTTTCATTTTATGGGAATATGAAGAAAAGGGTAGAATATACATGGAATAAAATAACATATTATTCGTAAACTATACATGTACATTACATGTTTCCGAATCCTTCAAAATGCAGTACATGCATATCCTACTGCGCATTCGTGTATTGTTTCATTATCTCATTCTGCACTTAACAAAAATAAATATGTTTTTCAATGTTATTAACAATAGTTTACTATAAGTGCATTATATTTTCTGTTGTGTTCCCACTTCTCCAACTTGAGCGGTAAACCCGGTGATTCTCCTTAATTCTCTACATATGTTCTTTATCATGCAACTGTTTTTGTCATGATGTGAAAAACTTGTCATATTTTGAGAAATTGGCACACTTTCCCATCAACCTATATTATGTCTTTTTTCTATAATGATAAGACCAAGGATATTATAAACACATGAACAGCCACCAGATGAATGTCGTCAGAGAAAAACAAGACAATTATGTTACATGCATTGTTTAATAAATAAATAATGATAATAAATAAAAATCTGAAATACAGTTTATATACATGTACAGCTAAAGGTCTTTGTATAACTAACGCTTGACCCCTGTAACGGGGGTGAGTGAGTTAATAATCCGACAGGAAGTTTGCGTCACATGTATACATGTAATGAAATAAAGCAGGTATTCGGTTGTCGTAAAATAGGTTATGCTGCTTGTACTGCTACATTGAACTTAAATTGTGTTTATTTTCTGTTTATTTACAAAGTTTGATACGAAAGCGCACACAAGTAGTCACAACATCTAGAATTACAAAAAAATCTCTGAGCATAGATATTCAGTAGTGTAAAAATGGCGGGAAACACGTGTCACATCACATGATCCGACATTACAAAATAAGCAGTCTTTCCCTGAATGAGACTCAAGCCTCCGTGTATTTCGTCTGGATTGTTTTTGTGTAGTTTGGAATTCTGAGGAATTGTCACAGTTTCTCCATCAATTTAAACATCAAATATCTGTAATATTATTGGCTGAGCGGACTCGACATTTCCGAAGGTGTTCCGGGAAAGTCTGAATCGGAACAGTTTCCGTCGAGATCTCCGTTTATCCATGCGTGACCGTAGGTCTCTGTGTATCCGTCGTTATGGTAGGATGAGGTGTCGTCGGAGTCTATGGTATCAAAGGAATTCATCTGGAAAAACAAGGACGCCAGATATATATAAATTATCACTCTGGTCAAAATCTATTTTGGTTGTTGGTGGCAAAAAATTGAAAAATATGGTATCTACAAGTACTTTGCTGTATAGTAAAGAAAATATCATTCGATCTAACATTCTTCTTAAAAATGAAAACAATCAACTCAAAGGTAAAATCGCACAAAGAACTTCAACACTGAAAGCCGCTAGGATCTCCTTTTTTTTTGGTCCTTTTACTCCTTCGGTTGCAGAAATCTGACATGCAGATATAAACATCAAATGGACAGAAGCAATACTAATTGAGATAGAAATGGGACGGAAATAATTCAATGTCAATTTAAAAAAAAAAAGATTAGAATTCCATGCATTTTAGCAGAAGAAAAAAATAAGCGTTGGCCAAAATAAGACAAAAAGCCAAATAAATGAATGCAAAACTTAAAACACTGCAACTTCACGTGATGTGATACTTCAAGTGCGATTTACCGTGAGTTGATGGGTCAAATCATGTGATTATCTTTCGGACCAATCAGCACTGGTCATAGCAGACGACATGATCATCGTCATCATCGTCATGACTGACGTCACAGACAAAACTGCTCACCAGTTGTTGAAATGGTGGATGCTCTAATTCGCTCTGCATTGCAAACTCGCTGAGTGCTTTCCAGGGCGGCTGGTAACTTTGGACCTCGACTGGATTGGCTTGCATCGGGCTTTCGTGTCGCACGGGGCTGGAGGCCACCATCGGGACTCCCTGGAGCGGACCGTGTAATCTTCCTCCATTCTATGAAAAGAAACCAAAACGTTATCAAATGTTATAATTTCCAGATTTATGAAGCAAAGAGTAAACAAATTTAACTTACATCGTGACTTATACATGTAAGAAACTAATAAATTCAAAAAGGTAAAAAATGATTAAGAAGACTGTTTTATGAAATTAATTCGTTTTTCATTATTCTGTAAAAAGTGAATGAAGTAATATTTTTCTTTGCAGAATATTTTATTTGAGAAAGTGTGCCGAATAGCAATTTTTTTTACATAAAGAAAGTCGGGGAGGAAAAAACACTGTCGCATTTAGAATTGACTTCAGACAAAAGGAAATCATTCGCCAATCTGGTTGAGTTCTTTCTCGACTGATATTGCAGCGAATCAAATTTCGGCAATAAAATAAAGCAGGCCGAACGTAGGGGGTGGAAATCAATTAAATTATCTAATTTTCTTGTTTTGCAAACATAAAATGGATTTGAATAAATTCATCAGAAATGAAAATACATTAGACCGACATTCTTATTGCTTTCTGTATAAGATTATTTTAACCAAAAAAATGTCAATGGCTTCATTTACGTCAGATTATTCCCAAGAACTACTATATAAAAAACTAAATGTGTTTATTTTGTGTTATTTTTGTGAGAACGATATGTTTTGGAACTACGACAATCAGAATAAATAGTTCTCCTGCAATCGCCTTATCTATGGTGTGAATAAAGGTTGGAAAAATCGCAGAAAACCACCGTGATACTGTAGATTAGAGTCTGAGGAAGTCTCAGAACCAACCCCCTCCCACATTGCCCCGGCCGTATCTCGTGCTATCAATAAATCCCCGCTTCCGTCCCTCCGAATTATTAGCCAGATGCTAGCCCATCGATATACACTTTTACGCAATATAATGCAATTGTTGATGTATGGCGGGATTTGGGGGGCAACATGATCGTTATGGAGTACACACAAGCTGGGAAGATGTTGCATTGTTTACATACATCAATAAGATCGGGCTCGGCAGACAGACAACAGAGGCACACTTTGTCGGGAATGCTCCGGAAGTCAAGAGGATGGATAAACACTTCGCAAAACCTTTTGCATGAACACTATTTACACTTTTTGTGATTTTTCAAGATTTTTCAATGTATATTAAAATGGAAATAATCGTGTAAGTGCATTTCGGGGGAATCAGATATAATCGATGTTTCTTGTAGTGCAGTGACCTTTAAACAAAAATGTCGCGCGTACGAACCCAAAAAATCTCTTGTATAAACACGGTCTGGGCCTTTTTATTCTTATACATGACTAAGGAGAAGACAAATATTCCGTGTTGACGCTATTTTTTGCGCCCGAAGCTTATGAAGTCTATGCCTTGAAGTTCATATCGTGGCATGCGACTTAAAGAATCACGGCAAATCTTTGGAATTCTATTGTTATTTGCGTCCGAACCGGAAATGGTAAAATATCCAAACGCCATATTCTAGGCGACGTACCACATGCAATTCTTTTGTAAACTAAATAATAAATAATGACCACGAAGGTTGTATGCGGAAATACATGTAGTTTAAACATATCTTTCATAAATTCTCCGAATATCTGTGTATAAAGCATCTAGAAAATCAGAAATATTCAAGGTATTTTAGCTCTTTCTGAAACTTCTGTAAAGATTTATCGATGCAGTATTCCATGATACGATTTAGAACTAATTATGCAGAATAAAAGAAGTAATCTAATTGGTGAATTTCTTAATTTCCGCAATAAGCGGAATAAAGGGGTCGAAAGAGACAGAAAAGCCGTTTGAATAAAAGGAAATTAAACGGGAACATGCTTATGTAGCCGGCAAAATTGGCGCGGAATTAGCCGGCACAAATTTGTGATATCTTCAAGTCAACTAGCTACTGGGGTCATTATTAATCTCCTTTAACACGCGTTACCAGCGCTCTCTTCATAATTCCAAGGATAATAAAGCGAGGGATCCAGGGGTTCATTTGGTGAGGGGGGGTCTATTGTCACACAGAAATTGACCGTCTAGATTAATTATAGATTGATGACCGTAGAGATGAGTGTTTATCGAGGGAGACCTGTCCCATACTTGTCCCCTCGATGATTTCGCGTGCAGAAAAACTTACGATAGCTCCTCAAACAAGAAAATTAATTAAAACAAGTCCCTCTTGCACCAGATTCAAACATTGCTTTCACGTATTATTGTGATATGACATGATAATTACAAGGTCTCATGTTTCCAAACACAGCAGTAACCCAAGGGGATTAAGATCGGGATCAATATTCTTACTAATGTGACCACAGAAAAGTGTCGCGATTGCGTTTGAATTTTACTTTTTTGTAATTTGTTGAGAACGTCTCGTTTTCCCTGACATTAAATTTTTAATTTGAGATCGATTGCAAGGAGCAGTAGAAATGTCCCACTTGAGAGCCGGTTTGGTTTTTTCCATCTTGGACGAGAAGAAAACAAGTTCCCTAAACTGTGGGATTACAGAAAATAACACGACATTCCTCTGCATTCTTATCACCCTCAATACCGCCGGGTCATCGCAGGGAAAGTTTTAAATATTATCGGGTTCACGTCAAATCAAAGTCGCATTACAATCACGCAAATATTTAGAGCGAATTAAAATAAAACCAAGCATATTTCAATATTTCTATCCCTGATGTACTTGGCTAATTATTCTTATATACATACATGTATCTTTCGAATTCATAAATTTGATACCAGTGGTTTTCTAGTTTCGGGGATATTCAGCATATCGTAAAATATACATTTAATCATAAAAAATGAAGGAGATGGCATGCAGGTTGAATGTTTTTATAACGAAACATCGGATACCTACACTGTACATGTATGTCCTGATCGAAAGTTTAAATCGCTCTGTCAAAATTTAGAACTCTTAATCCTTTGACTTGGAACCATCTTATATTTATTGCCATCAATTTATTCTCTACAATTAAGGAAGCATCTTTGCAAAGGGCAATGTGATTTTGATAGAGAATAAGCAACAATTTACAACACATTATAAGATAATTTGATGTCGGGCACGAGATTCTAAGCGAAAATTATGTCGAAGGAAAGACAAGCGGAGATGTTCCTGTGGCGACAAGAGGAAGCAATTTGAGGGAAACAAGTTGAAAATTGGAGGCAACTTCATCCGAAACTGTTGGTCAGGAAATTAAGTTGAAATAATTTGACTAAATAAGCGTGTTGAACACCATTGCATTCCTGCCTCCAATTGTTCCGGAATACGACTGTAAAGGTATCTGATTTACCGAACCGACTTCTGAAGTTGGGGGGTTATAGACCAATTACAATTCTGGTTCTGAACGTGATGCTTTGGAATTGTTCAATCTTCCCGTCTATTCCCTGATAATTTACTTTCCGTGTTTAATATTCAAGCATTTCTTGAAGCATTAGATATCCCGGTATACTGAAATTACCCTCCTAATCGTGAAAATAATGCGATGCATTTTGTAATTTTTGACATACGTGGACGAATCTTTATAGCACAGCGTATTTATTTCTTATCCAGTTTGCCATATATAATGTTTAACAAAATCTTAACTCTGCTGATTTTTTTTAAAGTTAAGCTAAATTGGGAGGGGGCCGTTTTTGCTATGAGAAGAATAATTCGGTGATATGATATAGTGTCTGCGAGGCCTGGATCTTGTGTCAGTGAAAGTAACCCACCCCCAATCCTACAAGTGACGGTGGATTAGCACCCCACAGTGAGCCAGGGCCCGAATCACAGACTTATCTAAACACCAAAACACTTCAAATCCCAAATTATTTATCCAGCGATTGTGGCGAGTGATAAGATTATTTCATAATTTCTTGTACAAATATATGCCGGCCGTATATCGTAACATACACTAGTCCTGATTCACCATATATTCCGTAGAGGGACTGTGTCACATACATCACATTTTTTTTTTAATTAGTAGCGTAATAAACTCTAGCGGTAGGAGTTTGTGGTTTTCTCGGAGAATTCTGGCGTTTTGGGGTTTTTATACTCTGTATTTTCGCGGCGTGTCAACGCCAACTTCACGTCGTTCTGTCATACTCTCTGGCGTCCCCCTCCATGATCCGCCATCACGGTCATAAAACCAAATTTTATGATCTCATCTCCTCATTATAAATTTATCATTTTAGCAACTCTTTCGTTTTATGCTACAATTTTACACGTGTAGTAAAAGCGAATTCCATGCGCGGCCTCGCATTTGGCGGGATTGAACCAGATAATAAAGAAGACATTTCAATGAATGCTCGTTTCAGGGTCATCAAAGCCTAATTAATACGAAACTTTTAAAGATTTCACACCTGCTCAAACGTCTATCAGAGTGATGAATAATTTAGAAAATGTCCTGTGTCGTCATTGGGGAGTTTTCAAGGCTGATGATTAGATAATTGATAAAGAAGGAAGGCTTTAGAGACGGATTATTCACTTATGACTACTAATCATGTATTATTCCTGTTATGATAAAGAAGATGAATACCACGATAAAATAAAACATTATAGATATAATCAAACCATTCAGGGTCTGTTTATACATGTACAGTATAAGTTTTTAAAATCTTTTATGACATTTTTCGTTACATCTATTTGTGTAAATACTATTTTTTTTTAAATTCGAGCGTGTAAAGTGGGATCATTATATTTCTTTACAGTTGTCACAGACGGGTAAATTACAATGCAGACACACACACATTCTCTCTCTCTCTCTCTCTCTCTCTCTCTCTCTCTCTCTCTCTCTCTCTCTCTCTCTCTCTCTCTCTCTCTCTCTCTCTCACAGCATCAACAACTTAGTATGAATTACCACTTTTTGATTCCTAAGCATTATTTCTCTAAATTATTCTTTTAACTTGACTGTTTTATGACGAATAGAAACAAATACTGTCATTTTGATATCTGAATTTTTTTTCACCGTGCATTTAAAGTTTTGTTCACGCATGCGTAGATGTTTACACTGACCTTTTCCTGTTGCTGCTGCTGGATCTGCTTCATCATGATGCTTCGTTTTTTATCCTTACAACGCTTGTTTTGAAACCACACTCGTATCACCCTCGGGCTTAGCCCAGTCATTTCTACTAACTGTTCTTTCATGAGGGCGTCCGGTCGGGGGTTAGCATTGTAACATGTTCGCAGGGTGTGCAGCTGTTTTTCGTTAAGTACTGTTCGAACCCGGGTGGGCTTTTGTTCCGATTTGTGTAGATGACCCCGCATGCCGTTAGATTTCGTCGAGACTTGTTCTACCCGGCCTGTAAACAAACAAAAATATCAAAACAATGATAAGTAATTATTCATACATCTATCACAAGTATTATCAATTAAGTTAATGTATATTTATCCGGCAAGATTTGGCTATAAAATATCAACATAAAAATACTTTTTTATCATTTTTATCAAGTGTTTATTCATCCGTCAACCTACTTTTCACAGTATTTTTATCTTTAGAATTTATTTGATAATTTGATTCATCTATTAAGATATTTGATTGTTACATGTCATTTCATTACTTTATTTCAGCGTTTCAGCTGGCAGCAGTAAATGTCTTCTATTTTAAATTCATTTTATGTGTTTTATTTGAGATGTGCAGCCGACGAAGTCGTGTCTTACAACTGGTGAATTTAAAAAATAATAATATCGATCGCACATTGTAACACAGGTGCTCGGAATCGGTGTATGAGTAGGGAGCAAACAGAGATCTCGCGAGATCTCATCAGCCAAACATTTTTGTCTCACTAGGAATGGCACACAGAGTTTCAAGTCGATGAATTACGTTTGGACAATACATGGGAAAAAACTAAGCACTTAAATCCTACATTTTATCTACATCTCTTTCTTTACGTCTCCGGGAAAAAAATGTTCCTGCAAGGGTTTGAAAATTACCGACACATTTTCTAGTCCCCCTGGTTCGGTCCCCCTGCAGGCTTTTAGTGTCGATTTCTCTACGGACCAATATCTGCAACCGGAGCCTTGCTATCAAAAGAGCCACGTGAATTATTGATGATTGATTTCAAGTGTAAGTTTCGTGTGTATTAAAAATTGAAGGAAATTGACAGCAGAACGCAGGCCGCCGTTTTCAGGTGATTAGTGCTCGCCGAAGACATGGCCGAGGTTCTTTCATCTTGTGTCACCGCTCCGGTTTTTACCGTTTTAATGTTACTTTCTATAACAATATCTCCCGCGGTGTCAAATGTGATTTTAACAAGATGGTTTATCTTGCATGGCAAGAATTGAGGGGATAATTAATTAGCGCTGGAGATGATTTATGCCTGTAAACTGCTCAAAATAACAAGATACCTTTTTTCTGTAGAGAGAAATGAAAAAAAATTTTATCTTGCCCCGGCAGGCCAATCAATCAAAGAAATAATTGTTTTTAAATCGGTAAGTAAAAAATTACAATAATTGTGAAGAGAGCTCCCCACGAGGAGCGGCGAATAAGTCAAATATGAAATTTGTTGTCAGCAAAATTAATTTGATTTATTGGCATTTCACTTCATTTTAGTTTAAAGTAATACGAAATAAAATTTATTGGTAAACGCAAATATTTATGAATGTACTCATGAAATCTTAAATAGAAAATAACACGATGAGAAATGTTGAAAAATACAGATCAATCCCATCAAAATAAATTCAATTTGAACAAATATTCTCGGTTAAATGAATCTCAGAATATGTATTAAATGAACACAAATATGCTAAGCTATACTGTAATGAACAAAAGCTATGAATAAAAATTAACAAAATCAAAAGTACAAATTAAACTTTTCTAGATTTAAATTTCTATGACCTATTTACCATCTTATTTATACATGTAACATACATGTTCCATCATTGGTAAATTTTACCACACATTTTCTTTTATAAATCATGTCACTATCAGCATTTTCATATTTTTCGTTCCTTATTTTGATCAGTTTTCTGTCGGGGAGTGTAATCTGTTATAATAAGGCCCTGTTTGGATTCTAGTAACTATTTTGATAAATAAAAAATAGACTAGTCGTCCAAAATTACCACCCAAAAACTAAGTGTAGCGAGTTATCAAAATATCATAGTCATAATGGGGGACAAAAAACGTGGAATGAATACAAGTGGGATTAATTAATAAGAGGGGCGGTCGTTTTCTTTGAGTAGATGCACCCTTTTCGTTTCGGGTGAATAGAACCACCAGAGAAGGGGCGGGGTACTACAAAATACTCCAAAGAAAGAAAGAGAAATTCCTGAGGGTTAAAATAATTTTTATAAAATAAATGTTAATAATTTATTTTAAAATCAGCAATGTTACTCAGCTTCGAAATATGCAGAAATCGATCCCCGCGATTCGCCTATTATAGATTTGTATCGATAACAAAAGATTTTGTAAAAGTTTACGCTCTCATTTTTTTTATTTCAGCTCGTGGGTTGAATGTTTCAAAATATTTGACGAGCAACAAGACTTGTGATGAAAACCATTTCGTCTCGACTTTCAAGTGCCAGCTCCCTGCTCTACCACACACAAGTTTCTTATTATTAAAAATGTTAGCTTCCGACGTATTCGCCAAGCTGACATTTTTATGCAATTTCAACAGTTAGATAAATTCCTGCTTTTTAGAAAGTGACAAATATTATTTCTCTAGTGAATATATTTTTAATTGAAAACATCAAACAAAAAATTCTCTTTTTTGATTCCCTGTACTTTAAATCTACATTGTGTCGATATAACTGCGATGTACAGATTGCTGCTCTGTGTAGACTACTGTGCAGAACATTTTATTTATTCGCCATGAAATGGTAGAATACAATGAATAAACACATTCACATCAACATAATGTGCATAATTTGATCTAGCATTACATAAAAACCTCTTTTTCTATTAGTTCGGTATGCCTTTACTCTCGCCCTTAATGAGTTTCAGACTTGTGTTTCTGGTTGCCTCGGACGTTATGGTCTGTGCCGGTATGGGACGTTTATTTGTCCAGCGAACATTTTCTGTTGTCAAAGCTGAATGTTAACAAGTAAAAATTTGTCAGGGGACATGTCGGGCCGCTTAGGTCCTCGGTCTTACGTGAGCGTCGTGTTAGCGACGTTCTCCATCATTTTTCATTGCTCAGCTCTTGGGGATTTCAAGCGAGTAATTCGGGAAGACAAAAAGAAAAATATGAAAAATACAAACGGGGAAAAAATCTGATATCAGTAATAATTGTAAAATCCGTCCAAGCGAGGAGAGCGCCTGAGTGATTGAGATTACCGGTAAGACTAATTAACGCTTGTTACGTCGTGGCCTGAAGATAGAGACCTTGTTGAGCGACTGTGGTAAAACTTCGGAAACTCGAAATCTCCGAGATCACAATTAAATCCTGGTGTGATGTGATTGAGAAGAAATTAATTACACTAATTCCCCTCCAGTCCCCTCAAAGACTGGTGTAAGTGTTTGTTTTTAACTGTTATCCCTAGACGAGCTGTGTAAAAGACAATTAACTGACATTAAACGATCGATGCTTTATTTCAATAAACAGCCAACTCTTTGGTGCTGCAGGTTGAGGATAAAATTATTCGGGTGCGAAAAATATAAATCATTTTATAGGAGGTCCTTAATCAGCCGATGAATGCTTTCATTTTGATCGGTGCTTTCATGCAACATTTTTATTCGAACAAACGACAAAGTTATGCTTGTGTGGATGTTTTAATGGTCTACCTTTGAAAATATTAAAATTTCTAATTACTGTTTTTTCTTGAGATATAAGATACAGTTAATCCGGCGTTTTTCGCCCGCTATCACAAGACTCAAAATTAAACCGTAATCCCTTGTTGTATGCCCCGTTTAATTATCACTTTGTCAGCGTTGAATTTCAATTTCAATCAAATGTAAATGATTTATGAAGTGTAATTATGGTCATTTTAATAAAAGCTCTCCTTTCGCCCCCTACTAGAGGCCGCCGGTGAGGAATTTAGACGTGGACAAATTTAATCATGAATTCCTGCCGGCCGGGGAGATGGTGAGGAGGTTCTATCCCACGGATAAGTTCAAGCAGATACTACATCTCTATAATCCCAAATTTTATAAACAAATGACCAAAACAAACTGGCCTGTCACTTTCTTACGAGGAAATAATCGAGATAAGGTCTCAATAATAACAATTAGGTCCCGATAACTGGCCGGTAACACAGACCGTCAATGAGGGGACCCACTCTGACCTGACCCTCGTAATATGGCGACGTGAGACTGACCACAGAATATTTTTCAGTTTTTATTTGGTGGTTTGAATCATTGTCCTTCTCTGGGCTAACCGCAATGTTTTGTTAGTGTTGAGAATTGATACTATATATTCTATTCCAAACTAAATGTCTAGGTCTGTAAAGTTGTAGATACGTTTAGCCTGTTTTTATCAGTCTCGAAAAATTTAGAAATTTAATTATTTATTTCTCTCTTTTGAAATTATTTATCCATTTTTAATCATACCTGTAGATTTGTGTTTAGCTTGACCCAACATCTATGATTGAAAAATTAAAGACTTTTTGACAACGAGATATCTCGTTACTTCTGACAGCTACAGATATTACGACATTATAACAACTCGGACATCCACCCGACGACATTATATTCATGTATTACAAAACTCGGACACATGCCCATCAATAAGATTTAACTCCATAAATGTTAGGCACCAATATTATAAATATATGAATATATTAAATATGAGCCCCAATATCATAATTATAAGATTTTTAAACATAAAGCCGCCATCATTTTTTTACTTAATAATATTATAGCTGTTGATAATATAGGTATATTATAGCCACCAATATTATATGTATATGACTATATAATATTTCTCAGTCGATATTATATAATATTAAGCCACCAAAATTATGAGTTTATGACTATATAATATTTCTTAGTCGATATTTTTTATAAGATATAGCCACCAAAATTATGAGTATATGACTATATAATAATTTTCAGTTAATATTATATAAGATATAACCACAAATATTATGAGTATATGACTATATAATATTTTTCAGTCAATATTATAAATATCTAGGACTAGCACAGCCCGGACACCTACCCGCTAGATGTAATCCTCCTTTTTGAATGTCACTATTATTATTGTTGTCGTCGTTATTGCTGTTGCTCAGTTTCCGGATTTTTGACGATTTGGGACTGTCTTCTTCGGCACTACTTCCGTTTCCGTTTTCTTTTGTTGGTGAGGATCGTTCTACTACATCGTGATCTGCTTTGCAAAACAGTTCATCGTCTTTTAAGGCGAATTCGTCGCCAGGAATTAACTGTCTACTGCAAGCTACACACCGGAAGCAGTCTATATGATACACATTTTCCCGCGCTCTCATCACAAAGTCGCTTTTACCGAATGACATATTACATTTTGAACATTTTGCTCCAAAGTTCCTGTAAGGGACAAAATATAATAATCATTCTGTATCAATAACAAAATTTTAAAATGAAAAATAATAAAGATAAAATATGTAATACGTTTCTTTTTTAAGACACAGTAAGTAAAATTTTATTTCTATTTTTATTTATCCGTAGTCGCCGGGAGAATGCACGTGCATTTCTAGTCCCCAGTAGGAAGTGTAGGGGGATGGCGAGACCTGCATCCCATTCAATTGTTTTATCGGCGGCTGTTGTTAATACACAGTTATACCAACGATTTAATTTCCTTCGTAAAAATTTCAAAGTGCCACCTTCCAACGGGCGCTTGATAAAGAATATATCTGCCATGATAACAACTCACAAGCGAAATAAGCAAACAAAAACTTTCTGCTGTTTGCGTTTTGTGCGAGATGTACGATAACAGAAATATGTCAAGATATAATTGAAGCAGATTATTTTGGGGGGAATCTTAATCCAGTCAGTGTTTAACTCACACGTTAGCCGTGGGAGGGACAGATATCTCCCCGATTATCTCCCCCTCCCCCCGGGCCTCCCCTGTGTTCTATCCCAACATTCTCCTAACACATGGCTAAACTATAATTAACTAAAAAACGAAATAATATATATTTGTATTTGTATGTGTATATATATATCTTAATCGTCTCGGTCCGCGCGAGCGAGATTCCTTTAATTATTGAATATTTTTATTGATATTTAAGAAAAGCTATTGAGAGGAGATGAAATCACACTCTGTAATTTTCTTAATCTTTAATAATGGCTGTATTTTTTTTTATTAAATTGAGCAAACAGAGGACGTCTCATTAGACGATGAGATGAGATAATATTGGACATTTTACCGCCCCGTGTTCATTCTCTCGGACTGAACTTGTACAGCATGAGGAGATGGGGATTCTTTAATTGGTCGAGGAATCTTTATAATATCTTAGATGACAGGACATATGTTCCGGGACCCCTCAGCCTTGTTCAAACGAAATCTTATTAATAGAACACGGTTTAAGTTGACGGCAACACGATTCACATACCCCCTTCCTCTAAAGCTCAGTGTCTTATTACTTACATGGTATTAACATAGATATATAGGTATATATGTAGGTCGGGATCTGTCACTGGACAGTATACCCCGGATCCTCCTCGCGGATTAGTCAAATCTCACTTTTTAAATCCTCCGGGCGATATCTTTTTTCCAGTTTGTTTTGAATTTGGCTTTTAACTTTTACACAGTTTAACGGACATTTAATACTTTATTAAAATTTTAAACTTTTTCCCATGTCCGGGAAAAAAAGGAATAATTATAAATAGGTAAGCTATCTAAACCAATCGATTCTTGTGAATGAGTTTGGGGGGAGGTGATGTACAAATAATTGTTACGTATTTTTTAAAACATGAATATTTAAATGTGTCATTGAAATAACACACCGTTGCACTTACTCCCGAGAGATTTCATAATTTTGCTATTGTGCTTATTCGCTAGTTAAAATTAAATCTCTTGGGGATTTCAATATTTAATATCTGTCCCATCAATTTTCCTCGATTACGAGAAGCACAAGGATAGAAAAAAAAGAAGATGGTCAGGAATAGAAAGAAGGAGGTCAGTCTTTGACTCACCTGACATAGTCCTTCCGACAATATGTTTTGCCTTCCCGGACAAAGCACGTGCAACTTTCATCCAAGAATTGGTTGCAATCAGCACATTTTAAACACGATGCATGCCACTCTAGATCCGGGGCCACTCGTAAAATAAATTGGTCATGAATCTGAGAACCACATCCCACGCACATGGACAATCTCCGCTTCTCTGGGGGGACAAAACAAAGTCACAATTTAAATATTTGGAAATATATCAATTTTGTCGCTAAATAAATAGAACAGATTTTTGAATTGATTAATTAACTCCAACCTTTGGAAGCTAAGCTCCATGTTATCTGACAAACATGTATAATAATGATAATAATAATCAAAGTGAAATATGGATACAATAAATTGAATCGGCATGTCATAAACATTAAGAATGTATTTCCTTTCTGAAAAAAAACCCAAAATATATGCAAAAATTTACAACACGTATAGTAGAACATTGTATAGTATATTCTTGATTAAAATAGAAATTGTTTACATTGTAAACATAGAATGTCAATCAATAAGAAATGTTGGGGTCCCGGTGCCGGTTTGACGTTTCCGAGTTTTGGGAGACTTACTTTTGGCTTGTGGTTGCACGGGTTGGGCATCCGCCGTCATGATGTCGACTTTTGATGGTGCAATTTTGAATGTTTAAATATTTCACACAGTCAAAAAATAACAGAAAAAAATCTCCACAGAAGGATTATCCCTAACACATCGGTCAACTTGCACATGTATAAGTGAGGATTGAAAACACTGCTATAAATTCCTACCACGACCTGCTGAATTCTGATTGGTTAACGCCGCGACATATAATCCGGAAAATACACGTGATCTCTCTATTTATTCAACGAGGGGGCGGGGCCTATTATCTCGCTGGGCTCCTCTGCCTTGAGTAATGTTGAAAGACACGAGTAAAGCATAGAAATAGAACTACCACAAACAAATATTAAAATCATACTAAACAAAACAGGGCTGGCAGCGAGAACTCGTACACGGGGGCTTATTTTTTTGTGCTAACTTTACAATTCTTCTACACAGCTCAAAACTAGAGAACAGCTTGTCAAACCCTGTCAGAACATCCACTCATTACTCAAACGTTTCATTTCCTAAAAAATATTCGTAGGTTTTTAGTAAGATATTTATGATGATCTTGTTTAATAATAGTTAATGTGGTTTTTTACGAGTCCAATGCTAATTAATTTTAGCTTTTCATATATAAACTTCATTTTAATAGTCTATATATTATTTTTTTGCATTAAATATATTTCAACATTTTTGAAATTATTACAATTGATGGTGTCTAATGCTTTTATACAATTTTAAAAAGTTAACATGCATCTAAAGTAATTCTAAAGTTTCTTTCTTATACATTTAGAGATTTGAATTTAGAAACAAAATATGTTTACTTAAAAAAATTCCCTGTAAATTTCTGGATTATTTGATCTCGCTATATAAATGTGTGAATAGTAAAAATATTTTATATGAAACAATGTTTTATTTCAATCTATATTCCGTTCAAAAATGCATTTATCCACTCAAAAGAATTAATTCAGGACAACAAAAAGTAAAATAAGACATATATAATTTCCATTTCTATCAGTATACTGTCTCAATATGATGTATGAATGTAAGATTATTGTGCACAGATAATAGGATTATTATCGATAATCCATTTGTTAATTGAAGCATGCATTATCTGTACATATCAATATAAAATCTGCTAGTATTTATAATTTGGAGATAATCTCATCTGTTATTTCTCGGGCGCTGTGAGACTAGCTGCTACTATCGAGTAAATATTTTCCCAAGAACAAACTCGCTTCTCGGTAAAATGTCTTAAAATCACCGACAAGGCGTTATATACACATAGGTAATTTGTAAGTGTTTGAATGGGACCGCTAATACCACAATTTGACCAGTCTATAAAGAAGTAAACGGATTAACGGTATACCCGCCGCTAATCCAATTTCTTAATATTTGTTTTTTCTTTATAATGAAGTGGGCCGTGCATTTGATCTAACCGTGGGTTTATTTTATGAGTATATATTTTCATTCGAGAAATACTTTTTTGTTGTTGTCCAATACACATTTCTTCCTTTTTTATTTTATCCAAAACACAAAATAAATTGCAAGATAAAATTGTCACATTTGGCAAATTCAATGATTAATTTAAACACATTTGATTGATATTCAAATGGATTGGATAACAAGCATATTCTATTTAAACCCTCTCCAAAATACAGAGTCAAGTAGTGGGGTTATGAAATATTTTTATAGAATATAGAATTACCAGTTTACAGAGTGAGATATTTATATTTTGTATACATAAGACAAGAGATAATTAAATATTAAATAGTAAACGTTTTCCACTTATAAATTGTAAGACCATTTGTTGGTTAACATATGCATTCACACCCCTTTTAACAAACACACGAACTTATTTATACTCAGAGACATACACACATAAGAATGGAGTTTTTATGATTCAGCCATTTTGAAAAGGACAGTAATGATAAAATTAGCAGATATGGATAAATAACACCACAAAATATAGATCAGACTGAATCCAAAACATAATATCAAGATCAAACTTTTATGAACTATATTATGTATTTCATATCGAACACGCATAAAATACAACAAAAAACCACGCTACATGTGATGCTTGGAAAATTTAATGAATGTAGCTAATGTTAAAGTAACACGAGCTGATTGACTATCGTGCAAACGGAGTAATAAAAGCATGGCCGTATTATTAATGTAGAACTATCACAGCTCTGGAATGCAGAGCTCTTGTGTTTCGGAGACACTGTCTCGATGTAAACGAAGAATTCTCTCTCTCTCTCTCTCTCTCTCTCTCTCTCAAAACTATTTCTCCCTCACAGAGATGAATAGAATATAGAAAAAAAAAATAATTTATACAACAATCACATATACACACAGTACAGATACTGACGGTTATTCTCGATATTAAGTTTTAAACATTGGAATAAAGAATCCATGCATTTAGTGTCACAGACAGAACAAAGACCGCTAGAAACAATTAAATAGCACACAGTACTTGGATTATAAAATTAATAATTATATTCTTGACCCTGGAGACCGCACGTGTCGCACAATGCTGTTGGAAACACACCTGAACACCCCGGGGGTCAGGAGAAACAGGTATAACTGTTATTTTCAAAAATCTGTTTTTATGTACAAATTCTAATTCTTCATCAGATAAAAACTCTTAACTTCAAAAAATGCATTAAGAATGAAAGTGTGTTATTTCTGAATTTTGTTAAAAAAAATTTAATAACAAAGATGCAAAAATAATAATTCTTCTCGGTAAGATTAATATGATATTCATTATGAGATTTTGCCCGCAATGATGTATTTGTAATATATTTGTTTCAATTTTACAGAACCTGAAATAATTTCAAAACCCTAAGTGACTCGGGAGAAACTACCGATTTTCATTCTGTTGAATGCAAATCATTATTGATTAAAAGACAAAAATATCCAAATGCTATATAAATACTGACTACACCAAGTGTAAAATAAAAACAACCTCGTGAAGTAATGTCAACTTTAATTTTTATAACACTTAATATATAACACACTCTCGTGAAACAACCCCAATTTCTACTCAGTTCTTTTTTCTTTAATCTGGGATACGCAATCTCCACACTGAATTATGCTGTTTGCATGAATAGTATTTGGTAATTATTTTTTTTTACTTGATATACACGTGTGTTGTGTTCTTGAATTATCACCGAATACAGTGATTCTGTGAGATAATTTACTGAGCCTGAGCTAAAATAACTAATTTTAAAAGTTATAATGACAGTCTAAACAAACATTTCCTATATTTTTTTCTCCAAAGTCCAACGCAATACTATAAACTTTAAAAAATGAAAAAGAAATTGAAGGAATTTTTAGTCTTCATATAGGGAAACCATAAAATAGATCGGATCTGTTTTCAGTAAGATTTTTTTTTTTGCTCGCATTGGATATGATGAGATTTAAACAGATAAATTTAACGCATTGTAAGAGACATTAGCTATCGATTATCTGCCAGGATTGATTTTTAATTCCTGTCAACGACTCGATGAACGTCCATTGATGACATTACTATTTCTCCACACGCAATACAGTGGCCATTATTTGTATAATAAACCCAGAGAAAGTAAGTTTGCGAACTCATAACAATGGCGGGTATAGTCACGGCAAAAACGCACGACAATGGAACAAAATTCATCGTGGAATTTTAGTCATTAGTAAATATATTGACATATTGGTCAAATATTGTAGCGGAGGGGAGCGGAAGAGAGGGTGGCGATTCGTACATATACTGACAGACTGCGCTGCACGCGCATATTTACCGGGCACGCGCTGCCAACAGTAGCAGACAATCAAACTTACGTCATTACTAGTGTGTGGCATTTTATAAATCGTTTGTATCGGAGAGGCTGCAATGCCAAACAATAAAATAAAACAATTGTGTTCGATTTAGCTTTATTTATATTTTGATTTTATTTCATTGGAATCATTATGCTAGATTTTATTCTCTATTCTTTCCGAGATTTACATTAGTGTTTTTGCTCTCCATTTCTTGAAAAATTTAAAAACCAAGTTGTCCAAATTTCCATCTGTTGATATTTTTCTCCTGAAAAATAGAAAGATCTTACATATTTTTTCCCCAATAATTGCATGGTAAAAAATAATGTTTGCTTTTTTTTCATTTTGGAATAATTAGTTCCTTTTGACTCTTTGATTGTTTTCTTTTTCAAATCAAAATGGGACAAACATTAGGAAACAATCTAATCTCTAATGATAGCGTGATTAGATCGCGCACCTTGTCAGCAGATTAAGATGAAATAAGAGCAGTCTTTTTGTTACCCTTTGAACGCTCGTTATAACAAATTCATATTGCTTTATTGAGAGCAGAAAAGACAGAGAGGTAAATTAATATTAACCCTGGAAATCGCGCGTGACGTCGGAAGACTTCACAGTAAGCGATCAAAGATTTCTATCGTCAGCGCTGTTATCTTGATACCGTGTATACAAACTACCAGAGTTAAACACAAATCACCGGTCTACCAAAAGATTGGTCCACCGTGTGAAGTACATTTTGTACCTATGTATGGCCGAGAGCAATTATAGCGACTGGTTCATTGAGCGAGGTGACGAAAGCTCTGACGCAATCAATTTATGTTGTCTGCGCAGTGCCTAATGGTTCTCGCAGTCTCTGGCGATTTCGTCTTTCGGTCATTTCAGAGGGTTTGGGTAAGATTTTCCCATCAGGTTAGAAGTTTAAAACCGTTTGTCACCCGAGTGCTAAACGTCCCAACAAGAGGGACCAGTTATCGTCAGGGGCCCTGTTTATGTTTTCACAAAGAGTCGTCCACTCTTCCGGAAGGTTTTATGTTCGAGTTGGGGTATGGGAAGGCGACATTTTCACGTGTAGAACGGGTTTCTATACAAAGAGATTTTGACTCGTGGACTGGATCTGCAGTGATAAGCCGGGCCTGGCGACTACTCGGCGACTGCTGACAGGAGCGAGTACCCCTTAACGGCATTGATTTGGTGTTCCTCGAGATTCTAATTCCGCACTCCCTCGCTACCGGCGGACGGCGCAGGAACGCAGCGCTAGAAGTCCCTTCCAGAGCTTGCCTATTAAAAGTAAATTATGAAATCTCAATGACGATTTGACGAGATAACTCCGTGATAAACAGCCCTTTCCCTTTTATCTCCCAACACGCATGCTACAAGCCCTCGTCCGCTTCGACGGAGGGTCCTTACACGGGATTTAGCCTAACGATCGCTCTGTAAATAAGAGATATGCTTTTTAAATTCTATGATCAACTCCTATCAGTTATTGAATAGATTAATCTCCCTCTAAGCTGAGAAATTTTCACCTATTTTGTCCGTATCTGGAGAGAGTCGTGCCCGATTCCGGTGCTTCGGGGAGACATTGGACGAACTTAATCCGGAATCTTTAATTCTCCATTCCCGACTAGCTTTCTACACAATGGGCGGACATATCAAAGGAGGGGGGCCTAACCGTTCTTCACTTTTTATCTACCAATGTAGGTACACAAAAAAGAACT
Organism: Magallana gigas; assembly: GCF_963853765.1. NCBI lineage: Eukaryota > Metazoa > Mollusca > Bivalvia > Ostreida > Ostreidae > Magallana > Magallana gigas. The sequence continues at coordinate 56,059,338 of NC_088858.1, read as the reverse complement.
TGAAAATTATGAATAAATAATTCATCTTGTTAATCTCTTTCAATAATATTATCAAAATCGGGGATAAGTGGTTTAATTGTTATGCCTAAGTCTTGGGAAAGTCGCACTTAGATTTACGATCCTCACTGTACATCGCCTGTCTTAACAAAAGTTCGCTCTACCCAGCAAAAATGAGAGACCTTTACTACTAAAATATTTCAAAAATTTTAACATAATGTAACTTAATCAAAACATCCCATAATGTTCGCATGGTGTGAAATTAGGGTTCTTAATGCAATCGAACTAATGCGATTACGAAAATCACCCGTACAAAATTTACAATACAGTCTTATGAATCCATGAGCATCTTGAATAGACATAACAGCTTTCGCTGCCCCATAAAGTCTACAACTAAACTTGATTATTAATTTGGTACTTGATGGTTTTTGCTGATTCGGGGGACGAAGGAAGCCGTGACTCGGTACTGCTTGTACCTTATTCCGGGATTTCAAACTCCGCTGAATGGTATCTGCATTAGAATCACCGCGGTACATCCATAAAGAGGCGTTATGATCTTTTATACAAATTAATTCGATACTTATTTTTGTATTTACGGTAATAAATAACGAATAAATCCCGAGTTCCATCAAACTGCATAATTTACACTCCGGTGGCGTTTATTAGGAAAGGTAACACGCACACTTAATATTTATAGTTTTTATGCATGATATATCTTTATTTTTTCAAACTAAATATATTTTATTTTTCATCATGCATGATGAATTTTTATTCTTCAAAGTTTACATCTTTATACTTATTATCACGTGATGTATTTGATTAAAAATAATTATTTTCATACCATGCATGACATATTCTTATTTACTTATTATTTATCCAACGATAATGGAATTTCTGTAAAAAAAAAAAAAAAAAAAAAAAAAAAAAAGGCAGCATAGTCGTGTAGATACCCGTGTATTACTAATTTTAAGTTTGTCTGTAGTGTAGCCTTTTTGCCTGCAGACTACGATCTAATAACAGAGACTGGTCCGCCTTGATGTGAACTGTTTGGACAGCTTAGTTAGTGTATTTTGCTAAATACACATCGAAGCTAGTGAACTCTTCAGGAGGAAGGTAAAATGTTGCATTGTTTAATAACATACTAGATCTTGTCAGCACGCCATGTTTGTTTACTCAAACAATTCGCCCATTAGGGTTCCTTTTCTGTTTGGTTTATTTGTGAACAGCCGCGAGAAATCGCGGGGCATTCTATGTCAAAACACAGGTTTTCACGAGATCTTGATCACATCTCGCGATATCTTAACAAATTGACTGATCACCAGTAGAACCATGCATGTCCGTTTGGCTGTTTTTGACACGTTATGATAATTCGGGCGGAGACGCGAACCACTTTTGAAGTAACAGTTTGTCCCCTGATAAAGATCAGCTCAAATTTTCAAAACGGACCTAGTCCCATCTTCAGTGATCGCGAATCACATCTAATTAAGACGTCCAAGTCTCGGCTGAGCAAATTTCTTTAACTGGGGAAACAATGAAAAAAAGATATACATCTACACGCCCTGGGAAAGGAATAAATCAAATATTTTATAGAGAAAATTCAAATAAAATTCACATTTAAATTTGGGACTTGTTTGAGAAGAGAAAACAAGCGAGCTCCCTGCTGTACAAGGACGTAAGCGGCCCCTCTTTCCATGTTGACCCAGGACAACTTATTTAATTAAGTCCTTGTCCGTTTTTGGAGGGTCCAATGGGATTAGTGAAGTCGCTACAGCAATCGGCTTCTGAGACAGCCCTATGTGTTGACATTCGGCTGGCGGCCGCTATTTTGACAAACCTCCTATCCAAACAAGCAGTGTGCCTGTTTACCTCGTCAACATCGAGTGGGGGCAAATATGTACAAATTCCAAGAGCCTCTGTAAAGCTTCTGGTTACATATTTTATGTACACACCGTTATGTAAAGTTTATGTATCAAAATATTATCAGGCGGGGTACATACACAAACACCCGACAGATCTGACCGGACACCCTCACCGCACTGATACTTGTTCGGTGTGGGTCATGAGATTCTTACAGGGCCGGGTGGCCGTGGTCATTTTTAGGCTCTAGGTACTTTCATTTGACGAAGATGTCGATACCTGTTATAAAGCTATAGGAAAGTCTTTAATGTTTAAAGCTAAAATGTTTGGATTTTTTCTGTACTAAATGATACTTTCTGACTAAAATATATCATATTTATCAGTTTAAGGCAGATAGGATGGTTAGTTTGTTGTCAACACAGCCTCCTTAGTTTACTGGGGGATGTCGAACTCAATGTTTCACGGGGTATTCAGTACTTTTGACAGCCTTTCCGAAAACTAAGATCTGAATTTAAAAATCGAGAATACAATTCCTCACATGTAACAATGTGTTCAGTGCCCATTTTCGATATATAATTATTGTCATTGCAAGAAATACATATGATATTGTACATTGTTATCGTGTTATTAATCTGCTTACTTACATGTAGAATTACATTTAAGCCACGATATGATGTCACAAAATAATGGACTGCATAGCGTATATAACTATGGAAATGATAAAGAAACCATTATATCATTTATAGAATGAAATGAAAAAATATAAAGCGACAACCTGGTGGCGCATTGATACAGAAAGTTTCGTGTTAGTGGTCATGTGGCGGAGTGATACCGGTATCGTTTGTGAGTTGTCTTGTGGCGGATTTATCCTAAAATATCCACGTCTGCCACGTGAATCGCCATCATAAATAGGACGCGGGCCTCTGTGACAGAAGAATACGATGTTTATAGCGGACTCTCCTGGGAAATCTAGCTCCAGTCTACATCGTAACGGATCTATATGATTAGGTGGCAGCGAACATTACACCACTTCACCGCATCGACGGCGCATCATTCTAATTAACGAGATATGAATCTCTACAGCAATCAAGAAAATTAAAATATATAGGTATGCATTCATACTACCCAGAGACCAAATCCACGTGTAACTTACAAGGAGTAACTGCTAGAAAATTAGATAAAGATATACTAGAGCATATATATATATTTATTTTAACTTTTACCAAGCAGCGATGCTACCATTTTTCATTTAGTTTTTAAGTTCAATTGATGAGAAGAAGAAAGAAAGAAAAAAAAGCATTAATAGGTAATCTTTTTTTATACTACCACTTCAATTTTAGTAAATAAAAAAAATCTTTTATAATCAAAAGATGAGACTATTGATTGACGAGTCTTGCCCGACGTTCAAGACGATCGCGGGGTAATGCTTGACAGCGTCGCTTCCGGCGACATCCATAATGGCGGCATCGCGTGACCTTTGTATATACCAGTTGCGCGTGCGTCGTGCTGCTCCGGAAGTTGGTTGTAATACATTAGGAGAAGCTTTGTAATTGCCCAGTCAACTCCTTGATTAGAACCATTTAATTGCCTGATGTGAAAAGGGTAAAAAATAAAGGACGAAAGGGGATTTCAAAATAACGCGAGTCCATCACCGGAAAGTCGAGCGTGTGTAGATATTCATGATGCAGAAATCATCATAGAATACGAAATGACGGATTGTGGGAATCCGGAATGCTGAAGATTCCCAAGCCAACACAATCAAAGACTCCTTTCTTCATTAGATATACACAGATAATTCTAGGAAAATTAAAGCTATTTCCCTTTGGAAGCTTAAAGGATTATCATATCACTGGGAAAAACGCATTCCTTTTCTTAAAATTTACATATTAAGCATTCTGTTTATTTATTTATTTAAATGTGTTCATTTATTTTTTATATATATTGTTATAAATAAAAATATACAAATTTATCTTATCCTGGAACATTATTTTGGGCAATAGTTGTTTAGGAACGATTGCAGAAACGAGCGAATGCTGCTTTAGGACAGGACAACATAACTTCGGCGGTTCTACATGCAATACACAAAAGACGTAAAATAGTGATTCGTTCCTGGGATTTATAGATTTCATTAGTCCAAACTATTTGCATTTGGATTTGAATCTGTCCAATTTTCACAACCAATTGTGGACAGTTTGGTTCTCAACTCCCTCTGTCTTCTCTTAATTATGTACCATCAACATTTCTGAGAAAACGTCATCAAAGAGACAGAGACGTGTTTACCAGCAGACTTAGATATTAAGAAATTCCGATTTTATGCGGAAATTGATTTCTGTAATCACGGTCCGGGCGCTTGCGAGTCCACGGCTGCATGTTTGATTTGTCCGTGAGGCTGCGGCAAAGGTTGAAGGTCAATTGACAAAGCTGTCCTTTGTTTGAGGAGATGAGAGCGGGCCTGAACCCGTATTTGTCTATCTGTCCAAAGCTTTTTAAAGCTATTTGTTCGTTTGACCGACATGAAATTATTTTGTCCCTTTCTATCTCTCTCTTTCTCTCGCTCTCATTCATTTTTATCAAAAGTATGAACGTGCAATTGCGCAGCTTCCAAATGCAACTGAGAGAGAAGTTCCGAAAATCCAGGAATACCGGTGGGTTTTTTTGGAAACTCTCTCTCTCTCTCTCTCTCTCTCTCTCTCTCTCTCTCTCTCTCTCTCTCTCAATATAAATTCGTAGACGAGCAGATGGTTTGACATCTTGCAAAACTCATGTCTGCGAGATTTGCACGAGATTAGATGACCACAATATGCTGGAACTATCTGCCAAGATTTCCCGTTACTAGGGCCGCTTACATCAAAATAACTGCAGGCAGCAGACTATCATTGCGCCAAACAGCGCTTCACACCCCCTCCTTTATCTCTCCGCGATAAGACTAACACCTTTTCCCCAACATGGCCTTTGTCTCTATGGTTCATTATACCATTACTGGTCACATCATTGTTTTTTACTTTCCACTCATAACGGCGACTGTTGAGTTGATAGTTCTTTATTTTTCGTCAAGTTTTGTTTATTCCGGTCTCGTGCAAAATGCATCCTTTTATAAATTATTCGCCGTGAATCGTCGAGATGCAAAAGAATTATCGATGTTTCAGTATTCACGAGCAAATCGAATAACATATCTATAGTATATAATGGATGCCGATTCGGTTTTTTTGTGTGTTTGTTTTGCAAATAAGATCGAATAATTTAAAAAAAATATAAAATTACTTGAAATGAACCATTTATAATAGGCCAATCAGTAAAGGTTAAAATAGTCAGGCATATTGGACTGAAATGAAACCCTTTTGTCTGTTACAGTTATTGCAAATTTGACCTCTGTGACCTTTAATGATGACCTTTAATAGCTGAGATTTCATGGATGGAAGACCTATCCTCCATGCCATCGGAACGTTGTTCATGCTTGAGTGGTTTCTGATCCGTTAATTCCTGGCGTAACGTTTGAACGTTAATCCCTTAAATAGCGTGTATGCTATCAGTCAAGTCAGAGGGGCAGCATATGGCTTATTTTTCTACTTCATTTTCCAATTAATCAAAATGGGTTCCTGATTTCTGTTTTGATAATAATGACCTTAATTTTTATTTTAAAGTGTTTTTTTTAAATTTAAGCATGAAATGCTCTTTTTGTTTCATTGACCTTATAAGAGATAATCTCTGTTAGAAATCAGTACATATTAGGAAATAAACTTTGTTAAATAAAATGTTTCATCTAAAATTGCAAATAATATTAATAATACCGATTCCGTTACGTTACATAACAACGTGTGGAAAATGCAAAAAAATAATAATAAAGAGTATGAAAGGGCATTAAACAGAATAACTTCATCATCATTGTTCCCGCGGTGATGTCTTAGCCGCGGCCACCTTAATTTGATGAATCAAAATATTTTTTCTGTCTCTGAAACAAAAGAAAATGCCAGCAAGCGTCTGACAGATGGTCAAATTCATCTGAACGTTTTCAATTCATACGCGACCTTTTTATATCACTATACCTAAGCGGCCCCGTGAGATTGAAGCGGGTAGCATAAAACAATGAAAATTCTGCATCATTAGTTTGGCTCGGTTCTATGGAGAAGGCGCTGGTGATGGCTCCAGCGATAAGAATATGTCATTGATGTGTTTTGCCCGCTCGAATCGCTGGTCAGATTGGGTTTCAATTAACATTTTAATATCATAAAGATATCAGAATTCATTTCTCGCCGTGTCGTTTAACAGATTTTTGTCTGGGGGTGCAATGACGCATGCGTGTCCTGGATATATTACAAGATTCAGTTCTAGAACTGCTGACTCTCTTTGACCGTCCCTTGCACGCACTTCTGTGAGGTTTATGTATTTTATCTCAGATAATATCCTACGTAAATCATCCATGTTTACATGTTTTGTAGTATTTACTACCACTCGATGATTTAAAAATTTACTGCGTTACGGAATCATCACAGACTTAACAAAAAATTCAAGTTTTATCAAGATAAAACAATACGGTGGGGGGAAGAGGATGGACGCTGGAAATAGATGTATCACATCAGATCCATATAAAAGTGAAACTCGGAACAAAGCAAATAAATATTGATAATAAATAAAACTGGGGTAACCCGAGCGCGGTAGCATTAATTTTATGTCCTGTTATAAAATCCCGACTCCCATCCATAACCACGGCGGCCTTCAACCTACGGGAAGTACTTAGAATTTTTCTGGGATATTTCACGAAAGCGCTGATCAGTGTTCACCGTTAAACATGCAAAGCTGTCGTAAATTACTCCATCAAACAAGCCGGGATCCAGCGCGAGGAAATTAAGCGCAGGCCCGGATCATGCCGGTATGCGCAAG